>NC_092346.1:82191583-82847417 GCF_963676685.1 Mytilus edulis | reverse complement strand
AACAAAGAAATAACATGATGGGTGCCGTATACAGTGAAGGAAATTCTTACCCTTCCAGACCACCTGATTTCACTCCCAGTTTTTAGAGGACTTCGTGTTGTTTAATTAATATTTATAACTGCTGATGTAAATGTCTTTTGGTTTTGTGAGTCTTTGTTCATGTTGTTTAGGCCATAATAAATAATAGGTTTGTTTGCCTAAACGCTACCTACCCAGAAAAAAGCTGCCTACTCAAATTCTTTTATTGTCCTGATTTGAAGAAGTTTTTTTTAATCAAATAGGCATGAAGACTAATAAACATCTGATACGTAAATTTCTTTTTTTGAAAAGAAAAAAAGAAAATGCCTACCTACCTAGCCACTGTCTCAACCTTAGGGTAGGGTTTGGGCAAACCAAAATATTTTTAAGTGTGGCCTTACTTCTTGGTTTTGATTGTTATTCAATTCTTACATGTACATCCACTCATTTAAACTTTGGTGAATTATAAGCTGTCTCATTTACTAGGAATCATATCTCCTTATTTTATATTGGTGTTACAAAGAATTGTAGAAATATGAGCTGAGGCTCAGTGGCGGATTCAGCCATTTAAAAAAGGGGGGTTCCAACCACATGTCCCCATTCAAATACATTGATCGTCCAACAAAAAGCGGGGTTACAACCCTGTAACCCCAACCCCCCTGGATCTGCCACTGGAGCTTGTATGACCATTTGATTCTGACAATGTCTGATGGCAGATTCTGGAAATAAATATTCTGTCCCCCATTATAAGCAATTAGCAAATGTTAAGTTTGAAAGAAATAATCTTGTCTTATCACAAATGAAAATAATAAGTATTCTGGCCACAAAAAAGAAAAAATTATAAAATAGTTGTCTCTGTCTGCTTGCCATATATGCATATAATATTCACACTTATTACTATCATGATTAATAGAATAGTAGAATAGAATACAAAGAGAATGTGTTCATATAACACGGATGCCGCAATCGCACTATCATTTTCTATGTTAAGTGGACAGTAATATTGGGGTCAAAACTCTAATTTGGCATTTAAATTAGAAAGATCATATCATAGGGAACATGTATATTAAGTTTCAAGTTAATTGGACTTCAATTTCATCAAAAACTACCTTGACCAAAAACTTTAACCTGAAGTGGGAAAGACGAACGAACAAACAGGCAGAACGACGAACAGACCCTAAGACCAGAAAACATAATGCCCCTCAACTATCGTAGGTGGGGCATAAAAAATGAATTGCTAATCACAGCATCCAACAGTCCAAAGCTTTCAGAGCTGAATAATTAAATTAAGGAGGCTCAAGGGTATAAAAATTTCAGAAAAAAATTAAACATTTGTTTTTCATTACAAATTTTATTTATTACCTTTTGTAGTTGTTACTTTATCATATGGTACAAAAATCATTCAAAACAATTCATTTGTGTTGGCCCCAAATGACTTTTAAAATGTAAACATCATTGAAAAAAATCCAAATTATCTCCCTTTGATGGAAAAATGTCATTGTTTGGCTTTAAAATTGAAATTTCATATCTTTTTTAACTCATCCTGTGACCTATATTTTTTAATATAATTTCCATATATGCTGAGCTACTTAAACTAAATTATTGTAAAATGTGAGCAATATCTGTAATAAATTTCTTTTTTTATTTTGATATTACCTTTATGTCTCCTATTATCATGATTATTTCAACAGAAAAAAAACACCATGCTTCTTTAGAAAGCAGATTGTGAGTGCAAATGAACGGTGACCCCATTTTTTTATTTTCTTTTTCTTTAAACCGCAAACAAGAGGCGGATTTAGGGGGGACCCCAGGCCCACTCCTTTTGAGAAAAAAATTTGGTTGCTTATATAGGGAATCACTGTCACTGAAGCCCGACTAAATCGGGCCCCCTCTAAGGCAGCCAGTGGGCCCCCACTTGTGAAAATTTCTGAATCCATCACTGCGAACCCCCTTCCTAAATTTAAATGCAATGATTACAATGATTGTTTTTAAAAACAATTGCAGAAATAAAAACTAAATCAAATCATTTATCAAACTATTCAATTAAGACCAGCATTGGCAGCAATAGCAACCAGAATAAAACATTATTACCTCAACAAAATTAACATCACGCCCCTTTTTTCCACTCAGGTAATCCCCTATTTTTAAAACTTTATCCTACCAAAGTTTGATATCAGTGGCAGATCCAGAAATGTTCATAAAGGGGGGGGGGTACTGACTGCCCAAAAGGGGCCTGCTCCAGTCTTGCTACAGTGATTCTCTAACCAATTTGTTTTATGAAAAGGGGGCCCCTGCCCCAACCTCAATCCGTCCGTGGATCTGTACTATGCAAGCTGGGATTTTACAAGGGTACGACCATTTGGGGGGAGAGGGTTGCAGATTTTATGTCACTTTTTAGAGTAGCAGAAAATAAATACGCTGGTCCTGGTCTGGCCACCTTCAGTTGGAAATAAATATTCTGACACTCAATGACCATGTTTCTACATTCTCAATCTGTCTTTAATTTCTGATATTTGTGCAAACTAGAAAAAAACCTGCTAAATAAAAAATGCCACTTAATAAAAATAACTATGTTCCCAAAGGAGATCACACCTTTGCATACTTATCAGATTAATATTTTTTGTTTGTTTGGCCTCACCTGAATATTTTCGTCTGCACGATTTTTTGTCAAACTACGTCATACCGGAAGTGAAAGTTACAGCAACACTTGTGAAGAAGGAAAATGTTACCAGTGGCAGTGGAAACGCATCTTGACCATTTTCCAGAGTTAGATAAGGATATATATGATAGCATCGTGGAGAAGAACGAAGAAAAGGTAATTTCTTTACAGATAGAGATATTTTATTACCACCTTTCAATAATGTCATGCAGATAGAATCCATGTATAACAGCTCGCCCCATTGGAAGTCGCCCCACTTTTTCACCAACTCGTCTAGTCCGAGATTACAACTCGCCCAACCTTCTAACACATCACCCCTCTCTTGCACACCAACTCGCCCCATAAAGAGTGGAAAATGCGATTGCAAATAGTTCTGACAACTCATTAAACAATGTTAAATGGGTTACGTAAGGTTCATCACAAACGGACAAAAGTGGCTGTATTCACACTGTTTTACACCTCAAAAACTCTTCTGTGTACAGACTTATCTGTGCAGTTTGAAAGGTTTTAAGGCCTTGCATCCATAATTTAGATATTAAAAAGTTAAATGCATTTTGTGTTTCAGAAAGATATAAAAAGTGATATGGCATGACTGAGACTATATAGTAGTCTCAGGGCATGGTATGAGACCAAATGGCGCTAAATAAGAAAGTATAGGTCACTGTCAGTGGCGGATCCAGGAAATTTCATAAGTGGGGGCCCACTGACTGACCTAAGAGGGGGCCTGCTCCAGTCACGCTTCAGTGATTCCCTATATAAGCAACCAAATTTTCTCCAAAAAAGGGGGGCCCAGGCCCCCCTAAATCCGCCTCTGACTGTCAGGCCTTCAACAATACACCTTATCGCTTATCCCGGCTGACCTGGCGGCTTGAACTTTTGACGCATACAACAATCACTTTTCCATTGTGGCGTCAGATATGTTTTATGACGTCAAAATATTATGGGAATCTGTGTGATATCCAGTAATGGCGGACAAATAGCGTTAAGGTGTTTGAGGACCTGTGTTCAAGTTTGGTTGCTTCTGCAGGCTTCAAATTGATTTATTTGTGCTATTAACCATGATTTATAGGTTCCTCGATCCTGTAAGACCCTTTAAAAAAAAATGATGTTTTCATCTCAAAATTTACTATCAGTAATACATTGTACAAGCTATAAAAAAGAAGATTGATTGATTGCAATGAGACAACTGTCCGCAAGAGTCCAAAATGACACAGACATTAACTTCTAAAGGTCACCTATTAATCTGGAAAACTCTTAAGGCATTACATGTATTACATGCCATACATGCATGGAATAGATATATATATATGTTGTGTACAAGATGTAAGTTTGTACAAATTATAATTTGTACAGGGCAGTCAGGGGTACTACTTGTACAAGTGTATTTTATTTACTTGAAGAAGTAAAAAAAAATATACATGTATAAGTAAATAAATAATGTTTGAATAATCTCCCCTTAATTTTCTAAAAAATTTACTTGTATAAGTAAATTTTTCTTACAATCCCACAAAAATCCTCAAGTTTTGAGATGTAAAATCATGCCTTTAATGATTTTTCCCAGGTTTGCTCAAATTTTTTCATTAAAGTTCAATGTTTCATCTCATTAATTCATCAAAGAAACTGATTGAGCAAAGATCTTGTATATTTGCGCAAGGCAATCAAAAATTGCTCCTTTGGGGCTTGTAAATAAGCAGTGTTATGAAGATAACAGACAAATAGGATTTTCATTGTCCATGAAATTACACTTAAATGATTAGTAAAGACATCTGTAAAGGGTACACAATTTAAAATTCTATTAGAGCAAAGAAATCTTAAGAATTCAAGAAAAGAAGAAAGGATGATTTTTTTACTTATACAAGTAAAAAAATCTGAATGCCTAAGGGACATAACTAAGCCATTTTTTTTTTACCTATACAAGTAAATAAAATTCACTTGTATAAGTATCCTATAAATTTACTTATATGTGTATATTTTTTTTTACTTCTTCAAGTAAATAAAATACACTTGTACAAGTAGTACCCCTGACTGCAGGGTTTTTGTACAAGTTATAAGATTTTTGACACCTACCTTCTTGCAACAGGTGATACAGGTTTAACTAATTATGTACCAGCATGACCAGTGTAATGTTTTAAATTCTAAAAAATATACGTCAACCTAACATTTAGTGCTATTCTCCTTGCCTTCAAACTGGAAATGAGGATACCTGAATGGTTTAAATTCTAATTTTATTTTTTTCCTTATACCATATTCATATCTACATGTATACAAAATCTTTGTGAGGTCTAATAATGTTTTTGTATCAATGCTCAGTATTAGACTGTATCATGAAGTTGTGAAAAATTTACAGAAATATGCGGAGCAAAAGACTGTGCTTGCATCATCCATTTTTGTTCAGCAGGTCATAAAACACTGATAACTTGTACAAAAACAAATTGTAATTTGTACAACATTACAACTTGTACACAACATATATAAAAATAAAATTAAATGTGTATTTTTATTTTTAGAAAATTAAAAACTTAAACCCAGCAATTTTAGCCCCCCCTTTTTTTTACAGTGCTGCAACATATTAGGTTACTGTTAATGCATAGAATATTTTACATGTTCTACTCTAACATGTCCAAACATTGCCTAGTTTCGTAGGCCTCAGGACCCTCTTTTTGGAAAATCTTGGATCTGCATCTTGAATATATACTTTAAATACATGTAAGTTTTAAATACATGCAAGTTGACATCTTGTGGTTAAACATGATATCATTTGATGCTGATATGTTATTGGAAGTATGTAATATATATATACTTTAATAAAGAATTTTTCTTAAAAATAGTTGTTTAAAATTCAAAAATACAATTAAGTTTCCTAGAATCCGGGTCTGTTCATGCCCAATCACCTTTGTGCCCACTCATGTTCGCCCTCTTTCGCATTCGCACCCTACATGTTGTCGCCCCTTTTTTTTTTTTTTTTGTGTTTTTATTTGTTATTGAGTTTTGGTAAACGTGGTAAACATGGTAAATGTATTGCTATAAACATACCTTTTTTCATAGTTTCCAAATAAAGTGAGATTCTGATAAAAAAAATTGTGTCATGGTATTTTAAATTTATTGCTTTAAACATGATAAACATTTGTTTTTTTTATTGTTTTTAAATAAAAGTGAGATTTACATTTATAATTAACATTTAATAATTATGACATCAAATTAATTTAAAAAAATCTTTATTATAATTCCTCACATTTTATTTAAGAAAATATGATTATTTGGTATAAACATATAGCTGAAATGAGAATAAAAATTGGGCGTGAACGTGTAGGGTGCGAACAGACTTCGGGGGCGAACATGTGAGGTGCGAACGTGAAGGATGCGAACAGACCTGATACCAGTTTCCTTGCTGAACAAAAATCAACATACATTTGTAATCAATGAACATGATTGGAAAATATTTGCGACAGATAAATTCATTATAAATGATAATTGATTTTACTTATTAATAGGAATAATTAAAGGAATTATAGAAGGGAACACACAACTATTATTTTAATATTTCATTTCTACTAGGATTCACAAGAAATGAAACATTTGGCAAATTGCCCCAGGACTGGAAAGGCTAAAGGAGTAAAATGAAATACACAAGAAATAAGAATTTAGACATGTGCTGCAGCTAGAAACAGATATGTAAGTATTTATAAATAAAAATTATCAGTGTTCCCAACATGCCCAAAGTTGGGATTGGGGGTGAAGGTTTACTGCTTATCCTGCTACATTTTTGTACCTTAAATAAATGTTAAGAAGAAAAATTGCTTACTCTTTATGTTAATAACTGTATAATAAATTTGCTGTTAATAAAGAATCTTGATTTTGTTATTTGCTTTTAATTAGTCCCCTACCAATGAAGTTGATGTGGAATTAAGTTTGCCCTCCGTCTGTCTGTCTGTCTGTCAATTCTCAGTCAGGCAAATCAGTTTTCCACACTTTTTTCTTCCTTCTTGAAGATATTGATTTAATGTTAGTTATAAAGTTGTATCATGACACAAGTTATAGATCAAGTTTGAATGGTATTTTGGTCTGATGATTATGTCCAGAGTTATGGTCCAAAAAAAATTTGATATCTATAGCTATAACATTATTAGTTTGGGTGAAAATACCATGATTACCAAACAATGTTGGGACATTTTTTAGCTCACCTGTCCCGAAGGGACAAGTGAGCTTATGCCATCACTTGGCGTCCGTCGTCGTCTGTCGTCCGTCGTCGTCGTCTGTCGTCGTAAACTATTTCAAGAATCTTCTCCTCTGAAACTACTGGGCCAAATACTTTCAAACTTTAACTGAATGTTCCTTAGGGTATCTTATTTATAAATTGTATCCGAAGTTTTGATCTATCAACAAACATGGTCGCCATTGCTAAAAATAGAACATAGGGGTCAAATGCAGTTTTTGGCTTATAACTCAAAAACCAAAGCATTTAGAGCAAATCTGACATGGGGTAATATTGTTTATCAGGTCAAGATCTATCTGCCCTGAAATTTTCAGATGAATCAGACAACCCGTTGTTGGGTTGCTGCCCCTGAATTTGTAATTTTAAGGAAATTTTGCTGTTTTTGGTTATCTTGAATATTATTATAGATAGAGATAAACTGTAAACAGGAATAATGTTCAGCAAAGTAAGATTTACAAATAAGTCAACATGACGGAAATGGTCAGTTGACCCTTTTAGGAGTTATTGCCCTTTATAGTCAATTTTTAACCATTTTTTCGTAAATCTTAGTAATCTTTTACAAAAATCTTCTCTGAAACTACTGGGCCAAATACTTCCAAACTTTAATTGAATGTTCCTTAGGGTATCTAGTTTGTAAATTGTATCCGAAGTTATGATCTATCAACAAACATGGTCGCCATTGCTAAAAATAGAACATAGGGGTCAAATGCAGTTTTTGGCTTATAACTCAAAAACCAAAGCATTTAGAGCAAATCTGACATGGGGTAATATTGTTTATCAGGTCAAGATCTATCTGCCCTGAAATTTTCAGATGAATCAGACAACCTGTTGTTGGGTTGCTGCCCCTGAATTGATAATTTTAAGGAAATTTTGCTGTTTTTGTTTATTATCTTGAATATAATTATAGATAGAAATAAACTGTAAACAGCAATAATGTTCAGCAAAGTAAGATCTTCAATTAAGTCAATTTGACCAAAATTGTCAGTTGACCCCTTAAGGAGTGATTGCCCTTTAAAGACTTTTTTCACAATTTGTTCATCATGTTGACTTACTTTAAAAAATCTTCTCCTTTGAAACTGCTGTATCAATTTCAGCCAAACTTAGGCTAAATGAGTTTCAGAGTATCTAGTATAAATTTTATATTTTATTTCCTTGTATGTCAAGAAACATAGCTCCTATGGCTAAAATAGAACATAGGAGAAAATGATTATTTTTTTGGCTTTTGAAGAAAATAGGACGATCCAAAAAACATTTAAATAAATTGAAAAGCCAAAATAATCATTGATGAGAGATTTAACCAAAAGAATTAAGGTGAGCGATTCAGGCTCTTGAGAGCCTCTTGTTCTGACGTACATTGTATGTTTTTCTATATAGAATGCTTTATAATATTTGTGCATTTTAGCTGGATTTACTATATTGGAAATACAATTCAGTACCAATTAAAATGTACTTATTTATGCATTACTACTATATGACATGTACAACAAACTACAATATATATATATGTATAGCAATTGCAAAATTTCTTCTCAACTAACTAATTCAGTAAAGTCATTGAGTTCCAGCTGGCAAAAACATGTAGTACATGTATGCACTGGAAGTTGGTATCCCTGAGATTAATAAAATAGTTTTTGTACATGTACACAAAATATATATTTATTGTGAAAGAAATGAAACTTTTCTGCAGAATAGTATCCTCTTGGTCAAAGTACATGTACATGTATTTATAATAAACATTAATAAGTAATGCAATACATTTGTTTTCAATGTCATTGAGTTATTCAACAACATATTAGTATGCATGATCACATGAATGAGAAATCATATATTTTTTTTTTCAGGGGAATATTTTGCATATAAAATCCAGAGAATGAATCAATGGCAATTGGACATATCTTATTTACTAGAAAGTGTTTCCTGACATGCCTGAGGAACAAGCCTGTGTGTTTAAGGTATAAAGACTTAACCATGTTAACAATTAACATATATCTAAATAGATATACATGCCCCTTGGAAACAATCATTATATGGAAAACTGCCTTACACATGTTACAAGTGCTCTAATGTGTACAATTTTTACCAGATTTTTGTCGAGCCTGCAACTTTTGTCGCAGAAAGCTGGACATAGTGATAGTGATACAGTGCCCTGGTGTTGGCAGCGGCAGCTAACTCTCAAAAGCTTCATATTTTAGAGGGTTGAAGACTTGGATGCATCATACTTTGTATAGATGCCTCATGTTATGAAGTTTCCATCAGTCACATGTCCAATGTCTTTGACCTCATTTTCTTGTATATTCAGTGTATGGAAGGACTGTAAGGTGTACATGTCCAACTGGCAGGTGTCATGTGACCTTGACCTAATTTTTATGGTTCAGCTGTAATAGTTAAGTTTTTGTTGAGCCTGCAACTTTTGTTGCAGAATGCTCGACATAGGGATAGTGATCTGGCGGCGGCGGCAGTGTTAGCTAACTTTTTAAAAGCTTTATATTTTAGAAGGTGGAAGACCTGGATGCTTCATACTTTGTATATAGATGCCTCATGTTACGAAGTTTCCTTCAGTCACATGTCTAATGTCCTTGACCTCATTTTCATGGTTCAATGACCACTTGAAAAAAAATTTCAGATTTTTTGTAATGTTGAATTCTCTCTTATTATAAGTAATAGGATAACTATATTTGATATGTGCGTACCTTACAAGGTCCTCATGTCTGTCAGACAGTTTTCACTAGACCTCAACCTCATTTCATGGATCAGTGACTGTGAACAAGGTTAAGTTTTGGTGGTCAAGTCCGTATCTCAGATACTATAAGCAATAGGGCTTGTATATTCGGTGTATGGAAGGACTGTAAGGTGTACATGTCCAACTGGCAGGTGTCATCTGACCTTGACCTCATTTTCATGGTTCAGTGGTTATAGTTAAATTTTTGTGTTTTGGTCTGTTTTTTTCATACTATATGCAATAGGTCTACTGTATTTGTTGTATGGAATGATTGTAAGGTGTACATGTCTAGCAGGCAGATGTCATGTGACCTTGACCTCATTTTCATGGTTCAGTGGTTATAGTTAAATTTTTGTGTTTTGGTCTGTTTTTTTCATACTATATGCAATAGGTCTACTATATTTGTTTTATGGAATGATTGTAAGGTGTACATGTCTAGCGGGCAGATGTCATGTGACCTTGACCTCATTTTCATGGTTCAGTAGTCAAAGTTAAGTTTTTGAGTTTTGGTCTATTTATCTTATACTATATGCCATAGGTCAACTATATTTGGTGTATGGAAATATTTTATGATCTTTATGTCAGTAGCGCAGGTTTCTTTTGACCATGACCTCATTTTCACGGTTCATTGCACAGTGTTAATTTTTTGTGTTTTGGTCTATTTTTCTTAAACTATAAGTAATAGGTCGACTATATATGTTGTATAGAAGCATTGTTAGCTGTACATGTCTGCCTGGCATGGTTCATCTGACCTTGACCTCATTTTCATGTTTCATTGGTCTTTGTTTAGTCATGTTAGTTATCTTGGTTAATGTTAAGTTTATGAGACAGTTGTAATAAAGCTTTATACTTAGGAATATCAACATAATATCAGAGACATATATAGCAAATGATTAGTATAGAAGGCGAGACATTTCAGCGTGTGCACTCTTGTTGTGTTTTGGTCTGTTTTTCTTATACTGTATGCAATAGGTCTACTATAATTGGTGTATGGAATGATGATAAGGTGTACATGTCTAGCTGGTAGGTGTCATCTGACCTTGACCTCATTTTTATGGTTCAGTGGTCAAAGGTAAATTTTTAAGTTTTGGTCTTTTTAAAAACTATATGGTCAACTTTTTTATAGCTTTTTGTTCGGTGTGAGCCAAGGCTCCATGTTGATGGCTGTACATTGACCTATAATGGTTTACTTTTATAAATTGTTATTTGGATGGAGAGTTGTCTCATTGGCACTCACACCACATACTCCTATATCTAATAATTATTTGGTGTATGGAAATATTGTATGAACTATATGTTAGTCACACAGGTTTTATTTGACCTTGACCTCAATTGGTAAATGTTAAGTCATTGTGACAGTTATATTTAGGACCATCAACATAATATCAATGATTAGTAAAGAAGTAGAGACATTTCAGTGTGTGCACTCTTGTTATGAAATTTATGTTAAGTTTTATGTCATCAATATTTTAGACAAGTTTGAAAATCATTGCAGAACAAATATTTTTAAAAGAATTGTTTCCTTGAATGTCCCAAATATAAAAAAAGAAGATGTGGTATGATTGCCAATGAGACAACTCTCCACAAGAGACCAAATGACAAAGAAATTAACAACTATCATCTGACATGATCATGACTATAGTTAATCGTACAACCTTCAACAATGAGCAAAGCCCATACCATACAGTCAGCTATAAAAGGCCGTGAAATGACAAATGTAAAACATTTCAAACAGGAAAACAAACCACCTAATTTAAGTACAAAAAATTAACGAAAAAAAATAATATGTAACACCATGAACACATCAACAAACATTAACAACTGAATAACAGGCTCCTGACAGGCACATTTGTACAGAATGTGTGGGAGTGGGGTTCAACATGTAAGCGAGATCCAAACCCTCCCTCTAACTTGGGACAGTGGTGTGAAAGTACAACATAAGAATAAACTATAAAAATCAGTTGAAAAAGGCTTAACTCATCAAATGATACAAATAGAAATACAACACAGAGTAGACATGGCTGGGTACTTGTTTATTTATCCCAACAACAAAAAGACAGCTAAGTGCAGATCTGAGAGTACTCACAGCTACTGGCAGCTAGTTTAAAGCCACTATCATCTAATGAAAAAATCTCGATCTTGGACTAAATTATCAATCCGTACACATCCAACATCCAATGGATTTAGTGTAAAGAAGTAATTTAAACAGTCAGAGGAAAACATGACTGTATATATAATGCCAAGATACAAGTTTAGACAGATTATAGATCTTTGAATCTGTATATGTATATAACAGTTATATTTAGTTTGCTTTTAATTTTCTGATAACAAAATCAATATTAATACCAGGAAAAACAATATTCAATGATCAAAATTGGTTTCCAATCTCTAACTTTAGTTTTGAATAACTTGACCAAATGTTATAAAAACATATACAAAATGCTTAATAGCACAAAACGTGCGTCAAGATTGAATTTTGGTGGCGTCATTTTAATCGTTTTAGAGTTATGCCCCTTTACAAATGGAAAAACTGCTGAATTTTCAGTTTTCTGTTTTCTAACTTAAGTTAGCTTCAACCAAAAGTAATGAAACTTGTACACAATTCTTATTACCGCAAAAAAAAGAGCAAGATTGAATTTGGGTGGTGTCACTTTTAATAAAAATGTTTTCTGATTTTTTTTACATAAATTAGACTGTTGTTTTACCCTTTTGAATGGTTTATCACTAGTCATTTTTGGGGCCCTTTATAGCCTACTGTTCTGTGGGAGCTAAGGCTCTATGTTGAAACCCATACTTTGACCAATAATGTTTTTTTCTTTTTCAAATTGTGACTTGGAGTGAGAGTTGTCTCATTTGCACTCATACCACATCTTCTTGTAATATATCTTTTATCTTTCCCTTTAAAAAAAATGGAAAAATTGCTGAGTTTTTCCTTTTAGTTCACTACCTTGAGTTTGCCTTCGCAAAATGGTATGAAACTTATACACCATACTTTTTACCACAAAACTCTGATCAAGTACAAATTTGGGGAGCATCACATTTACATGTTCTTCAGTTATATGTCCCTTTATAACTTTATATGATATTTGTGTCACATGAACACATTCACCATTCATTCAGTTATTGCCTTTGTGTTTAATAGATAAGATATGTGCAACATGGGGAACATTTGAATGCATTTATTGTGTTATTGCCCTTGTATTTAATAGATAAGATATGTGCAATTCTGTTCTTTTATTGATTTTCAATTTTGCTTTAGTTCAGTTATGCAAAGATACTACAGTGTAATACTATATGTTGGAATTCCTATCAAGAACAGATAATACACCTATGAGTAGATACTGTTGTGAATTTTTAGCTCACCTGGCCCATAAGGGCCAAGTGAGCTTTTCCCATCACTTGGCGTCCGTCGTCGTTGTCCGTCGTCGTCGTTGTCCATCGTCGTCGTCCGTCGTTGTTAGCTTTTACCAAAATCTTCTCCTCTGAAACTGACTGGGCCAAATTAAACCAAACTTGGCCACAATCATTATTGGGGTATCAGTTTAAAAATGTGTGGCATGACCCGGTCAACCAACCAAGATGGCCGTCACGGCTAAAAATAGAACATAGGGGTAAAATGTAGTTTTTGGCTTATAACTCAAAAACCAAAGCATTTAGAGCAAATCTGACAGGGTTATAATTGTTTATCAGGTTAATATCTATCTGCCCTGAAATTTTCAGACGAATCAGACAACCCTTTGTTGGGGTGCTGCCCCTGAATTTGTAATTTTAAGGAAATTTTGTTGTTTTTGGTTATTATCTTGAATATTTTTATAGATAGAGATAAACTGTAAACAGCAATAATGTTCAGCGAAGTAAGATTTACAAATAAGTCAACTTGACCGAAATGGTCAGTTGACCCTTTTAGGAGTTATTGCCCTTTATAGTCAATTTATAACCATTTTTCGTAAATCTTAGTTATCTTTTACAAAAGTCTTCTCCTCTGAAACTACTGGTCCAAATTAATCCAAACTTGGCAACAATCATCTTTGGGGTATCTGGTTTAAAAAATGTGTCCGGTGACCTGGCCATCAAATCAAGATGGCCACCACAGCTAAAAATAGAACATAGGGGTAAAATGCAGTTTTTGGCTTATAACTCAAAAACCAAAGCATTAAGAGCAAATCTGACATGGGGTATAATTGTTTATCAGATCAAGATCTATCTGCCCTGTAATTTTCAGATGAATCTGACAACCCTTTGTTGGGTTGCTGCCCCTGAATCAGTAATTTTAAGGAAATTTTGCTGTTTTTGGTTGTTATCTTGAATATTATTATAGATAAAGATAAACTGTACACAGCAATCATGTTCAGCAAAGTAAGATTTACAAATAAGTCAACATGACCGAAATGGTCAATTGACCCCCTAAGGAGTTATTGTCCTTTATAGTCAATTTTTAACAATTTTTATAAAATTTGTAAATTTTTATTAACATTTCCACTGAAACTACTGGGCCAAGCTCATTATAGATAGAGATAATTGTAAGCAGCAAGACTGTTTAGTAAAGTAAGATTTACAAACACATCACTATCACCAAAACACAACTTTGTCATGAATCCATCTGCTTCCTTTGTTTAATATTCACATAGACCAAGGTGAGCGACACAGGCTCTTTAGAGCCTCTAGTTTTTAAAGCTGAAATTATCAATAAACAAACTCATAAATGCCATGTAAATTAATATTTTATTTCAATCTATATTTACAGATAAGAAAACAACTTCAGCATGCAAGAAAGAAGATACATAGTTTGGAATCAAATATTTGACATTAATTCAATTCATTTTTGTTGCTTATACAATTCTATTTATTTGAAAATTAAAGTTGACTAAAACATAACTGAAATGTTTGTCATCTGTGAATATTTGTGAGGGGAGAGAAACATTTATTTTGGAAGGTATATGGCTTTGAAAACATATTACAACTAAAGTCATGGAAGTGTTCATATATTTTCGATAATGATCAATACTAGTTTAAATGCATGAACCACTGTATCAGGTTGGGGTGAAGGTTAGTGCCAGATAAAATGTTTAAACCCAGTGCATTTGTTTGCACCTTCCCTATGTCAAGAACCTGATGTTCAGTGGGCTTATTATGTGTTTAATAATTGTTTCTCAATTTTAATATACATGTATCTTAGACCATTGGTTTTCCTGTCTGAAAGAGGTTAGACTGGAAATTTTTGAGGCCCTTTATTGCCTGCTGACTGTTTGGTGTGAGGTTAGGCTCTGTTGAAGGCTGTACTTTGACCTTTAATGGTTTACCTTTACCAATTGTGCCATTTAAAAATCATGAGGGTTTAGTGAAAAGGGAGAGACATTTTGCCTTGCAAAAGGCCACCTACGAAATTCCTTATGTTGCAATGGTTCTTAACATGCAGAGGGTGTCACTGTCTCTACACAAGTAATGGAATTAAAAATCCCATTCTGTCTGCCTGCTTGTACATCCTGCACAGTCAAACAGATGGCTCACTTTGGCGATGGTTTTACTGCTGGTACAAAGAAGACCAAGAGTAACCATACTTCTATTCTCAAAGTCACTACTGGAGGTTCAATAGGATATGATCATGATCTAGGACCAATGTTTTCTAGAGATGTTAACTTTGAATGGATTATTTGTGCAATGTGGAGCAACATCCAATTATCTCTTCAGCAAAGTATACCAAATGCAATCCTCCATGACATGTTTTGACCCAGAACATCAGAGGAACTTTGAATTCTAGTTTTACCTTAAAAAAACATTAATCTGGAAGCATTGTTGATCTCAGAAGAAGTGAAAAATCATCAATTTTATTTAAAAAAAATTACAATGTCATAAAAAAAAGTTTTTGCCATTATTCACAATTACCTTAAATTATCTTCTGTCAGTTAGATGTCTTCTTACAAAAACCATTTTGCATATAAAAACGTTTAACAGGCTATTATTTGAACTTGAAATTATTTTTAATTATGGAATTTGCATAATTTCTTGTGTTTAAAATTTTTAACAAATTCCAGGTTTATTTGGTATTACAATCTTTTGAGCGGTGAATAACACTTTCCATAAAATGTATTTTGGTTAGATAGTGTTGTGCGCGGCACAGTACATTCTATTGAAAATAAACTATTTTCTTTGTAATAGAAAGTGTTGTGCGCAGCACAGAACATTTCAGTACAGAATAAACATGGAATTTGTAAAAAATTTCAACAACAAAACAAGCAAATTCCATAATTAAAAATAATTCCAAGTTTTTTATGTGTTTAGAATATATTTTATGGGCCACTGGTATTTTTTTGTTTCAATGTCTTCAAGACACCAACATTTTTTTTCAAGACGTCTTGGATGAGAGGATACAATTTTTGAAGTTTCAAAAATGTCTTCAAGATACATGTCTTAAGACATATATTCCATGTCTCAAGACACATCTTCAATGGTTTCATGTCTTAAGACGTATGCTCTATGTCTCAAGACATAATGTGTATGTCTCAAGACTGTCTCGAGACGTCTTAAGACAATGAGGTTCATTTGCTATGTAGTTCTATACATGTTTTGTGATGCCAGATGTTACAGTCATCACAGCATACTCCTTCGCAGTTCCATGTGACTGGGTGTTCACAAAGTCCACATGGGTAGATACTTTGTTGTTTTGTTCTTGGTCCCGGGTTTTGCTCTATGTCCCCTGCAAGGAGGAGAATTAGTATTGCCATTGAATAGTTCTTATTTGGCTTAACAGGTAATGTCATTGGTTTACGGCCTGCTGATGACCATTTGTTGTTTAATAGATTTGTAAGTAAGTGACGATGGTCCCATGATTTTTCATTGAAGATGGATTGCCCAATATTATATATCAGAGTCACTGCTATTATCAAAGTAAATATTTTCATCTTGTAGATTTTTCTATGAGTATCAAGCTTTTGTAAATGTTGGGTTACAGTTGAGGTCTTCAGTTTAGCTCAGAAGAGCCCGTGCTGACTGAAACAACAACAGCAATTACCAACAGTTAATTTGTGCTTGCTCAGCGATCTTCTTTAACCAGGTTTTTGCTAAAAGGTTGTCTGGGTGGATTCCGTCAGCGTATAGGTTATAGTTGTATTGTGTCCTGGTTGTTGATGTTCTGTGGTCTCCTTTTTTAAATTTAGATTTTGTCTGTAAATCGTTTGAAAATTTTGGAGAGTGACTATTTATGTTGGTATTTAGTTCTTTGATTTTGAAGTTTAATCTGATGACTTGATCTGTAAGTATATTGTCCTGTTCTTTAAATTCTTCAGGTGTTTTGTGTTTACGGTGGCAGTTCCAGCGGTAGATTGAGTATACTGGTGTTTCAAGTATTGTTATTTTGCAGCTATCGTATTGTTGGACTAATTCAATAATTTTATTGTAGTAATCTATCAGATGATCTATAGTTTCATCAGTGTAGGTGTTGATTGAAATATATTTCTTGTTATAAGATGTTAGGTCGCAAGTGCCTAGCCAGACATATATCCATATAGCTCCTAATTCTCTAGTCTTAATATTTAGGGTTGTTTGTAGCCATTTAAGTCTGTCATGCAGCTATTTTGGCGCCACTCTTACACCACCAGATAATTTCTTTTTCTACTGAGTGTGATCTATTTACGTGGTTTTTGAGCCAATTTCCTTTACTGTCCGAAAATACTACAGGTGTAGTTTCATAGTATTACAGCTTAATATATATACTTTTCATACACTCACTTTTACCATTGACAGCCATTTCTAAAAGAATGAAAATTCAATTTCATCCCTTTCTATGTAGACAGAATACAAGATTTGCACATTTAAGGAAACCTTGTTAATTACCAAGCATTGTTTCAATTATAATCCATACTTTGAAAAAAACATATTTATTGCAATGTTTGAGTGAATTGTTAATTTCAAATGTTATACATTCATATTGCTGATCATTGCTAAATAAACACCTATAGAATTGAAAAGGCTGATTATTGTTACATAAACAAATCTGCATTCTAATCTGAATAATTACTTACTAATTAGTGACAGTACATATACATGTACATCATTTAAATGTAATTTTTCTACATGTAAATGTTAATTCTTAATAGGAGTTAAATTTATTTAAAAAAAAATAATTTTGTTTTATATTTACAGTTTTACCAATCCAGACAAACAAAAAAAGGTTATATATATATCTTAAATGTATAACAATGGTGTTTGATCATTGGATCCTATATAAAATTCAGACCAGTATTTTATATTACCCAGTATTACATGCCCAGTATATTACCCAGTAAAACCCGGTTTTCCCAGTATTTCCCACTGGGCTGGGCAATACTCATAAAACCCAGGTTTTTGCCAACCCTGGCTGGAATCAATTTATTACATTTTGGTCTGTTTTTGAAATTGCCATTTATAACCAATCATTCATCATTATTTTGTGTATGCCAGTAAATTGTATATTCACTGGTGGTAAGCGGATGGTCGTAACTTAAAGTTACGACCATCCGAAGATGGGAGACAACTCTAGTAATAAAGTTTCCTTTTCCGATTTTCGTGCAGTAAAAAAAATGTTTCAGTCAAACCGCTTGTCTCATACATACTAATCGTCAGTGTGTTGATATTGAAACAAAATTTGATACATAAAAACATTCCAATTTTCGTAAAATGATCATTCAATAATTCGAGCATGATGGTCGTAACTAAAAAATCAAAAATTGTTCAGGATGGTCGAAACTTAAAATTGTGATGGTCGTAACTCTTTATTAAATAGGACCGAATAAGACAAGTCAAGAGTTTTAAATGTGTCTATTGTTTTATGAATATATTATATGATATATTTGTGAAGTTGATTTCACTAAATGATAAAAACTAAAAGGGATGAAGAGAGGATACCTGTAAAGTGCGAAAGGAAAGAAAATTGGAATGAATCGGAAAAAAACCCAATACAAAATGAAATGACCAATCACTGTTTCTTAAAATATAATGTATAAAATCGACCAAGAGGCAACTAATTATAAGCGGTTAAGTTTAATAACAATATAAATTTCTCAAAAAGGGAGAATTCATTTTAAAACACAGCTCTGGTTATGATCATTCTTAGTTACGAATTAAGAAAAGGCGCTTTTAACAAATTTGACATCACATGAAATAACAGTATCCTGATTTATTTTCTTTATATTTTGCATGTATTGAAAAGATAAACTTTTAAAAAACTAGTATGTACTTACTAGACGGAATTCAAAAGAAAAATCTACAATTTAAAATTGATACTTTTTAAGTCGAGATAGCATAAGTAAGGAATCAAAATAATGTAATGGAGGTCGTTATCGAGACAAGACCATATCCGCGAATTCGCAGGTCCATTATCGAATTAATTAAAAGTCGTATTGTCTTTGGTATATTGTCAAGCTGATTATAAGGTGCAATTTCGAAGTTCAGGTATAATTATTACCCGTGGTTTTAGAAAGTTCTGAATACGCCATGCTATCCGCTATACATCTTTGTGTTTCTTATGGAAAATACCATGAACCCTGGACCACAGGTTTTTTATTCCAAATTCACAAAGGGAATGATGCATCCGATCTTAATAACCATCGAGGAATTACAATTACTGATTCATTGGGGAAGCTTTTTTAATAAGATACATGTCTTTGTAAATTCTTAAATAAATATTATATCATTGGTGATAGCCAAATTGGGTTTATCAACAACAAAAAACACGACCATCTGACCATATGTTCATTCTAAAAACTATTATTAATAAGTATTGTAATACAAAAGAAGGTAGAGTGTTTGCCTGCTTTATTGATTTCCAGAAGGCTTTTGATACTGTCATTCTCCCAGGGACAAAACTTAAGCTATTGAATATAGTTAAAGAGTATGATAAGAGATCTCTTTAGAACTAAAGTTGGAGTAAAACAAGGAGACAATTTGACTCCAAATTTGTTTAAAATTTGTATAAACGAACTTCCTGATTGTATTAAAAGTTCCCCTGCTCAAGCTGTTGTTTATTCACGACCAGTTTATTCTTTACTATATATATGCTGATGATATTGCCATTTTTTCAACCTCAGCAAAAGGACTTCAAAGTAAACTTGATGGATTAAGATCGGTGTTTGAAAATGAATCCCATTGAAACCAAGGTGCTTGTATTTAACAAGACAGGCAGACATATCAAACATGATTTTTATTTTAATAAAAGACTCATTGATTGTGCTCAACATTGTAAATATTAAGGAATAACTTTTAGTGCATCTGGATTTTTTTCCTTCACTCAGAGAGAATTATATAATAAGGCGTTAAAAGCCTACTATAAGCTACGCAAGGACATTCTGTCACTGAATCCAACTTTAAAAAACAGTCTTCATGTTTTTGAGCATACAATAAAACCTATTCTCTTATATAGTACTAAAATTTGGGGATATTTCAACCCTTTCAAAAAAAAAAAAATAATCTATGACTACAAATGTAGATCAGGCTTATCCTAAGATTCTTTCAGAAAGACTACGCATGAAATTTTGTGAACATTTACTTGGTGTTACAAAAGAGAAACACATTTTGCCAATCTTTCTTAACTCGGTAGATTCACTCTGTATTTTGACATTGCAAAGTTTATGATCATATACTAGCACAGGCTTGACAATTTGGGATCATCTTTCCACTACTAGAGGAGCCATATTTAGAGTCAAAATAACTACACAATTAAAAAAAATCCTTCACTATATGAATCCTTAATCTTCTTTCTAAAGAATATCAAAGGGGTTAGCAATTTACATTGTTTGCTATATGCTGATGATAATGTATTTTTTTGAATTTCAGCAAACAGTATTCATACATAGCTTGTAGCCAGGATAATATTTAAAATATAGAACTTTATGCTTCAACTCAGCGTGCTGGTCTTTTAAATCTAAGGACATTCATACAATATAAACATATAACATAAACATTATTTTCAACCTGCATATGTATGTGATAGTTGCCGCAGTACATTTAGTTCTACCTTGTAATATTATCCTAGCTACAAGGCTGGCTATAAACTACTAATATGTGATCTAATTCTTAAATTCAAAGCGTGTAGCATTGTAAAATATTTACCTGCATATGTATGTAATATTTGCCGCAGTACATTTAGTTCTACCTTGTAATAGTATCCTGGCTACAAGCCTGTCTATAAACTACTAGTATTTGATCTTACTCTTAAATTCTTTTTATTCTAAACCAATACTTAGAACAAATATCAATGATGTACCGCAAGATTGTCATGCAATCGATAAAAAATAAAGACAACACGTTAAAAATACCAGGCATTTGTGGATTTTCATTAATCATGATTCACCAAAAGCCGAATATTTGAAAGCCAATGGTTTATAAAAACTGCAATAGCTAATTAAAAATTAAAGAAGATTGTTCAAAATTGTACGTTCAATAATTTCATCTGCCGACATGATTGCAGGTAATAAAAAGTCGTAAATAACAAAAATCTGAAAGCAAATATTCAACAATGTTATGCCTTAACGTACAGTAAAAATATATATTAATACTCAACCCTAACATACTATTTGGCTTAATGCGAGTTGATTAGTTTTCAATGTTTCTCCTAAATGGTGGTCGTTTGGAACATATCAAAAATGTAATGTTTGATAATTCTTTAACTTAATTTCTGCATACCATTATCAGAGTAACAATTGAAAATATTTTTTGTAGTAAACTTTATATAACAACTGAGTTTATTAACATGGTTATGCATGTGTACAGTACTTTTAAAATAATTTGATAAAAGTTCGTCTAAATACTTGAGTTACGGTCATCTTTCAAAGTTACGACCATCTTTTGTCGGTTACGACCATCATCCAAAATACTATAGTTGACATTACGACCATCACAAGTTAAAGTTACGACCATCATGCTCGAATTTTTGAATGACTATTTTACGAAAATTGGAATGATTTTATGCGTCAAATTTGGTTTCAAAATCAACACACCCACGATATGGGTATGTGACACAAGCGGTTTGACTCAAATTAACCTTTTACTGCACGAAAATCGGAAAAGAAAAACTTATCCTTAGAGTTGTCTCCCATATTCAGATGGTCGTAACTTAAAGTTACAGTTACGACCATCCGAAGATGGGAGACAACTCTAGTAATAAAGTTTCCTTTTCCGATTTTCGTGCATTAAAAAAAATGTTTCAGTCAAACCGCTTGTCTCATACATACTAATCGTCATTGTGTTGATATTGAAACAAAATTTGATACATAAAAACATTCCAATTTTCGTAAAATGATCATTCAATAATTCGAGCATGATGGTCGTAACTAAAAAATCAAAAATGTTCAGGATGGTCGTAACTTAAAATTGTGATGGTCGTAACTCTTTATTAAATAGGACCGAATAAGGCAAGTCAAGAGTTTTAAATGTGTCTATTGTTTTATGAATATATTATATGATATATTTGTGAAGTTGATTTCACTAAATGATAAAAACTAAAAGGGATGAAGAGAGGGATACCTGTAAAGTGCGAAAGGAAAGAAAATTGGAATGAATCGGAAAAAAACCCAATACAAAATGAAATGACCAATCACTGTTTCTTAAAATATAATGTATAAAATCGACCAAGAGGCAACTAATTATAAGCGGTTAAGTTTAATAACAATATAAATTTCTCAAAAAGGGAGAATTCATTTTAAAACACAGCTCTGGTTATGATCATTCTTAGTTACGAATTAAGAAAAGGCGCTTTTAACAAATTTGACATCACATGAAATAACAGTATCCTGATTTATTTTCTTTATATTTTGCATGTATTGAAAAGATAAACTTTTAAAAAACTAGTATGTACTTACTAGACGGAATTCAAAAGAAAAATCTACAATTTAAAATTGATACTTTTTAAGTCGAGATAGCATAAGTAAGGAATCAAAATAATGTAATGGAGGTCGTTATCGAGACAAGACCATATCCGCGAATTCGCAGGTCCATTATCGAATTAATTAAAAGTCGTATTGTCTTTGGTATATTGTCAAGCTGATTATAAGGTGCAATTTCGAAGTTCAGGTATAATTATTACCCGTGGTTTTAGAAAGTTCTGAATACGCCATGCTATCCGCTATACATCTTTGTGTTTCTTATGGAAAATACCATGAACCCTGGACCACAGGTTTTTTATTCCAAATTCACAAAGGGAATGATGCATCCGATCTTAATAACCATCGAGGAATTACAATTACTGATTCATTGGGGAAGCTTTTTTAATAAGATACACGTCTTTGTAAATTCTTAAATAAATATTATATCATTGGTGATAGCCAAATTGGGTTTATCAAAAAAAAAACACACGACCATCTGACCATATGTTCATTCTAAAAACTATTATTAATAAGTATTGTAATACAAAAGAAGGTAGAGTGTTTGCCTGCTTTATTGATTTCCAGAAGGCTTTTGATACTGTCATTCTCCCAGGGACAAAACTTAAGCTATTGAATATAGTTAAAGAGTATGATAAGAGATCTCTTTAGAACTAAAGTTGGAGTAAAACAAGGAGACAATTTGACTCCAAATTTGTTTAAAATTTGTATAAACGAACTTCCTGATTGTATTAAAAGTTCCCCTGCTCAAGCTGTTGTTTATTCACGACCAGTTTATTCTTTACTATATATATGCTGATGATATTGCCATTTTTTCAACCTCAGCAAAAGGACTTCAAAGTAAACTTGATGGATTAAGATCGGTGTTTGAAAATGAATCCCATTGAAACCAAGGTGCTTGTATTTAACAAGACAGACAGACATATCAAACATGATTTTTATTTTAATAAAAGACTCATTGATTGTGCTCAACATTGTAAATATTAAGGAATAACTTTTAGTGCATCTGGATTTTTTTCCTTCGCTCAGAGAGAATTTTATAATAAGGCGTTAAAAGCCTACTATAAGCTACGCAAGGACATTCTGTCACTGAATCCAACTTTAAAAAACAGTCTTCATGTTTTTGAGCATACAATAAAACCTATTCTCTTATATAGTACTAAAATTTGGGGATATTTCAACCCTTTCAAAAAAAAAAAAATAATCTATGACTACAAATGTAGATCAGGCTTATCCTAAGATTCTTTCAGAAAGACTACGCATGAAATTTTGTGAACATTTACTTGGTGTTACAAAAGAGAAACACATTTTGCCAATCTTTCTTAACTCGGTAGATTCACTCTGTATTTTGACATTGCAAAGTTTATGATCATATACTAGCACAGGCTTGACAATTTGGGATCATCTTTCCACTACTAGAGGAGCCATATTTAGAGTCAAAATAACTACACAATTAAAAAAAATCCTTCACTATATGAATCCTTAATCTTCTTTCTAAAGAATATCAAAGGGGTTAGCAATTTACATTGTTTGCTATATGCTGATGATAATGTATTTTTTTGAATTTCAGCAAACAGTATTCATACATAGCTTGTAGCCAGGATAATATTTAAAATATAGAACTTTATGCTTCAACTCAGCGTGCTGGTCTTTTAAATCTAAGGACATTCATACAATATAAACATATAACATAAACATTATTTTCAACCTGCATATGTATGTGATAGTTGCCGCAGTACATTTAGTTCTACCTTGTAATATTATCCTAGCTACAAGGCTGGCTATAAACTACTAATATTTGATCTAATTCTTAAATTCAAAGCGTGTAGCATTGTAAAATATTTACCTGCATATGTATGTAATATTTGCCGCAGTACACTTAGTTCTACCTTGTAATAGTATCCTGGCTACAAGCCTGTCTATAAACTACTAATATTTGATCTTACTTTTAAATTCTTTTTATTCTAAACCAATACTTAGAACAAATATCAATGATGTACCGCAAGATCGTCATGCAATCGATAAAAAATAAAGACAACACGTTAAAAATACCAGGCATTTGTGGATTTTCATTAATCATGATTCACCAAAAGCCGAATATTTGAAAGCCAATGGTTTATAAAAACTGCAATAGCTAATTAAAAATTAAAGAAGATTGTTCAAAATTGTACGTTCAATAATTTCATCTGCCGACATGATTGCAGGTAATAAAAAGTCGTAAATAACAAAAATCTGAAAGCAAATATTCAACAATGTTATGCCTTAACGTACAGTAAAAATATATTAATACTCAACCCTAACATACTATTTGGCTTAATGCGAGTTGATTAGTTTTCAATGTTTCTCCTAAATGGTGGTCGTTTGGAACATATCAAAAATGTAATGTTTGATAATTCTTTAACTTAATTTCTGCATACCATTATCAGAGTAACAATTGAAAATATTTTTTGTAGTAAACTTTATATAACAACTGAGTTTATTAACATGGTTATGCATGTGTACAGTACTTTTAAAATAATTTGATAAAAGTTCGTCTAAATACTTGAGTTACGGTCATCTTTCAAAGTTACGACCATCTTTTGTCGGTTACGACCATCATCCAAAATACTATAGTTGACATTACGACCATCACAAGTTAAAGTTACGACCATCATGCTCGAATTTTTGAATGACTATTTTACGAAAATTGGAATGATTTTATGCGTCAAATTTGGTTTCAAAATCAACACACCCACGATATGGGTATGTGACACAAGCGGTTTGACTCAAATTAACCTTTTACTGCACGAAAATCGGAAAAGAAAAACTTATCCTTAGAGTTGTCTCCCATATTCAGATGGTCGTAACTTTTAGTTACGACCATCCGCTTACCACCAGTGTATATTGTAGTTGAATTGATTGTACATTTCTGTCTGTCACTATAATCTGACCTTGACATCAATCTGTCAAGTATAATCTGACCTTGACCTCATTTTCATGTGTCATTGGTCAATAATTCTTATTTAATTTTGCATATCAGGGAACATGTATATATATACACTATTGGCCTGTATTGGGGGGCTTCTGGTAGTCGCTCTTGAAGTTATAACTTTTTCAATAGATGACATCACGTTGATAGTAAAATTGAGAATGGAAATGGGGAATGTGTCAAAGAGACAACAACCCGACCAAATAAAAAACAACTGCAGAGGGTCACCAACAGGTCTTCAATGTAGCGAGAAATACCCGCACCCGGAGGCGTCCTTCAGCTGGCCCCTAAACAAAAATATACTAGTCCAGTGATAATGAACGCCATACTAATTTCCAAATTGTACACAAGAAACTAAAATTAAAATAATACAAGACTAAGAAAGGCCAGAGGCTCCTGACTTGGGACAGGCGCAAGAATGCGGCGGGGTTAAACATGTTTGTGAGATCTCAACCCTCCCCCTATACCTCTAACTAATGTAGAAAAGTAAACGCATAACTATACGCACATTAAAATTCAGTTCAAGAGAAGTCCGAGTCTGATGTCAGAAGATGTAACCAAAGAAATAAAACAAAATGACAATAATACATCAATAACAACAGACTACTAGCAGTTAACTGACATGCCAGCTCCAGACTTCATTTAAACTGACTGAAAGATTATGATTTCATCATATGAACATACTTTCTGTAACAAATGTTAACATGATAGCAGCCAGCTGAACGTTTAGTTTTTCTTTTACTTCACGTTTGTCAAGGATTTGTATAGTCTCACTTGTAGTGTAAAAAACAGATAGGGAATAAGGGTTTAAACAGAAAGATTTTGAAAGCAGAGAACAATGTACAATAATCAGCACGACTTTAAAAGATTTAAAAAAAAGATGCAGATACTTAGAATCAGTGACAAACCTTTGTGTCGCAGTTGTGTTCTAGTTGGATGAATAGTTTTGATTTTTGCACTTTTTTTTCGGTACACACACGTTTATTTTGATATTGTGGTTATTAACTATGACCAACAACACCATGTATTTTAACAATAATCATGATAAAGAATCTAGACATGAAGTGAAAAAATGGGATATATTCATAACAACTTAACAAAAATAGTAAGTATAAATTCTCTTAAAACCAGAAGTGAAATATTTGTTTCTGTGAAAAATACATTTTCATACCCTTACTAATCAAGCATTTGATTTCTTTTTCAGAATGAAGTTTTCATCTACTGCAGGTAATGGGGATGACGTAAAGGTTTCTCCTTATCCTGGATTTGACTTAGATGGTGATTACAATACACCTAGAGCTCCACCCAGAGTTAAACCAGAGGCACAGGAGTATGCTGATAAGAATAAAGGATCACTTCAGCTGTTTGGCAGTGGTACTCCAAGACCAATTGTTCAAACACCAAGACCTGAACCAAAATGTCCATCAACTGAAGGTATGAGAAACTATGAACTTGGACGGCATGGAACAGTCTCAAATTTATTAAATGGTTCTGCCACACCTAGACCAGATCCAGCACCTGCCCCTAAAATGCGTCCTGAAGCAATGGGGATCGCTGGAGGTCATAATGGACAATCAACATCTAATCTGTTTACTCAGTATGGTAAACTCCCTATGAGTGCAAGGGCTGCTCCTAGAATTAAGCCAGAGGCAGAGGGGGCTTATGAACCTCACAAAGGAAATAATATGAAATGTCTTCTTCATGATCCAAAAAAGTTGCCTGCATCAGCTCGAGCAGTTCCTAGAGTCAAGCCAGAGGCTGCAGGTATTGCTTGCAAGGAAGGAAGAGGAATGATGAAAAATCAGTACAAGTTTGCTTCTGGTGCCTTGTCTGATAGACCTGAACCCCGTGTCAAACCAGAGGCATCTGGAAATGCAGAGAAAGGAAAAGGAAATGCAATGAAAGCTTTACAGTATGATTATGGTCACCAGCGAGCATCTCCAAGACCAGAACCAAGGGTTAAAGAAGAGGCATCAGGAACTGCAAATCTTGATAAAGGAGGGCGTATGTCTCGGCTCATGCATGAAGGAAGTAAAATGCGAAAATCTCCTAGACCACCACCAAGAGCGACAACAACTGAAGCTAAAAATATTCTTAGAAAATCTCAAGGTCAGATGTCTCAAATATTTGCAAGCTCAGCTAAAATGACACTTGTTCCTAAAGCTGGAAGATGATTTGTCATATGATATTATACCATTACATGTCCACATGAATTTGTTGTCGTGTACAGTTTCAAATATTGTTTAAGGATAAACAGAAAACAAGGCAGACACTTTACATTGTATGATTTAGTCAGGAAATACGTATTTAATGTAACTTTTTTCAGAAAATGTTTGAACAAAAGCAGCACACTAGATTGTCCATTGTTCATAAGACGTAACTGATATATTTAACAGCTACGTTATTTGCATAAGTTACATCCCTTTAATGTCAGGCTCTCATTTTCTTATTCTATCATGGTTGTGGATAAATTAAATAGAAACCATTAGGTATTGCATATATTATAAGAAAATTAACATGAAAAAAATGCATATAATCTTAGTAAGGACCATTAAAAATGTTTGTAGTTGATCTAAGATATACTAGTATTGCACTTAGTTTTAGCTAAATATAATAACTTAAATAAGCTTGAACAAAATATTCTTTGACATATATATATATATATATATACCCTTTCACAGTTTTTGAAATATTTTAAATCATTATTTTCACATATATCCACAATAGGTCTTCATTTCAGACATATTTATTGACCACAAGACAAGCCATCTGAATCCATCATAGGTTTCAAATTTATGTATAAGCAACCAAGAATAAGATTATTAGCACTGCTATCTTAATCAGGCAACATTATTTTAGCCAAAAAATTATTGATAGTGTACTTACTGATAATTCACCATTTAACATATTTTCCATTGTCAGATTATATTACAAAATGTATTACTTCCATCATAAAGCTACAGATTTGTCTGATGTGTTTTGTGTTTAAGGCCTAACTTTCAGATTCAAAATTTTGACAGATATATTTTCTGAGATTTGTAAATACTAAAGTTCAATACTGGCTGTTCTTTCTTTAAATTAATTCATTCAAAGAGAAAGAGTCACATGATAAGTCTGAAATATAATTTGTAATTTGTTTTCATTTTGAATGAACAACATTCTGTATAGTAGAATTATTGTGGTGCTTTATTTTTACACTTGCCTGTATTTAGAAGTGTCATTTGTCACATGTTTTTATTCTAATAAAATATTTTTAAGTTATAGAACTGATAATTGTAATTTACTAAAGTTACAGATTATTTTATAAAGTAATTGTCATTAACATAATCATTTATTCTTTTTGTTTTGAATAGTAAAAATAACTATACATTTGCCAAAATAGGTTTCATGGTATTTGCTCAAATGTTATGGGTAATTATTATATGTATGAGTAGTTTTAGAATTATTCTATAAAAACTGACTTTGTATGAACAATTATGTACAGTATATGTTATTTGTTTCCTAATAAATACAAAGTTTTTAACATTGCCTTATAATTTTGTCACTCTTTTTATTGACAAACTGGTTTGTTGAAATTCAATCACTATTGTTGTAAAAATCAAGTCATTTTTGGCAATACCAATCAAGTGTTAGTTTAAAAATCAGTCTCATAATGAAGCTTTTACTGTCATACTTTTAACAAACATTATTTGTCTAAAACAAATTACTCAGACTGAAAAACTGATAAAATAATGAAGTTTTTAACTTGTATGGGATAAAGGGACATAACTCAATGTGAATTTACTCTGATTATCTCAAAAATATCATATTCCTATATACATGTAGGTGCAATAATATTTTCTATTTATTTTATGAAATAAATAAACATGTCCATAGTTATTTTTAGTACCAATTTATTTATATTTTTTCTACAATTTTTTTTATAACAACTATATATTATTGTGTAAATCTATTTTGTGATATTAATTGTCTGTGATGTTCTTGTATTTTTTGTTTTATTTTTATACACACATTCAGTAGAGTAATTTGCTTACCTGTAAATGTTTTGCGACATACACATTACGGTATATTATTAAAATAAATTATCATTTCTCTTCTACATTTTTTTGTAATTCATATTTGTTTAAAACATAACTTGTTTAGAAAATGTTAAATACTCCTTTGTTGAATAACTTATATTTTTGTGACATTTTTTATGTTTTAAAACATAATTTTATCAGTTTTTCTTTTCAAAAGTTAACAACGTTGATGTTTTTTAAAAATTTACAGATTTACAATTATTCTCGTGGTCAATATACATGATATAAGCAATTGAAATCCTGTGTCTTCTAGGAATTGAACGGAACAGAATGTTTTGACTCACTTGGTATATATTTTAATTAACCATCATAATTTATATAAAGTTTTAAGTAAGAAAGAGTAGTAATTTGTTTAGGCATTCAGGTATGTGTATGTAAATTCTTGTAATGTCTAATAACATCTAAGATATCTGTAATGGTAGTAAAATATACATTGTAACCTCCCTTTAGAACACTAGTTACTATTAGAACACATTTTGAGTCAATTTGATGTTTTTTGTAGTCTCTGGTTCCTGCAGACACTTATCAGTTTTGACAACTAGAATAAATTGCAATATAATGGTTATTCTAGAAAACAAATTTCAAAATCATTACAAAACTTTTCATTGAACTCATGAACCTGACTAAAATTGGAGCACTATTTAAGTGTTTAAACACTGTAAATTTTCCTATAATATTTTAGGTTTATATGACTAGGTTAAATGATCATATTGGCCACAAATATGACTGGATTTATCAGATGGCAAATGCATATTTATAAAAAAAACAACTTAAGTGGTTTTATTTGTCTATTACAATTTTGCAATGTGTAAACCAGTTTGGCTGCTTGGCAAGGAAAATAACTTGCCTCAAATAAAATTTTCGATGTCAAAATCATGCTTCTAGAAACAGATTTTGATAATGGCTGTACTGATTCCCTGTATCATGTTAAGATAATTGTCACTAGGATCAACTTTTAAAGGTCAAATCTTAAAGAAAACTTACTTCACATCCATTTAAGAAGTTTTATAAATTTGTTGTTATGTTGATTTTAAACAATGTTTTTTATTGTTTATTGTTTGTTTTATTATTATATCTGTAAACGAGAGAAATAAAAACATTAAAATACTTTTTATTCTTTCAGTTCAAACAAAACTTCCGTTTTTAATATAAAAACCCAAAGTTGAAGACCATTATCACCAATGGGCCTTCCTGTGAATTGAATATACCTACATTCCTTCTACATATATCTGTGTCAGAGTATCTGTATCTACTCAGTAAGAAAAGTGCCAAGTGATCTTAACATCAGGTGTACCTATCTGGTTACTTCATTGTATTTGATTAACTGTTATATTGTATTTGCAAGTTTTGTCCATTACAGAACTATTAATATCTTGAGGTAAATTAAGGTTACATGGTATAATTATTGCCAACCATAAGGTATTGTGCCACAAATAAGATTGGAATGTCTGCTTGCAAGATTAAGTTCAGTCAAACTTCCCAAATTGTCAATTTTACATGCTCAAATTGGTAACTGATTTATTCCCACATACACAAAGAGGTAACTGGTTATCCTCTCTGACATACACAAATGGGTAACTGGTTATCCCCTCTGACATACACAAAAGGGGACTGGTTTATCCTCGCATGCACAAAAGGGTGACTGGTTTATCCCTGCATACGCAAAGTGGTTACTAGTTTATCCCTGCATACACAAAGGGGTAACTGGATTAACTCTGCATACACAAAGGAGTAACTGGTTTATCCCTGCATACACAAAGGGGTGACTGGTTTATCCCAGTATACACAAAGGGATAACTGGTTTATTCCTGCATATGCAAAGTGGTTACTAGTTTATCCCCACATACATAACCTGGTTTATCCTAGGATACACAAAGGGGTATCTGGTTTATCCCAGCATACACAAAGGGGTAAGTTCAACTCGTTTATTCTCGCATACACAAAGGGATAACTGTTTTGTTCCTGCATACGCAAAGTGGTTACTAAGTTTATCCCCACATACACAAACCTGGTTTATCCCTGCATACACAAAGGTGAAACTGGTTTTTCCCTGCATACACAAAGGGAAATACTTCCCAAATCTTTTAATAATAAAAGTATAAATATTATTTAAATATACTTGAAATGTCTGAAAATGGGTTTCATTTTACTTGAGGTATATTGTCTCAGGAACACTTGCCTCACTTTTATTACAAGACAGTAACGCCTCATGTAGGAAATCTTAAAACGAAAAGCTTAGTGTCTGGCAAGAAGCAAGTTTTGTTCTCCCTCGGACGTAGCCACTGTATTTTTTCTGGATCAAGATTTCTTATTTATTTGTATTTTGTTCAGTGATCGCCCTTCTGTATTTTGTTGGTATTGCATTCATTACAAGACAGTAACGCCTCATGTAGGAAATCTTAAAACGAAAAGCTTAGTGTCTGGCAAGAAGCAAGTTTTGTTCTCCCTCGGACGTAGCCACTGTATTTTTTCTGGATCAAGATTTCTTATTTATTTGTATTTTGTTCAGTGATCGCCCTTCTGTATTTTGTTGGTATTGCATTCCTTTTGTAATTTAGTAATTTTGTTATTAACTTGATCATGAGTTTAAAAAAAAAACAATCAGCCACATACCTAACTATGTGAATTTGTCCTACATATTGGTTGTTTTATGTTGTGACTAAAACTTGTCTTATACTGAATCTACACAATTTGCCTTGAGACCAAAATATTATCAAACTAGAGGCTCTAAAGAGCCTGTGTCGCTCACCTTGGTATATGTGCATATTAAACAAAGGACACAGATAGATTCATGACAATTTGTGTTTAGGTGATGGTGATGTGTATGTAGATCTTACTTTACTGAACATTCTTGCTGCCTACAATTATCTCTATCTTTAATGAACTTGGCCCAGTAGTTACAGTGGAAAATATTTTGTAAAAATTTACAAAAATTTACAAAATTTATGAAAATTGTTAAAAATTGACTCTAAAGGGCTATAATTCCTTAACGGGTCAACTGACCATTTTGATCACATGACTTATTTGTAGGTCTTACTTTGCTGAACATTGTTGCTGGTCACAGTTTATCTTTAACTATACATGTAGTTAGATTCAAGATGAATCGATAACCAAAAGCTGCAAAATTTTCTTAAAATTACCAATTCAGGGGCAGCAACCAAACAACAGGTTGCCTGATTAGTCTGTAAATTTCAGGGCAGATAGATTTTGAACTAATGAACAATTTAATTCTGTCAGATTTGCTCTAAATGCTTTAGTTTCAGATATATGAGCCAAAAATTGTACGTTACCCTATGTACTATTTTTAGTCATGTCAGCCATCTTGGTTCACGGGAGGGTCATCGGACACATTTTTTAAACTAGATACCCTAATGATGATTATGGACAAGTTCGTCTTAGTAGTTTTAGAGTAGAAGATTTTTGTAAAAGATTACAAACATTTATCAAACATTGTTAAAAATTGACTATAAAGTTCAATAATTCCTTAAGGGGTCAACTGACCATTTTGGTCATTTGACTTATTTGTAGATCTTACTTTGCTTAACATTACTACTGTTTACAGTTTATCTCTATCTATAATAATATTCAAGATAATAACCAAAAAACTGCAAAATTTCCTTAAAATTACCAATTCAGGGGCAGCAACCCAACAACGGGTTGTCAAACTCATCTGAAAATTTCAGGGCAGATAGATATTGACCTGATAAACAATTTTACCCCATGCCAGGTTTGCTCTAAATGCTTTGGTTTCAGAGATATAAGCCAAAACCTACAAATTATCCCTGTGTTCTATTTTTAGCCATGGCAGCCATCTTGGTTCGTTGGCCGGGTCATCGAACTCATTTTAAAACTAAACATCACAATGATGATTGTGGCCAAGTTTGGTTAAATTTGGCCCTGTAGTTTCAGAGGAGAAGATTTTTGTAAAAGTTTACGGTCGACGGACGACGGATGCCAAGTGATGAAAAAAGCTCACCTGGCCTTTCGGGCCAGGTGAGCTAAAAATGATTAAAACAGAACTTCAGATAAGAGAGGGTCTGGGAAACTCTCAGAAAGCATGATTTTGCATCATTTGTTCTATAGCTTCTTGGGCCCTTCAGTGGCTCCAAAACCCCTCAAAATAAATTTTGCACCGCTCCACTCGGCATACAATTGTGCAATACTTTTAAAATAATCTATATATATTATAGTTACAACCAAACTTTAATACCATGTATATATTCAATACATGTCTATGCAGTTGGGAATTCAGAAGATTCATTTCAACAGAGGATGATGATTAATTCTGATTAAATGGTACAATGACTTGATTATACATGTATTATTTATATAAAAAAATTAATTCAAAAATTGTATGCTTGCTTCAACAGTGCAGAAAATAATAAATAATCTGTCCTCTTAATTTACACAAGAGTGCACACACTGATATGTCTCACCTTCTTTATTATAATCATTGATATTATGTTGATAGTCCTAAGTATAAAGCTTTATTACAACTGTCACATAAACTTAACATTAACCAAGATAGCTAAACAAAGACCAATGAACCATGAAAATGAGGTCAAGGTCAGATGAACCATGCCAGGCAGACATGTACAGCTAACAAAGCTTCCATACAACAAATATAGTTGACCTATTACTTATAGTTTAAGAAAAATAGACCAAAACACAAAAACTTAACACTGTGCAATGAACCATGCAATTGAGGTCACGGTCAAATAAAACCTGCGGGACTGACATATAGATCATAATATATTTCCATACACCAAATATAGTTAACCTTTGGCATATAAAATTAGATAAAAAGACCATAACTTAAAAACTTAACTTTGACCACTGAACCATGAAAATGAGGTCAAGGTCAGATGACATCTGCCCGCTAGACATGTACACCTTACAATCATGCCATACAACAAATATAGTAGACCTATTGCATAAAGTATGAGAAAAACAGACCAAAACACAAAAACTTAACTATAACCACTGAAACATGAAAATGAGGTCAAGGTCAGATGACACCTGCCAGTTGGACATGTACACCTTGCAGTCCTTCCATACACCAAATATATTAGCCCTATTGCTTATAGTATCTGAGATATGGACTTGACCACCAAAACTTAACCTTGTTCACTGATCCATGAAGTGAGGTCGAGGTCAAGTGAAAACTGTCTGACGGGCATGTGGACCTTGCAAGGTACGCACATACCAAATATAGTTATCCTATTACTTATTATAAGAGAGAATTCAACATTACGAATATTTTGAACTTGTTTTTCAAGTGGTCACTGAACCATGAAAATGAGGTCAAGGACATTGGACATGTGACTGACGGAAACTTCGTAACATGAGGCATCTATATACAAAGTATGAAGCATCCAGGTCTTTCATGATCTTTCATCTTCTAAAATATAAACCTTTTAAGAAGTTAGCTAACGCCGCCGCCGCCGCCGGATCACTATCCCTATGTCGAGCTTTCTGCAACAAAAGTTGTAGGCTCGACAAAAAATGAACAACCGATCCAAAACAAATCCTCCTGCCCCCCCCCCCCCCCTTTTTACAGAATATCAAATGGTCGTCCCCTTAGCTGACCTGGCTTGAACGTCAAAGTGAGCTTTTCTCATCACTTGGCGTCCGTCGTTCGTCGTTGTCATCCGTCCTCTTAACTTGTACAAAAATCTTCTCAGAAACTACTGGGCCAAATTTAACCAAATTGTCCACTTTCATCATTCGGGTATCTAGTTTTAAAATGTGTGCGATGAACCTGCTGCCAATCAAGATGAAATTGAGAATGGAAATGGGGAATGTGACAAAGAGACAACAAAACGACAAACGAGAAGAAAACAGTCGAAGGACACCAATGGGTCTTTGATACAGCGAGAAAATCCCACACCCGGAAGCGTGTTTCAGCTGGCTTCTAAACAAAAATGTGAACTACTTGTCTTCAGTGATATTGGAAGTCAAACTAAACTCCGAAAAATTTAAATGAAATAAAATTTTAAAAAATCATACAAGATTAACAAAGGCCAGATGCTCTTGATTTAGGACAGGCGAAAAAATTCGGCGGGGTTAAACATGTTTTTGAGATCTCAAAACTCCCCTTTACCTCTAGCCGATGTAGAAAAAACACACACACACAGCAATACGCAAAGTTAAACTCAGTTCAAAAGAGTATGGTTGACATTACTAAATAGATCATACAGGTAAAATGCAAGTTTTATCTTCTAAGGTGGCTCGTGGGTACAAAAATTTCAGCCAAAAATTAAACCTTTATTTTTTCATTATACATTTTATTTATTACACTATAAGTTATTACTTTATGATATGGTACAAAAATCAACCCAAAAACCGATTCGGTTTGGTCCCAGATGACTTTTAAAATGTTTATATCATTGAAAAAGCTCCAAATTATCTCCCTTTGGTGCAAAAATGCCATTTTTTGGCATTAAATTTGAAATATCTATTTTAACTCATCGGTGACCCATAATTTTTATTATTGTTTTCAAATAAACTGTACATAAAGTAAATAATTGTAAAATTTAAGCGATTTCTGTAATTAGGTTATTTTTTTATTTTGATATTAATACCTCTATTTCTCCTATTAGCTCAACAGAAAAAAAGGACAACAACAAAAATGTATGCTTCTTCCGGAGGCAGATTGTGAGTTAAATGAACGGTGACCCCATTTTTTTAATTTCATTTTTCTTTTAAGTATATGATAAAGTTCGTTTATAAAAAAATATAGCTCATTTTGACTAAATTTCACCTATCATCTATCAGTAGTGTTTTCAGACAGACATAGTGCATTCAATTATTCCAGATTTTGTCGACGATTGTTGTTGATCTCATGGGTTGGGTTTTTAAGTTTTGCAAAACCGTAGTCTTTTGGCTAAGCCAATTTTCCACTCACTAACGTTCATGATTTTATTTATGTTCTTATATGAAATTAGGTATTAAGAAAAAAAATCACTGCCGAAATTCGAATTCGAGTATTGACTTCTCTAGATGATTAATTTTGTGTAAATTGACATATCTTTATACCAGGCAGAAGATACTTTATTCTTATAAAATTGAAATATCCATTTGCTATTTTATTTCAAGCAATAAATTCGGCAGCTCAGAAAATATAAAAACAGTAAGCTAGTCTACAAACATTTATTTGTGTTTTAATTGACTTTTTTTCTGTTAAAATGTGGCGTAATTATATAAACATAAGGTTATAAAGAAAACAATAAGTTGTCTCTAATTGAAAGAATTGTACATGTAGAGACAAGCTAAAACACACTTAATTAAAATTGTTACGAAGTCGTAATGGTTTCAGCAGTGAAAATTGACCATAGGCTATACTGTCGTCAGAAACGTTACAGTTGGTAACCCCGCTATGTTGTTAAATAAAACAAACTGTCAAAAGGCGAGTTTTTTAACAAAAGGGGACTATTTTCTTTAATTTACAATTTACATGAACATTGTTTTTCGCCAGAAGGAAATATAAAGTCATAAACTCGTATCTACATCGACAATCTACGAGTTTGTCTTGTTATAAATTAGTTTTATGGATCTGTAATTTTTACTTTAATGGGTTTAATCCAATACTAAGAATATAAATGTTGATGTCTCAAGACTAACACTTGCATTGCTTCGAGGTAATTTGCTCTCTCCCTTATGTTTAATAAGGTTCTACATGTGTATGATCATAATTTGTCTACGGCAAACACTTTGAAGTTAAAAAATCTTTACGAATTGATAAAATTGATTATTATGATAAAAAAATCGTAAGGGTTCCGAAGTGGTTTATGAATCTAATAAATGTTTTTAAAACTTTAACTGCAATATTAACTGGGAGAAACACTAAGTCCGAAGTTTTTTTTAAGTAATTTATACGGAAAAACAGAAAATACATTTTTACAAATATTCCTTTTAGATGCTAGCTTTTGATAAATAGAAAAAAACATGCTTCTGTCCATGTTTTATACAAATCCATGATAGTTTTAGAAAGTAAATGAAGTTTTAAGCACAGAGTGAATGTAATGTTAACTGGCTGAACAACCAAGTCCATTTATAAGTAAAATACGAATAAACAGGATTATGTTTTTGGCAAAATTTACTTCTGGATACTATCTTATGATCCTAAACAAGCTTCTGTCCAAGTTTGGTAGAAATCCAGGATAGTATAAGAAAGTTATTATATATAAAATTTTGAAAAAAATAACGACTTAGTGAATATTTGTGGACGCCGCTTCCGACGACAACGATAGAATGCAGGCTCGTCAAAAAATATTCACATTCTTTTCGACTTCCATACCTTCGAACACTGCAAACATAACAGTTTTAAAATAAATTCTTAACTGCAAATGGTCTCAAACTGCATTTGTCAATTAGCTAAAAATCAGTGCCAATGTTCTTCATCATTGAAGATTCTGGAGTATATCTTTAATATTCTGTAATTACAATACAAGGTTTGAGAAAGTTAAACATGCATGTGTTGACCTGCTGATGTCTTTTGATATTTGAATCATTGGACCCATACCCCTTTTTGAATTTTTAGTTTTCTTTGCTCTCCCACTTCGATCACACTGGTGGCTGTTATGGTATGGGTTTTGCCTCACTATTTACCGGATTTGAAATAACATAAGAATCACGACTGGTGCCACATGTGGAGCAGGATCTGCTTACCCTTTTGTTGGTGTTCGTGTTGCTTAGTCTTTATTTTTCAATGTTGTGTCTTGTGTTCAATTATTTGTCTGTTTGTCTTTTTCGTATTTCGTATTTCGTATATTATCCATGGCGTTGTCAGTTTATTTTCGATCTATGAGTTTGACTGTCCGTCTGGTATCTTTCGCCCCTCTTTTAATGTATTGTGTTTATATCCTTGTTGATCTCTGGTCGATAGTTGTCTTATAGACAATAATTAAACATCAATTCTCCCTATTTTTAGACAAACATAAAACAAAATATTTGTAACGTGTTCTCTCTAACTATGTAATAAATGTAACTATGTTGCCACTTAAAATCTGACACATTTAGTTTATGGTTCCAATGTTTTCGTGTCTTTTTTTTTTTTTTTTTGTTGTTGTTGTAAGAGAGGTTACAGCAATCATAGTTGAACGTTATAGGCATACTGTCTTTATATATTTTTTAGATGAAAAAGATCAGAATATTAATATAAAGGTAGGTAAACTTGAAAGAGTAGAATGTGTCGTTTGTCTTGGAAAAATATCACGATCAATTCTGAAATGGTTCAATAGTTTTTGTACGGTTTATTTATTGAAAAGAAACTATCAATACTTCATTAGATAATCTTAGCCAAATTTAATCGAAAAATCATTTTACCAAAACGAAAATATTATTCATCTTGGTTTATTAGTTCTAAATATTTGTTTAGTTGACGTCACAAATTCGATTTATAAAAATTTGCTTTTTTGAAACACGTCTATTATCGTGTTTACATAATACTGTCTATTTAATCTTTCAGATGACTGATTTGTTTTTTTAGACCTTTCAATATCTTACATTTCCTTTAACAAGTGGCCGTTTCAAAGACATTCGTTTTCCTTTCATCTGCAACTAGCCTTCCCATCTTTCTTTTATTTTAAATAACATTTAGATTTTACCTTTGTATAAACAAGTTATATTCGGACAAAAATGCAAGAAATTACATTATTTGTTCGTCGGGAATCGTATCCGACCGGTGTGTTATTAGAGGAAGAAAAATGTCAATTTTGGTATATCTGATTTTATTCCTGTTTGTATTGCCTTTATAAATACGTTTAATATAGTATAGAAGTTCGAGATCCTAGTAGACTTTTAAATCCAAAACAAATTTTCATTCAAAAAAGCCGATTGTGGTGGGTGCAAATACATTTGGATAACTAGTAGACATAAGCATGAATATGCCAGAATAATAAAAGACTGATCTATCTAATGCATTTATTTGCATTTCTGCCTCCGGCAACCGAATGAAATTCCTATAAGTGGAATAATAATTTTACCGAATATAAAGTCTGGTACATTTTTACGTTAAGCGTGTTCGAGATGACTATTTGTCTTGTAAATGTTTGAAGCAGAAGTATTTGATACACTATCTCGCTTAAGGTTACATTTAAGCTATATTTTGATATATAATAACATTAAAAATATACAAAACCAAAACAAAAATGAAAAATATAATATGAGGCAAGTGAAGTACCTTTTTAATAAGTAAAAACAGCAGAGTACGTGCGTTTCAATATTCAGACAATATGCATACATAAATAACATTAAAACATTCTGTAAATACAAATTGTAAATTGAAAAGTAAGACTTGCTTCAATCAAATATGAAAAATAGACCCATAATTGACAACGACAGTTTGAATACAAATTGGTCAATGTTCAACTATCTCTCATTCTGTAAAGTATTTCATTATGATTATTACTTACAGACGGTGTAATTTTGCTTTTCTGTTGCCATATGGCAAATTTTTCTGTTGCCATATTCCTATGACTGCTCATCTGTCTCTGTCGCTCTCTGCCAGTGCTTTGGTGTCTTCAGATTGTTACAACATTCACCAGATGTGTCGACCCTCTCTCCTCACATTCATCCGGTTTTCGGGTCAGTAGAGATGGGCAAACCTCTACTCATCAGCACTCGGCTTTCAGTTCAGACCATCTCGACCATGCCATAACCAGCAAGATTAACGGTAAGCTGCCTCCTCTAACTGTCTAACTGTTGTATTCCTTGCCTTTCCGACAACTCAAATGGCCTGTAGCAAACTGACTGTATATAGGAACTCCTCTTCAAACGTCTTCTACAGAACATCCTCGCTTTACAACCTCTCTCTAAAAATGTTGTTATAAGCTCTGCATACGTCTCCTTTTTCCGCTGGTATGATTCTCCACGTCTCTCTTCCAAAGGTCCTGTTTGTTCTACTGCTAATATAATCTTTGGCTTCTGTGACCAAACTAAAATGTCTAGTCGTAGGGTTGTCTGCACGCATACACTGAACATACGCTTCTTGCCAATGTCAGCCCTCATCTGCTGTTGTTAGTCTTTTCTTCCTTCTCTCAACATCAAAGATCTCTGCCAGATGTTTTAGTACCTTGTCGTTCCTGTGACAGACAGTTAGAGTAGGCAGCACAACATCACAGCATGAAAGTATGTGTTTCATCGTACCTTTTTCTCATCATAACTTGCAACCTGGTTCTACTATCCTTCGATACGGATGTAAATTTGAAGGGGAACAAACTATATCGTAGACTGACCTAAGCGTTAATGAAATTCTCAATATGGTTCCATCCTCCTTAACTCTGCCCATGTGATCTTTCTTTCTGACAAGTTTAACTTCATCCATTCTACTTGACGGCTGAGCCCTACTGCTTTTGTCCTTCTTTGTTCTTCTACTCTGGTCAGTATTTCTGACTGTACTATACTGCTCTTCTCTCCTTGTTTTGCCATTGACCACTGTTGGAAATGTGTCATTCCTAAGTCGTGTCTACCAGTATGTCCTCTATGTCTTTATGATGAAGAATACTTTCTGCTTGATATATTGCTGTTCTCGCTGACCATTTTCACCAATTAAGTGTCTGGATTCCAGCCTTACTGATCTTGCTGTCCTTTGAGTCTCTGAAAGTCATTACAAGTCTACTCTTTGATTATTATTTTTGATTATAATTAATTTCTGACAAAATATGCATCATTGTTCGCGATCATTTAAAAAAAAAGTATAACTATTCATCTTTTTACCATATTAATCTAAGAAAACGATAGTCCTAACAATATGCCAAACTTTTGATTTTAGCACAAATATAATACATTGAAACATTTGTTCATTTGACTTAATTAACACATATTAAAGGTATCAAGTTAGATAGGTAAAGTTTGTTCTATAAAAATTTAAAAAATAAATGATGAACAAATAAATCGTAACAAAATGCTCATTATTATCTTTTTATTTATCAACAATAAATAACTTAGTTCACCTACTTATATATTTTTCTAAGTCATACAAAACGAGTGACTGGTGAAAAATAATGATTATCCAATTCTTGAACCAATGCATGTAGATATCATAAACATGTCTTCTGTGCACGATTTTATCATTTTTTACGCACCTATATCGTATAATCGTCAATTTATTTTCTCTGTCTGTTATGAGGTGAAAAAATGGCAACTACTTCATATAATAATTGTCGTATTTTGATGTCGTAGTTTACCAGTTGTCAATTGTCTATTGTCTCCTTATATCAAACAATCAAAAAAGAAGCATGGATATTGAGTTCGTGGAGATAAGCCCATGGATCGTTAAAATGAACTCAAAATGGACTTTCATAAAAAAAAAGATATATATATATTTAGGACATAGGTGGAGATGTTGAGTGATTGCCATTGAGTCAACTATCCACTTTCGTCGAAGGCGAGACAAAAACGAAAAAATAAAACCGTATAAAACACTATCTAGAATTCTAAAACTATTCAACATGAACCCTACCAGGGGTGGGGACTAAAACTATTCAACATGAACCCTACCAGGGGTGGGGATCTCAAATGCTACGGAAGATTCAGCAAGTCTATATGCCTTTTGGTGTTACTTCGAAAACTTGATTGTTGATCGTCTTTCATTTTTGAGGGCTAGGGAATCCTGCAATAGTGTATATCAGGAGATGATATCTAAAAGTGCCATACAAGGATATCAAGTTACAAACCAGGAGTCGGTTTCACAAAAAAACTTAAGATTAAGATTGATCATAAGTCATGAACAATTCAGTATACTTAGGATACTTAGGATAAATCTCAGTCGTAAGAGTGTAACCGACTGCAGGACTGCAGGACACAAAATTACTGCATGAACATGAAAAACAGAGCTGTTTTATTTGGTGTTCTTCATCTTAAAATCACAAATTAAATTGTTTGTTGTAGATGTCTATGTTGAACTTTTCTTCCAATATTGCCCTGTTCCTTTAACGATAACAAGCAAAGAAAAAAAAGTTTACCAACCAATACGGAAAAGAACATTAAAGCAAGAATTTGTCCCCAGTACACGGGTGCCCCATCCGCACTATCATTTTCTATGTTTAATGGACCATGAAAATTGGGAGAAATCTCTAATTTGGCATTAAAGTTATAAAATCATATCATAGGGAACATGCGTACTAAGTTTCAAATTGATTGGACTTGAACTTCATCAAAAACTACCTCGACCAAAAATTTTAACCTGAAGCGGAACGAACAGACGGACGGATGAACGGACCGACGCACAGACCAGAAAACGTAATGCCCATAAATGGGGCCATAAAAATTAAATTGAGTTTAAATATTCTACCAGTAAGTTTCCATTTCAGTTACATAATAGTTTTTCTCGGATATTATCTTTTCAAAAATAAAGTATTTTGCGCGAGATATGGGTTGCACTTTTTGGTGCAGTCAGTATATGCAACTGTGAATATTCGCGTTAAATGCGATGGATGACTTTCAGATGTTTTTTGTAATAATATTGGTGTAAAACAAGGCGAACCGTTGTCTCCTCTACTTTTCATATTTTTTATAAATGACATTGCTGATGATCTACGTATGAATGATAATAGAACTAGTGATTACATAAGCCTTAATGGATATTTGATATATTTGTTGTTATTCGCTGATGACACTGTGCTATTTGGAAAAACACCGGAAGCTCTCCAGTTTCTTTTAGATAAATTATTCGTCTACTGTACAAAATGGAAAATTGGGGTTAATAAGGATAAAACAGAAGTTGTAGTTTTTCGTAAAGGATGGCAAAGAGTAAAACATTCATGGCATTATGACAATACGGAACTAAAAGTAGTCGATCACTATGTATACCTTGGAGTTCTTCTACATTACAACGGTAAATTTCAACAAACTCAAAAACGCCTAGCGGGACAGGGAAGTAGAGCGCTTGCAGCATTGTTAAACTCATTCAGATCTACTTATATTTCATCAGAACAGCAATGTGCTATGTTTGACAGTCTAGTTATGTCTATTAAACTACGCCTCTGAAGTATGGGGTTTTCATCATGCAAAAGAAATTGAAACTGTACATAATAAATTTTGTAGATCTGTTTTAAAAGTACCCCAAAACACGCCTGTCTGTTGTATTATTGGCGATCTTGGTCATTTACCTATGTATGTTACTAGGAAACAAAAGTTGTTGAAATACTGGGTTAAAATTATAAACAAGAAACCAGATATTTTATATGAAATATATCAAGTTCTAGTTGCTGACTGTAATAATGGTAAAGAAAATTGGGCCACAAATGTTCGTAATTTACTTTTTCAACTTGGATTTAATTATTTATGGTACGCACAAGAGAATATTAATGTAAACTTTGATATTTTGAATGAACGTCTGTTAGATCAATTTTATCAGAGCTGGCGTGAGTCTGTAGAGAGCTCTGAAAAACTAATATTGTACAAAATGATAAAAACAGGTTTTAAGATGGAACAATATATATTGAAAAATATCAATGTTAAAATGTTGTCTTTATTAAGATTTGGTGTATTAAAACTAAATATGGAAACTGGCCGTTACATAAAACAACGAAGGGAGGATAGAATTTGTAAATGTTGTACTATGCAATATATAGAGAACGAATATCATTTTATTATGGTTTGTCCAGCATATAGACAGTATAAACTTAAATACTTCTCAAAACATTATCAAACATGGCCAAATATCAACAAACTGTATTCACTACAAGTTCAAACAAAAACTGTTATTTACAATTTGATGTGTTTTTTGCGTGAATGTTGGAAACTCAGAATTTTCATATTAACGTAGTTATATATATACATCTAATTGTCTTTTTCATTAACAAAATGTTCATATTGTTAAATTATGTTCTCTGCAGTTTTGTATACCTATGTATTAATATAAATTTCATGTTGCTTACACATGATAATGTTGTAATTTAAATGTGCTATAGCATAATTGTGCTTATTGCAATAAACGTATTTATTTATTATTTATTATTATTTTTGTATATACGCCCACACAGGGAGTCCCTGTCCCACATATCGTAGGTCAAGAACAGTACATGCATATTTTAGCCGAAACTATCAATTTCATTTGGAGCAACATGCTTTTTTTAGTAAAGCTATAGAAATCACGATTGTTAGACGTCATGAACTATTGGTTACGTCTGAAGTCTCTAGATGACCACTACTACAATGTTCTGGTCATGAACTACCACTTACGTCCAAATTTTACGATAATATTTTTGTTACTGGTTGATAAAATCTGACTAGAATAAAAATCATGTCAGTTTTAACTCAGGTTTGGTAGTGGCCAAATTTATTTGAAGTAACTGGCCAAAACTACGTGCGTGGTGGCGAGATATCCCTATGTTTTCACGGATATGTGATACGATCTTTATCTACAATTTAAAACTAAATCAAGCAAGCGAGAAATTCGTAATGAAATTAATAAAAGCCGATAACTGACCAGGCGAGAAATTGTCCGGAGGTAGCCACTATAAAAACGTATTTGTTTCGGACTGAACAACACTCAAGGAACAATTTACTACTGGAATAATCAAAAAGGTAAGTTTATATATGTAATTAAAGGTTATAAACATAAAACTGTATTTTCTAACCATTTTTTAAATATTCTTTAAAATTGAGAATGGAAATTGGGAATATGTCAAAGAAACAACAACCTGATCAAAGAGCACAAAACAGCAAAACGGACTATTAGGAATAAAACGTCTATTTTAAAACCGTATTATCAATGATTTCATTTTCTATTTTTCTTATATTCAATATTTCAAAATCAACAAATGTTCAATCATTTTACTATTGTAAGAGGTCTATTACTAGACCCATTACTAGTCTAGTAATGGACTTCTGCTATTATGTATTACTTTTCAAATTTACATCTATTATATTTGTCTTATAAAAAAGAAGATGTGGTATGATTGCCAATGAGACAACTATCCACAAGAGACCAAAATGACACAGACATTTTAACAACTATAGGTCGCCTTCAACAATGAGCAACGCCCATACCACATAGTCAGCTATAAAAGGTCCCGATATGACAATGTAAAACAATTCAAAAGAGAAAACTAACGGGCCTTATTAGTATAAAAAAAAAATGAACGAAAAACAAATATGTAACACATAAGAAAAACGACAACCACTGAATTACAGGCTCCTGACTTGGGACAGGCACATACATAAATAATGTGGCGGGGTTAAACATGGTAGCGGGATCCCAACCATCCCCTAACCTGGAACAGTGGTATAACAATACAACATAAGAACGAACTATAAAAATCATTTGAAAAAGGCTTCAACTCATCAGATGGACAAAAATACAAGTGGACGTGGCCGTGTACTTACACATCCCGACAACAAAAAGACATGAAACAGTAGCTTGCTACAGTAGATCGAGTTATATATAATACCTTTTCCGTTAGTCAAAGTCCCTTGCTGGCTAAACTAACGTAATGATTACATTCGTGATAAACAATCTTGAATCTTGCGCAGCACCGCATCAACACCATACTGGTTATGTTCTAATCTATAAATCCATACATGGACTTTTTGCGATTCCGTCGCTAATCGTAATACCAATCGATACTAGATCAAGTCAAGCACAAAATATCATTTCGGCAATATCTACCTTCAAAGTCAGTTATAAATGGTCAAATTCAAATTGTAAAAAAAATCAAACTCACACACTAGACATTTATAATTTATACAGTTGTTGGTATAGTGATTGTTTCCGGCAGTACCTGTTGTAGTTTTAACTTATAAAGGATTATAAGTTTACAACTTCTTAAATTTAAATTATATTTTTACAGATTTTGAGAATGATTGGAAGAATAAAACTGCTCGTGCTTTTATGCATTTTTGGTACAACTTTATCTTTACGTATACCATTCAACAAAAGACAGTACTCGAGTAAGACCAGTTTAAAAACATTTACTTTTACAATTGATTTCATCCTTTATCATTTCATGAATTCTCTGAATTTGATTTACCTAAGCATTCTATAACAATGAAAACAAATAATTAAATGATTGTATATACTCATTTGCTATTCCATGTTTGTTCTTATTAATACAGAATCCTACTTTGATTATTAATAGAAAATATTTTTTTCTGACAAATTTGCGATAGTTAGTAAAAACGGAAAGGTAAACACTTTCAATAAGTATAACACAACTACAAAAGTTACTTAACAATAGTACACCAGATTAAATGAACCCACAAATTATGTAAGTTATAAAATCTCATTATATCAAATTACATGGGCCCTTAATCGGGGAAAAAAAATCTTATCTTAAAAGTTGACATTGGATAACATCGTAAGTCTTGTTTCCAGTAATTTTTTCTTAGGTCAGTTTCGTAGTTTGCCTTGTTTTTTTTTGTCACAACCAAAGAATGTCATTACAATTGTTTAACACTCGAAGCCATTTCTTAAGCTTCTATTGTTCCATCTTTTATTGAAATTCAGAACAATGTTTTCTTTTCTCTAAAAAAAATAAAACGTCGAAAAGATTTGATTAAATTAATTTGATTTTGTATAAGCAATTTAATTATTTTAAATGATTGTTTTGATTCCAAATTGATCCGTATAAGTCCCAGGCAACAACTGCTTATGACAAAGGAAACATGATAAAAAAAAAGAATTAGATATGTAAATGAAAACGTATAACTGTCCTTTTTCCTCTTTTTATAACAATAGTATTTGAGTAGTCAACACATTATGGTGAATTTTCAATAAACGGCGTTAAAAAAAGTTTTTATTTTGGTATTCTGAACAAATGACTTACCCTTTTATAATAAGTGATGATTCAATAACAGGAATTTCTAAAGGGAATAAAAAATTGTGTCAAACTATTTACATTTGTGTCGAGCCTGCGAGATTTATTTCGCGAAAGTGAGATCCTAGATTCCGTCGTTGGTGTCGCCAACTTTCAGTCTGTGGTTAATTGTTTTTTTTAGACATCAATAACTTTGTCAAAACCTACATGAAAGTTTATGAAAATTAAACAGAAGGTTGTTTATGACAAAAATACAGAATTCAAAGCAAACTTTTTAAAATTTCCGTTTATTACCAATAAGTGGACTTATATTTTGTAAAGTTAAACATTCGGACTTGGTCGGAAGTTAAAAGTTTTTTCAAGACACCAATAACTTTTATGAATTTCCATGGAATCTTGACGGATTTTAGACAGAAGCTTGTTTATTACCAAATACAATATCCAGAACAAATGTTTAAAAATATTCATTTTCATTTTCAGCTTTTTTTTCTGATAAACGAACTTAGTCTTTTTACAGTTAACAAGTAGATACAGTCTGGTGTTAAAGTTTTTTACGCAATAATTACTTTGTCAAACCTTTACGGAACTTTATGAAACTTTGGCAGAAGCTTTTGATGATAAAGAGATAATGTCTAAATCAAAACTTGGGCATATTTTTCTTTCTACATTTTTAGTACCTTTCTGATAGATGAACTTTGTTTTTTACAGTTAGCATACTATTTTTTTGACATGATAAATTTGTAAACTTTCGTGGATTGTTATGAAACTTGGACAGAAGCTCATCTTCAACATCGAGAAGTATCATTCAAAGAAAATGTTTATTTCTTTTCAAATTCTGTATTTTTGCGGATAAATGGACTCACTTTTAAAGTCAGCATATATTTTTTTACACTAGCAGCAGCAAACTTAGGCGAGACACAGGGTTCCCTCTTACGAATTTTTCATTTAACATTGTCCTGCAGCTTACTGAAATAACTTACTGCTTAATGTCAGACGGTTACTAATTGAGGACAAATATTTAATTTTAAAAAATACTATAACAATTTTATCAGTTAAAGTATGAGTGATCAAATTACAGGTTACTTGAGATTTGTAGGCTTACAATCCACTTACCAAATTATTTAACGCACCTCTATTTCATAGCACGAACAATTCAAACGTATATATCATGCACTTAGCCACGTTCATTCCATCAAATATATCTCTCATGTGCTTCACCATCCACTAATTCTGTGTAGTTGATGAGAGAACAAAGAAGTGCTACAGATTATAAAAGTTATAAGCTGAGTGGGGACCAAAGAAGTACAAATGTTATATTGAAATAGGCATATTTCTATTTTGAAGCATGTGCAGACATAAGCATTACAACAGACGCGACAGGTGGTTATACAGTCTTATCCGACTATGGTATAACTATTGACGACTCGGAAAATATCAAAATTAAGTTGAGGATCAAGGCCAGTCATGATGCTGAAATCCTCCTTATGTCAACAGACAGTATCAACGACCCCCTGTATAAGATTATTTTAGGGGGATCAGACAACACTGTGTCAATGATCCAAGATGGTCAAAATGGGAAAATAAAAGCGGTATATTATGGACAAGTTTTAGAGAATGGATTTACCAAATTTATGATAACTTTGAAAAACGACAAGATCAAAGTCAAAGATGGAGATAAAAATAAAATCTTGAAATGGAAAGATAATAAAAATCCATTGAAAGTGGTTAACGTTGGTATTGCCACAAAAGACTCAAAGAGTGGAGTATGGTTGTTCCCTTGCAATCAAGGTAATACAAAATGTTATTTCCCTTCTGATTTTTAAAGCATGAATACAGTCCTGACGCATATTAACATTCTAACTAAATGCACAAACTGTTAGAGTTATCACATGTTTTTGGGTTGGTTTTTTTTTGGGGGGGGGGGGGGGGTAAAAATTCCAGTTGTACGTTTTGTTAAATGCGAATTTTTAAAGCATTGTTTTCATTTCTATCCCTGATGTCACCAAGGACAGTGTGATGTAGCAGCTGAATTTGAATGTAAAAAGGGTTCGACATGTATTCCTGTTAAAGAAAGATGTGATGGTATCGCCAATTGTTTGGACGGAAGTGACGAATGCGGATGTGATGATAGTGAGTTAACCAAAACTTTTGAATGCGAGTTCGATGATGAGTCAAACTTATATTTTGAATAGTTATATACGAATTCGCTATATATGAAAAAAGAAGATAGACACGTAAAACACGAGGTAATGAAATGAGATTTGGACTATCTGTCGCAAATACGAGGTTTGAAAGTTCATTTTATTCATTTATTATACACGGAGGACCATTTTCGAAAGTTCATTTTATTCATATATTATACATGGAGGGCCATTTTTTGAAAGTTCATTTTATGCATTTATATTCTTTTATTCACAATATATATATATATGTGTTTTTGGCTCTGATTCCGACCAATCCTTGAGAAGACTATTTGGATAGTCGCTAGTCTTTACGGATAGTTTTCTCGTTGACAGTCATACCACATCACCACCTTGTTTAAGTTTATATAACTTTTTGAATTCCCGTATCTCGTGTTTGAACTTTGTGTAATTCCTGTGATATTGGCGACTAGTTCCATTATATTTTAAAATGTTCGGAAATAGACAAAAGTAGACAAATTCTACTAAAGCATCATTTTGTAAACATACGAAATATTTTAAAATTTCAGGGTCTAATAAATAGCAACAACCCGTCGGAACTAAACAAGCAGTGCAAGTTTATAAGAATAATTATTAAATGCCTAGACTCTCCTGGGTAACCCCTTTATGTCTATACTTTACATTTATATTTACAATTTATACTATGTATATGTTAATTTATTTATTTCTCTATACAATTGCACTTTGATCTACTTTGGTTAACGAGAATAAAGATATATATATAATTTTTCCTACATAAATGACAGTGCATCATAAGCCTCTAAAGGCTGGTTGGTATAAATATCGTGACATGTTAATTGACTGCTTATATGTTTAAAATTGTAATATATTGTATTTCATGTATATGAACCAAGTTGTACTTTAATAAAAAAAAAAAAGAGAAGAAACTTCGGAACTGTAAGGAATGTCATGTTATTATGTTGATTTTCATATGTCTTTTGGCAGCATTTTATTTTGTGTTATGAATTATAAAAAAAACATATTCCATCCCTTCAATATTTTTTAGTACGACCAAGTGTTGGGTTTATAATAATTATTCTACAGCTATATATCTGTGATTTTTCCTTTCAGAACCGAATCCTAGCCCAAGCCCATCGACATGTACTGATAGTGACATAGCATGTGATAACGGCGAGGGATGTTACCCTTCGGAGTGGAAATGTGATGATATCCAAGACTGTGATGATAATTCTGATGAAGAGAATTGTGAAGGTAAATATATATAGCTACTCTTTCTTTTCTTAAAAGTACACATATATGTCAATCATGTCATATATATATATATATATACACACACTCTTTCGTTTAAAGGACATATAATATCCATACTCTTTCCTTAAAGATACACACACATATATGTATATATATATACTATCTTTCCTTAAAGGACACATAATATACATACTCTTTCCTTAAAAATACACACACATATATGTATAATATATACTCTATTTCCTTAAAGGTTTACTGTATTAGAATCATCTTTCGTTCAACCATGGTTACACATTGTTTATAATGAACTATGCTTAAATACACTACAGTATCACTAACTTACTGAATAGTTTGGTGCAATGGTATATTCGTGTATGACTTTTTCATTCTTTCTGTTTGAGACTCGAGGTTTGAGATTATAGAAAAGGGGCGGGAAGTGTATGGCTCTACGTACGGGAAGTATATGTACGCAGTCACGTCTGTCTGATACTAGATGTGCATGTGCATGTATTCAGACAAAAAAGTCATAAAGTCTCAACCACTGTTATGTGTACAAAGAACAGATACCTTCACATGATTGAGATGAATAATAACTTTTACATAAATTATTTATCCCAAATGAACAACTTTGTAGCTGAATCAATCTAAACCTTAAGAATGCATATAAATGCGTTATTCGCCATCTGTTTGCTACTATACTTATATACTCTCAAAGCGTGACTTGGTATTTTAAAAGCAACATAAACTCAAGACACTTTTCATTTAGACAAATCAACCCCAGCCCCAACCAGTGCTCCAGGAGGGTGTTCAAAGGGAGAATTTAAATGTGACACGACAGATGAATGTTATGAGAACTCTTGGAAGTGTGATGACATAACAGACTGTACTGATGGATCTGACGAACAAAACTGTGGAGATGACGATGGTAGGGGTTGTCTACAAAACTTCAAACACAACAAATAAAAACAATATACTTTCATCATCAGAAAATGTATAATTGACTTGTACTCGCTTTCCTGTATCTAAAACTCGGACACATTTGTTTTACAGCAATATTGTATATGCACAGAGTATATGGACTTGAATACATTTATCGAAAAAAAACTATTATTTTCACCGTTATATTAACGCAACAAACACATCATTTCATTTATAAAAATTCTAATTTGTAAATTTTAGGATTCAAATCGGATGAAAATCGCGGATGTCACAAAATCATGAAATATTTTTAAAAATCTTGTAGGATAGTTTTCAAAATATAGTGATATGGAGAATTTATTGTCTATACATTAGCCTCATCTCACTATCAACCAAAATGAATTAAGAAATAATTGATGCAAGCTATACTTTATTGAAGTTTTAACATGGGTAGGCATTATATTCGTGATTATTTTTGCCCGAGCGATAGAAAGGGATAACATATGTCTACCCATGTTAAAACTACAATAAAGTATAGCTTGCATCAATTATTTCTTAATTCATTTTGGTTGATAGTGAGATGAGGCTAATTTCGGAATGCAACACATTGCAATCATAATAAACGAATTAGTAGCAACCGGTGCATCATTTAAAAGTATAGAAGTGTTTTAAGTTAATGAAATATATTAAATGCATGCCAATTTAATAGAATTCACTATTCTGCATTAGTCAATATACGCATGTGCAAACACATTTTATTGGATTTAGAGCATGGCTTTGTTCACATTTTTAGCGAAAGAAGCACAGCATATTAGAATCCATAGTCAAGTTTTAACAAGACAAATTTTGAAGTGAAAAATATCAACATGGAGTCAAACTGTTTATGTAACTCAAGTTGAAGCCAAGTTATATGAATGTCGTAAATAAAACAATAAAACTAAAGACAATGAGCCTATATAATTGGTGTTTGATGTTTGTACTGTTTTAAATGTTTGAAGTCCCTCGTGAATCGAAAAGTAAAACACTCTTACATGGTCTAATTTCGTAAATGCCTTTCGAGGAATACGAGCCACATGGTGCCCTTTTTATTGGCTTCATCATCAAGTTCAATTTCTAAGGAAATGACCTTGATGACAAAATTACTTCTATAACCTTATTTGCGACATTTGATAATCTATAAAAATGCTTGAAAATTTTGGAGTACACGAATGATGATTATGAAAAGACATGAACAATATCATTTTAAACTCAAGACACTTTTCATTTAGACAAATCAACCCCAGCCCCAACCAGTGCTCCAGGAGGGTGTTCAGAGGGAGAATTTAAATGTGACACTACAGATGAATGTTATGACAACTCTTGGAAGTGTGATAAAATAACAGATTGTACTGATGGATCTGACGAACAAAACTGTGGAGATGACGGAGATGACGATGGTAGGTGTTTCTACAAAACGTCATATATTAAACACATCAAATAAAAAAATAAAACAATATACTTTCATCGACTATCTGACGAGGAAAACTGTGGATCTACGGAAAAAAATAATTTGATGGAAAGTGTGCAGGAGATAGTTGATTGTCGAAAATACGTACATATTGTTCAATTCCAGCAATTATAATTTTATGATTACTAGTATTTTTTAAACCAATAATCTTTTATATGCTTCCATTTTTTTGCTTGTGTAAAAGAGATAATATAAGTTTACTAGTCTTATACCATTATACAGATAAATACTGGGTGCCGCCAAACAAATGTCGTATCTATAGATTAGAACACATCGGTTTTTACCAATGGAGCAGGATCTACTGATCTTTTCGAGTCCGTTGTGCTCGCTAAATCTTCAATTCTCCGTCCAATGTTTCAAGACTCTTTGTTTGTTTGTCTGTTATTCGTTTCTCAGTTTTTTTTTTGGTGATAATCTTGACTTTCAAATTTGTATTGCCCCTTTGTTTATTGGTTTATTTGAACTGTATGCGAACTTGTTAAGATAAAGATGTAATTTAAAAAAAAAGCAGTTTAGAATTTATTAAACTTAGAATATGAGAGGCCTAAGTCTTGCTCAATCCTTTGAAAATCCAAAGTTTAAGAGGACGATCACTCCCTCTAAAATTTACATTATCATTCAAGTCAGTATAGCCTGTATTTCAGTGGTTGTCGTTTTTTGCTGTTTTTGTTTTTGTTTTTCGTTCATATGTTTTGTTCATAAGTTAGGCCGTTCTTTCTCGTTTAGATTGTTTTACATTTGTCATTTTGGGGCCTTTTATAGCTGACTCTGGTGTGGGGTTTGCTCATTGTAGAAGGCCGTACGTTTACCCATAGTTGTTAGTTGTCATTTGGTCTCTTGTGAAGAGTTGTTTCATTGGTAATCAGTAATTAACCACATTTTCAATGATTGATTTTTTAGTTCATTAACCGTTACTACAATTAGAAAATTTGATAGTTTCATTAAAATCTGACCAAAAAGATTTTTGAAAATGTGGACAAATTTCAACACCAAATAACATTTTTGGCAAGCCTTGCGTTGATCATTCAGAAACATTAACGGATAAGACGGGATAAATATCGCATAAAATTTGATCCAATGGTAAAATTTATATTTAAACATCTGTTCTCTTTTTTTCCCCCAGAAAAATCCACCCCAGCTCCAACGTCCGGACCTACTAGTGCTCCAGGAACATGCAGTGATGGAGAATTTAAATGTGAGACCGGAAATGAGTGCATTGTCAACTCATGGAAGTGTGACAAAATTAAAGACTGTCAAGACGGATCTGATGAAGAAAATTGTGACAGTGAGTTATTTGTCTTGGTTTTGTTGTTGATATATGTGTATTTTTTTTAAACCGCTTTGCCTAATGCAGGTACAACAGTTTAAATTATTATTATGTCTTATGAGTTTACAAAAACAAAATTAATTTGATAAGCCATTCTTAATGCAATAAATCGAATAACGAATTAGGTATACTTTGCCTTAAGATTTGAAAATGAGATGTTGTACGATTGCCAATGACATGAATGAGGCGGTATATTTCAAAACCAACTTGGACACATATCTGAACAATTACAGGTCACCGTCTTGCCTTAAAAATGAGTTAAACTCGTATAATAGTATAATAATATATAAAAGGCCCCCGGAAAACAATATAAAAAAACAATTCAAGCGAGGAGAAAAAACCTACGTCTGGATAATTTCTAGGTAAAATAAGTGATAAAGAATTATTAGATACATTGAAGTTGAATGTAAACCAACGTACAGATTTCATGACTTGTGACAGAAACGTGTTGTGGGGTTAAACATGTTTAGATTATGGAGTGCGTGTCCGAGCGAGACCTATTGGTGACCTTCGGCAGTTGTCTGTTATATGGTCGGGTTGTTGTCTCTTTGACACATTTCCCATTTCCATTCCCAATTTTATTGTGAGCACTCAATCATCCCCTAATATAACCTGGGAAAATGGGGTTATAATTTAAGATAGTATTATTGTTATTGAACATGATTTCACAATTCTGTTTTGTTTTACAGCTGCACCAGTTACTCAAGCACCAACAGGTAAGAAAACAAATATAAAACAAAGCACTTCATAGATTTTCCAACGTAAATAATGTTGAATCGAAAAACTATAAACTGATAGGACAGTTTATATTGAATTCTGACGTCCTATATATATAGGCACTAAGAAAAAGATATTACAACAGCCGCTGACCATCATAAAGTTCCCACTATATATTGAAATAAATTATTACATTACTGAATGCAATAACTGTACCAATCAGTGGCGTAGCCATGGTTGAAATGATGTGAAATTTTTTTTGGACCTTTTTATGAAAAATATTTTTTATTTAAGCACATGTACTCCCCCAGAATGATCAATCCGACACTAGTTAGATTTTTGTTTAAATTCAAAATACCCACCAATTCATATATTTTAACCAAATTTTATTGTTTCCTCGAAACTACCATTCATTCAATTCATAAATATTTGATGTACAAAGTTTCCCACCCAATCTTATATTTGACATATCAAAAACGGACCCCATTACAGCGGCACTTCTGTATAATTTAGGAACTTCGGAATATAGGAACTGAAGTGACTTCTCTTTCCAGGAATTTGAGTCTACAACCTTGGGTTTTTGATTTTTTATTACTGAGCTAAACGCGTTGCAGGAGACATAAAATACCGGGCGTCCGATCGTCTGGTCTTGTTAGCACTCTCATGTGTACAATTCTTGTTAGATTAAGTGAAACTCATATCATAAGCAATGTCTTTGACAATTTGGAAAATAAGTCTTAATCAAATATTTTTAACTAGTTATGACCCTTTGAAATATAAATTGTAATGGAAATCACATTTCATTTGCATGCTGTGAAGCTTTTATTTCTCTTAAGATATTGAAAAGAAAAAAGAAAAAGAAAAAAAGTGCTTTTTTAGTTATGCCTTGTTCCTTGCCCTTTGATAGATAAAATATGACATATAATGTGCATGGCGGGGAACATTGGATCTTTGTTCTTTACTGATTGATAATAAAATTAGTATTTGAACCTAGATAGAAACTGGAATTCATAAGCCTCGGACTTATCACGATCTATTACAAATTGATTTTATTTTTATCACGTCGTTTACCATGTCGCAAGAAACGATATCATGATATGGTGTTTTATTGCGTAAACCCCTGAGGGTTTACTCGGTATATATTGGACGAGTGATGTAGTCTTTCGGAACACCGGATGTTAGTCGGAACACTTCTGGTCTTTCTATGACCACCTTTCAAATACATGCGCAATAGCTATGACCACCTTTCAAAGGCATGCGCAATAGCTTACTAATCTGTTGACTATGCATTAGCATCTTAAGTTGCTATAGAGATATTTTACGTATGATCTGAAATTTATTATGATATAATATTTTCTTGCACACGATTACAAGCTGCTAATATTAACCTACATGCGTAGTATTTTAATTAGTCAAACGATGTAACCAGCTGTGTTTAGATATGAGATAAGATTTCATGTAAACAATTCGCTTTATATTCTGAACGAGAATAATTAAAAATAAAATCTTTAGAAAGAGTTTTAGTAGCATTTTATTTTAGATTTTACGTTTAGTGAAGATGTACATGTTGTAAAAAGCAAGCTATTTATTTTTTTATACTGAAATTAAAGGGAAGTCTTTCTTGCATATCATTAAATTACAGTTATTTTTTTTGGTTAAATATTGCAACTTTAATAAAAAAAAAAATGGTTATTAAAAATAAAATTAAATAGATATTGAATATGAAAAAATAAAATATTTTGAACGAGAACAATTAAAAATAATATCTTTAAAAAAAGTATTAGCACTTTTTGAAATTTTACGTCTAGGATAGACCAAGGACATGGAAATATAATCATAAATACGTGCCTCAAATAGGTGTAAAAACGAGGATTTAAAAAAAAAAATCGTTTATTGAAAATAACGTTAAAATTAATTATGAAAGTTATGTCCGTATTTATTTTCATTAATATTGCAAATTTAAAGTTATTTTCTTTGTTTAAATATTGCAACATTATTTACTTTTTTTAATAACCTCTGAATCCTTTTCGTCATTAAAATGCGACTGATAAGTATAGATATTCAATATGAAGGGGGAAAAATAACCGTGACTGAAATCTAAATCTAAAATTTATTTTAAAAAAATACACATTTGACCATGCAGATGTAAGAAATGATACTTCAAGCAATGAAACAACGAATTAAATGTGCCACTTTAATTACGACTGATAACCTAAAAATGAATCATGCATGCATTTTTGGCAGACTTAACCAGGTCGGCGATAAGATATCGAATATAAAAAAAGAAGATATCGGGTTTGGTGTCAATGAGACAACTATCTACAAGAAACCAAAATAACACAGAAATACAAACTATGGGCCACCGTACGGCCTTCAACAACAGACAAAGCACGTACCGCATAGTCGGCTATAAAAGGCCCCGAAATGACAATGTAAAACAATCAGTCAAAAAAGAAAATTAACAAAGTCCGTATCATCGTATGCGTAACTTAGTTGCTCACCAGAGGAACTCTACGCAAGCGTTTAAACACGCGTTCCATAAGTTTGAAGTACGTCGAAATGCAAAGGTATACGCTTGGTGAACGCTTTTACTTCAGGAAAATTTTAATGGAACATAAAAAAAATCATTCAGCTCAAGCGTTTGTCAAACGTATATACCTGTAAACTGCACGCACATAATATACACGCTACACGAGCGTTGAAAACGCTACAGATAAGTTTTAGACACGTTAAGGGTACATTGCATACAAAAATACTCGTCGCCTTAAAGCTTTCATTTAGGAAAAGAAGTCCGATACGGGTGAAACTTCATCAAACCTACAGAAGATATTACACCCTCTCCAACCATGCAACATGGGACTAGACATAGAAGTACAGGAACTACTCACATTAGTTTGAGCTGTACAAGATCTACAAAAATATCCCGCCTGCCTCAAAGGTGCATATAGGATCGACCATGGTCCAGCACTAATGATACAAATACCAACCAGAGTTACAATGACGTGGTAGTAAGTCTTTAAAGGCCACCGAGCGGCCTCCAAAAATGAAAAAAACACTATTTAGTCGGCTATTAAATGCCCCGACCATTAAGATTTAAAAACAAAAATCAAACAAAACTAAACAGCCTTATTGATAACAAAATAATTTACGAAAACAACTTGACCGACATGAATTATGAACAACAACCAGTGTACTACATGTTTCTGGCTTTAGAATGGACATTGGCACATAAACAATGTGGTGGCCATAAACCCAACCCTCCCAAATGAACCAAACCTTAAGGACAACACATCGCAAGAAAAAACTGTAAAATATCAGTTGCAATTCGCGTCCCTAAAATTATGGGTACGGTGCACAATAATCACTTACATAAAAACAATAGACACAAATCACTGAAATAATCGCACTTACCGAAAGCTATTTCAAAGCTAGTGAACATGTAGACGAACCAGTGGACATGCATAGACGGACTGGTAAACATGTAAACAGACGGGCGAATGTGACAGACTTATTGACAAACATTCACATATAGACAGACCTGCAGTTAGGAATGTAGGAAGACTAGGAGAAACGCTAAGGTACGCTTTACGCACACCCAATACACGCTTTAAGCTCGTTGTGCACACGATACAGATATGATTGACAGGTTGAATGCATCAAAATTACTAGCGTTTTGGTAGCGTGCATGATTTTTTTTACCTCGGCCGACGTACGTCGGATCTATACGTTGATGTGTGAAGCCGGTATTACATTATTTAAACCACTAAACAGGCAATGTCAGTTTCTTATTCTTATGCACAACAAAAGTAATATAAGACAATACATCTTTATTTAACAATTATCTAATATATATATAATGCCAAACAAGCATTTGGGTTTACGATTGCATTTCTTTTTTTAAAGAAAGCAACTTGTTTGTTAGTTGCTATAGTCAAATGAGAAGCCATCACTCCACTAGGTTCATGATTTTAGATGAAACATGTCCACGGGTCTGCGTATCAGTCCTTTCCGCTTGCCTTAGCCGATGACGTAGACCTTTTTACGAACAAAAGTTAACTTGGAACACTATTCTGCGATTCAACTATCTTGTTTACATAAACTAAATTATCCTAAATGAAAGACCAGACATACTGCTTCGAAAATGACTGGACGTTATACTCATATCCTCAGTCTTGTTACATTTGGATACTTTAACTTAAACTGCTGCTATTTTTATTTTATTTTTGTCAAAATGATGTGGATGCTTGAGCATCCGAGCATACATGCAAGCTACGCCACTGCCAATATTTCTTCATCAGATGCATTTTGACAAATACTTAATGTCTCTTCTGAGTGAAGAAGCTTCATGCCTAAATTCTGAAATTCCATGTTGAAGAGCTTTAAAAATAAAAATCAAACGCAACGTGGAATCAGATTTATTCATCATAACAGGGAACAGTATAATCTGTTCCTGATCATAAGGAAGTTATATTCCTTAGCTTGATAACAACAAACTTTAAGCATACAATATCCATATTATTTATGTCAATATCAAAGTACTTGCTACTGGGTTGTTGACTAACAGTCCACCAGCTGAAACTCGACACGGTGGTAGTAATATCAGTAACGGTACATATTTCTTCGGTACAAGATGTGCACTTCAACAATTAATGTCTTCAGTAATTACCAAACTATTTGAATATCCAAAACCAGTTACCTAATATAACCCTGACAAATAAAATGAGTGTAAGTCTGTACATACAATGTCATAACTGTTGTTGTTGTTGTTATAGATTGTACATCTGAAGCAGACAAATGTAATGGTTATGCAGACTGTGCTGATGGATCCGATGAAGACAGTACAATGTGTTCAAGTAGGTTTATACATTTAGGATTTGAATTGGGTATACCTGTCGTGTACAATATTAAGGATTTGGATTGGGTGGTACCTGTCATGCATGTATAACATTTAGGATTTGAATAGGGTATACCTGTCGTGAACAACATGTATGATTTGGGTGTACCTGTTGTGTACAACATGTACAATTTGGATTGGATGTACCTGTCATGTAAAAAATATAGGATTTGAATTGGGTATACCTGTCGTGTACAACATGTACAATTTGAATTGGGTGTATCTGTCATGTACAACATTTAGGATTTGAATTTGGTGTACCTGTCATGTACAACATGTAGAATTTGGATTGGGTATACCTGTCGTGTATAACATTAAAGATTTGAATTGGGTATACGTGTCATTCATAATATTTAGGATTTGAATTGGATGTATCTGTCATGTACAATATTAAGGCTTTGGATTGGGTAAAATACCTGTCGTGTATAACATTTAGTATTTGAATTTGATGTACCTGCCATGTACATTAATGATGATTTGAATTGAGTGTACTTGTCATGTATAACATGTAGGATTTGGATTAGATTTTTCTATCGTGTACAACATGCAGGATTTGGATTGGGTATACCTGTCGTGTACAACATGTAGGATTTGTTTCAATAATCTAAATGAAGACAATTTTGTAATGTTATAACTTATAGAGTTTATCTAACGTATAATTCTAAATTTACAGTAAGATGTGGTCTATTTGTACATACTGCTGTAAATTTTCATTGCTTTGTTTTGTTTCAACGCTGAAGATAATAAGAGAACTCATATTCTGTAAAATTTAAATCTTTCATTGCTATATTAAATTTCTACTGCATATTGTCTATACTCACTGAACACTCGTGTTTTTCTCTTCAGCATTCAATTGCCCTTCAGGTAGTAGCAAATGTAGTGACGGAGTGACATGTATTTCTGACTCGGCCAAGTGTGACGGGTATCAGGATTGTCCAGCTGGAGACGATGAAGCAAACTGTGCCGGTAAGTGTTCAAATAAAATATGGTTAACATGAATTCTTCTGATCTCATATAAACTTCTTATGACACACAAGTAAATGAAAAAAAAACAGGCAGATGTCTTTGTTCTTCTTACATTCTGAAAACATAAATTTTATTTATTTGCTTACTTTATATTACGGAAAACGCCATCACAATTTTACCGTGTAGATTTTAATGATGATGCTTTCTTTATAAATACAAACCGAGAATGGTTTATACACTGCTTTGATGTTTTTAGCTGCTACCTGCTCTAATAACCAGTTCAAGTGTCCTAACAGTTTCTGCCTTGCTAAAAGTGGTAAATGTAATGGAATTCCAGAATGTCCCAATGGTGAAGATGAGAATGGTTGCTCTGGTAAGTTTAGTTTTAAAACTAGTACAATGTATCAGCAGACGAACGTGTGACATAAAGTACATTGAAAAATTATAAATGTAAAATGTGTCATATTTTAATGCAAAAGAGGTGAAAATGTGATAGGAGCCATTGTTATTGTCATAAAATTGCTAACAATTTTTTAAGTGCCTTTTGTCAAGTTTGTAACATTTGGTCATGGAAAGGAGATTGAATGATCCTTCTATCTTTTGTCTTCAGTGGCTTCAACACCGTTAAGACTGATGTTTAATAAAAAAAATTAATATTAATTAATTTTTCAAACGTTCATTTGTTTTCTCCGTATTTTTGCTGTTATAAATCTCTTAAATATATTTTGAAAAAACTTTCGAATGAAAAATCTTCTCAACTTGTTGGTCACAGATTGTATCTAATATTTCATATCGAAGCTAATGGTATTTTTGCAGTTTTCATTGTGTTCAGTTCCGTTTCGGGGCTTTAATCAAATTGTATATGGGTCCTATGTCCAATAAATGTAACTAGTATATGATGCCTTATCCGATATTTTACTTTCTTGATACCAGTATATGTGACAGTGAGTGAGAAAAGCGCTTGGAACGCACTAAATTTACAAAGTGTCATTCTTATTTCTAATTGAATAAGAAAACATCTTATATTCTATGCATATTTTTTCTTGAACAGGATGTCCAAAAAACACACAAAAAAGATGTGATGACGGTTCAATGTGTATACTTAAATCTGAAAAATGCGATGGAATTACAGACTGTTCTGATAAATCAGATGAAGCTAAATGTCCAAGTAAGTTAATAATAATGCATAACATCTAGTTCTTATTTATTACCCTTTATTTAGCTGTCGAAAGCATTCTAGAGAATACTCCGATATGAATCAACAAAAGAACAAACCACAATTTATTAAATTATGCAGACAACAGCGGCGGATACAGCTATTTTTAAAAGGGCGTTCCAACCAAGGATAAAAAGGAGGGTGTTTAGATTAAAACATGACAATTTACTAAATTGATATATTTGGTCAGTAAATTTCTAGTTCATAAACGTTATGTAATTATTATAGAACTCAAATTGAAATATTTCCCGATACGAAAATAAGAAAATGTGATTTATGATTGTATGATTGCCAATGAATAAATTATCAACCAGAGTTAAATGACGTAGATCAAAGTAATTATAGTTATGCACCAATGAGAAAACCCATGCCATTTACTCAGCTATTTAAGTCAGCTCTGACTTGAATGTTAACCAATTCAAACAAGGAATACAACTGCCTAATTTGTAACAAATATGACCCGTCACCGATATGAACCAACGATAACCACGAAATTACGCAGGCTCCTTTTCAACACGTTATTTACGTGCCATGAATCAATGACGATTGTACATAGTATGAAATTCAAAACAGTGTAGCTGTGGCCATTGATTGACCCATCAAAATCATCCATTGACTGGGACAATTTACGTGAACGTTTGTCTGTAACAACCACTGTTCATGACGTAACTACGATAGACATTTAAACTGTGGGGTCAACAAAGGTTTCTTAACGCCTTTAATTATAAAATAATTCGAAAAAATAATCAGGAATAACCTTTGTGTTTTGATTTATATAATTGATATAAATCAAAATATCGTGTTATTTCTGATTAATTTTTCGAATTACTTTATTTAGGTGTTGAGAACCTTTGCTGACCCCATAGTTTAAGTGTCTTTAAAAAGTACATAGTGAGCATTGGTCGTTACATACAAACGTTCACCTAAATTGTCCCAGTCAATGAATGATTTTAATGTGTCAATCAATGGCCACAGCTACACTGTTTTGAATTTCATACTAAGAGGCAACAATAAATTAAGATACACGAATTTTAGATAAGTTAAAAATTGGACAAATAATCATAGTAATAAACCATTTTTAGGCAGAAGAACGACATTGACAAGATTCCAGAGACTTTTAGATCATTTGAGATCCAGAAATAAAAGATCACCAAATCACGAGACAATGGCACAAAAAGCTGTAAGAAAGATGGACCAAGTAAAGAGGAATTTCAGCGAGGCACTAAAACGAGTAAACAGTGATGAGGGTGTAAAGAGACACCAGAGAGCTATGAAGGCAAGACATGAGTCACTTCAGAGGCAGTTGGTCGAGAGACGGAGAAACCTAGCTATGACCAGTAGGCATTCTAAGGAGAGGCGTCATAGTCAGGGTTAATTTGAATCGATTTGATCTAATCACAAGTTAACGATTTCTGCTTCTTTTCTGTAACCTTATTATTAAAGATTATTATTTGAGTAGAATATTATTTTCCTTTTATTTGCCTGCAATTTACTTTTATATTATGTTATGGAATCAACACTTGCTGTAAGGGGTCATCAATAATTGTCAACCTTTTCCAAAGTGTGAAAATATCTAAGTTTTCTTACCACCATTCCCTCAAGAATTGTACCATTAATAATTTGTAGTCGTCCGGACTAGAACATGATCAATATACTAGTGGGGTTCTATTTCATTGTTTTAGATGCTGCATTTTAAAATATATGAATATCTTGTGGTTGACATAGATACTCATTTCAGATTAAAGATATTATCTTGAACCTGGAACTCCATATTCATGTATGGTATATCAAACTGAAACAAAACCCTAGTAAAATAAATTCCAAGATCATGGCAAAAGATGTTGTATTACAACTTATAGTATTTCATACTTGGTCTGATATCCACATAGGATCTCCATAGAGTTTTATATCTACAGACGATAAAGATTACCAAAAATACGATTAAATTAAACATACTTTTCTAAATTCAGCCATCTGACCTGATCCTAATAAATCAAACGTTGCAGTTTCATAGACTTTCACTTTTCATTTCTTTGATGATAATGATTTTCCTTTGGCTTCTTTTTATCAACAGTGTACATTTCTCAGTTGGTATAATAATTACGTGTCTAGGAGGGTGACTCTGCAAGTCACAATGAAGGTTAAAGACATTGATCAGACTTGACAACTCATAATTCATAAAAAACACTAACCGTCAATTTTTAGTAACCACACGTTAGAGATCAGTACGGCAAAATTTGAATCTCAGTAGCCAAAGTACCTTAAGCTTGCTATTTGTAGCTGTTACAGAATAAGAAGGTGTGCTAGAATTGTCAACAACTCCGATGAGTAGACTATGATCCACAAAAAAGACGAGAATGTAATTTTTCTGAACTAGTATACATTATTGTTTAGGGGCCACGTGGAGCCTGCTTCATTGATGGCCAGTTGTGCGGTTTCTGATCTTTAGGTGAGTTATTATCTCTTTGATACATTTTTTTGTTTCCATTCTCAATTCTAAAAGAACGTTTCCAAACTTTGTGTATGTGTCCTGTAGGAGATCTGTTATATACCTCAAACCCAAATAAAGAGAACAACGTACAGGTCTTAACAATAGACAGGTGTCTATACAATATTAGTAAGCTTAAATCGTCCTTAGTCTACAAATTTAATAAACGGATTGAGAAAAAAATCTACCATCATGTCCATTATAGAACCAGATTTACGTATGAAGTAAGTACTAAAAGTTTAGTCCCGTTTTTGATATCGTGATTAAATTGAGATTTGTTTTTTGTCCATGCGGAAAACGACACAAATAACCAAAAGACATGTAGACTTTTATCAGCATAAAGTTTCAACAATAGACATTTATCGGGAACTTTGCCAATGCTTTACTCATATATCTGCATATAATTTTTTTATTCATCTGATATTAACATAGCAGCATTATGGTATCTGTTAATTCTATTCTCAACTGTCTAAACTCTGGGATTAAGAGATAGACTTACCGTTCAGACTATTTTTCATTGCCGAAGACGATGTTGACATCGCTTTACAAAAAAGTATAGTACGAAAGACTTTGTGCAATTTTACTGTGCCAGACAGTCCGGATTCTAATTCGTCAAAATTATCTCCCCATTACGCCAGTTGATTTTCACAATCGTAAAAATGGAAGCCATTGTAGGGATGACGCGCTGCCAATTTTGCTCTTAAAAAACCGATAAATTTATCCGCATATCACTATTACGATCCTTATATGTCATTTGTATTTTAAAAGACAAATATGTATACTAGCTAATGAGCATCAGTTTATGATCTTGTCTGCATTGATTCAACTTAAAACTATTGTCTAATCGGTTGTCGGGTGGAATTTTTGAAAATTCATAAACATTTGAAAAAATTCTACTGATTAGATATTTCGTGGAAGGGCAGACTAGATTTTTTTTTTAGTGGTTGAAGACTATAAACCTTAGTTATCACACAAAATATGCATTTTCATCATCCAACTTGAGACTGTCGTCAAGTACTTTTAGTAAAACAATAGCTATTTGAACACACCTACTCTGTTTTTATGATTCATTAGAAAGGTATTTTACTTGACCCATATATTTCGTCTTTTAGTACTGTGATTTTTTTATGTTATAAAGTCCACTTGTAGCTTTAATATATAAAAATGATAGAATTTGAAGCTAGATGATTTATCAAATATTCATGCTTTGAACGTTTTCAAGACAAAATATTCAACTCAAACACACCCTAACATAAAAAGGTGCACTCGATTTTCTCTTTTGAAACAATTGTTTCCCATTTTTTAGAATTTTTTCTTGAGTCACTCACATAATGGAAGGGCAGACACGAAAATTACTGAACTAATAGATTAATATGTTCTTCGTCCGTGGTATTTTTTTTCAAAAAAATCGGAGGTTATGCATTTTCTACATCCAACTTGAAATATACCCATGTCGTCGACTTGATATCTAATTGTTCTGCTTAACTATGTAATAGATAAATTGAAACCTTATGCAAATGGTGTTTATAAAATAGAACACTTTGTAATTGTGAAGAAAATTGTCATTTTATTTGTTTCTATTAACTTTTATTTTTTGGTTACTATAGTAAACATTGGGCCATTCCAGTTAATATCTGTTAAAGGGGGTTGGATGGTCCCTTCTGAGGGGTGTAAAATTTATACATCTTAGGGGTGAAAGTTTTGTTTTTTTCATCTGACACGTTCACTTATACGCAAAAAACTTCTGAGGGTCTTGCAGCAGTAAATAATTTAAAATAATTACATCTTAGGGGTTACAAAAATGCCTATGTCAGATCTTATGGGTGCTTTTGAATGCACACAGTAACGTATCATGCATTATCTGGTATTGTATTTAAAATTCTGATGGGTACAATCCTTACAGTAAAAAAATTCTGATAGGTCATTTTTTCCCATGAGAGCCCATCCACACAATATGAACAGAAACTCTACATCTGATAGGTCTTAATTTTTAAATCTGATGGGTAGTTTTTCATGACGTTTTTTTCTGACACGTATAAAAAAATTCTCCCCATCCATCCCCACCTGTCAGAAACTAACTGGAATGGCCCATTACAGTAAGCATTTATCGCCTTCTCTAACAAAGAGCTTCGATTCTTTTGTTCTGTTTCAACCGGGTTTCCGCCTGCAAATGCTCATAATCCATTTCAATCATAAATTTCTCAAGATTGAAGGTAAAAATAAAACACTTATTACAAATTCATAGCTGATATAACTAACAAGGACAATAAAATACAAGGCAAAGCCGGACTACGAATCAGAACAATGCACGAAGGACTGAGACATTTCCGTAAGATATATGTCTAATATTTATAACAGCTAACTTCAATAAAATAAATAATTCCGAAATGTATGGATTAATACAGTTTATCTAAATAAATAGCTACACATGTATGACGTAAACTTTGTGATAGTGTTCCAAAAATGAAGTTTGTTTGTTTGTTATATTTGTAATATTTGTAATGTTTAAGAAAAATAAAGTTGTTGGAAATATGACGAAAATATTACCAGACTTAAAAAAGTTTTTTTTAACTGAAATGTTGCATAATATTTTGGAGCGACTGTCAATCGGCCATTCGCATATAAGTGCAAATGGTGACTATATATTATTAGCGGGAAGAAGAAACTGTGCGTTTAAGCAATAACATGTCGTAAATGTGTGCACTTCCACATGTAGCAAACGCCGACACCATTTAACATAATGATAAAACTATTCAAACGAGAAAACCATTGATTTACAAAACACTATACGACAAACAAATACAGAAACAAACAACAACTATTGAATTACAGATTGAAACTCCGTTCCTGACTTATTCGTATGATTATCATATATAATATTTAGCGCGGTTAAACATCAATTTAGAATTTCAATAACGAAACCATCACTCAAGGATTATTTGATTTGATAAATTTCTAAACTATTCTAAAGTTTCGAGCATATAAAAAAGAAGATGTGGTATGATTGCCAATGAGACAACTATCCACAAAAGACCAAAATGACACAAACATTAACAACTATAGGTCACCGTACGACCTTCAACAATGAGAAAAGCCCATACCGCATAGTCAGCTATAAAGGCCCCGATAAGACAATGTAAAACAATTCAAACGAGAAAACTAATGGCCTTATTTAAGTAAAAAAATGAACGAAAAACAAATATGTAACACATAAACAAACGACAACCACTGAATTACAGGCTCCTGACTTGGGACAGGCACAGATTTAAATAATGTGCCGGAGTTAAACATATTAGCGGGATCCCAACCCTCCCCCTAACCTGGGACAGTGGTATAACAGTACAACATAAGAACGAACTATAAAAATCAGTTGAAAAAGGCTTAACTCATCAGATAGACACAAATACAAGTGGACGTGGCCGGGTACTTATACATCCCGACACAAAAAGTCACAATGAACAGATCTGAGAGTACTCGCAGTTATCTGACAGCTATTTCAAAGCCACTAACAACTAATAAAAAGTCATGCCTCTGAGACTTAACGTTCGTTTAAGTCTTTGAATATCCCATGTATTCTACAAATTGGTGTACGTACACCATTGCTCACACGTTTGAGGATGACAGACTAACTTACGACCAGAATGAATAAGAATTAGTCTATATAACAAGATCTAAAATATTTCTAGTGTAAAAGACTCAACACTTGCTGTAAGGAGTCATCAATAATTGTCAAACTTTTCCAAAGTGTGAAAATATCTAAATTTCTTACCACCATTCCCTCAAGAATTGTACCATTAATAATTTGTAGTCGTCCGGACTGGAACATGATCAATATACTAGTGGGGTTCTATTTCATTGTTTTAGATGCTGCATTTTAAAATATATGAATATCTTGTGGTTGACATAGATACTCATTTCAGATTAAAGATATCATCTTGAACCTGGAACTCCATTTTCATGTATGGTATATCAAACTGAAAAAAATCCCTAGTAAAATAAATTCCAAGATCATGGCAAAAGATGTTGTATTACAACTTATAGTATTTCATACTTGGTCTGATATCCACATAGGATCTCCATTATATATAGTTTTATATCTACAGACGATAAAGATTACCAAGAAAACGATACAATTAAACATACCTTTCTAAATTCAGCCATCTGATCTGATCCTAATAAACCAAACGTTGCAGTTTAATAGACTTTCACTTTCCATTTCTTTGATGATAATGATTTTCCATTGGCTTCTTTTTATCAACAGTGTACATTTCTCAGTTGGTATAATAATTACGTGTCTAGGAGAGTGACTCTGCAAGTCACAATGAAGGTTAAAGACATTGATCAGACTTGACAACTCATAATTCATAAAAAAAAATTAACCGTCAATTTTTAGTAACCATACGTTAGAGATCAGTACGGCAAAATTTGAATCTCAGTAGCCAAAGCACCTTATGCTTGCTATCTGTAGCTGTTACAGAATAAGAAGGTGTGCTAGAATTGTCAACAACTCCGATGAGTAGACTATGATCCACAAAAAAGACGAGAATGTAATTTCGCTGAACTAGTATACCATATTGTTTAGGGGCCACATGGAGCCTGCTTCATTGATGGCCAGTTGTGCGGTTTCTGATCTTTAGTTGAGTTATTATCTCTTTGATATATTTTTTGTTTCCATTCTCAATTCTAAAAGAACGTTTCCAAACTTTGTGTATGTGTCCTGTAGGAGATCTGTTATATACCTCAAAACTAAATAAAGAGTACAACGTACAGTTCTAAACAATAGACGGGTGTCTATACAATATTATTCAGCTTAAATCATCCTTTGTCTACAAATTTAATAAACGGATTGAAAAAAATCTACCGTCATGTCCATTATAGAACCAGATTTACGTATGTAGTAAGACTAGTACTAAAAGTTTAGTCCTGTTTTTGATATCGTGAATAAATTGAGATTTGTTTGTTCTCCATGATGAGCAAAACGACACTAATAACCAAAAGACATATAGACTTTTATCAACATAAAGTTTCAAACGCATGACAAAATGAAAATATGAGGTTTTTAGATTTATTAAGATGTCTATCAACACCGGACAGCGTACACGCCGCCCAAAACAACATTCATACCCATTGACCGAATAAAAGGTAAATTTGAACTTAAGGGTCTGTAATAAGAACCATTTTAAAATTTAAATGTCACTTTTTTAGGCACATTCTCGTGCGGCAACTGATTTTGTAGGAGTTTAACTCCACGTACAACAGTAAATGATACATGTATCTTTTTGTTCAAGTATTCACCACAGCATAGCATTCTCCGATTTTCAATATTTTGATCAGTCGAATAAGAAAATTGCGATTTAGAAATGTATATACCTTTCGAAACGGTGACAATTACTCCACTCAAGCACAACCGGAAAATCCTCTCACGGTTTTCATTGCAGAACCAAATGTTCTGCGTGTGTAGATTACCAGCCGTGGAGATTGAAGGTCAAAAATAAAACACTTATTACAAATTCATAGCTGATATAACTAACAAGGACAATAAAACCCAAGGCACAGCCGGACTACGAATCAGAACAATGCACGAAGGACTGAGACATTTCCGTAAGATATATGTCTAATATTTATAACAGCTAATTTCAATAAAAACAATATCCGCGAATCAGAACAATGCCCGAGGGACTGAGACATTTCATTAAGATATATATGTCTAATATTTATAACGGCTAACTTCAAAAAAACAATATCCGTATTTTCACTCCAGTACTGTAATACTGACACATTGGGCTGACTAGTATTCCCCCGGGAATAGCTGTCTGATGACAGGTATCAACCCAAAGAGATTTTATCTTTCGGAAACACAAAATTTATTTAACGTTAATATATCTAGTGGATGCCAGGCATTAAAACTTTTCCAACTGCACAGGTAAGTCTGTACTCGAAGTAGTTTTTGGCATGTAAATACGACCATATTTGACCGTTTGTTATGATGAACATTAAAGTTGCATTGTAGTTGATGGCAAGTAAAATCAACATTTCTTAGAACTTTTTAACAATAATTTTAAAAGTACGCAAAAAAAAAAAATCAGCCTGATCAAATTACCGAACTTGTCAAAATTAATAACTTGAATTAACTGCATTCAGTGTTGTATACAAAAAGTATGATTTATACCAGGCATACGCTCACGTTCCAGAGGAAGGCAACTCCTGACTGGAAAACAAACAAAACGAACTGACCAAAATTTAATATAGCATTATTCATTCAAATGCATTTTAAGCCCAAAAAGTGTGAGAGTGGCTTTATTAAAGATCAACATTATGAAACAATAACGTTGACCAACAAAGACATAATCTTTAAATATTACCTTATTTGTTTATATATCTTTCAACTTTCATACACACTGACCATCAAACTGACAATTATCACCGAGTGTTATCTCAAAACTTGATACTATTATTTGTGCATAGTCTCAATCATAGACTTGTACATATTTATTTAAAAGCTTAAATACTAACTTTATGACCAAACTTAATTTAGTAACTTATCGAATATTAGTAGTTTAAAACTGTTCCGGGGTTAGAATCGGTTGGAATTTTCTTCTACCATGCACTGGAAAACAATAGCTCAACTTTATGTAATTCTGGTTGGAATAACAACAGCATCACGTTTGCCATATTACGGTAAGAACGCCATTAATTTTCATCCTAAAGTTATTGGTTTATTTTCATAAAGTCGTTTGTGATGGTACCTTTAATAACTATTGTTACATGAAAGACAATATTTTCTTCGATCTTCGAGTGAGGTAACGTCTTTTATTTATAGAGGAGTGCATTAGCTGAATATTTCACTATCGTTGAACGCTTATCAAATGTGAAGCGAAGAATAGGGGAGTGCATTAACTTATGTCTCAGAAGTTGTAATTGCTTTGTCCAACTCCGACTCCTTGGATTTGTAAGTAATGGAAGATAAAAACAAACAAAACTTTAAAATATCCTACAAATCCGAATAAAATTTGCAAACCAAGCACATTTAAAAAAATCGGAATGAGAGACAGGGGAGGAGGAGAGAGTGTCTTCAGAGAAACTCTTTCATAACACTTGTCACACTCCTATTACAATTAAAACATGATAACCAAAACCTGAGTCAAATGAATACGAGAAGGCGAGCTACAAAAACAAGTAAGATGAGCTATAACTGAAGAGGCGATCTGATAATTTTTTTTTATCAATAATTTCTACAAATGCCTAGTCTTAATACCGATAATTACGTCACACATACCTCATAATATTGTTAATGCGAAACTATATCCTCGTTTTTCTCACTTTCATGAAATACCCCGCTATATGCATTATTGTGTATTATCGTATAAGAATAAATATCCGAGAAATACAGGGGCTGATATAACCATTTTTTAAAGGGGGAGGGGGTGCACAACACAGGAGTAAACGGGGGGATTCAAACCATATATCCCCATTTAAATGCATTGATCGTCCAAAAATAGGAATTTTAAACCCCCGGACCCCCCCCCCCCCCCCTGGATCCGCCACTGATATATATACATGTTACTGGGGGTTCAGTAATTTCTTCCAATTTACAACAACAACAAAATATTGCTTGAATTGAACATGCTTAAGTCGATGGTTTCGCAATCAGTTAACCGATATTATCCCTACAGTGTACCTGTGACATTGGAAAACAATATCTTCACAAAATATGAATAAAAACGTTTTCTTTTTATCACTGCTCTTTTACACTTTTAAAACTTCACGTGTTTTTCAGGCTATGAAAGAAGGTATACATCTAATCAAATTTTGCATCTTTTCCCTTGAATAATTTTCGGGCCGGGAACATTATTCAATACCGGCAAATAAATCGCTTTTGGGTCTGGCCACCTCAATGTAGCTCACACAACAGTCGCGTGAATCTATTTACATACATTTATTTGAAATACAAATCCTACTGAAAACATTTTCTCCGTGCATTAATTTTCTGAAATCGAGAGATTTTTAAACAAAGTTTCATAGCGTAGTGAGCGCGCCACTATTTGACTGGCATATCAAATTCACGAAAAGCACAACAAAGCTGCATTGGTCAGAATGTCTCCTTTGGCATGTGCCAACGTGAGTTAAATATACCGGTAGCCATGACTAACTCATTTTCATATTTAACAAACTCATAACTACGCTTTTCGCACTTTAAATATTATAAATTGTAAAATGCGGGCTTAGTAGACTATATCAATAATTCTAATCGTATGGAATAGTAATATTATTTTATATATAATTCAATTTACTTTTTTGTTGGACAAAAACTTCTCAAACATCATTCAACCTTTCAATTAAATGGAATCATTTATTTCTGACTGTTTAAATTTCACATTGAGTAATGTAGAGTATTATCTAAATAATATACACTCTGGCTTTTTCTACTAGCTAAATCCTAGACCACTCTATACACTTTTAAGTTGAAATATGTTACTCTATTTACATCTATCTACATCTATTTCATCTAACAGAAACGTCCTGCAACCCATTCACAGAGTTTCGGTGTGATTTAAATTCTTGGAGCGGAACCTTCTGTTTACCTATCAGTCTAAGATGTAATGGGAAGTATGAATGCATTGATAGGAGTGACGAATATGGATGCCACGGTAAGCCGAAGAAGTAGTTCGAAGATATAATTTATAGATTATTACATGGTATTTTCCGTATCAAATTCTAAGTCAAGAGTAAGGGTATATTTTAAATGTAAGAAAAATATGTAGGCCTATACTTATTATAGTCCGGCGGCTACAAGCATATTTAAGACGAATTGTGCACATCCTGCTACAAGCATGAAATTTGTCATAGATCTTCCTCAACTATTACTCTTTCATTTCAGATAGGGAGGCATTTGAAAAGAATGTCTCACTTCCGGTAAAATCCAAAATGGCGGACATCATTCTTAAATCAGCCCTATATCGAAGGCTATTAAGTGAAAAGGTGTTATTATCATGCTACTAACATAATATTTGGTATCAACCTTTGTTTTGTACTACTTTTGGATATATGATATAGATCAGATGTCTTCAAAAACCCTACTTCCGGTAAAATCCAACATGGCGGATATAGTACTAGAATAAGCTTTTTTTTAGGGAGTGTAATTGAAATGTGTTTTAATGTATTGCTACTGTCATTACACTGGGCAGGAACCTTTCTTTTGTGCCTCTCATGGATACAATGTATAAGACATATCTCTTTAAAAACCTTACTTCCGGTAAAATTTAGACTGGCGGACATAGAAATATCAATTTTCTATTTTAATATTCAACTTTTTTCAAAATGAAAAGAAAATGTTTTTTGTTGGTTTTTTTTTTTGCTTGTCATTAAACTATTGGCTTCTAGTTTGCTCAAAACCACTAAATTTTTTCTAATGTAAATTTTTAAATCACACTTCCGGCATTAAAAAAACCCAATATGGTGGAAATTTCAAAAATGAGTCCTTAATACATATCTTTGATTTAGAGTTTTAGATAGATTGGTTAAAACAAAATAAAATTACTGAAGTACTAAAACATTTTTCAAATTATTACTATTTGACTGAAAATACATGTTTATTCACAGTCACCACCACATGTAAACAAAACGGTGCACGAGAGACCCGATTTTCCACATTAACAACGACCGCGACATCCTCTGTATCTGTATCTGTATGAATGCGTTGTCAATACCAATTCTGGCTTTAATATCACGGTTTGAGAGAGCACCGCCGATTTATTGACAAGGAGTAAGAGCAGATTTGACGCTCCATACGCTTGATGTGCGCACTACAGTGTCGTCTTGCTGATTCGACGCGATCACTGTCTTTACAAAGAATGAGTTTGAGTATTTTGGTGTTTTGCTTAGTGGAATGTCAAAACACTTAGAATGATTCTTTACTTGCTTTTCTACAATATTTGTTGCGTGGTATTCTTCGAATGTTTCTCTTAGGAAGTGCTTTTTGGAGATATTCGTCTGATTCAATAGCAGGAATCAGCTCCTAAACCACTTTGTACATAAATATCAACTTCTAGCTTGTTCGTCTTGCAGTTGTCTGGAGGTCTTGTAGTTCCAGTTTGTCAAGCATATTGGAGACACACCCGTCCTCTCCTGACTTGTAACCTATGGTGATAAATCTTGCCGCTTGACTTTGTACCCTTTCTAGCTTATTTATGTTTGTTATCATGTTGGGTCCATTGTTGATCAACGAGCGAGATGTAAGCTGTTTTTTGCAATCTTGTGGGCAGTATTTCAAGTTTTTTCTTTGAAAGCCTAGTGTTGAATTTACTTTCTTTGCCACGTTTAATATGTGGGTGGTCCATTTGAGGTCTTCCAAGATTAGGTACGGGTTATGCTCGACTTGTTGTAGTATGTGTCCAATTTAAACTGTAGATTTGATGGCTTTTGTTTCTGATGCTTATGATGTAGCATGTTTTGGCATTGAACCGCATTCCCAAGTACATTCAAAATGTACAAGCTTCTGACAAAATGATGAGGCCTTAGAAAGAGTTATTTAAAAGTTATCCTCTCTGTCCCTTCGCCATTCATAAGCACTTGAACTGGGTATCATAAGAGTCAATTCCAAGCTCGTCCCCCTAAACACCTGCCTTAGTATATTGCACGTTTTACTCTCAATTACTAGTCTTCCTTTTTGCGCAAAAGTTCTTTTCTTGATTCGTTAACCATGTTTACCCCATCTGATAAGTTTGTGTGATCTTACAGTTAAACCACGGTGATTTAGGCTGATCAATATTCATTCTTTATGTCAAAGTCACATCTTCAAATGCCATCAATGTCTCCCACGCAGTCTTATTTTCCTTTTCAAGCAATCAGAGAACCATATCACAACTGGTAAATACATGGAGCACAATAAGTGTGTGTAATAACTCATTGCCAGGTGCATTTGTAAATATATTTATCCAAAGCTTTTTGCCCTCCAAAACACAATCCATAGTTCGTCTACCCCTGTCACGGAATAGCGAAACAATATTCGTATCATGACTCGTGCAAGTTCGTGGTTCATTGCATCAAACACATGCACCATGATTATATTGTCAGCCTCTTAATGTGAACATGGTGATAAACTTGAAATACATCTCAAGGTAGATAAGATAGAATATCCTCGGCATTTGTTATAAAAAGCAAGAGCTACATTTAGGGGAAAGGGAATACACTGACGAATCAAGAGTCAAAACAAGATTACGACAATAAGAAAGATCTTTTAAGTTTTCATTCGCAACAGCTTGCTCAATAGATTTTGAGGGTGGTAGTTGTAGCAACAATTACTCAGGATGTTCTGTGCTATCCATCACATGGTGATGTTTCAAGCTTAGCATCATGTTCACGTAAAGAGGCTGACACATGAATCAAGATGCATGTGTCTGATGCAGTGAAACACAGACTTGACTGAGTCATGACTCGAACATTCGATACTGATGTTGCTGTCATTGCGGTTTCGCTTTTCAGTGACCTAGGGGCAGACACACTTTGGTTTGCATTTGGAAGTGGGAAAAGCTTCAGATATATATCTATCCATGACCTTTCAAATACACTAGGCATTGAGATATTACACGTTTGCTGGAAAAGGAACTGCGTTGGTGACATGGATGGTGTTTAAAGAATGATGATTGATCAACCAACATCACCGGATATGGATTTGACAATGTCATTGATAGAACGATACATGGTTTTGTTGTACGATCGAAGAAACTTATCAAATCGGTTAGCGAAGCAAGAAAAAATGTGTTTTTGGAAGAGGAAATACTTATTGAGGCTATTCCCACGACTCGGTCTTGTCTTTTTCAGCAAGTAAAACGTGTAGTATACCATGGCGGATGTGAATGAGTACCAAGCTTGGTATTGGTTCCTTTTCTAACTAGTCCATCCCTTATGAATGGCGAAGGGGAAAATATTATCCATGGCACCCTTTTCAACAACTCTTTTGTGAGGCCTCTTAAACTTATCAGGAGCTTGTACATTATAGATGTAGAAAAAAATACCACGATTTCTGTAAATTTGGAAAACAAGCTCTCCGATTGTGAGTAAACATGTATATGCGGCCATAAATAAGTCATTCTAAAGATGTTTAACAACTTTAGTGATTTTATTTTGTTTTAATCAATCTATCCAAAACTCTACATCGACTATGTGGATTGAGGACTCATCTTAGTAATTTTCGCCATATTGATTTTTTACCGGAAGTGTTAATTTTGTATTTAATCATATGCAATTGAATAGAATTAGTGGTTTTGAGGATGACTTAAAGCAAAAAGTTTAATGACAACCCCAAAAATTCATTTAATTTACAGTTTGAAAAAAGTTGAATATAAAAATGAAAAATATCAATATTTCTATGTCCGCCATATTGGATATTACCGGAAGTAAGGGTTTGAAAGACATATGTCTTATACATTGTATCCATGAGAAGCACCAAAGAAAGGTTCCTGCACAATATAATGATAGTAGCAATACTTTAAAACACATTTCAATTATCCTCCCTAAAAATAAGCTTATTGTAGTACTATATCCGCCATGTTTGATTTTACCGGAAGTAGGGTTTTTGAAGACATCTTATCTATATCACATATCCAAAAGTAGTACAAAACAAAGGTTAATACCAAATATTATGATAGTAGCATGTTAATAACACCTTTTCACATACTAGCCTTCGATATAGGGCTAATTTAAGTATGATATCCGCCATTTTGAATTTTACCGGAAGTGAGGCATTTTTTTCAAATGCCTCCCTATCTGAAATGAAAGAGAAATAGTTGAGTACGATCTATGCCAGATTTCATGCTTGTAGCAAGATGTGCACAATTTTTCACAAAGCCGCCGTACAATTATAACCTAACTGTTATTTAAAAGCATATCTAATTTTCAACATCCTTTCAAATCATCTGATTTAGAAAAGTCAGCATTGAACTAAAATGACTGGATACAAAACAAATGCTGTTTCTTTTTGTAAGATTTTGTAATTTTCCATTTATATTTTTATCTCATTACCAACGAGAAATTGTTCATATAAGCTTCATTACACCAATTATTAAATAGCAATTATTTATTAATACTAATATCGTTATATCCTTAAAGCTGTACTATTTTATATACTATTAGTTTCGATATTTATCACAGACCGGGTACGTGAAACTTCTCATTGTGGTGAAGAAGAGTTCCTGTGTGACAATGACAAATGTTACCCAGATTCGTGGAGATGTGACGGTATAATGGACTGCTATGACAATACAGACGAACAGAAATGTCAAGGTATACAATAGTATAGTCATGATTTACCACCGGAATGCTAATCAAGACAAGATGTCTTTCTCTTATCTTTGCACTGCTTAAATTCATATAATAGAAGAAAAGTCTCCAATGTGTGATAGTTTCGACCATTTTTCATAAAACTTAGTCTCTTAATTCAGACAATCAGTCAATGGGATAATTTAGGTCGTCAATCAATGACCACAGCCACACTATTTTGAATATGATTCTAGTCTCTCTGGCATCGCTTCCGCTTCTTTCTTTTACACAGGTCGTTCCGGGTATTTGCCATTAATCGCTGTGGGTCAGTGCCATGTAGACATGATAGGATCTATCGAAGAAGCTATTAAACCAGGTTTAATCCACCATTTTCATAATTTTTAAAATGTATGCTATAAATCATATCCGTATCTAAGTATTCGTTATAATTTGTTATATTTTTTTATATAAGAAAGTAACATCTTTGAAAGCGATTTTTAGGTACCACACTGAAAACAACTCCAACGACAACAACGACAACTTCTGCTCCGAAACTTTGTGCTAAAGGAGATTTTATGTGTGCTGATGGTGAGAGATGTTGTCCAAACACATGGAGATGTGACGATATCATCGATTGTAATGACGGGTCAGATGAACATCATTGCCGAGGTGAGTGTATATCAGTAAATAGGCACTGACAGGTTTTTTTTAGACTGTTGTTATGAGAAATATTTCATGATAATTAGAATGTGAAAGCATTGTAGGAATTAATTTTGAATTTTGTAACATTTCTCCATTTTTGTATCAACTCTATCTACAACATTTGTTTTTAAATCAGAGCATGAAAAAGTATGTGAATATATCAATGCGAGACAATTTTGTCTATAAACTTATGCTGCTTCTGCTTGTCTGGTATTACTAAAACTATCAATTCAGCTTATTAAGATTTACTATTCTCCTACTACATTGGTAGAAGCAAGAAAACACAATCATGCTAATATTTGAAGACTAAACATTATAACACCCAAAATCCCATACATGAACACTATAAAGCCATATAATTTAATCTAGCATTTAGTGTATGTATATAGTTTCAATATAAAACACAAACTCACATAGTTTGCGTATGAATACATCAAATGGTATAAAATTTGATAAATTTTAAGTTATTGTTGAGAAGAATAACACGCATTTGTTTATAAAACCAAAATGTTTACATAACGATTAGTCAAATAACAACCCGAAACTAACATCACTCCCGTCACTCCCATCACTGTCATTGCCATCATCTTTGTCATTAGGCTTTTCTTTATCTTCTCTAGACACTTCTGAAAGAAAAATGAAATCTATTTACAATATCTGTCTTCGTCATTATCATGCATTATTGTAATACCCGCAATGCATGTTTTTATTTAAATACTATCATCTATCTCATTGACCAGCATAATGTAATAGAAGATGTTTTTTCTCACTAAATTAAACACTACATTTAAACCATTGTATTTTTGTATTTGTCCTTTGTATTTCCGCTGACAAACAACCCATCACTTCTGCATTTTTAATAGGTACCGGTTACAATTACACACAAAAAAGTAGCAACAAGAAATCATTTATGTTACTTAATGAAGCCAACCGTATACCGGTGTTTGAAACACATAAATCCCTAGACTTTTTTTAGGTAGTTACCCGATTTCACACGAATATGGCATGTAAAAATATGGTGTTTTTTTTTATTGTGACCGTTATATTTGCAATTTAAGTCTTTTGTTTTATGTGTAGCATTGGGATACTATGAACTGTCTTCGTGTCATTACCTCTCATTCGTTTTTTTTTATATATTTCAACGCATTTATGTGAATTCCATTTGTTTTAATGAACATAGAGGTATGATTTGAAAGCCCGTTAAAACAAATTTTAAATTGTTTTCACAGACCATGAATTGGACATCATTCTCATTAGTACCAATATTTTAGAATTATAGTGAATTGATCACCTATGACAAAAATGAAAGTCATATTGGTCAACGCATCTGGAAGCCAAACCAGGTTACCAGAGTTGAAACCTTTATGTTTAACTAAAGCTTGTTTTGTTGAAGGTCTTGTCGATTTGTTTTTCCTTTCTGTTTGATTAATTGCCGAACCTCAGGTTTTTCCGTCTGTTATTTTCTTAATTGAATTCACAATAAAATGTATTCCTTACAAGGATTGTGTTTTGTAAACATAGAAATGATACATTTGGTCTGACTTTCGTAGGTTGTTCCACTCTAAATGAGAGGAAGATATGCATAACTGATTCGGAACTTCCTGTTTATATAAAAAATATACAATAAACGATGACCGATTGAGTATACCTGAAGACCGTATCTTCATTATGTATAAAAAAAGAAGATGTGGTATGATTGCAAGTGAGACAACTCATCACAAGAGACCAAAATGACACAGAAATTAAAAACTATAGGTCACCGTACGACCTTCATCAATGAGCAAAGCCCATACCGCGTATACTTCTATATGTGTCTAGTTTTTCATGGCTTAATTTCCAGTTTTTATCGGTTATTCCTTTATTATCATTTGATATTAAGAACTACTTAAATAAAATATACCTTTTACTTGAGGTGTACCTGTCTGATTACAAGTTGATTCTGACCCGCCACATACAGATGCCAGAAGACCTTGACCTGTAATTGATAGCAGAATTAAATGCTGTGGAAATTTATTCGAAATGAAAGCGAAAGTATTTGCCAAAATGTTATGGCCACTTCCTTTCATTTCGTATAACTTTTGAAATCAGCTGCATTCAATTCAATATTTGAAGAAGACGTTACTAAGAAGATGTGGTATGAGTGCCAATGAGACAACTCTCCATCCAAGTCACAATCTGTAAACGTAAACCATTATAGGTCAAAGTACGGTCTCCAACACGGAGACTTGGCTCACACCGAGCTATATAAAGGGCCCCAGAAATGACTAGTGTAAAACCATTCAAATGGGGAAACCAACGGTGTAATTTATTAGATTTTAATCTATATTAATAAAATGACTCACGATACTTAGTAAAGATATGATAGTTTTCGCACTTACTTAAAGCCAGTCAAAGACAATAATAACTAATAATGTGTGATATGTGCACAATTTTGTTGAACAATCTTCTACATCTGGTACTTTTTGTGAGTTTAAACGAAATATTCTGAATCATTAATACTGAAATTGCACTAGTTGTCGTCAACTTTCATTGTTTTTACTTCATTCGTAAAATAAATTTCTATTGGAATTGAGTTTATCAATTAAAAAACGTATGTTTCAAACATATCTTGCAGAATTGTTTCTGTCATTGTAAACAACGCTGAGTGTTAACAGTTAAGAATTCGAAATAAATCTTTAACAGTAGGTTATTTCTTTAATAGAATTGTAGAAGCCAAACTCTAAAAGTAAATCTCTAGAGAAATATACTCACAAGAGATAGTGCCAAAAATATCATACCGAAAGTTCTACCCTCCAAAATCAAGTGAAGACAGAGAAAATACAACATACAAAAACATACACAGTCACAAAAATTGAAGCTATTTGGTTGAAATACTTACTTTTCAAAACCAATTCTTCTATGTTCTTTCCTTTTAACTTAGATATTACAAGATTTATCTTCTCGTTATCCGAATCAATCCCGACACTTCCAATAATCCTCTTCAAATCGTCGACTGATGGGTTTTCAATGCCACCCATCACAGCCAACATGTATGCTGCTACATATCTCATGCTGTGGGAAAAATGTGAAATTCCAATATTTTATACATAATTCAATGCAACTTCATTTCATTTTTTCGTATAAAAATACATAACAATAGCAATAGTTGAAAAATACTAATTCAATGCAACTTCATTTCATTTTTTCGTATAAAAATACATAACAATAGCAATAGTTGAAAAATACTATTTTTTTGGTTTCATTAGTTATGCTGTCATGTGGATTTACCATTGCAACCTTTGATAATGATTTCTTAATTTTACCAGAGGCTGCATGTTGCAGAGTGACCTTTGAAAGTTTTTGCTTATGAAAAAAAAAGCCATTTACTTATCTAAAACCAGAATTATTGATATTTTTATTTTCTGTAAATTTACTGTTGATAAAATATGGAATAGTTTGAAACATTAAGGGATTTCTATACTCCTATGTATATATTGCCTTATTTGGATTTATATTTTTGATGCTCTTCAAATTCGTTTTTGAAAGTGAACTTTAACTGTTTGGATTCGAGCGCAATGATTTAAAAATATGTTGAAAAAAGTACCAAATTATAACCCTGGTATCTTTGATGTATTGTCATGGTCTAAGGGTGTGGTAAATGTCATCCAAACTAAGAAAACTCATCTTCAATTGTATTCAACCGAAAATGTGACCATGTTTTTGAATGATAACATCAATATTTGAACATTTCCCACATTTTTTTTTATCAGAAACGGGACAACATCATTAACTTAATTATTAAATATAAAATAGATATTAAATATATAAAAGAAAAGTAAAAATTATAAATTACCCGGACTCAAACGAAAATTCAATTCAGAAAGTCCCTTCTATTGACAAAATCAATCACCCAAACACACCAAACGAATGGACAACTGTTATATTCCTGACTTAAAGTTTATAAGTTGTAATACATACTTTTTATTATAATTATACTGCTGTTTTTCAAATGTTGCATATCTTAATCATATTTTAATCAATTAGTTTGCAATAAGACACACATGGCTTTATTTTATTTCTTGTTGATATTATGTACAAATTTACTTTGAGAACTTGAGGACAGTTCAAGAATCTCATCAATTTTGTCCTCTCTCCCTTTTTGTTATCTCTTTAGTTACATACACTACCGTAAGGACACCCCATTACCAAATTTCATTTTCATTAATGTTGACAACAAATTATTATAGTACTTGATAGTTCTTACACGACTTTAGTGAACCATGGAAGTTTTATGTCGACGTTAATATTGCCATTGATATTACTCCCATGTGTAGACCAATTAGATTTTGAGTTTCACATGGTTCATTGGTATTCTTATGTTTTTGGAAGACAGAATAGTTATCAATGGTTCCAGGATTATAATTTAGTACGCCAGGCGCGCGTTTCGTCTACATAAGACTCATCAGTGACGCTCATATCAAAATATGTAGAAAGCCAAACAATTGCAAATTTGAAGAGCATTGAGAATTTTAACTTTTAAATGTTACTGATAATAATCTTCACATTTTGTACTTTATCTAGAAGTGGTAAACAAGCTAAATACGGTGTGTACTATCAACTTCAAGAACTTTTTTTATTTGTCAAAAGTAAAATAACAAAAATACCGAACTCAACGGAAAATTCAAAACTAAAAGGAACTTATCAAACTGCAAAATCAAAAGCTTAAACACATCAAACGAATGGAAGACAGCTGTCATATTTCTGGTTTGGTACAGGCATTTCCTTGTGTAAATAATGTTGGATGAAGCATAGTTTTGTTGCTTAATATTAAAACCTCAGCCTTTTGTACCAGTCGTATACAATTCAATTATCTACACAAAAATGTGTGAACAAAACAAACAGACATAATTAGTACAAATATCCAAAATAGTAGTACAGCAGTCAACATTGTGTTATAATCTTAATCACTATAGATAAAGAAAACAGTAGTATGCCGGTGTTCAAAAATCATAAATCGATCGAAAGAAACAATTCCGGGTTACAAACTAAAACCGAGGAAACACATCAACTATAAAACAAAGGAACAACAGGAACACTGAAGTGCAACAAAAGCAAACGCCATCATACATAGAAACGAACTATAGGATACAATATATAGAATACAAACAAACATGTTAAAGTAAAAAACAAAATGGCATCAACTACTTAAACTTTTTTATGTGCGTCTCTGTTAGATTTATTTGTACTTTTGTTTGAATTTTTGATCAGTTGTTGTGCATGTTAATTTAGTTTTGGCTGCTGCTTCCCAATAATAGTTGTTGTTTCTGATGGTTGCAATGATTTGTATAGTAACACTATAGAGGTAACAGTAGTATACCGCTGTTCGAAAGTTATAAATCGATTGAGAGGAAAAAAAATCTGGGTTACAAACTAAAACCAAGTGAAACACATCAATTATAAGAGGAAAACAACGAAACAACAGAAACACTAAATAAACTCATCATAGATACCAGGATTGAAGAATGGAAGTTTTATATTTGCGCCAGACGCGCGTTTCGTCTACAAAATACTCATTAGTGACGCTTGAATAAAAAAAATATGTTAAAAGTCAAATAAATTACGAAGTTAAAGAGCATTGAGGACCAAAATCCCTAAAGGTTTTGCCAAATACAGCTAAGGTTATCTATTCCTGAGATAGAAAAGCCTTATTATTATTTCAAAAATTCAGAGTTTTGTAAACATTAAAGTCCTACAAAAATCCAAACGACAATGTAAAACTCAGAGAAACGAACTATAAGATAACAACTGCCATTTTCCTGACTTGGTACAGGACATTTTAAGAAAACATTGTGGATTGAACCTGGTCCTTCTCGTCTAATTTTGTCGATATTGGAACTATAGACAACTAGTATACAAATGGGAGGTTAAACTATATAAAGGTATAACCCACCAATGTCGTCGGGAAATGCCAATTTCAAGTCAGGAATATGACAGCTGTTTTCACTCAAATGACTGTACCAAGTCAGGAATATGACAGTTGTTTTCACTCAAATGACTGTACCAAGTCAGGAATATGACAGTTGTTTCCACTGAAATGACTGTACCAAGCCAGGAATATGACAGTTGTTTTCGCTGAAATGACTGTACCAAGCCAGGAATATGACAGTTGTTTTCACTCAAATGACTGTACAAAGTCAGGAATATGACAGTTGTTTTCACTCAAATGACTGTACCAAGCCAGGAATATGACAGTTGTATTCACTCAAATTCTGTACCAAGTCAGGAATATGACAGTTGTTTTCACTCAAATGACTGTACCAAGCCAGGAATATGACAGTTGTTTTCACTCAAATTCTGTACCAAGTCAGGAATATGACAGTTGTTTTCACTCAAATGACTGTACCAAGTCAGGAATATGACAGTTGTTTTCACTCAAATGACTGTACCAAGCTAGGAATATGACAGTTGTTTTCACTCGTTCCGTTAATTCATGTGATTAATAACATTTGATGTTGTCAGTTTTTATTGACTTCCCCCTATTTATCTTGGACATCGGTATTTTGTTTTATACATTTCTACCTCACGTGAATATTATGGGGTTGTAAAGACGGTCTATAAAAATATCATTGCCAAAATTCTAGTTGAAGACTTTATTAATGTAAGATATAGTTGTATATTACCATATAGTAAATAGTTATCGCATATGTGCATCAATGCGTTTGAACTAATTAACTACCTCTGTTTAAAGAGACGATAAACATGCAGTAGCTGATACCCTATTTCGATATAAGACACATAATTATTAAAATGTGATTGTTTATGCTTGGCGGTTAGTATTCAAAATGTAAAAAAAAAATCAGAAAAAAACAAGACCTTTCATCCAATTAATAAAATGTTATCAATAAAACGAAAGTAGAAATACTAGTTTTGTATGAAGCAGTCAAGCTAATGCCATTAGAATATCCATTCAATCATATTTATCTATATACATTGTGTAAATGTAAACTAGATGAACAATTCTTTTCATGCTATTTCTAATTAAGAAAAGGGATGTTCAATTTTATCATATATCTAAATCTGTTATTATTAGGACATACACTTGCTGTTCATTTTATTTATAAAGTGTAATTCTAATTTATAATATAATCTTCATATTCCGTTAAATTATACTTACTTTGGTAAAGCGTCTTCTTCTTGAAATTGTCTTTAAAATGGTATATTTCACAACATGAAGAAAATTCGATATTAATTCCAGGTAGTTTAAACCTATAATATTGATTGCAATATTTTATGCAATGTTCATTGTTTCCCTTATGACGTGTTTGTTTATTTTATCATTTAAAATTTGAACACGTTAAAAAAAAAAATAGTTTTCTATCCTCTTTGAAAATTCACCAAAAAAAAAATCCAAAATAAACCGCATTAGTTGGAGGCAAATTCAACAGGAAAACTGTAGATGAAAACTATTTTGCCAAAAAAAACAACAACTTTAAAACGTTTATCTTTATCATTTTTTTTGTTAAACAATACATGAGATAGAAAAAGAAAAAAAAAGATGAAAAAGGGTTAAACTATGTTATTCATAATAGACACTTGGTAAGAAACATATGAACACACAGCATTTCATTTTTTTTTTATTGTTTTCACTTGTTCTGTTGATTCGTGTGATTGATAACATTTGATTTTGTCAGTTTTTATTCGACATCCTCTTTCTTAATTTACCTTTGAAATCGGTATTTTGTTTTATACATTTCTTACTCACATGAATATTATCGGATTATAAAGACTGTGTATAGTGTAAAGACTTAGGTCAGAAGAGTATGTGTAACGTATTTACGGACTTCCTAAAGCCAGAATTTTTAGTAAATTTATGATTATGCAACTGAAAAGATGAAAGCAATTGCTTTCTCATAATCAAGATATTAGAGGTGGGGTTTTTGTGCTTTCTTGTAAATGATTGTATTTTTGAAATTGTAACACAGTGACTGATGACTGATGTACCAATATTTTGACTTTTATTTATTATGTCTGTTTTGTTCATGCATCGTTGTAAATATAACGGAATTTGATGCGACTGTCATATAAGTGAGAGGTTTAGCGCTATAAAACCAGGTTCAATCCACCATTTTCTACATTTCAAAATGCATGTACAAAGTCAGGAATATGAAAGTTGTTGTCCATTCGTTTGATGTGTTTTGTCATTTGATTTTGCCATTTGAATAGGGACTTTACGATTGAATTTTCCTCGGAGTTCAGTACTTTTGTGATTTTTCTTTAACAAAAATTTCCAGGACCTTTTTCATGTAAAACGTGATACACTTTAAAAATTTCCTAAATAAAATAATGAGACAATGTTTCCACCTTCGTAAATTAGAACTGTGAACCTACGACCCGATGCTGCTCGGACAATACAAGGAACATTATTACACAGACATATGAATAATCGAGTTTACAACACGCTGATTTTCCATATTGTATTGTTTTATATAGCTATAGGTTTTCTGTTCCCCTTTTCCTGGAAAAATATTTGAAAATTTGAAAATTATTTCCAACTCTGTGGCTGTAGCGTTTCCCTCATTAATGTCGCATTTCTACCACATTCCAGTGTTCAGTTTCACAAATAATCTTACGACTAGAGTATATAGAATTGTTCAACTTTAGATGTAAGACTTTTTGTGAAACTGATCACTAGTCTACCCCCTTTATGTAGCAGTAGGCGAATCATTTCTGCAAATAATACTGAAGTTCCAGTGCCAACACACGTCTGCATTGCTAATATGAGAAAATTCCAGCATCAGCCCCTTTACTCAAGTTACGAATAACCACGGGTTTGATTGTTAATATTATCATCTGAAATTATACCATATTTCATGGTTTATACATCAAGGTTCTGGTAGAAAGGTACTTTTTTCTTTTTAGAATATGAATGTGAAAGCAAATTTTTCATTGAATGGTTCGTGCAAGTTGATAGAGATACTTTACCCGACCATAAACGCTGGATTCACAATTGTTTGTAGAGAAATCAAGTTTGAACAAGCCACGATGTGATTTTTAAATGTTAATATACAATATGTGAAATATAAAATAAAAAGAATGGCCATCAAAAGATGATCAATATATAAGTACTAATAATAATTTCAAATTTCTAAGAAAATAAAATAAAAGCACAAATGCTAAAATATAGATGTACCCTTTCCAAAAAAAAAGAAGACTTGAGATGACTAGTATAGTATATGATAATAAAAAAAAATGAATACTGTTTATTTTAAAAAGTTTTTACCATCTACAGTCATTTAAAAGTTTACTTACGTAATATAATGATATGATGTCTTAATTCTGTATCAATGTTTATGTTACAGTTACAACTAAAGCACCAGTAATACGCATACAGTGTGCCACAGGTATGGTCTCATGTGATCATGGAAAGAAGTGTGTGTATACAGCATGGATATGTGATCGTATTGTAGACTGTTCGGATGGTTCTGATGAAAGTGATTGTCAAGGTACTATAACTGTACTTTGTCTAGTATCTCGCCCTTTCGATTGGAGCTCGGATGTATTTGTAATGGTTTAGCTTTTGCGAATTTTTGTCACCAGAGGAGCTCGTATTTTGTTGCTGAATTAATTGTTATTTAAAAATAATGTTTATCAAAAAATTAATTGTCCAGTAATGTTTTCAAAATTCCAATTTTCATGTAGAAGTAATATTTTGGTTTACAAATATGTGCTGTTGATCTTTTCTTGGCAACTATTATTTTGGTCTTCTGAATTTTAATCTTAGATCAAGCTTTTTCTATAATTTAATTAAATACATTGTCTTTGACCCATGAGATGATTGATGTCTAGTAGAGTAAATAAGATGTTCTTTGCCATGACGCAAATGCCAATCTGATGAATGCGTTTTCAATTTTCGGTCTATCATATTTACTTTTCTTTCTTACTCTCTTTTTAATCTTTAACCGTGTATAGCATATATTGGGCTCTTTAATTTAGTTGCTTTGTTTATCATAATGAAGAATAGAAAAAAATACGAATAGGCTTAACTCTGCCAAAATGTTAATCATCAAGTCCGGAACCATCAGCAAAATAAAACAAAAACAAACAAACAAACGAATCGTATGACTTCACAACAGTTACTGCTATGATCTACTTTTACTTTCAAAGCTTGCTATTTTCACATACTTTCTGATGATCTCTGATGGCACTAATTTACTTTATCAACTATTTATTTGTCTGTAACAGCGCATTGATACATGTTGTGTAAAGAAACATGTTACTTTAGTGATGTCGTAATTTAATACATTACTTATTTTAGAATTATCCTTTGTTGACCTAATAAAAATACCATCAGATTGAAAGACACTTTTGTGAAACGAGCTCTCGATATATGCACGTAACTAACTTTTGTAGGTTAAATATTTTTCAGGCCATGTTCCGAAAACGGGTAAGTTTTAGGCATGATGTATTGCATTTTACTAGAATGATCATACACATATTTAAAAGTTCAGAATTATCATAATATCATAATATGATAAAAGTTGTATAAGTTAAAAGCCAATTAAAGATGTTGCCTTTCCCAGACCAGACACACATTAAGACATTTTAGGATTCCAATCTGCAATACTGCAGGTCAACATTAAAATAATGAGAATAACACTTTTTTTTATTAACGATTACCAGGCATGCTTGTAGCCAAATTCTTGAAATTCAATTAAGAATGTATAAAAACCGAAATAATTGGAGAGCTTTAGATATCTGTAACAGAAATCACTATACTTTTTATTTTTTTTTAATGAAAAGCGGTGTATTCAAACCATCCATGTTACAGTGCACCACTTTTAGTCAAAGTTCTTCGAATTGATGTATATACAAATACAGTTCGAGTGGTTCAAATAAACATCTTTACAATAGTTTATTGATGTTTAAAACTAAATAATAATGCAAATAGCATTTTAGATAATGAACAAATTTATGTTACAGACAAAACAATAGTGATGTCATTTGAAGATCTCTTACATAGACACAAACAAGAAACAAGAAACAAACGATCAGTAGAACTGTCTAATAGACCTAGATTATCTAATGTCAATGGAAACAATGAAACGGAGGATAGTGAACACTGAAATGAGCAACAATAGAGAAGATTCAAATAGTGAAAATAGAGATAAAAAGACAAATTAATCATTTTTTTTTATATTTTATATATATTGATATAAACCTTAAAATTTCAAAGAAATTGTTGGTGGAAAATATTAAAAAAATGTATAAGCTTATCGATATGCGTATGAATACAATTGTATAAATATTAAAGATTTTAGTGGAATTTGACAAGTGAGTGCAACATTACACAAAACGACTTATTCGTATGAGGCATCTTACGAGAATCAAATATTGAGATTTTGCTAACCATTACTTGCTCTATATAAAAAAAAAGAGTGTAAATTTTAAAAGTGACGCCTAAAGATCTGTCATTTACACAAGGTTTTTTCGGGAGCAACACTAAAATATTCTCTAGGACAATGTTGAAAGAATTTCATGACTTGGAATATTCACATGATGGAGGGTTAATTATGTAGGTACATTAGAGGGTAGGTAGGCTTTCTTTATTATACTGATTCACAGCGAAATCTGGTTTTGGCTCATTTATATTTTTCAAGTGGGACATGAAAAAAGATATAGCAACACCAAGACTGTCTTCATTTGAATTTGTTTCTTGTTCATTAGTATAAAATTGCCAATGTTTTTTGGCTTTTCGAAAATTTTAGTTTGAATTTCACCTGAGAGTCTTATCATATACAAACGAAACGCGTATCTGAAAAACTATGTTAGAATCCTGCAATATTTGATTAGTTTTTAACACTGGGTCGATTCGATTGGAGGTGGACATATTTTTCCAGTGAAACATAAGCCCATTAGTCCGCGTTTGTGATGGCATGACATTATTTGATATCTTTGATTAAGTATATAGAACAAGATGATATTTTGGTCAGTGGTGGCTTGACTGATTCAGAATATATACATGTATTATAAATGATTGGCACTCATTCATACCTCTTAAAATAGATGAGAAAGCAGACTCTTACAACTTATAAATAAGTCGTTCTTTACTTGTCTACCTTTCATCTCCATATTCCGTTGATATTCCTACTTTCTCATTCCTGGTGATGTCCACGTCAAGCCGATTTGGTAATCGTTTTGTGTGACCATCCTCAGGATGTCACCTATCGGACTCTATCTCCTGGTCTAATTAGTGTTGGTAATGCTGCACATATTGGCTCTTTGCAGCAGTTCTGAGTTTGAAAATATAGCTGGCCAAATATCCTGACTATTTTCCAGTTGCTAGTGTTAAAGGTGTTATATATTTCTCCATTTCTCTTGCTTATATTCCAACATTCTGTCCAATGTAATAACACTGATATTAAATTGATTTTATAAATTTTCTTTTTGATATTTCTACTGTGTAGGTTTGATGCCCATATTTTTCTTAACTTGTAGTATGCTGCTCTTGCTATTTTTTCAATTCCATTTGCTATGTCGGTTGTTGCATTGTCGTTGGTATCTATAACAGCTCCAATGTATATTTAAACTGCCTACCATCTCTATTTCGTCATTGTCCGGTGTAATAGGCAACATGGTGTATTACATCTATGCTTATACACATTGTTTTACTTTTCTTCTTTTATGATATCTGCTTTGGCTGGCAAATGTGTTCTTGATTGACAGAAGAACATTAGCATCTGCAAAATCAAAATCTGGTAATACTCCTAATCTTCCCAGTTGATACATCACATTTCCGTCATCCATTTTTTTTATTCTTGTCTATCGTCTTTTTGTTAATTTTGTTTTATCAAACATCAAAAGGGTAACCAGTTTAGCGTCTGACCGTCACTGATGAGTCTTATTTAGACGAAATGCGCGTCTGGTGAATCCAATGATAAGCCTGGTACATTTGATAACTATATGCACCTGTCGTGTTGATCAATCTCGTAAACATTCAATAATGAGTCACTTTCGGTAACGTCACAATCAAGGATCAGATGGGGAAGGGATTATGAGTATGATAGGTGGAATATTTCGGTAGTCATATATAAAACATATACTAATAGTCCATAGTGGTTAACCAAATCATAGTGAGGTCCATGAAACTTTCGAGGGGATGACTTACACTATTGTACTTGAAAGTGCTTTAATTTTATGACCAAACAAAGAAAAACGTTTCAGGTTTTCCCCCTTATCACCCTTGCTGCAATATCTTCATTGTAGTCATCTTCCATTAAGCTCGGACATCATGATTGTCAGGCCCTGGAATAATGTAGCAACTATGAGATGAAAACCCCGTATACGGGCACTGTAGGAATGTTACTACATATGAAGGCGTAAAAAATAAAATCACAAAAATACCAAAGTCCGAGGAAAATTCAAAATATAAAGTCCCAAAACAAATGACAAAATTAAATTAAGAAAATTGTGGATTAACCCTGGTGTAATATATAGCATGCTCGAGGTCAAACTATGTGATAATTTAAAGCTAAAATAGCCTTTTAAATACCGTAATAATCATGATAATTATTTGGACTAGTATTGGGAAAATAATAATTAATTTTTCTTATCTCCTTCCAATTAACTGTACGTCTCAAAAATACATCACTGTTTGTGGAGTCCAGTGTTGTCTTTATTGGGATATGTTCGTTTTTATTCTGTGGGTTTCATGTTACTAATGTACTATTTCACTATTTATTTATGCGTTTTTCTGTATTCTTGCGTTTGTTTGTACTGTATTCCTGTCACGTGGCGTTGTTATTTTAGTGTCAGAATCAACATTGCCGTGAAAGCAGAAAGTTTGGCTAGCCGTAAAACCAGGTTCAACCCGACAAAATATCCTGTACCAAGTCAGAAATATGGCAATTGTTATCAAATAGTCTGTTTCTATGTGTGTTTGCGTTTGGTGTTATTGCACTTCAGTGTTCTGGTGTTCCGTTGTTTTCCTCTTATAGTTGCTGTGTTTCCCTCGGTTTTACTTTGTAACCTCGATTTGTTTTCTCTCAATCGATTTATGACTTTTGAACAGCGATATACTGCTGTTGGCGATGTTCCTTTAATTCCACCATACGGTGTTTATATACACTTTGAATAAACTCGTTCGTCATGCCCGTCTGTGTAGTGATGTCATAGATTTTAACGAACGTAGTCAATGCATCACTGGTAAATTAATAAGTCGTGGATTTCGTTACCATATAAAATTAGATTTGATTAGTAAATGTGGTTGTACCTGTAGAAAACTTATTAAAAAACGGTATTTCTGAATTACGGTGGTTGAGTACTAAACGCGCGGAAATCACTGTGATCCGTGTAAAACTCATCGAACCTTTAAACAAACTTATTAATAAAGGTTATCCTGCAAATTTTGAAATAAGATCTTTGAATAAACTTTACATTGGCACACCAGTCGATTTTGTCATCAGAAAATTAAAACATAACTAAATTTGGTTTTTTTCGCGATGGCTTTGTAATGCAATTGCCTTTTTTCATTTTTTTTTAACAATTTAAAGTTTTAGGACGGAGCGCTTCTCCGTTTCCTCTTTAATAATGCCCACTGATCTAAACAGTATGCGATGGACAATATCATTGATAATAGATGTAAGTTTAAATTAAATACAGCAGACATTTGTGACAGGGGTTGTTCCTATCATATGTATGTTTTGTATTATTACGATTTTATTGAGCAGTTCTTAATACAATATTTATGTTTTATGAATATTCATTTGCTGGTTTTTATCGGCAGCATTCCAGGGTATGCTTTATTATTACTTTATTTTGATAACCTGAACAAGGATATCCTACACACACCCAGTCTATGGAAGAAGCGTATCGATAAAAACTTTTCTTATATCACATAGCGATATTGTCTAATATCAATTGTAAATATGCAGACATTCCAGGCGGAAAATGTTGTTTTCGGCAACGAAAAATTAAGAAAATACTAATTTTAAAACTTATTGTTCAAATATAAACAACAATTGAGTCTAAATATACATGCAGAAGTTAGTTAGAAGCTTAAGTTTATGTCAGTGTAAAATTTGAAGTGCTGTGTTTTTCTTATATACATAAATAAACAATGCGATACTTTTAAAATATCAATGCGATACTTTTAAAATATCATAGCGGTGTTTTTGTTATATCAATTTTAGTACCGATTAGTATTAATATTAGACTGCTGTACCAATATTTTGACAATTTTACCTAGTATGTCTGTTTTGTTCACGCATCGTTGTAAATATTACAGAATTTGATGAGACTGTCATACACGTGAGAGGTGAAGTGCTATAAAACCAGGTTCAATCCACCATTTTCAAAATTTGAAAATGCCAGTACCGAGTCAGAAATATGACAGTTGTTATCCATTCGTTTGATGTGTTTTATCATTTGATTATACCATTTGATAAGGGACTTTCTGATTTGAATTTTCCTCGGAGTTCAGCATTTTTTAAATTTTACTTCTTAGTAGTATTGTATGTAAATAAGCAGTTTTAAGACCATTGCTTTAATTCGAATTGTTTTTGGTAACATCTTACAAATTTCTCAATTGGTTTTGGAAGCAAATCTAATCAAATAAGAGTTTAATAAACAATGCCGTAATCAAATAATCAAATAGCTAAGTATCAAAATGATTGACCTGTACTTTTGAATCTTCTTTTTTTTTTTTTTTTTTTTTAATTAGACCGTTGGTTTTCCTGTTTGAATGGTTTAACACTAGCAATGTTTTTGTTCCTATATAGCGTGGTGTTCGCTGTGAGCCAAGGCTCCGTGTTTAAGGACCTACTTTGATCTATAATGGTTTACTTTAAACAAATTATTACTTTGATGGAAAGTTGTCTCATTCGAACTCATGCACCATCTTCTTATATCTATAAATCTTTAAAATTTCCCCTTATAAATAACTGCTTTCCAGTCCTCCAACTGAACAATCTAAATTTATGAATATAGAAAAGAAATATAGATATAGGAAGATGTGGTGTGAGTGCCAATGAGACAACTCTCCATCCAAATAACAATTTTTAAAAAAAGTAAACCATGATTATAGGTCAATGTACGGCCTTCAACACGGAGCCTTGGCTCACACCGAACAACAAGCTATAAAGGGCCCCAAAATTACTAGTGTAAACCCATTCAAACGGGAAAACCAACGGTCTAATCTATATAAAAAACGAGAAACGAGAAACACGTATATATTACATAAACAAACGACGACTACTGTACATCAGATTCCTGACTTTGAACAGGTGCAAACATTTGCAGCGGGATTAAACGTTTTAATGGATCGAAAGCTTCTCCCTTTTTCTGAAACAATAGCATAACATCACAACATAGAAAAACACACGATAAAATATCAATTGGCAGACTTAACTCAATCAAAAAACGTAAATTAATACACAATGAACGAATGAACGAATATACACATTTCTAACGTGAAAAGACATTTACATCTTATTTATTTGTGTTCTAAACATTTTTAGCTCACCTGGCCCGAAGGGCCAAGTAAGCTTTTCTCACCACTTGGCGTCCGTCGTCCGTCGTCGTCGTCGTTAACAATTTACATTTTGAACTTCTTCTAGAGAACCACTGAATGGAATGAAACCAAACATGGCATGAATGTTAGTTTAACATAGGACCCTATGGGAAATGCATACAAATGACTTCTTTTAGAGAACCACTGAATGGAATGAAATCAAACATGGCATGAATGTTCCTAATGTGGTGCTGACCAAGTGTTGTTACTTTGTAGCCGATCCATTATCCAAGATGGCCGCCAGCAGGGACTTAGTTTAACATAGGACCCTATTGGAAATGCATACAAATGACTTCTTTTAGAGAACCACTGAATGGAATAAAACTAAACATTGCATGAATGTTCCTTATGAGGTGCTGACCAAGTGTTGTTACTTTGTAGCAGATCCATCATCCAAGATGGCCGCCAGCAGGGGACTTAGTTTAACATAGGACCCTATGGGAAATGCATACAAATGACTTCTTTTAGAGAACCACTGAATGGAATAAAACCAAACATGGCATGAATGTTCCTTATGAGGTGCTGACCAAGTGTTGTTACTTTGTAGCCGATCCGCCATCCAAGATGGCCGCCAGTGGGGGACTTTTGAATGAAATTAAACATGTTCCAAATTCCTTATCAATGAGGTTGTGTTGTCACTTTTAGCCAAATTTTATATTTTTTCATATGATTTCAAAAACCCAAGTAGAATCAGGTGAGCGATACAGGCTCTTGAGAGCCTCTAGTATTTAGTACTCATTGAAGAAATGAATTTATAACAAGCGATACGGATTGTTATTTTGTACTAAGAAAAGTTCGCGTATTTATACGATCGGTTACTAGCCAAAAACGAAAGTCAAATCTCTGTGGCAACAATATATTGGAATACCCTCACGGTCATCGCGATGTAAAAGAGTGTCCACGCGGCGAGCTGATTATGTTCATAGAGATATCGATTTACCAACGGGGAAAAGTCTTTGATATCCAAAAAGAACTGTCTTCCTTCTCAATATCTTTTGCTATGTTAATAATAAATATATTTTCTGTTTGACAAGATTTTTGATTTTCGTTGTATCTGAAGTTGTCCAATTTATAGTCTGAGGCTACTCAGTTGGTATCTTCAAAGAGCGGGACACCAGCATTTGTACATTTTAATTTGTTTGGATTATTGATTTTACCATTTGAATATTCATTGTAATTTGGAGCTGTATCGGATTGGATTGTTTGAATGAATGTTTCTTTTAAGTAATGATATTTTTTGTCTATTTCGATATTACCAAGGTGGGTAGACTATAGCAGTGTGACCAGTAAATTAGAATCTAATAGGTCGCTATATTAGAAAACTTTAGCAGTTATATTAGAAAAGTATCGCATTCATAAATTTTTGATATTAAAAAATCATCGCTATGTTATAAGACAAATATCGCATTGATATTTTAAAATATAGCAGTATCGTTGACTTATAGGTGATTTTGGCGTAGCAAACAATTGAATTCATCTCAATTGCATTCCACTGAATTTGCTACATGATATTTATAGAATGTGTACATCTACAAATGATAAATCGTGCATTTATGTTTCATTTATTCAATAATTCAATTTTCTCGTTTAAATACACCTTACTTGTTATTACATAAAATAACTCATGAAAATTATACACCAGACGTATGTCATGTTAAATGTCACCCTGTTTTCAGAAAAGAATCATTACTTTATACCGAGAAATATGCCTTTCTTCGTACAAATGCTAACATTCGTCTGAAATTTCCCACAATGCAACTCGTTGATATAAGACAATATCGCTCGTTGATTTAAGAAAAGCTTTTATCGAATCGCTTCTTCCATAGACTGACACCGAGATGATGATTTTCATAGCCATGTGTGAGGGTTTGGATGGGGTTAAATGATTAAAGAATAATGCCCTTAAAAAATGAAGATTAGAGAATAATGAGCCAAAAAATAGAAGATTAGAGAATAAAAGGGTTAATTTTTGGAAGATTAGAGAAAAAAGGGGTTAATTTTTTAAAGATTAGAGAAAAATGGGGTGAATATTAAATGTTTACAGAATAACAGGCCCCCCCATCCATACCCTCATGTGTTTCATAGACAATAATCTCAACAACAAAAATATTACATGTGACTCGATAGAACTTCTCCAAGTTGACGTACAAAGGGAGATAAACAAAGCTTTATTGATTTGGTATTGTTCTCCCTGCTCATGTTACTAATGTACGTACAGTTAAAGTCAATGACTTTTATATATGTCTGGAATGACTTATATACATATGTTGTAACGATCCAGCTCCCTTGTAAGAAAGATAGTTGTCTCGTTTTGTATATAGATTAGATCGCTAGTTGAATTGTTTTACACAAGATATTATTGGGCCCTTTATAACTTGCTGTTTGGTGTGAGCCAGGGCTAAAGTGTTGAAGATCATACTTTGAACTATTAAAGGGAAATTCCGCGATTTTTTACTTATCATCTAATTATGTTCATCTTAACATAAAAAACACATTTGCAAAGTTTTAAATTTATATTCCTTCTAATAACGGAGAAAATCAAGTATTTGTAACTTTTTTGGTTGAATTCTCGAGTGGGTCGTGACGTATTAGCCCGATTTATTGAATTCTGGGAAAAAATAAAATCTGTTTAACTCTTATAGCTTATCGACAATATACGTAATTAAAAGCGCACAGCTGACGAATGGTCGAAGTTATTAACCACAATATAAGAATGAACGAAAATGAATATGCATATACCGTTTTGTATTGATTGAATTAAACTCCTATAAAATTATCTCTAGTAAATGTTTTTGAATAAATTTAATTAATTATTGTTGAGATTTTTTTCATAAAATATTTATTGAACATTTTTACTGATATTGAACTAAAAATATTTCAGTTCTATTTACCGTTATTGTTTTGATAATCATTTCAATGCAACTAATGTGTGAGCAGAGTGTGTATATTATTTTGTAAAGGTCACTGTATATTTCCCGGCTTGAGGTCAATTCGTTTACCTTGTAGCTATTTAGCCGCAGGTGTGAGTTCAAGCGTACACAGGTATAAATGTTGTTATTTGGAAAGGATAAACAGAAAGGATTAGAAAGAGTATGCTGTCACCATGTTAATACACTAAGATTTAATACACGATGAGAATAAAGATACAATAATTAAATTGTGTAAATTAATTGAAAATAAAATTCAGATTCGTGTAATTCCGAAAGTGTATAAAAATAAAAGGAAACAATTTTTGATTACTTTCTTAGCGGCAATTGGCGTAAAGATTCAAATATGAAGCAAAAAATAGTAGTTTTAATCTTTAATAAAAACTAAATGCAATACTACCCAATTTGATATACCATTGTACATCTGTTTGATATCATTGACTTAACCGGAATTTCTTAACTTGTATTCAAATCTGACTGTGTTTAAATGCTAATAAAACTATTGCAATTTTAAAGTTTTTAATTGACAAAAAAATACAACATACAACATGCATGATTTTTTTTAGTTTCTTTTTAACATTTTATTCTTACATAATTAAATTCATTTGACAATCATTTACACGAACTTTTTGTGAAAAGAATATCAATTATCTAAGCTAAGGCATTATTTCTTTTGAGGATTTTTGAGGATTTTTTTAAAAATTCTATGATAATATTTGTGCAATGTTGAACATGATAGCCGTCATTAATCCAAATAAGTAATACAGTAGTTGTAATAAAAGTTATATTTTAGTCATGCATAACTGATATTGACGAATTTATAATAGTTCGTCCATACATCGTTGTTCTTGAAACAATCATTATTAGTATACATGTAAGTTTCCTGACGTATAAGAGCCATTGAGGATGAGCTCCAGAAAAATCAGACTAGTGGCGTTTCGTTCGTTTGTTTGTTGGGAAAGGAGAGGAAATGCAACCGCTTGTACAGATAAACGACAGAATTACCATACAAGCATTTATAGTCAACACAATCAGAAAGAGTTCCCATCGTTAGACGGGGAATATGAAGGCTTCCAAGAATGAACAAGTGACATGTCTAACTCTGAACAGTTAGAAAACAGACTATCGACATCGACCGCTTGTTCTTAATATTTGAAACTGTATGCATATATATACGTATACGTTTATGATATATATAGTGATGAGTTCTTGCGTCTGACAAAAACTAAATTCCTTCATGGTTATATCTTGCCATACGTTTATATTGGTTTGTAAGGTGATTACTCAAAATCGTTATTTGAAAATCCTGTTTGTGAGATGTAGATTCATTTCAATACAGAAATTTCGTCTATATATTTCACAAGTGTATAACACGGAGAAGCTCTGAAGGTCCATTACTCCCATTTTGTTTGGGTGTGAACCATCGATGTTTACAGCAATATCACAGAATATGATGATGATGGTAGAAAGAACTATGGGCGTCATGTGGCAAATATTACATGCATATCGGACAATGAGTTGTCAATCTGTATGAAAAGATTTCCAATACAACCATATTATTGAGAAGGAATGTTTACATGCTATACTCTCGTACTAGTATTACAGGGTTCTTGTGGCGTTCACCTTAGACACACATCTTTTTAACGATGTTTAAAAAAAAAAAGACAGAACCAATTTAATGTCATATTTCCCTATTTTTTAAATATAACTAAAAGTCTTTTATCTGACAAGAATACCCCTATTTAGCGGACAAGTAATTTATTCTTTTTTCTGTTATTGAATACCAAGAAAGAAAATAAATCCCGAAATTAATTTGAAACTTTGATACTCAAAAGTTTCCCAGCAAAATATTCACATCCCCTGGGGATAATTAGTGTTCGTCCAGTGGCATATATAACCATATTTTGGAAATTGAAAGGGGTAGATACAAAAATATAAAAAGGGAAGAACGTTTATGTCAACATTGTTGTCTAAATAAAATAGATGATGAAGAACATTTTTTATTTACATGTATTAAAAATAAAGATTTGAGACTTCAATTTTTGCAGAAAGTTAGAAATACCTATTCTGATATAGATAATATGGATGGTGTGGATAAATTGGTTTTATGTCTTTCGTGTCCATCAATTATGCAGTATACGGCTCCATTTGTTAAAAAGTCATGGTCACTGAGGAGAGTGGACTCAACAACTGCATGATAGATACTTATATGTATATAATGTTTGTTCTTTTGTTGTTATTTTTGTATGATGTATTGTGTTCATTTATATATGCCTTCAACCCCATTGGGGTATAAATGTGCATTTATTCAATAAACAAACATTTATAACAATTGTGATGACGAATTCCTTCCTTTGTTCGAGAACAATCTTATTGAAATATCAATCTGTGATTTTACTAGGTCCACAGCTTCAATGAACCAAAGCAAAAGTTATACATCGACCTGTATTTAAATCAAATTGGTTCTCTTCTTCTTCTTCTTCTTCTGGTATATCTTCGACATTCGATGATTACATACTGTTGGCATACGTGGACTAGTCTATTTACAACACTTTTACCCCTATTTATTCAAAATATATGTTTTTTTCTTATGTTCAATGTATACATGTATATATTTTAAATTGCGCTATAGTCCCGCAACTTTCTATCCAGTCGTATAAACGAATCGTCGGCAAGTGCGTACATTTTTTTAAATCAATATTTCTGGTCTGTTCCAATCTGTCCTTCACTATTGACAATGACTATATATTACATTTTCCCAAATTCACCCTTGGAAAAAATATTTAAATAGATTTTAATTTCATCAAATCTTATTTTTTGGGTATTATTTATATGTTTATGAATTATATTCTTTACACCAGAAATGTTATTTATAAACAAGCGTATGAGTTTAGTAATGACAAGTAAGACAGAGTTGTATATTATTCATCTGATAGTTCGAAATGGAAAGTTATAAGTTATAAGTTATCAGCCGTGTACACTGATCAATACCTGCAGAAGTGAAACGATGCATGAACTTGCAAGCCCGACAGGAAATCGCTTGAATACCTGGACGTGTCACCTCACACCCCTCACAATACCTTTGGAAGTAATACCTTTAGCCATGCTGGTGATCAGATGAGGGAAGATCAAAATATATTTGAAAATTTTTTATTACTTTAAAGAATTATGAACAAATTAGATTTTCGAAAACAATTTTCACGGAACACTTATTTATGATTTCAACTTTGACTGTTCACCTAATTCCAATATCAACAGTTTAAAAACAACAGACCATGGTAATTTAAAAAAAGTAAGAATATTTTTCGTATCAAGTTAGTTAGTCGGATAAAACAACCGTACGATTGACAAGATATCGACACGCAATTACGACTACATCAGTTACTGTAGTTTTGTTTCTTTGTGGTTTATAGACATATCGTTTTTATTAATCGGGAAAGAAGACAAAATGGCGGATCGCACAGAATTGATACTCTAAATTTAAAATCGATGGTGATCGCTTATCTAGCGGAATAAAACTTTAATATCTATGAATTTGAGCATTTTTATACAGAATGAACATAATATCAATTTTTGATTTTTTTGCGAAGTTTCCCTTTAAGAGGGTGTCTATGGGAAAACCAGGCAGTGGGTGGCACATGACATATTTTGTTTTCAAATTTTGTTCATCTATTTCATATCACAAATTCATTCTATCTCAAAATTAGATTTTGTTTTTTTTATTAACTGCAACAAATAAAAAGCAAAAAATACATAGAAAGGACTGAAAATTCATTGAAAAGGGGAGATAACTCTTCATTTTGTACAAAATTTTGTTATTGTTAGTGAACTTTAAAATCATTTTCTGAGCCATCCACTGTTGATTTAAAAATATCTTTGACACATATATATCCTTTGTATGATATAAACATTGCATTGGAACCAAAAATTCAGTGGGAAAAAAATATGTTGTGCCACCCATACCATAGGATTTGCCTGTTATTTACTTGGACAGCTTTTTAATTGTTTACTTTTTAAACATTGTGACTTAGATGGAGAGTTGTCTCATTGGCACTCATACCACATCTTCTTATTTCTATTGATATATAAAGGTAAAAGAAGGCCCGGGTTAAATTCGTATCTAACTATAGTTTAACCAGATAACATTGTGTTCTTGCAATTAGTAAGGCTAAAAGGACTATGTTATATATAGTAACTCCTTTAAAGGATAATCTTTATATATGATTTATATTGATATCACTTTCTTTTTTGTTCTTGTGACAAGTCAGTGAGAAGGTTAGGTCTAAGAGTAAAATGCTGAGTTTATCGTCCGATTCAAACTAGAGTTTGCTAATTGGACCGGTTGTGGGCTCATAAAGCATTATAAACAAGAAACATATATAATTGATAAAATCGAGAAAGTACAAAAAAGGGACCAAAACCAATCAATGATTAAAAATAACTTGTTGTGAAACCGGCTGTCGTCATAACTGAGTCAAGAAAACCAACCAACATTAAGCTAACTTGAAGATTAATGGAAGATTATGAATGATAATGTATTGTGTATTGTTGTCATTATGTCCCATCAGTGACCCTTAATTGGAAAATAAAGAAATTTGAACTTTGAACTTATAACAGTGAGCAAAGGGATAAACAAAATCATAAGTCGAAAATAGGTGACAAAATGATGATGCCATGGGAAAACAGGAAAAAGGAAGAAAAAACAAACAACAGTTCACAAAACACAATATAGAAAACTAAGCACCTGAGATCATCCCTATGTTTTGGTTGGGTTCGTGTTGCTTAGTCTAACTCGTGTTGTTCAGTCTAACTTCAGTTTTCTATGTTGTGTTTTGTGTAGTTATTGTTTGTCTGTTTGTCCTTTTCTTTTTTAGTAATGGCGTTGTCATTTTTTTCAAGTCGACTCATGAGTTTGAAAGTCGCTCTGGTATCTTTCGCCTCTCTTTTAAAGACTCAACAACACGAACCCATGCATTCTAAATTCGTGGGTGATCTCAATTGCTTCGAAAGGTTAAGCAGATCCAACACCACATTTAGTAAGTACAAAATCGGTGATAAGTTAACTCGGTAGGTCACATTTGATGTCAAATTGCCATGGTTGTGGTTACGACAGTTGGAACACTTTCGCCGTCATCTTTGAAACAGGGGTGTCATAACGGTCAACCAACCGTCTTGATAGCGTCAATCTGGCACTTGGAACTCTTGGTTCAGTAGCTTCCTTGCATGAAAGCAATCCTAAAAGGAACTGCAAGCTCTGGAATATCGTATTAACTTGGAGATTCAGTATACTTCATATGCAGGCACTGCCTAGATTGTTGCTACATAAAAATGGAAGGTTTACAAACGGGGAAGATGAAATCATCTCTTTTGTGGTAAAGCTTTGTTCTCAACCAGCCCCCATTGTCAATTTCTAGATATAAGATAAGATATGGGCATACTTAACTTTATATGGTGTATGCTCTATATTTAGTGGGAGGACATGAATAACTATATAGCAGAACGTGAACAAGTCACAGGCACTCATCTCAGAAAAAAATTGCTTTATACCTTGTTATATAAAGGTATATAGCAATTTTTTTCTGAGACGAGTGCCTGTGGAACAAGTCCAAATAATAATTATTTAAACTAAACGTGACTACTTAAATGTAAACTTTTGAAAAAAATATGGGAACTTTGATACAGAAACAGCATCACATAATCAGTATATGCATAGGAAAATGACTAAAGTTAAGGTACATCACAAGAACTTGACAAACTATAACCCTACACATGGCAAGAATAGTCTACAGAATAGTAGGGGAAAAAAACACACTCAGAAAAAAAGTTTTGAAAAATGCAATAATTTCGGGAAAGTACGGATTACTAACGGTCTTGATTCCGAAGTTGTAAATGTTTTAATAGTTTGCATTGCAATCTCCCGCGGGAAATTCAGACTCTTCTTTGATAAAGTTATAAAAACAGATCAAAGTTTACCTGTATAACGAAAAAACGATATCTTAGACAGAAATTGAAATTTTGAGTGATTTAAACCCTTTTCAGTATAAGTCATGAATTAAACTTTGAGATCGTCCCCAAAATCAATAATGAAGTGCCTCAGGTGAAACTCTCAATTATAACTTCAGTATTTACGCGGAAATGGCGAGTGCAAGTTCGTTTACAAAATACAGAAGTTGGAGTACTGTGTCGGATGATCCTAATGATGTAGGGAGAATTTATACACCTGAAACTCCAGCCCAAAAGAAACTTAAAAGAACTTTTAGCACATGGGCATTTTCTTTGATTATTTTGAGCTTAAGTGTTATGTTTTTAGTTGGATTAATGGTTGGATATTTTTTGAAAGAATCTCATGAAGATGAAAGCAGTTTTGGAAAAAGAAGGGATAAAATTGACACTCACATGCTCCATTCTGTACATGAAAACATCATGTATTTTATTTCAAATGACAATGTTCGAAAAATATCAAGGTGAGTTTTTGAATATTTGAAGATGAAAAAGCAAATCATTCAACACAATCCCTTAAAAAGAAAATAACTATCCCAAATAAGTGACTTCATTGGATGATTTGTATATACATGTATAGTATATGATACAGTATTCTATTTAAGTAATACTAATATCAGAGACATATGTCTGCTAATATTTATTATGGACCCAGCTTCAAATTTAAGATACATCTTTTGTAAATTTTAACTCTAGATCTGCCAAACAGGTCCTCAAACATTATTATGGATATTTTTCTAACTTGTGTTTACAATTTTTAATAAAATTGAGAATGGAAATGGGGAATGTGTCAAAGCGACAACAACCTGACCATAGAGCAGACAACAGCCGAAGGCCACCAATGGGCCTTCAATGTAGCGAGAAACTCCTGAACCAGGAGGCGTCCTTCAGCTGGCTTAACAAATGTGCATACTAGTTCAGTGATAATGGATATTGCATGGTAATAGTGTCACAATGCATAAAAATGCCATTGTGACACTATTCCTGCGCCATAGTTGCGTAAATGTAAAGATATTTTTGCGTTCGCATAAATAGATTTATACCATCGCATAAATAGATTTATGCAATCGCATAAATAATAATGCAAGTCCAGAAATACAATTATTTAATAAATAGATTTATGCCATCGCATAATTCATTTATGCAATGGCATAAAAACGCCATTGTGACACTATTCCTGCGCCATAAATGGACAGCATACTAGACTCCGAATTGTACACAAGAAACTAAAATTAAAAATCATACCGGACTAACAAAGGCCAGAGGCATTTTAATCCATATTTTATATACTTCAAATGGCACATATTTATTAAAAATGCAGCAAAAATTTTCTAAATAAATAGGTGGATCACTGTATTTAATTGTGTGACATGTATGTACTGAGAAGATACATTTGTACAAGTCTAAGAAAAGTTTGATGAAAAAAAAGTTTAAAAAGGCGACTAACTTTAGATTGAAAAATCAAAATAGCAATATATACATTGTACATTTTTTGTACATGTAGTTAATAAGAAAAAAACATAAGAGTCTAAAACAACTTTAAATATTTTTTTTTATACAATTGTGGATAAATGTTGTACATTGTACATGTATATGATTCATAGATACATGTACAATGTATATTATATGCCATTTATAATTATAGATAAATTTGTACATGTGCATTGGTTTTCCCGTTTAAATGGCTTTACACTAGTAATATTTTGGGGCCCTTTATAGTTTGCTGTTTGATGTGAGTCAAGGCTCTGTGTTGAAGGCAGTTTTTTTTTTTACCTACAATGGTTTACTTTTGTAAATTGTGACTTGGATGAAGAGTTGTCTCAATGGCACTCATACCTCATCTTCTTATATCTATTTATCTTACAATGAATGTAATTGAAGGATAGATTTTGATATTGTATTTTCATTTCAAGATTATATTATAGAAAATTTATTACAAATCTCGAAATGCAAAAAATTTCAAGATTTACAGAACAGAATCTATAGCATAATCAGACATTAAAGTAAGTCTAAAAATTTCATTACAACTTTGTAAAAAATGCATATGACTTGCTCCAGCTTAAATGAGGGTGGTAAAGGGTTATTTTCGTGCAACATGTTATGCCATTTTTATTTCACACACAGCCATGAAAAAGGTTCATTATTCACCATGTTTCCTGAAATCTGTAAAAAAATCAACGTGCAAGAAATTTTTAATTGTTTGTTCATAGTGAAATGAAAATTTTATTTCTCGTTCTTCTTCGCAGATACTCCTCCTTAACGCCCCTCTTAAAGTAAGCCTTCCAAGATTCAGAATTGGTTTATCAGTCTTGTCAGAGCTCTAACTTATACATGTTATACATTATTCAGCATGTACAGTAAAATTGCTAAATGGATTTTAACTGTCAAAATTTGAAAACTTTAAACAATCCTTACATGCCTCAGATTACATGATAATATTTTAATTGTTTAAATATTAGTTATTACACTTGTCAATTTTCAAGACGAAATAATCAATCCTAATTCTGAATAGGATTTATGATTTCTTTCATGTGTCAGTATATATATAAACTGTCTCATAGATCAGTGAATAATGAAACTAATTTTTATTGAGAAATGAATTTAACAACAATGAGTTAAATGAAGGCAATCAGTATGAATTAGAAAATTATTATCTCATACCATTCACCAAATTAACAAAACCAACATGACCAATGGTAAGGCTCAGGTTTACAGAAGAACAAATCATTCAGCCAGATAATGAATAAAATAAACTGAGTTATCTCCTCTACTGGAATTTAAGTTTTAAGTGTGATAAAAGAACTATTGTGCAACTTTCTACTATTTGAGAATCACTTGTGTTATTAGAAATTAAAAGAAAATATTTATTAAGAGATAACATGAGACACTTCAAACTTAGACAACATTGTAAGCCTTTGACAGAGATTTTAAGGGTGGATTTAGAAATTCTTTTGACTTGAAATACGAGGTTTATGTTGTCTTCTCAAATTCATGACTATTTCGTAAATTTGTTGAATACAATATTTACAAGTACTCTTAAAGGATCATACAAAACTTTGAATTGAGTAATAAAAACCTTGATTAATATCATGAAATTGAACAATAGGTATAGATAACCCTAGCTGAAAATATTTTGTTCCGTCATGAAATACTATGTACATGTACATATAGTTATAATGAACATGGTTTACCAATCATTTATTATTAATTAATTTTGATTTTTTCTTCTTCAAAAAACATCTTCCCAGACATTTTAAAAGTTCTCAGGCCTGTCAGGGCTGCACTGTTATTTGAACAAATAATTAAAAAAATGTTTATTAAAATATATATATCATGTATATATATATATAAATAACTTTTAATTTATTATATATTGTACTCTAAATTAAGTAATTTACAAAAAATAAAAATACACAATAGCAACTTCATTTATGCATAATGGAATATAAATAAGAATAAGAAAACACGTTGTGCATATACATCCATCAGTAAAAAATACTTAAAAGATGTATACATTTTGTGGGTTCAGGTTCACATGTTAGAAAGTTTCATTTATGTTCAATATATAGTACATGTAGATATGATATATAAACTTCTATAGTGAATATATACATTAATTGTACATGGATATTAACATACATGAACATGTACATAACATGATCAACATGTACATGTACAAATTATAATAAAAAAAATTGAAGAAAAGAATGCTTTTATATCTGTTAAGCCTCCAAGGTACAATTTATACAATGTATCTTTAACTGGTAAATGTACTTTTGACCATCAAACCGCAGAAAATAAGATTAATTATTTTAAGACGTATACCAGTGGTGCTTCCTTTGATCTTAGGTTAAAGCTTGGAGTCTATACTGTTACTTCCTTTCACATGTTTCACTAAGTTTCATAGGTGAAGATTTTAAAATTTATAAAGTCATTCATGACTTGTAAATGTATTCATATGAATGTCCTCTCTTCATGCTGAGAGTTATTCCCAACTGTGTATAAAATAAGATTAAAGATGTAGTGACCATGTAAGGGTCAGTATACGTAGATCATCACTATACAATCGAAATGGACAGCTGTTCCTATGTTATTGATAGGGGATAAATTGGAGGGATTTTAGGCTACTTTCTCCTATCTTCAATAGTGAAATGAGTTCAGAGATTTAAAATGAAAAAGTTGAGGACAAAACCTTGATGTGAAGTCAACTGTTGTCTTGCTGGCTTTATTCAAAGTAACATTAGCATACTTACAATACAAGCAAGCTTTCTCTGCAGGACAGCATTCATAACAATAATTATATGGAAAAATCTATTCAAAACGCAACCACTTTTCTTGTTTATACTTTAACCATTTTCTAACATACCTTGTAATTTGTATAAAAATACAAAAATTCATTATGTGCTCAGTGAAAATGACTTTTATGTGATGAAACAGAAACCTGTTAAGTTCTTTTCAATGATAAAAGCTGTAACGATTAAAGATAATTTTTAGAAAGCTGTGTTCATCTAATTTATGTGGACCATTTACCACACATAATGCCATTGAGATCACATTTTGTTTAGACAGAGATTTCATTTAAATGTCACTTTGATCACTAAAAAGTTGTAAAAACAAGTTTATTATGGGTTATAATTGTTAACAGTTAAGAAAAATTATCAGGGCAGTTATCATGGTTATAATTAACTTGTCTAAAAACTGATTTACAAATAGAGATACACAAGATATGGCGCGCTTATAATTATTAACAACTAATAGTTGATGTACTGGATGCTTTTGTTATTTATTATCTTATACATGTAAATGTAAGAAAGTTAAGTCGCTCTAATTCAAATCATAATAAACTCTCTGTTTAAATTCTTACCACCCAGTTTTGGTGAAGTACATGTAAAGTAAAATTCTTCAATACATTTAAAAATTATTTTTATTTATCAATGAAGTTTTATATCAAATGCAAGATTTAGTTTGAAGTCCTGTCAATTACCATTTTAATACAAATTCGACAGAATAACTCCTCCCTAAAATGTATGAACTTTTTAAGAATGCTATTTTTACAAATATGTAACAATATATACTAAATGAATTTCAATTCAATGGACCTAAAAACATGGTCTTACAATTCTTTCTTCTTTAGTATAATGGTTTAACATGTAGTGCAGTCATAAACGGTAGCATCTATTTTGTGTAGTTTACAGGGGCAGATACAGCCATTTTGAAAAGGGGGGGGGGATCTAAAACAAGGATTAAAAAGGGGGGGGGTTCAACCATATGACATCCTCATTCAAATGCACTGATTGTCCTTAAAAACCCAAGACCCCCCTTTATCTGCCACTGGTTTAGTTGTATGTGTACCCTACCCATGATGGAAATGAGGATACATGTACATTAACCTGTTATTTGTCTTCAACTCTCATCCCTGGAAACTTTGCAGAATGTGGACACCTTTTATTTTAAAAGTTTGAGCTATCTTGAGTCATCTCTTATCAAAATGCTAAATACAACCTACGTGCACATTTGTTATTTGTATATCAATTTCTACAATCTGCTGTTTTAACTGTTCATACTATTGTACTAGTATACATGTACATCATGTACATGCGTATATGCGTACCTTTTAATTCTTTATAAATACTTTTTCAAATAATTGACTATCAATTTCATGTAGAGTAAATGTTATTTAATTAAGATATATAAATCTTGGTCTAATAGGATTAGGAAAAGAATGTGTAAACTTGACTTGATTTAACAATGTTTGAATAATACATTTACTTCTTTGAGATCACCCCTTTAAAAGTTTATGCAAAGGATTAAAGGTACCTTCTGTGGTTTAATGTATGTGTAACACCCACAGGACAAATATGGTATATTTACTCTATAATGAACCCAGTGATATTTGTATTAATGCTTTGATTTTTATTACTTGCATTTTTTGGAAAATTAAAGGTGATTTTCTACAACAAACCAGTTCTTCTTTGTGATACTTTGTGATAAAATTGTAGGTTAAGAAATAATCGCTTATTATATTGGACAGTGACAACAATAATATACAAATTATCTGTATAGGATTTAATAACTGGGTTGATGTCTCATGCTTTGAGATAGTTCTTCTCTATACATTAATATTTCTTAAGAAATAATTGTTTGATCTTTTCAAATTATAAATTGAACCTTATTAAAATATTATAAAATTTTGCCTTGGTGAGAAATTATAATGATATTTACTTGACAATACTTGAGTTGATTTAAAATAAAATTATCAATTTTTGTATGGTTGAATTTAAAAATAAATTATGTATATATATTGATAAAATATAAACTTTGTTTTCATTTTGAATCACATAAATTAAATTTTAATTTTTATAAGAGTATATTTTTTTTATAAGATTTAATTGTAAAGAATTCGAAAATAATTTCAAAATTTATCAAGTTTGACATAAATTGCCTGTCAAAATTATAAAATTTAATCTTTTTTTTTTTATCAAAATTATATTCTGATACAACAACAATTAAATATTTGTATGATAATGTAACTAGCACCAGTGATAAATTTAATTTTCAGATAATCATTACTACATCAAGCAATTTTCTTCAATTTATTTGGTACAGAAAATACCATGTACTCGGTATTATGATGTTGATCATGTTGATATATATCTGCTATGATCTGAGTGCATTGACTAATTTGTTGTTTTTGTTACACAGAATAGTGTCATTCTGTGCTTATTTGTGAAATTAAAAAAAAATTACAAACTTAAGTCTAAGATAATGTTCTGGTTTAATACATTTCTTTTGTTACTTTAAATTTATTGAAATTTTTCAGCACTTTATAAAATCAAAATTCATGATCTCAAATTGATTTAAAGAAGGGATGAAGGGTGCTCAAAGATGATAAAATTTTTGAATATATTTTTGTCAATAAACTTTGAAAAATAATGTTATGGTGAAATGGATGTTTAGAAACTACTAGCCAGCAGTTTTTGAGAATCCAGAAAACCCAAAAGAGATGGATGATTGATTGTTGGTTGTAAACACCATATAACTTACAGCATCCTTGATTACAGTGTATTTTGAGGCGGTCAGTTTAATTGGTAGAGGAAGCAGGAGAACTTAGAGAGAACCACTGACCTTCGGAAGGAAAACTGAGACATAATTTGATGATGATGATGTTTAATGTCCAGCAGTAATTAAATGCATATTCAGGAAGAGAACATGAGCTTTGCTCATTGTTGAAGGCCATACAGTGACCTTTAGTTGTTACTCATTTGGTATGTGTCATTGACAAATTTTTGAGATGAGAACCCTTGCAAGAAAACTGTTCATTGTAGGTATGGTTATTTGAATATAGGTGAGGATTTAATTGTGTTCATTGTAGGTATGGTTATTTGTATATAGGTGAGTATTTAATTGTGTTCATTGAAAAAACAAACACAATCTTTGAAGGAACTTAATGCAGGGGTTAATATTCAAAAACCTGACCCCCTGAGAAATATCTATGCAAATTGTCATTCCTTGCCAAAGTACATTAAACCTGTTTCTATTCACTATTACAGAGATTTGAAGTTACTGAAAGATGTAAGACAAACAGAATATGTGAAGAAAGAACTACAGACATATGGATTGGACAGAGTAGAAGTCCAGGAATATGATGTAGTGGTAACATACCCCGATCCAGATAGACCAAATCAGCTTGTAGTCATTAATTCCTCCGGCCGGGTGGTGAAGAATGTGACCCTGAGTAAATCCAAGGTCACCAATAAAGTAGAAGAAATAATTGAGGATGGGAGAGGAGGAGATGTTACAAGGCTTTCACCAAATGAAGTTGAGGTATTACAGAAAAAACAGTAAAATAGTTGATACCAGTAGATAAAAGTCTTGACCAATGTTTGTATAAATATACATCCCATGCATAAGTCACGATTTTCAAAATATGAAGTTTTTGAACTTGACAACGTACAAGAAACATATATGTACAAATAGCTTGATTTCTAATGCGTAGAAATCCTACATTTTTTCACCATTGTCTCCTGGTCTGTTTATTGGGCCATTATACTAGTATAATGTGGCCAGTTTGTTTTGATGAAAAGATATACCTTAGGCAATAAACATTCAATTAATTTACAACACATCTAAAGTTAATTCAATAAACAAATAATGATTATTTCACAACTGCCCTGTCTATTTATTTCAATTATCTCAGGTACTTAAAATTAAGAGAAAGTGGTCTTTTACCATGTTTACATATCAAAACTATTATACATTAATTCACATACAGGTGGTAACTGATTTTTGATTCCTGTTTTATTGTACCTGTAATTAACCTGTAGAATGCCTGAGGTATATCCTTTGATCCTACAGGTGTTCAGAGGTAGGCTAGACCGCTGTCATAATAAAGATATTATCATATGGTCAGGTGTAGGTCAACCCTAAGTGGACAAATGTTAATCTCTAATGAACAATAAATTTTTTTAATTCAGTGACTGACTTTGAAATTTCAATTTAAAAAAACATTTTTATCTAGAACGATTTATTCAGATTAATTTTAACTGTGGTACACAAATACCAACATTAAACTGTGTCTTAATTGGTACTTAAATGCTAATCTGTGTGGATATAGATCAGTTTATTTGTAATAAGCTGTTTATTTACTCTAATAATGAATAATATACAAATGGATTACATTGATATAGTCATCATGATAGTCATGATAGTAGTAATTAAAGTGTAATGCTCGCTTCTTTTCTATTTCCCATCCCTCAATATTCCTTCTGACTTAAAATTTTACAAATATATGACACAGTACTGCAATGTACTGCCATACTGTTAACTCCTGCTGACTGAAAGATTGACATAGAACTGCAATGTACTGCCATACTGATTACTCCTGCTGACTAAACGATTGGCATATTACTGCAATGTACTGCCATACTGATTACTCTTGTGACTGAAAGGTTGACATAGTACTGCAATGTTCTGCTTCTGCCATACTGTTTACTCCTGCTGACTGAAAGATTGATATAGAACTGCAATGTACTGCCATACTGATAACTCCTGCCGACTGAAAGATTGACATATTATAAATACTTCAATGTACTCGCGGACTTTTACAAAAAACGTATTACTCCTGATGATAGAAAAAGATTGACATAGTACTGCAATATACTGACAGACTCATTACAGCTGTTGACGCAAGCAATGACATAACACTTTGATATACTAACATACTTATAAAAGCTGTTGAATTAAATATTGACATAATATTGCAATGTACTAAGATACATGTACATATTACTCCTGCTGAATCAAAGATTGACATAGTATTTCATTTTATTGACGTACTAACATACTCATTATATTATTGCTTGTTTGCTGAAAAGTCACATTATTGCTGTTTGCTCAAAAGTTGACATTGTACTTCATTTATTGACATACTCATTATTGATGCAAAAGTTGACATAGTACTTCATTTACTGACATATTCATTATTGCTTGTTTGCTCAAAAGTTGACACATAGCTATATATAGTACTTCATTTACTGACATACTCATTATTGCTGTTTGCTCAAATATTGACATAGTACTTCATTTACTGACATACTCATTATTGCTGTTTGGTCAAATATTGACATAGTACTTCATTTACTGACATACTCATTATTGCTTGTTTGCTCAAATATTGACATAGTACTTCATTTCCTGACATACTCATCATTGCTGTTTGCTCAAATGTTTACATAGTACTTCATTCACTGACATACTCATTATTGCTGTTTGCTCAAATGTTGACATAGTACTTCATTCACTGACATACTCATTATTGCTGTTTGCTCAAATGTTGACATAGTACTTCATTTACTGACATACTCATTGCTTGTTTGCTCAAAAGTTGACATAGTACTTCATTTACTGACATACTCATAATTGTTGCAAAAGTTGACATAGTACTTCATTTACTGACATACTCATAATTGCTGCAAAAGTTGACATAGTACTTCATTTACTGACATACTCATAATTGCTGTTGATATATAGCTGTTAGCATTCAAGTTTATTTGTGGGAGGCTTGCATTCAAATTTATTTTCAGCAGACTTGGGTATGAACCTTTCTAATATATAGTTTTGCTTATTCTTATTGAAAAATATCCAAATCTGTGCTTTTGTTCAATAGATTTGTTTGCTGACTAGGATTTATAAGAATAAGTTCAAGAGGACTCCTTTCTCTCCCCTCAGTCACTAATGAACAATGGTGAAATGAATTTTAAATTAAATTTAGACAGAACAAAATATACATTTAAAAATAAATGAGACAGCGAGGAAGATCTCCTGTGTATATAAGTGGACTTTTATAGACCTTTTTTTATTAGAAGTTTAAAAATTATTTTGTTATTTAATGCAAAATATGTAAATTATGACATGCTTTTGTGTTGAGAAATAGACATGTTATCCCATGGTCACATTTCATTGTACAGAAACTTGATATTCTATTGAAATATAAATCATTATCTACAAAATTGTTTGAATTAAATTTGAAATGAATTCTGTTTAAATGGTATGATTTATGGCAAGCTGTCTTGACAATAAAGAGACAATGATTATGCTTGAAAAGATAATTTGAGGTGTTAATTTGTTCTTAATTTTGTAAAATTCAACAACGATTTACAACTTAAATATTTTAAGAATCTAAACTTTATTTGTTAAAAAGATATTGTCATCATGTCAATTTTTAAGACTAAGTAAAATTACAGACTTTTTGCAAATGAAGCTGTTACAATAAACTTGCTGTTATAGCTTATATAAACAAGGATTCCTGTAACAGTTAAAACTGTAAGAAAGGTAGAACGCTTTGTAATAAAACTTGGTTTAACTTAGCTATATAGGTAAAAAAATAAGATTTAACAGCAACTATAACTGCTTTTCTAACCAGGGTCTGTTAATAAATTGAGAATAGAAATTGGGAATGTGTCAAAGAGACAACAGCCACTAATGGTCTTCAACACAACAAGAAAATCCTGCACCCAGATTATGGCTTCAGCTGGCCCCTAAACAAAAATGTGTACTACATTTTGTAGCTAAGTAAAAATGAATGTCACATTAAACTCAGAAAATTAGAAATGAACTAAAATTTATAAAACATACAGGACTAACAAAGGCCAGAAGTTCCTGATTTGGGACAGGCGCAAACATTTGGCCTGGTTAAACATGTTTTGTGAGATTTCAACCCTCCCCCTTTACCTCTAGCCAATGTGGAATAAACAAAAGCACAACAATATGTACAGTTAAAGAGTATTACAGAATTTCTTTTATGAAAATTTTACATACAGAAACTTAACTGGACATGCTCTGAGGCTCTCTCATTATTGAGAGGATCTTACTTCTGAAAATACCTTGTTAATAAAACAGTAAAAATTTATCTTTACGTTTTTAACTCTCGAAATTTTGAAATCACAACAACCTTCTTAGAAAAATCAATTTTGTCTGTTTTCACTAGAGTTTATTTAAAGCTTCAATCAGTATTGACAGAAGAATGGTGTGATGACATGCACATTTAACACCTTTTTATCAAAGGAAAGATAATGCACTTTCCATTAATGTAATAGATTGATTACATAGACATAGATATTGTCAGGTCTATTGCTTATGTTACCTGGTGAAATAAAAATGCTACAGGGTCTAACATGGAAATGTCAAGTATATTATGAAGAAATCAAACTAAGTGATGTGGGGGACCTATATGTTTATAAAAATGCATTGATTTTCATGTTTCTCAATAGTAGTCCATGGTTGACTTCACTTTACCATATATCTGTTGTGTATGGGAGACCTTAAAAGTTCTTATCTTTTAGCTAATGCATATATTTTTCTAGAAGTTATTCATGACTCAGGACATGCAGGAGTACTGCCATTAACATTATATACATTTATGAAGCCAAAGATATTATAAAGTTACTTCTGCATATCACGGTCTCATTTATGTTAAGAAGATATTCTAATATTTGTGGTTCTTATGGCTCACTGCCTCAATTGTTTTGGATAGTTTCTGTTAAGCTTACTCCCAATTTTATTAGACTTAACAAATTGTATAGACACTTTGTTTAAGACTGTGTGTTGACCTTAATATATCTTTTGGTTATTTGTTCCATTAGGCTGCTGTAACATTGGTATATACCCATATCTCATTAATTCACATCTCATGTACCGGTACTGTAAAATTAGATGCACTCACTGAAACTAACTTAGACTTCACATAAAACATGAGTGGGATGTTGCAAGGACAAATTTCTGCTCCTTTCCAATATCCCTTGTTTTCCACTGCAGTCCAATTTCCTCCCTTCATATTAGTTGACCTACCTTTGGAAACATACTTATTGTAATGATGTTTTATTTGTTCTTGTCCTGAATTCATGGCCATGGAATACTTCAGGGGACATAAGGCAAGTAACAACAATCTGTCAATCATTGACATATTAAGACACCTTGGTTATTGGTTCCATCAGGCTGCTGTTAAATTGTATATACAGTGGCGGATCCAGAACTTTTTATAAGAGGGTTCCCGCTACAGTCATGTCTCAATGATTCCCTATATTATCAACGAAATCCCCCACCCCCCACCTAAAGAAAGGGCATGCAGCAACAATATTGTTTTCAAGTTTGTGATTAGTTTAGTTTAAGGGGAACCATAATACAGGTTTATTTGGTATTATATTCACACTGGCACATCTCTATTCCATGGATATTATTTTTATCTGCACCTAAGTCTTGCTCCATTGTCTTTGAAACTGTGGCATAGTTTGCATTTTAAATTGTTGCCCTTAAAAAAAACACATTTGCATAACACTATCAAAATTACATAAAGGCGAGAAGTCTCTTAACACCTTATTGTCTATATATTGCTAACTGTTTTGCTAATTTTTCCACATCCAGGGAGAGCTAGTATATGGTGATTATGGTAGAAGTATTGACTTAGTGAGGAAGAATAGATCTATGTCTCTCCAGGGCAAGGTGTTGATGATCCGACAAGGAGAAGTATCCATAAAGGAAAAGGTATGTATCATTGACAATTTGTACTAACAGGCTAATTAGCCAGGCAACTTTCATTAAGACACTATTTTACCCACAATAAAGTTATAACCAGAACAGATTATGCTTTCAATAATCAAAATAATCGACACAATGTATTACATGAAAGTCATTTTAACTTATTATATTTGTTCAGTTTTTAGTCAACTACAGGGTAATCATATGAGAATTTATATATATATGTAATTAGGATTCTTTTCATTGATCAAATTGTTTTCCTTTCTCCAGCTTTAATAGCATTCTAATCTATCCATATATGATAAAATAGAGAATGGAAATGGGGAATGTGTCAAAGAGACAACAACCCAACCATAGAGCAGACAACAGCCGAAGGCCAACAAGGGGTGGTCAATGCAGCGAGAATCTTCCCACCTGGAGGTGTGCTTCAGTTGGCCCCTACCCAAAAATGTATACCAGTTCAGTGATAATGGACGTCATACTAAACTCCGAATTATACACAAGAAACTAAAATTAAAAATTATACAAGACTAACAAAGGCCAGAGGCTCCTGACTTGGGACAGGTGCAAAAATGAGTTTGGACCCCTAAAAATAATTTACATCATGACTACCAAACAACCAATGCAAATAAAAAAAACCCCAAAACATTCTATTTACACAAAATGTGCAGCAGCATCAAATTTTATTATAACAAATCTTTGAAACATAACACAAAATAGCAGGAATTATCATATACTGGAACTACTAACAACTTCTTTATTTCAAAAGAAACAGTATATTGTATACAGAGAAAATAGGCTAATTTTGTGTAGAATTAAAAATGAAATAGGGTTAAATCTAGTTTTGTGGGGTTTAGTATGAAGATTGAAGATTTTTGCCATATAAATGATCCTAAACAAGATTTTAATCCTTGGATTGACTTGTTTTCATAATACCATTTAAATCAATTTTGAACCTGACAAAACAATCTTATGTCATTGATACATGTTTTTAGAACCAGATTTTATTTTAAACAAATACTAGATCATTATTTAATGCCTGAAACTACAGATATTAATAATTTTACAAGAACCCTTAGGAGAACGAAATGACACAAGTTTATGAACATTTTCCTGTTGTGTTTGCCTGTAGCCTTTGCTTTTTAAATTTTCATATAGAAATTGTTTGATGTACATTTACTTAACGCTTATGCTTGACTACAGTAGTGGTTGAATTAAAAAAAAAATCTGTGTTTCTGAATGTAAAGCATTCTTGGTCATGTTGGTAATGATTTATAAAGTATATATAAACACACAGAAGTTATGATAAGTTTACACATGTATCTTGATAATAGCCAATGTTATAGTATTTTTATGTTTGTAAGGGACATTTGTGTATTTTTTCATAAATGTTTTATTGTAATAATGCAAGGATAAATTTTGAAGAGGTTTGAAATTAGTTGTCCACAACCTTGGCAAGGAATAGGGGGGGGGGGGGTCAGGGGATTTGTACACTCTCTCCCCTTGAAAACAAATAAGCACTGTTAAAGTCGACAATCTGTTGAATTGTAACTGTTAAAGTTGAGTTCCCAATTCCATGTATTAAACCCCTCCTTGGAAATTCCTGGCTACGGAACTGTGGTCCAAGTAAATACAATCATGTTTCTGCTAAATGAAGGAAACAAAAACAAGAAAAAAAGAATCAAGAAAGGAAGGCATAATGGCTAGTAATGGTTGACAGGTACTTCATTTCACCATGGTTAAACATTTGAGCATGCAATGTTTCTAATTTGTTGAATGTGAAGAAAATCCTTAATTCTATACTATAACAGAATGACTCAATGTTTTGAGTGACAAACTACTTTGATAAGTAAATAAAACCCTATGGAATTCTCAAGGATCTTCTATCAGACCATAAAGTTTATTGAATTTAAGTTTATTATGACTTTATTCTTGAGCATCCTTGTTGAGTCGACTTCATTCTTCACACTTTTTAAACACTATTTTATAGGTTGGTTTTGTATTTGCAGACCACGCCAAATATGCTCAACTATTTAAAAAGAATTTGACGTTTAATATAAAACAAATATCTTTGCGTATCTCCCTACTTTTTACAATACAGAATTATTGTTAGACAACTCTTTATGGCAATGATAACTATAATCCTTTATTATTTCCCTTAACAGAGGAAAGTAAACATGGATATTTACATTGTACGGTAATATAAGTCGTATTTCTGACGTCAGAGATAGCAATATTTATGTTGAATTTTCAATGGAATTCAGACTCAGTAGACATAAACTGTGATAAGTTTTTGGTGGTTTGTCATTATATTTTGCTAATTGGTATTAATTTAGATGTAAAAAGCATAATAGCAAAAGTGAGGAAAAATAGAAAAAGTATGGTGTAGTTCATTCTAAGATTTGACAGATGTAAAAGAATATATAGCTTTATACCAGTGAGGTAAACACTTGAAAACAGACAAAACCAAAAAAATTGTGGAATCTAATTACAAATCTTATAAAATTGTTCGCACTAATTCATATTTGCATAGACTTTCCATTATTTGAATAATTATGCCCCAGCCATAACAGTGGGGGCATTAAGTTTTACCCTTGTTTTATTTCTATATTAAAAAAAATACTAAGCATTCAAGTTGTCATAGATGATCTTTTGCAGAAAAATGATTAAAATATTAAAAGTGTCAGCGTTATTAAATCATTATTATATATAAATTGTCAAGATATTTTATGATTTTGAATTGCATATGACATCATACAATGTTACTACAAACTATGCTGAAAAAATCTTGCCTTAATTTCTTGAACCCGTTGACAAATAAAAAATAGGTATTGTATAGATTTGTAGCAACAAGTGTCTTTTTGATGTTTCAGTGACACTTTGACTATTGTAAGAGTTGCTTTTGAAGTTAAATTGGATTACATATTTCAGGCCTTTTATTTATTTAAAGATACTCATGTACTTCTATGTTAAAATTCAATTATATATTCATAATCTGAGGAAAAAAATCTTGTATACCTACACAAAACAAGCGTTTACAAAAAAATAAATTCTAAGATCTAAGAAAAAAATTATTTAGAAATTCAAAATATAAATTATTAAATATAAATTAAATTACACTTAGGATTGAATGAATTTGCACTTTTGACCCTTGCAGTCATATGAGACATTTATTACTATATCATGTATATAATGTGCAAATTCATAGATTATTATTGATTCAAAATTGATATATTAAAGAAGTAATTTGAAAAGGAAGTTACTGCTTGATTTGATCAATGTAAAATATTTTATGATACAGAAAACATTAGAGGTTTAAAGTGGTGCTGATCATTTCTAGAGGACTTACCATAGATTCTCTAATAAAATTGTCACTTTAGAGATCTGTTTATAAGGTCTTTATTTTATATTCTGGGAAAAATTCAAATTATCTCTAATAAATTTGACAATTTGAAGATCTCTCCTTTATTATGTATTTTGGGACAAAATTCAGATGCCAAGATCCCGGGGTTAACAGGATCTTTTTTCCATACATGAGGAGGAATCATAACAAGGAGCAAGCACTCACAGTGTTAGGTTTTGTTTGTTTGTTATTTATTTACAAAAAAAAGATTAGGGATTACACCAGACCAGGGGTTACTGTTCAAACCTACTTATCATATCCAATACTCTGACTTAAGTTAGTCGCAACCAAATGTTATATACACAATACTTATTACCACAAAACATAGATCAAATACAAGTTTGGATATCATCACCTTTACTTTTCATCAGTTATGTCCCTCTTTAACTTCATTATAATATGCTGTTGATTATGCAAGCGGGGCATCATCTGTGTCCCATGAAACATTCCCCATTTATTTTAATTGGAGGTACCTTGTTAATCAATTTCTTATTCACAAATCTGATTTATATATATCACAAGAATTTTTTATCATTCTTATTCACAAATCTGATTTATATATATCACAAGAATTTTTTATCAATTTGAGGTTCAAAGAACAGTATTTGACAAGAGTTTTTTTATTACAGTAAATATTTGGTTTGTTTATTTTCAAATTATAAGCCGTTACAACTTTTGAAAATATAATATTATGTTCTAGATAGCATTAACATTTACTAGAATATTTACGGTATTGTGAAAAGGTATGCTGTTTGATTTGGATGGTAATAAATTTAAATTAAGTATAGTGAATTGATTGTAAATTGAAACAAATTTAAGTTAAATGCATTGATAGGGTAGAGAATTTTATTGCTTAGTAACAAGTTGCTTGTCTTACTGGATTATATTAAGTCCTGTTTTGTAATGTTGGTAATAAAACACATAATAAATTCAAATATTTCACAATCATTTATAGCATTGTGACTTTTAATCTATTGTTAGTATGTTTTGTTATATGTGAATATTTGAACAATAACATTTTATATCCAATAATATTAAAATATTTCATGTGACCTGTTTGTATAGAGTTAACTTGACATAATTTATAAGATTTCACTGCATTTGAGTTTATTGATAATGCCAGTTAATGGGGTATATCCATGGATAAAATCTTAATATTCAATTTAAACAACTATTTCAAAAACCCATTTCCACAAGAAACATTTGAACTTCTGTGTATGATTTTAAAATATTGAAATTGAGACATCTGAAGATTAAATTGATAGTAATATTTAGACTATTATCTGTCTTGCAGTATTCAACTTTGTTAAAAAGTTTAACTTACAAAAAAACTCCAAACGGTAATGGAGGTTAAATACTTTATGATTCAGCACAAATATATTGAAAAAATAAATAAAAACAACACGTTACATGTGAATAATTTCTATAAATTTCATGCATCAAAGTTATCTATACATGTTATGTGAGTCAACTAAAAGCATAAGAATGAATCATAATAAGTGAAACTCTATTTAGTCATTCTGTTCTGCATTGAATTAAAGTCATTTAAAATACATTATATGGGAAAATATGGAATTACACATTAATAAAATGAAATAAGAAATACTAGTGCATGAACGAAAGAAAATCTTATTTTTACGTCACACATTTTGTGGAAATAAAATTTTGGGGTATTAATTGAAGATATCAAAAGGGTCATAAAAAAGAAGGTCATGATCAATTTAACCTTTCATTTTGAGATCTTTGCAGTTTTGTGATATAGTGTCTGTGCTAGTCTTGGTTGATGCCATATAGTGTCTGTGCTAGCCTTGGTTGATGCCATATAGTGTCTGTGCTAGCCTTGGTTGATGCCATATAGTGTCTGTGCTAGCCTTGGTTGATGCCATATAGTGTCTGTGCTAGTCTTGGTTGATGCCATATAGTGTCTGTGCTAGCCTTGGTTGATGCCATATAGTGTCTGTGCTAGCCTTGGTTGATGCCATATAGTGTCTGTGCTAGTCTTGGTTGATGCCATATAGTGTCTGTGCTAGTCTTGGTTGATGCCATATAGTGTCTGTGCTAGCCTTGGTTGATGCCATATAGTGTCTGTGCTAGTCTTGGTTGATGCCATATAGTGTCTGTGCTAGCCTTGGTTGATGCCATATAGTGTCTGTGCTAGCCTTGGTTGATGCCATATAGTGTCTGTGCTAGCCTTGGTTGATGCCATATGGTGTCTGTGCTAGCCTTGGTTGATGCCATATAGTGTCTGTGCTAGCCTTGGTTGATGCCATATAGTGTCTGTGCTAGCCTTGGTTGATGCCATATAGTGTCTGTGCTAGCCTTGGTTGATGCCATATAGTGTCTGTGCTAGCCTTGGTTGATGCCATATAGTGTCTGTGCTAGCCTTGGTTGATGCCATATAGTGTCTGTGCTAGCCTTGGTTGATGCCAACGAAGGTCAAACCAAAGACTTTAACTTGGTATTTTCTACCTCCAATCAAAATTGTGAACCAGAGCAAAGGATGATCAGCTCAAAGTCAAAATAACAAACATGTCAAAATGTAATAGTGATTGAGAAATTTTAAGGGGAACACAAAAGAAAGAAAAAAATATACATTTGAAAATATATGTTCTGTTACAGATTAGAAATGGGATAACCTTTGGTGTGAGAGGTATATTGATACAAAATGCAGAGAAAGAAAAAATGTCTGACATCACTGACTGTCTAGGTAGGAAGTCAACAGTTTACATACACTTTAGACTATAGTCAAAGGCAAAGAAGCCACAGCAATAATGTAGTGAAAACTTTGTCTACTGACAATATGATTACACTAGTATTGACCATACTTGACAATAATGTAGTGAAAACTTTGTCTACTGACAATATGATTACACTAGTATTGACCATACTTGACTGTTAAATAGCTTAATTAAATGAAATTTTTACAACAAAGTCATGATAAGTGGTAGGACATATCTGTGTAGGATGTTTTCTAGTTGTTATAAGTTGTAAATGACAAAGAACACACCATCAGCAACAACACTCTTAATGTATACATATACAAGATTATTCTCTTCTACAATCAAATCAAATAATTTTATTTTGTAATATTTTATTTAATTGTTAATAACATTGAGTTATTAGACTTCTGAATTTACTCCGATTTGCCTTGTCTGTTGTCAGGAACTTTTGATTTTATACATGCATTACAATTCCTTTATTTTAAATGCTAATAGGTAGAAATTATGCTGAAGAGGTAAATACCCCAAAATATACTAAATGAAATAAAAAACTAAGATATGCAGACAAACCAATAAAACAACCAAATATAATTAAAAAGGGTATTAAGCTATCAGTCTTTCTGTAATACTCTCATGTAATTCTTTTTTAAATATAGATACAAGTCAACAGTATCCATTTCCAGTACAGATGTTATCCAGAAATATTTCTGAACAGTTACTGATGTATTATTCAACACACAATAGTGAGTTTGTTTACTTAACAATTGTTGACTACAGTGACTGTGGTGGGGTAGTTGGTTGACATTACTATGTAAAAGTCACCTCAGCTTATCAACATGGAACGCTAATTAAAACTATGTTCAAGCCATTTACAAAAAGTCAAAGTTTGCTTGATTTTGTAGGCATAAAATATCAACAAAAGAAAAAAAAAATATTTGTTACTTTTCTGCACTTTTACTTGAGTAATGAGTACTGTAAAATAAATCTTCTATACAAAGATTTGTCTTTACCAAAATGTGTAGAAATAATGAATCATAATTAACAAGATTTCACTTTCCTTAACCCTTTCGCCGATGAGTCCCGGTTTACCGGGATTCACGCTTCAGACAACTGACGATGAGTCCCGTTTTACCGGGATCGGAATACATCTTTTATGTTTCCCGCTCAAAACAGTGCAAACATGAGTTATCTTTCTTTGATGAATACCTGGATGAAAGTCAAAACATGGCGCTTCCGTTTGTTGAAAACCGTGTCAAAATCAGACGAAATTTACGGAATTTACGAGAATTTGAAATGAGGGAACAATTTTTTTGAAAGAATATGGAAGAATTGAAGCCAAACTAGTATACTTTTTTGACATAAAATGTCGTTTTATGTACAAAACACTTGGAATGGACATCGTTCAGTGTGAGGAATTTGTACAGCCTCATAAAATTTTTCAAAAGTTTGCCGTTTTGGGTTAAAAAATTACGATTTGGGGTCAAAGAGCAGAATTTTGAGAATTTCACCTAGATAATGCCGAAAATTTGAAAATTTGAATATTTTATGAGGAAAAAATTATCAAAACATGAATAAAACTGTTAACATGGTGTTAGTGAATGAAATAAATACACAAATAACTACAAACAAGTTTTTATTGACATTTATTATGAAGATCTCCCACTTGAGCAATAGTAGCCAGGGAAGCCATCGTCTCAGAGTAGCTTCTGTCTGGGCAGCAATCGGTGAAAGGGTTAATAAGAATAATGAATCATACATTGTATTCACACATCTGAATAGGAATAATGAATCATACAAACCTTATCTTCACAAGACTGAATAGGAATAATGAATCAAACAAGCCATATCGTCACAAGACTGAATAGGAATAATGAATTATACAAACCTTATCTTCACAAGTCTGAATAGGATTAATGAACCATACAAACCTTGTCCTAACAAGTCTCAAAAGAAATAATGAGTCACAAAACCTTATCTTTACACGTCTGAATAGGAATAATGACACATACAAATTTTATCTTCACAAGTCTGAATAGGAATAATGAATCATTCAAACCTTATCTTTACATGTCTGAATAGGAATAAGGACTCATACAAACCTTATATTCATAAGTCTGAATAGGAATGAAAAATCTTACAAACCATGTCTTTACAAGTCTGCATAGGAATAATGAATCATACAAACCTTATCTTCACAAGTCTGAATAGGAATAATGACTCATACAAACCTTATCTTCACATGTCTGAATAGGAATAATGAATCATACAAACCTTATCTTCACATGTCTGAATAGGAATAATGAATCATACAAACCTAATCTTCACAAGTCTGAATAGGAATAATGAATCATACAATCCTTATCTTCACATGTCTGAATAGGAATAATGAATCATACAAACCTTATCTTGCAAGTCTGAATAGGGATAATGAATCATACAAACCTTATCTTCACATGTCTGAATAGGAATAATGAATCATATAAAGCTTTTCTTCACAAGTCTGAAGAGGAATAATGAATCATACAAGGCTTATCTTCACAAGTCTGAATAGGAATAATGAATCACACAAAGCTTGTCTTCACATGTCTGAATAGGAATAATGAATCATACAACCTTATCTTCACAAGTCTGAATAGGAATAATGAATCATACAAACCTTATCTTCACATGTCTGAATAGGAATAATGAATCATACAAACCTTATCTTCACATGTCTGAATAGGAATAATGAATCATACAAACCTTATCTTCACATGTCTGAATAGGAATAATGAATCATACAAACCTAATCTTCACAAGTCTGAATAGGAATAATGAATCATACAATCCTTATCTTCACATGTCTGAATAGGAATAATGAATCATACAAACCTTATCTTGCAAGTCTGAATAGGGATAATGAATCATACAAACCTTATCTTCACATGTCTGAATAGGAATAATGAATCATATAAAGCTTTTCTTCACAAGTCTGAAGAGGAATAATGAATCATACAAGGCTTATCTTCACAAGTCTGAATAGGAATAATGAATCACACAAAGCTTGTCTTTACATGTCTGAATAGGAATAATGAATCATACAACCTTATCTTCACAAGTCTGAATAGGAATAATGAATCATACAAGGCTTATCTTCACAAGTCTGAATAGGAATAATGAATCACACAAAGCTTGTCTTCACATGTCTGAATAGGAATAATGAATCATACAACCTTATCTTCAAAAGTCTGAATAGGAATAATGAATCATACAAAGCTTATCTTCACAAGTCTGAATAGGAATAATGAGTTATCCAAACCTTGAATAGAAATAATGAATCATACAAAGCTTGTCTTCATGAGTCTGAATAGGAATAATGAATTATACAAACCTTATCTTCACAAGTCTGAATAGGAATAATGAATCATACAAACCATGTCTTCACAAATCTGAATAGGAATAATGAATCACACAAAGCTTATCTTCACAAGTCTGAATAGGAATAATGAATCACACAAACCTTGGGTATGTAAGTCTGAATAGGAATTTTATCCTTATCTTTTGCTAGGAAGCAATGTCTCAAGTGTTATGAATTGAGATATAACTGTATCTTTTCAGGAAATATATCTGTAAGATTGGTGTCAAATTATATACAGATTACCCAGAGTGTCAAGAATGTGGTTGGCAGTATAACGGGAGATTTAGAAAGAGGTAAATATCAAATTAATAGATATTTATAAAACGGTAAACATCAATTAGATAGCAACCAAATGACCAAATTTAACCAAAAGATAATAACCAAAATACATCCAGTTTGCAGCATACAGTCTTGTAACAAGATGCAGGTTTCTATACAATTTGCCAAGCTTTTAATTTTTCCAGAATCTATAAAAACTAGGAATGAACAGAAACAATAAAAAATACCATAACACCCATATTTTCTTATTTGTACATGTATAACTAAATTTTGTTTCATAACCAAGTATTTTACACAATGTCACAAATTTTGTGGAATGTGTTTTTATGCCCCACCTACGATAGTAGAGGGGCATTATGTTTGCTGGTCTGTGCGTCCTTCCGTTTCATCCGTCTGTCCCGCTTCAGGTTAAAGTTTTTGGTCAAGGTAGTTTTTGATGAAGCTGAAGTCCAATCAACTTGAAACTTAGTACACTTGTTGCTTATGGTATGATCTGTCTAATTTATAAGCCAATTAGTCTTTAAACCCCAATTTCATTGTCCACTGAACATAGAACATGAAAGTGAGAGTTTCAGGTTAAAGTTTTTGGTCAAGGTAGTTTTTGATGAAGTTGAAGTCACATCAACTTGAAACTTAGTACACATGTTCCCTATGATGTCATCTTTCTAATTTTAATGCCAAATTAGATTTTTTACCCAATTTCACGGTCCATTGAACATGGAAAATGATAGTGCGAGTGGGGCATCCATGTACTTTGGACACATTCTTGTTTGAATTTGTTACAACAAAACTTAGTTACTATCATCATGATAAATACATGCAAACAATTTCTCAATGGAAACCTCAGTTAAATGGAAATGTTTTAGATTTATTCAATCAGAAATAACCTTAAAAAACTTTCCTTGAAACAATTTCAAACACAACTTGAGCAGACTGATCCCATTGTCTATCAGTGAATTAAATATTTGAGACATTAACAAGTAATAGTTAATGCTATTTAATTTATTTTTTATATATTTCTTTATAGATGAAAACATTTTTTTCATTCATAACATTTATGTATTACAGATAGATTTATCCTGATTGGAGCCTCTAGATCACATCTACAAGTAGGTACCAGCTACCTGTTAGAGCTAGCCAGAAGTTTTAAAGACATGCAGAGAGGAAATGGATGGACTCCATGGAGAAGTGTGAAATTTTGTTCCTGGGACCATGATGGCATCTCAGATTTGGGTTTTAGTCAGTACCTAAAGGTAAAGAGACCAGTTTATATCAGCAATCAATACAGAATATAAAGTTGGTGAGATTATTGGGGTAACCAGGTGTCCATTAGGGCTTCTGCCACAACACCCATTTCCCTGAAACTAAAATTATATAACATATAGATATTATAAGATGTGGTATGAGTGCCAATGAGACAACTTTTCATCCAAGTCACAATTATATGTTTATATGTTTACCAAATGTAAAAATGTCACAATGTACAATTTTTAATATGATTGAACAATATTTGTAGTTACTAGAAGTTGATGAGATAATTGAGGTATATTGGTGTCCAATAGGGTTTCTGCAACAGCAGCCATCTCCTTGAAACTAATGATAATACTTTATACATTTATAAACTTAAAATTGTGGGTACATAATACAACTTTCAACATAATTGAAGCATGTTTCTAATTACTAAAATCCTAGGTAACTCTAAAACTTTACACTTAACATACTGACATACCAATAAAAAGTATTATATACAATTAAATATTTGACATGCCTGCACATTCAAAATGTAAATGAGAGTATTCAATCATAAAGACACTTTCATATTCTCTATAGATGCAGACTATGTCCACTCAATCCTCAGCTGTAGCATACATTGACCTTGACCTTGGACAGATCAATAATGGATCCCATTGGTTACACTTAGCAGGAAGTTCAATGTTCTCTGATCTTGTCACCAGTGTGGTAAAGGAGGTAAGGAAGCAAGGATAAAACATGGTCACACATACCATACTGGTAAATCAGATATATGTGTGACAAATTCTCCATTTCAATGTGGAATGTGCTTGGATACATAGAAAAGAACTTTAACATAGTAAATCAAAAAAGTCTTGCAAAGTAAGCATATTCCTAGTATATGCATGTACTAAGTGTTGACACTGAATTTTCAAAAAGAGACATTGTATGGAAGTGTTTGTGAAATAATAAATATAACTCATAGCCTCCTTGATTTCTAGGACGTTAAGCAACCCACAATCAATCAATCCTTGATTTCTAAATTCATTTCTACAATTTCAAGCATTCATAGCTGTTTGGCTTTAAGTTCAAATGAAGGAGCATTCCTTTTAAATCAAAAACGTACCTTACTTCAGTGTGCAGAAACTTACCTTTTATTGCATATTATAGAGCCCTGGTTCTCTGAAGTATGGCAGTTCTGAAACATATACTCTGAAGTATGACAGTTCTGAAACATATACTCTGAAGTATGACAGTACTGAAACATATACTCTGAAGTATGACAGTACTGAAACATATACTCTGAAGTATGACAGTACTGAAACATATACTCTGAAGTATGACAGTTCTGAAACATATACTCTGAAGTATGGCAGTACTGAAACATATACTCTGAAGTATGGCAATACTACTGAAACATATACTCTGAAGTATGACAGTTCTGAAACATAATTATGCTTTGAAGTATGGCAGTACTGAAACATATACTCTTGGTCTGAGTAACAAGGAAAATATGCACTCCTATTTAAAGGAGTAAGTTTGGTAACAATCTTTTTTGACCCCAAATATTAATTCCATTGTTTGAAGATAAAAATGTTTCAAATGGATGATTAAAAGACATGTAAGGAAATGAATTAGAACTTATTTGTGTAGCTTTTCTTTTAAAGCATTGATATTTACAACCGAAAAGTTGAGGTTTTCATGAAAATTGACAAATTCGTTAGAATTACTACCAAATTTAAGGTCTAAGAAACATAGAGTGCAGGCTCAAATAAACTGTATAGTCAAATCAGATAAGTAAAATGTTTCAATAGACATTGGTTAAAAGATCTTCTTGTCAATGCATGTGGTCTAAGTTTCCAGTCCAAAAAACAATGGACATTTTTGGTGAAACTTGGATCCAATATGTTTTTATCTAGAACACAATTGTACAATTTATTTTTTATCTGACATGACAGGTTCCAGATCCAAATAACGATAATTTAGTATTAGAGAACACATGGGATGGTTTGCTACACAGTATGAAAACAGAGACAAGGATCCAACAGTTTGGGGTACCAGTCTTTCATGCTTCTGTATCACAGACAAATAACCTTACTCAGGTAAATAACCTTAATGTTCAGAAAGATAATGTTAGAGTTACAATAAAAAACTTAACTATATGTGTTATCTGCCATGCAATAAGATTTACTGAAAACAAGAGATTTATGACTATGAGATGAATAGTTTTAAATATAGGTTGAATGTCATTAGTTTTAAAAAGGAATTACATTTTGTTTTAGTATTACTTTAACTTTTCCAAAAGAATTACTAGATATTATATTCACGAGCAGTAATATTGTATGCATTATAATATATTTGTTATTTCCACAGACATCAGACGATGATCATCATCACATGTACAGTCTAGCAGCAGCAAGAGTTGCTTCCCTTGTAACACTAAGACTTTTGGATGAGGAACTTCTTCCATTCAATATAACCTTCTTTACTAGTAAAGTTTATAATGCTATAATTAGAACTGTGATGTTGATAAAAGAAAGCAGTTCAAAACTTTTAAGTACAGGTAAATATAGTAGTTTAATTACATGTTTTTAAAAAATGTCTGTTTGAATCAAATTGATTTTGATTGATGTATAAAGAGCCCTAATTTTTTTTTAGTTTTGCTATGCAACACAGTCATTACAGTAAGCTTTTAAATTTTAGTATATTTCTTTTTTTTAACCTAATTTTTTTTCACAAAAAAAAACCCAAAACAAATTCAGTGAATCTCTTAATATAATGTGAACAGAATTTTGAAATTTTTTAAATTTTAAATGAACTTTTCAGTCATTTCTTTTAAATTGTATAGATCTATTTGATTGATTATTCTTTTGCAATAATAAACACTTTATGTATACTATTTTATATGCTCATCATAGCTGGTATGTATTATTGTTAACCATTGTTTGTCTGTCAGTTCACATGTCAAACAAAAATACAAAAATGGTTTGTTTAAAAACATGAAAATTGCATGAAATATTTGAAATGGTGGAAAAAAGACTCCTTTATAATTTTAATTTTGAAGAAATGGTTTACTTTTTGTTTTAGAGTTATGGAACTTTTAACGTCAGATTTATACAATTTTCACATATCATACACTATAAAGTATGCTGTGCTTGTTGGTATTAATAAAAGGAAGCTTCTTTTTTATTTTCATAATTTTCTGATGTGGTTTTCTATAGTTACAGAATGTTAATTGTCAGATTTAAGATAATAAAAAAGCTGTATATTTGAATTTGCTCAGATTGATTTACTTGAAACATTGGCCAACTGTTGCAATGAGAAAGTAAACTTTCTTTGAAAATTTCTTATCGACTTGTCTTTCAAGAGTTATAAGACTCAATCCTTCAAACTTCTGGTAATTTTTTACGTTATGTTCTAGTTCTTGTACAGTGGCTGATCCAGAACTTTTATAAGTTTATTTTAATACTGAGTTGCCCTCTAATTGATGGCTATGCTGGTTTTCTTGTGTGTGCATAGTATAAAACTAATCAAATAAACTAAATTCCAATTAATGATAATAAACCTTTTCAGATATTATAGTAGAAAAGGTGACTGAATTGAAGAATGCAGGAAAGACATTTACCGAATACATTCCACAACTTTTAAAATCCAAGGATGGTTTAGCAGTGAGAAGAATTAATGATGCAATAATGAAATTACAGAGAATTTTATTAATGCCAAATAAATACAGGTAATTAATTCAATAATATTGAAGAACTCATATTTTGATAGATGAATAATTAAGTGCATATATTGAAATTGGTTTCCAGTTGAAGAATCACCAAAGATTGTGAAGCCATGTAATTTTATTACCCGCATTATCAACCTTCTTTAAGAATATTGAACTGATATTTGGTTATAATTTTTGGTTATAATTTTATGAATAGCTTTTCTAGATTTTATACCAGTTTATTTTAGTTGCCTTTTTTTTCTTTTTAGTTACAGTGATTTTGTAGAATGATTAGTTTTGGGTCATATATGACTCTGGTTTCTTTAAATCATAATTTGTAATCAATACACAACACTTCCTAGGACATGACAAATAAACCTACTAAGAAAGATAACTCTATTTCTAAGATCAGATTTGGTCCTCAAATGTTCTTCAACTTTGTACTTTATTTGGCCCTTTTAACTTTTTAGGAATTGAGCATCACTGATAAGTCTTTTGTAGACGAAATGCATGTCTGGGGTAAATACAAAATTTAATCCTGGCATCTATGATATGATGAGTTTACTGATTCATATATACACATGAGGTCCCAGACCACAATTGTCGTCCCTTGATTTTCGTTGTTCACAAATATAGTCCCTAGTGTTGACAGTGGGTTACTTGCCATTAATTTTTATACCCCTTCCAAATTTATTTCTCCATGTTTAATGCCTCAAATTGCAAGTAGGGGGGTGAAATTACATTGTAAAAAAATTTGGGTCCAGAATTTTAAAGGAAAGTAGTGATTTGGTCCACCTGAAAAAGATTGAAAATTAGCACTTCAGAAGCTGTCAAAAGATTTCAAGACGCCCTAAACATAAATTTGTCAATATTTTGAGTTAGAGACGATGAAGTTTTCTATAATTTTGATATAATTTGTCCCAAAAGTAGTACAACACACTGTAAAAGTTTCTTTGAGAAAGCGCAAGTGGGATTTTTTTAATTTTTATTTATGTTCTAAAAGAAATGCACTACAAAATAATTGTGTTCTCGGACCATGAGAATCAAATTGAACTAATTCACTTTCTTAAAAGTCTTAGTTATTTGGTACAGTAATAAAAATGGTAAAAAAAACTTGCATGAAAGAGAAATGTAAACCTGACCTTACTATAAAGGTTTTTTTTTTCCATAGATCTAAAAGTATTTTTCTGTATTGAAAACTATAGGTCAATCAACACATTCTCTGTATATGAAAATAGAAAGAGTATAAAATATCAAAGTTCATATATAATCAAAGCATTTTCATACTGTTAAGTCTTTCCCAGTCATTCACTGTTTATTTTAAGGATTATTTTGAATAAATGAATTCAGTCTGTTCAAACGACATCAAAGAACCTGTATATAGTTTTCTGCTCTGTATTCTTACAACCATGGGGATAATGTGACTCAGTATGAAAATGAATAAAAGGAGATGTGAGGTAAATGTTAAAGCACAGCAGCCAAATGAAACAAGAAATAACTAATACATCCAGAAAATATCTCAATTAATTTTGATGAATATTAAACTTAAAAATCTAAAGCCAGTAGGTAAATAAAATGAAACAATAGTAAGATAAGAGCAAAAACCATATTATATTGTTTTCATTAATTAATTTTTTCCTATGAAGATATTTTCAGAAAAAAGATAGTTCATAAACAGATTTGTGCAGTCAAATTATAAGCATGAAACATAGCTTGTATCATTCATTGTTACCTCTCACATATAAAGAACTAGCACATTGCTTGAATGCACAGTAAGTATTAGGTAGTTGATGAAATACGTTTAAAATTGAAACTTAAAATGTTGTTTTGTTTCTTTACAGATCTCATTACTCTATTTTAAAAGAAAGTAATACAGAGGAACTTCCGTCTTCCATTAAAAACTTGTTACCATTAGCAACTGTAACTAATGACTACAGCCAAATACAGTGTTTATTAAAAAGCATTGGACTTATTTTACATGAAGCCATATTTTGTTTGCAAAGTATTTGATGTATGTTTCAATATTGTGATTTTAATTGTATGAATGGTGATCAAAGAATGCATGAGTTGTAAAATGTTTTCTTTCCAGTTTTTGTATGCATTAATCTACATATTGATATATACTTGAATTTCTGAGAACTGTAATAGAGGACTATTGGAATGACTTCTTTGGATTCGTAGATGTGAATTTTTTTAAGAAGAATAGTTGAATAATGTTCTTTTTATTTGCAATAAAAGACAGTTCACTAAAAGTTTTAAAACTTGTATTGGAATAAATGTAAATTGTAATAATTCATAAAGCCAGTGTAACAATTTCAAATGCTAGCAAATGATTTTGTTGAAATCTATAGACTTTTGTTTTATTTAATAACTCTTATACCAAGTTGTGCAATCATTTATAAATTTGATGCAGTCTTTATGGACAAAAATATATGACCAAATTGATTTTAAGAATTCCAACTTTAGTTACAAACTAAAAAAAAATAATTATAAACAAAAAACATGTAAATGTTTTTATTACCTGTTGATAAAAGATTTAGTTTCTTTAAAGTCTATGAATAAATTCCAATTCTTGCAATTGTAACTCTTACTTAGAACATACGGGAACACTACCAAAGCAGCTAGAATTACAGATTGTCACAAGGTCTGTAATATGTTGTTTTTTTTTATTCAATTTTCATCAAATAAAAAGCTATTTATAAAAATACATTTCATGTAAATAAGGAAGAGAAAAACTATCTGCAATTTATACATTTTCACTTTGATCCTACTTCCTTATTAGATTGTTAGATCAAGGATAGGAAGTTATACAGGAAAATATCAAGTAATAATGTCACATAACAATGCAACATCTTTACATCTTCATGTCAGTCCATGTCAATTTAACAATGAAAAGTATGCATCTTCATTGATTCAACCAAACAATTTTAACAATGCTTTAAACTCTCCAAAACAGTTTTGGCAGCTATTTCATGTAGTCTCATATTCAAAACCACACCAAATCATGAAGTAATAATTTAGTTTTGGATGTAACGCGTCTTCTGATTGGCAGATGTTATTTTGTTATCAGCCCATAGACATAATTTAGTCATGTGACTGTGACGTCATCAACGGTTTTTCATGGTTTTCTACGGTTTAAAATGGAATTTAATTACAAGAAATGACTAATATTTTTTCTGTCTATTCGAAATAACATAAAAACTGTGGTGCACACTGTTAAATAACTCGCTGCACGCATTATTCAGTGTACACCAAATTTTTTATGTTATTTCTTTATAGACAGAAAAAATGTTACAGTCATTCCTTAAATGACCAATGATTTATAAAAATAAAAATGTTTTTTTTTTCACTTACTTCATCAGCTAGAATATCAGCTTGCCCCAAGGCTCAATATTCATGATGATTAAGTCACTATTAATTTTTTTTATTGTATTTGCTAGCTGCTGTGGTCATTTCATGTTGTCCTAGGTATAGCCCTTTATTTGAGTGTTCTATGGAATATTACATTTTTTTTTGTTCCTCAAGAGTTTTGGACTGTAGAAATTAGTGTTTTACTATAAATTGTCAAGATGTATGTATGAATGTCTGTTGAACTCAAAGTATGTTTGAAAGAGAACTTAGACATGTGTGAAAAGGAAAGAATGAAAGAATGAATAAAATAATAAATTTTATATTCATGAAAGGCAGCAATGTTTTTATCATTTGAAAAGTTACAAAAATGTAGCCCAATTGTTTTGTCCATGCATCAAGGTAGAGGATTTTACGGAAAATTTAGAAATCCTAACAAGCCATGAATTCTTGAATTATTTTTGTCCTTGTAAATTATATGTTATTGTATTATGGTCAATAAAAGTTTAAATCAATGATAGTTAATTTTAATACAAATGTGTAATGTGTGTTTCTTGATATACAAATTGTATGTTTTTCCACCAATTGGTTATGTTATAATAGATTTGATCAAACAATTGATTAAGATATTGTCTATTTTTTTCTAAAGTGAATATAATGTAGAATATGCCAATGAGATTTGTTAATAAGTTTGATTTATCTTGCCAATTATTTCAAGTTGAGATGACTCTTCATTGCTATTTTCATATGCCAATTTATCTTATATTTTGTGACTTGTATGATTTTTATTTTTCCTCAGCATGTTTTTTTTTTTCATTTTTGTGAAATACATAAATTGTCTGAAATGTAATATTCTGTGTAAGCTGATTATGAAATATTATTTGGGTTGAAGATAAAAATGGATATTAAACATAGTTTCTTTCATGTTGATTTGTATATGGTAGAATAATAACCATTGGTCTTAAAACTAATGACTTCTGACAGTGAGGTTGACTTACCAGCACCTTCAACTTATTTTTCAATAGACTATCTCATAGCATTTTTTGACATTTGATATATTTATCAAATATTGTATATTGAATTTAATTCTAAAGATAATTTTTTATTCACAAGGAAAGAGGTAAATTGAAAAATTGATACCAAAAAAAAAAATATATTATTTATGAATGCTAGAATAAAAATATTGTTTTATTAATATTTTGAGTGGCTGTTCAACAACCTAAAACATTATTCTTTATTTATCTATATTTACTGTTTCTTTATCATTTGATCTCCGTATTTTCTCATTCATATAGGTCAGAAATCCATCCATAAGCAGCCATTAAAGCCACAAGTCCATAAAAGGTTGTCACTTAAAAGCCACAAATCCCTTATAGGCAGCCTATAAAGCCACAAATCCATAATAGGTTGTCAATTAAGCCACAAGTTCATTAAAGGTAGCCATTAAAGCCACAAATTCATATAAGACTGTCACTTAATCCACAAATCCTTGTAGGCAGTTGCTAAAGCCACAAATCCATTATAGGCAGCCACTAAAGACACAAATCCATATAAGACTGTCACTTAAGCCATACATCCTTCTAGGCAGCCACTAAAGACACAAATCCGTAATAGGCTGTCACTTAAGACACAAATTCATTTTAGACAGCCTATAAAGCCACAAATCCATAATGGGCAGCCATTTAAGCCACAAATCGTTGATCAGATTCACCCAAGCCACAAATTTATAGTAGGTAACCAACAAGGTCACAAATCCATCAGTCATTGCCATTTATTTAAAAGTTTTATTGAAGAGTGCAAGGAATGAAGGTCAAAGCAAATGTAGAAATTATTTTAAAAAGTTAGAATTCTCATCAACCATGCTCAACATTTTCAAATCTATTTGTCTGATGGAGTTTAATTGTTTCACATAACTCTACCATATTGATACCATTCTGTAATTTAGCACTTACTGTGGATTCATTTATTTTCGTTGGTACCAATTTTCGTGGATTAAGAAAAACTTGCATATTCGTGGATATTTAATTTCGTGGTTTTGCTGAAGTCTGCATACAAACCTATAGAAAAATTATCATTCGTTGAATATTTAATTTCGTGGTTTGACTGTGCCCACGAAATCCACGAAAATTGGTATCCAACGAATAATAATGAATCCACAGTACATTCACATTTCTTTCTTATATTATGTCTAAATGATGGTCTCACTCTATCTTAACAAGGATAGGAATATATACCTGTTTACACACTGTCCATTTTATTTGTTTTTTCCATTCATGATTATATTTACTGATCTCAAATGGAAACAAAGTTTGTTCTTCCCATATTATTAATTTGTTGTTTTTTTTGTCGTTTGTGCCAAAACCTACTGGGTTGTGCAATGAGATGTTGAACCTGAAGTAAACATTGTAAATTTTGTATATTATGTTAGTCACTATGTAGTTAAGGCAAAACCAGATATATTCAGGCTATATTATTTTTTTAAATGAGCAATTTTTTTTTAAAAATTTATGCATCCATAAATTTGATTCATAGTTCAAAACATTATTGTCTTTCGGCTAACAAATTTTGTTTATTAAATTGATTTTTTGTTCTTATGTGATAAATCATGGAAGATAGTTAAAAACAAAAGGATAATTAATTATAGGAAAGGAATAGGTATGATCTGTTTTGAAACTATTTCTATTATAGTCAAATATGTTTTTACAGTCTATCATCATATGAATCTATAAATGTGTCATATCATTATAAATTTTAATCTGAAATTTTTAAATAGAAAATAACATGAGCCCCAAAAATGTTTTAAAAAGTTAAATGGAACATATTGTAACATACAACCATTCATTCATTCGACCATTTACACTTTGTACAAAAAGTGAAATCTTATGACACTGTTAAGAATGGTGAAGTAAGCGCCCTTTTGCTTTTATGGAGATTGTCTGATTTTGAATAACAGTGTTACCTGTGTTATCTGAAACATTGGGGGATCAGGAAATAATGTTGGATTAAGCAGTTTGTCAGAAAATTCAGGGTTTTTTCTGCAAGGATAGGCATATTTTGGCAATCATGAAAATGTGTCAATTAAAGCAGGATGTTGGAATACTCAGGTGTTGGATTATGCAGGTTGTACTGTATATGACATTGCTTATATAAAACAACTAAACAAATAGTGTTAAAGATTTAAAAAAAGTACACGTTCACCATGTTCACTATACAGTCTAAAATTTGACAGTTATGATTGCGCTGCTAAAGGTAACTTATTTCATCAATTTAATGAAATGGTGATTTAGTAAATGAAAATGTCGTCCCCCAACATTCGATTCAATAAGGATTTTGTATTTATAGATTTAAAATTTCTTACAATTTTTTTCTTGGTGACATTGACAGGGCAGGATCACCTTTTTGGTAATTCTGTAATACAAAATTCAAAAGATAAAAGTAAACATTAATTCAAAACCATGTTTTAATTTAATTTGGACATATAAAGAAAGAATAGATAAATCTTTTTAATTCCTTTAATATAGTTATATTCATTTTTGATGACTGATTATTCACCATACCTGCCAACTGTCACTATTTACGGGGGATTTCCCCCATGGAGGCTCCAAAATAGAAATTTTGAAAGTGTAATTTTGTCCAAAATTGTAAACAAACAATTAATTTTACAATTGCTATAGGCTTGTAAAATTATGAAGAAGCCAAAAAAAACAACATTAAGATATTTTGAGGGCCCTCTTGAAGGTTTTGTAGGACTATAAGAACCATCTTGCACGTAAAACCCCCATGGGCATTTTGAAAAGTTGGCAGGTATGATTCACTCATTTGTGTTTTGTTGTCATTGACATTTTGTTTCTCTGTTAAGAGAAAATAAAATATATTTAGATGCATTCATGCCTTTATTATTGTGCATATAATATAAAAGTTTATTATTCAGTCAAGTTCAGACTGCTTTCAAAAGTGTTAAATGGTGAGATGCAGGGGAAACTTAATCTTCAATTATATGCTTTTCCAACGTGTAGTCAGCACTTTAGTGTTGACATGACTATCAATTACGTGGTCATTTTTAACCTGATTTTTGTGACAAAAATGTTGGTTATTGATTTGGGGATGTAAGTCGGGCGGGCGGCAACCAAATGTTGTCCCTGCATTTACTCATGAACTGCTCAACCAAAGCTTTTAAAATTTTAATATGTTGTTACTGACAACAAAATGAAGGTCAAGTTTAATAATAACGATTTTGACTTTTACCGTTCAGGAGTTATGGTTCTTGAAAGATTGAAAAATGGCGTTTCCAGTCGTGTCCGTTCATTTACGCATGAACTGTTCAACCAAAGCTTCCCAAATTTTGATATGTTGTTACTGATGACAAAATGGAGTTCAATAATGACGATTTTGACTTTTACTGTTCAGGAGTTATGGTTCTTGAAAGATTAAAAAATGGTGTTGCCAGTCATGTCCGTGCATTTACTCGTGAACTGTTCAACCAAAGCTTTTCAAATTTTAATATGTTGTTACTGATGACAAAATGGAGGTCAAGTTCAATAATCTCGATTTTTACTTTTACCGTTCAGGAGTTATGGTTCTTGTGATATTGCCAGGACACAAATAAATGTTAATAAATCCGGTTTGCTGTCGTTGTGACAGCCTCTTGTTATAAATTTTCTGTTTACAAAAATATTATTTATTTCGAAATACTAAGGATTTTCTTATCCCAAGCATAGATTACCTTAGTCGTTTTTGGCACAACTTTTTGGAATTTTGGGTCCTCAATGCTCTTCAACTTTGTACTTATTTGTTTTTAAAACTATTTTGATCTGAGCGTCACTGATGCGTCTTATATAGACGAAACGCGAGTCTGGCGTATTAAAATACAAGCATGATACATTTGATAACCATTGAATAAGGTATAACACAATGTTCACATTGTGCAGGAGATTTGCCTGAAAAGTATTTATGAAAGGTTTGACCTTTCTGGATAAATTCACATACAAATGCCTCTTGGTTATTATAATTATATGATGCTTACTTAAGGTGACAGTAGTTTTCTCATTTTCAAATATTGTCAACTAATTAGGGAAAAGACAATTCAAGGTAGCAAACAAAAACCCGGGGAAATGCATAAATTCCAAAAGTAGCAAGACATGGTGAATTGATATGGTAAGCATCTCCTACTATGCATTCAGGATCTGCCACTTAAATTCACACCCAAAAGTCATGATTGTATACATGTTGAGTTGAAACTATATCAACTATTTAAATATTTTGATAGAAAAATATTGTAAAAAAATCCAGTCCTATGAGATATCAGGCTTTTGATTTGGAGAGCCTAATGCAGGCGAGAAAATTTTCTATTATATGTATTCATTTATTAAAATTTAGAAAGTCTTATAACAACAGCACTTTAGGGACTGCTGCAGAAAATATATTTGATCTTCATGTTACGGTTCCTAGTGCTCCTTTACAGGATAAAACTAATACAGAAAATAATTCAGTCTGAGGAACAAAATCGTTCAGAATATTCAGGGATTACACATCTTTGTTTCACATCAAGTTGAATAATTTTGGGGTAGGTTTTTTTTAAAACGGAAATATCCTTTTCCAAAATTCTAGTCGCGTTTATTCTTGTTTTCAAGGAGTCATCTTCGATTGTGTTTCTTGGATTTAATCTTCGTTGTTTCCTTGGTCCATAGCTGCGGGTGGCTGGGAAGTTCAGTGCTGCTGGCAACGACGGTTCTAAACAGAATGCAGGGGTTCACGATAAAAAATGTAATAAATTACAAAATGAACCAACGCCTGTGAATCTGTAGTACGGTAGAGTCCTTGAAGTGGATACCGCGGGTATGCAGTTTCGTTATGAAAAAGCACATAAAATGTAGAAAGTCTTATAACAACAACACTTTAAGTACTACTGCCAAAAAATTATTGATCTACATATGGCACCGTCAACATGATAAAACTGATACAGCAAATTGCGTCTTCAGTACAAAGTTGGGTATGCATGAATTACACCACAGAGTAACCATGGTGAGTATATTAAAATAGAAAGTTAAAGTAAAGATGAATGGACTTGAACTTAAACGAAAAGTTGAATAATTATTAATTATTTTTTTTTTATTACATGCATGCATGCTCTAGGCACTTAAGCATGTAGATCAACAAATTTTCCTTACAGTGTTGTTGTTATAAGACTGATTAATAATTTCAACAAATGGTGATTATGGACTTTCCGAATTGATTTTCCTCCAAGTTCAGTATTTTTGTGATTTTACTTTATACAACTATATCCCTCATGCTATATGTCGATGACCTGGTATAAAAATTTGTCTTAAAAAATTATGGAATTTTTTTTATTCTTGTCTTTAATTATTGTTAATATGTTTTGTCTCTATGCCTTTGTGTGATTCTTTGTAACATATGTACTTATGCATCCCGTCATTGAGTTATTTAGCCATGGTTAATGGTAGTTAATATATTTGTTTGTTTCTACAGTTATTAAGATGATAGCACAATGATGACTGCTGTATCCCTATTATTGACAATTTGAACTATTGTGTCTGTTTGTTTTGTTCACAAATCGTTGTCAATATAAATGAATTGCATGCTACTGGCATACAAGTGAGAGATTTCGCTAGCTATAAAACCAGGTTTAATCCACCATGTTCTTCATAAGAAAATACATGTACCAAGTGAGGAATGTGGCAGTTGTTATCCATTCGTTTGATGTGTTTGAGCTTTTGATTTTTGCTATTTTATTATAATTAAACTTTACTTTTTGAATTTTCATCGGAGTTCAGTATTTTTGTGATTCTGCCTTTTCTTATCGGTGAAACCAGAACATTCATTTCAATATCGGACTGTTTTCTGTTATTGGTATTTTTTTATACGTACGTGATTGAGAGATTCTATATAGATTGGTTATCATAGCCGTGTTATAAACAAAAATAGAGAATAAGATCTACTCTGTTAGTTGACAAAGGAAGCACAACAATGTATTTAAAAAAATGCAAATATGTTAACGGCTTTATTCTTGTCGACTACTATCATTTATTTTGCATAAAAAGCATAAGATACAAGCTAAACAAATGTATCATCGTCTTTATAATATTTTGTTCTATAGTTACGGAATAATGGCGGGATCGCTTTCGTTACTAGAACGGATTTTTTTTCTTTTGAATTTTCCGAAGGTAATGATTTAGACACAGTTATTGATAGTAGAAATACCCTAAATAGTTGATTTTCCCTAGTAGAAGTGAAGCTAAAAGAGTTGCATTTATGCTCATATATGATATGTATATACATGATAGATAATACTATAAAATAAAGTTCAGGTTCTGTGCTGTTTGTAAAATGCATTAAAATCAAATGGCCCTACGGCTTCATGTAGTGTTTTACTCAATTTACTCGGGTATTTTTTTTTATTTCAGACAAATAAACAAATATATGACAAAAATCTGGAACTAATTTTGATTACCACGAAATTCAAGTAATATAATAAGACAAGTAGACCTTATATACTTTTCCATTTAATCTCAGCAGCCAATTGAATTTGACTTACCGTATATTTTCAACAGGAAGAAAACCTCACAAAAAAGAAAGTAAAAGCAGTTAAGCAAATACGTCAGTTGTACTAAATATTTTATAGAAAAATTTAAAGACATAGATTTGTTTTTCATGAAAAATAAAACAAAACCTAATGTATCAAAAGTAAAGATCATTGTTTTCATACAATTTATTTAAATGAAAATATAAAATAATCTTTGTTCTGTTTATAATTGTTTAAAAAAAAATTCAACTTTTAAATCAAAACAACATTTAATGAGCAACTTTTTCAGATTCAGAATGAGAAAATCTTGCTTCAATTTATAGTATACATACTTATTTCTCACACTGTGATTACTCAATTTTATAGCATTAGAACATACGGCTTCCTACATTAACAGGTAATTAAAACAGTTTATACCATTCATTCAGAAAAGTAAAGCAAGATTGAAACGATAAAATCTAGCAGAAAGATATGTGATATATATGCTTAAAACTATAAGGGAGAAACACAACGAAACTATAAATATGTGACAACTCGTATGACAGAGATTCTCCATCGGATAACATTCACTGTTTATCTGCACTTTTTTCAGCTTTCTTCAACACTAGGTCAAATAGTTATCAAAGGTGCCAGACGTGCGTTTCGTCTACATACAACTCATCAGTGACGCTCATATCAAAATATTTATAAAGCCAAACAAGTACAAAGTTGAAGAGCATTGAGTGTTGCTTTCTTAATGCGAATTATGCTGTTCTCTGTTGTCTTTATATAAGACTGTAACACAGAACATGATGTATAGGGCTTGTAGATGGAATGGTTTGCAGTGAAGACATACCAATATTAGTCTCATACTGGTCTAAATATGTGACTTCTTAAAAACAGACAATTCCATTTGAAAGCCTATGGTTAAACAGGCTTAACTAGACATACTTTGAAATTTCGCAAAACAATGTAAAAATACAAATTTGTGAATGCAAATATTTGTCCAAAATTCAGAGTCATATGCAACTCAGCTTACTTAGCTTTAAAATAGCATGTTCTTCTAAGATCGAAAATTAAAAAAAAACGTTATTTTGACGGAGGAAAATTATGTCTCCAGGGAAAATTGTAACGATTCTGCAATATGATGTGATTTTTATGTTTGATTTATTTAATTCATTAAAAAATAGTATGCACTACCAACAAGGAATTGTGCTAATTCGAAACAAAAAAAATAAATCTTCAGGAACATGTTTTTGTATTGTTTCACGTAGTATGTCATAGCTCCGCTTCCAATCGGTGCGCCATTGATATACGGACTTAATAAATTCATTGAAAGTTGAAATGGTTGATAATGAATTATAGTTTTAAAGTAAATATTATATTCATTGTTTAAATGTACGCTAACAGTTAAGACAATAAATAAATATGTAAGAGTTATAAGTGTGGCATTACTAGATTTGTGTAAAGTTCATTACAGATGACAGTGATCAGGAAAAGAAATGTAGAATATTTTGTGTTAATTAAGATATCTACATAAATTTCAGTTCATTTCACTCTAAATAAAGTCACCAGTAGTTTACCTCTGTTCAAGAGTCGAACATCGACTAAGCGAAATCAAATCCGATCACAAACAAAACCCAAGGGAAACGCACCAACTATAAGAAGAAATCAACAGAACAACAGAAACATTGAACTGCTACAAAAAAAACCCACCCCAACAGCTTAGAAACGGACTGTTTGATAACAACTGCCATATTTCTGACATGGTAAAGGACATTTAAAAAAAGTAGTGGGTTGATAAGAGACTTGAATTTTCCTCGGAGCTCAGTATTTGTGATTTTAACTTTTTTGATCTTGTCTCATTGCTAGCTGAACCTCCTGCGTATATATAATGTTAAACCTACCGCTTAAATGACATCAATACTTGGCAGGAATAAAGTAGAGATAAACGCAATAGCACTAAAGAAATAGAAATACATAAATAGTTAAATTATACACCACTTGAAATAGTCAACCGACTCTCGAAACCAGTTTTAGACTTCTGACAAAAAACATGAGTTGTTTTAATGACTGTCCCGATTGTGATAGTAATCTGATAATAGATAGATGCTGCAGCAACAAGAAGACTTCGTGGAAAATTCGTATGACTCTTTGATTTTTCGTTAATGTAATAGAATTAATTGTAAAATGTGGTATCAATAGTAACAACTATTTGGAAGGAAGTACTTGCAAAGGTTTATTTGGATTTATGATAGTTTACATAATTCTAGTTTACTCTGTTCTGACATACTTGGCAGTGGAATATGTTAGTGCAACTAGTGTCAGGATTTACAAAGTACGTGACATGATATATGACGCTTTCCTTGTGACGTAAACATACATTATTGTGACGAGTATTTCTTAATAAAATAATTTTCTTTATTAATATTCATTCGTTCCGTACAAGTATTATCTGAACACTGATAAAATACACAAAGATGAAATTTGAATGATTTGAATCTGCGCATTTACCAATATGTTTGTTAAGTGGGATTTTTATTGTGCTCAGGACTCGAATTTAATGTGTATGTACTGTCATTCGTTTTTGTTAACCTTAGCAAAGGCATTCGATTTTATCAATTATACAATACCCCGGAGTACACTTCTAGTCTTGAGTGTACTCAAAAGAGCAAATAGCAGCATGATCATCGCTATCAATGTTTATTGAATGGTTTCGCAAATTTTTGGTTCTTCCCTCGCCGGGATTCGAACCCATGCTGGTCGTGTGGTCTAGCGGGAGGACTGCAGTGCAGGCGATTTGGTGTCACGATATCACAGTAGCATGGGTTCGAATCCCGGCGAGGGAAGAACCAAAAATTTGCGATGACAAATTTACAGATCTAACATTGTTGGGTTGATGTTTAGACGAGTTGTATATACATTATGTACACAGCCATGTATCACCATCATTGATGGCGATCCGATGGATACATCTGTTGTAGAGTTGTCACTGACTCAGACGTACATATAGATATACTTATTTTCTGTGACTGTATATTACATTAATTTGTAGGATCCTTTACTATAGATAATTTAGCTGATCTGTAACAATAATATCTTCATGCCTTATATATCATGTACTGTAGTACGCCGCTAGATTAAAACTGACGAAGAAAGGTAACACACGGCCAGCGAAAGCTCTTTTTTGAGAGCCCAGGTGGTCGTGTGGTCTAGCGGGACGGCTGCAGTGCAGGCGATTTGGTGTCACGATATCACAGTTGCATGGGTTCGAATCCCGGCGAGGGAAGAACCAAAAATTTGCGAAAGCAAATTTACAGATCTAACATTGTTGGGTTGATGTTTAGACGAGTTGTATATATATTTAGCTGATCTGTAACAATAACATCTTCATGCCTTATATATCATGTACTGTAGTACGCCGCTAGATTAAAACTGACGTGGAAAGGTAACACATGCCCACCGAAAGCTCTTTTATTGAGAGCCCAGGTGGTCGTGTGGTCTAGCGGGACGGCTGCAGTGCAGGCGATTTGGTGTCACGATATCACAGTAGCATGGGTTCGAATCCCGGCGAGGGAAGAACCAAAATTTGCGAAAGCAAATTTACAGATCTAACATTGTTGGGTTGATGTTTAGACGAGTTGTATATACATTATGTACACAGCCATGTATCGCCATCATTGATGGCGATCCGATGGATACATCTGTTGTAGGGTTGTCACTGACTCAGACGTACTTATGAATATAATTATTTTCTGTGACTGTATCTTACATTAATTTGTAGGATCCTTTACTATAGATAATTTAGCTGATCTGTAACAATAACATCTTCATGCCTTATATATCATGTACTGTAGTACGCCGCTAGATTAAAACTGACGTGGAAAGGTAACACATGCCCACCGAAAGCTCTTTTATTGAGAGCCCAGGTGGTCGTGTGGTCTAGCGGGACGGCTGCAGTGCAGGCGATTTGGTGTCACGATATCACAGTAGCATGGGTTCGAATCCCGGCGAGGGAAGAACCAAAATTTGCGAAAGCAAATTTACAGATCTAACATTGTTGGGTTGATGTTTAGACGAGTTATATATATATATATATATATAGAGTCTATAAGAATCTACCAACCAGTAAACTTAATAGGTATTGGATCATCAAAATTGACAATACTACACAAACAGGAAAAATTATATGAGTCTGAAAGATTGTGTAACAATACCGATAAATAGATGGAAAACAAAACACTAAAAAGTGTTGAATATCATTGCACAAAGATGGAAAAACTGAACAGATGATATAAATTATACAATAATTGCAAATATTTCGGCTCAACAAATGGCCTTCTTCGGTGACAAAAGTTTTAACAATAATGAGATATAATGTATAAGGTGTAAACATAGATCACTAATAATACAGGTAAGTTTTGGTCGATTGATTTTAATCCAAAATCCTGAATATAATAATATTAACACTAGACTGTAAATTTAATTATTTCTTTCTATTGATTCCATCTGGATGGAGGACACCCAGTGTTTTTATCCAAAACCTCTCCCGATTTTCTCTTTGCCTATTTTGCCATGTACAATCCTGTTCGATCACAAGGATCTTCATGTGATCAAAATCTTTCAGGTTGTGATCTGGTAACCTGAAATGTTGGCTGACAGGAATGTACGGTTTTTTTGTGAGGTCACTCCTGTGGCCATTGAGGCGTTTGTGAAATGGCTGCATAGATTCACCAACATATTGGAGACCACATCTAGGACACTCAAGAACGTAAATCACGTTTGAGCTTTTGCAGTTGACATTGCAAAAGATCTTGTATGTCTTTTCTGTGGTCTTACTGTGAAATGTTGATGAATGCTGCAATTGGTTGCAACACTTGCAGCGCTTGTCCCCACAAGGCTGACAATTACCTACAGTATGGTTAGGTTTGGAAAGGTCAGCACGGACAAGTATATTTCTCAGGCTGTTAGGTTGTTTGAAGGCAATCATGGGAGGCTCAGGAAAGATTTTGGATAACTTCGAATGTTTCTCGATTGCTGTCCAATGATCACGAATGGTCTTGAAACTATTTCTCAGGCATGGATGGTAGGTGAGCACACATGGGATTCTTTTACTTTTCTGTTTATCTTTGTAAGTTAGCAGACTGCTTCTGGGGATGGATTCCGCTTTTCGAAAACTATTTTTGATGTTTTTGTGTTTATATCCCCTTCTTTTTAAATGTCCTTTAAGCTGCCCCAGACGTTGTTTTGCAGTGTCTTCAGAGGAGCAGATTCGCCTTATTCTGAGAGCTTGGCTGTATGGAATGCTCTTCGTGCAGTGTGGAGGATGGCAACTTTCAGGCGACAAGTATTGATGAGTATCTGTAGGTTTAGAGTATATATCTGTGTTTATTATACCTACAGAGAGGGTGCTAGATGTATCAAGGAAGTTTATGGTGGAATTAGATGTTTCATGGGTGAATTTGATGGTAGGGTGTTGATTGTTAGCATTTGTTATAAAAGTTTGTAATTTTTGGTCTCCCTTGTCCCATTTCATGTCAACGTCATCAATAAATCGATACCAGGAAAGCGGTTTTTCGATGGAGCACTCCAGCAGTTGCTTTTCAAATTTACCCATGAATATATTGGCATAAGATGGAGCCATTTTTGTACCCATAGCAGTGCCATTTGTCTGTAAATAGTGTTCTCCTTGGAATGTGAAGTTGTTCTTTTTCAAGACCATAGTAAGCATTTCAACTAAGCAATCAGTAGGTGGAATTTTAGGAGATCGAGAGTCCCAAACTTCTCTACATGCTTCAATACCATCCGCATGGGGAATATTCGTATAGAGAGAGGTGACATCCATAGTGACAAGAGTAGTATTGGCAGGTAGAGGGTTTAAATCCTGCATCTTTAGTAAGTAATCTGTAGAATCTTTAATAAAAGATGGCAAGTTGTCTACATGTGGTCGAAGATAGTAATCAACGAATTCGGATATTTTTTCGGTGGGATGACCATTAGCTGAGACGATTGGTCTACCTGGGTTACCAGGTTTATGAATTTTAGGGAGCAGGTAGAATCGCCCAGGTTTTGAATTTTCAGGTTTTAAATATTTGAAAGTATCTATATCAATGATGTTATTGTCACACATTTCCTTTAAACATTCTGTTATTTCCTCGCTGAATTGGAGGGTGGGGTCCGAATTAAGTTTTTTGTAAAATCGGTCATCATCTAATTGGCGAATGGCCTCTTGGACATAGTTAGATTTGTCCATGACGACAACTGCACTCCCTTTGTCTGCAGGTTTAATAACAATGTCGTCATTATCTCTCAAATTTGTCAAAGCCACACGTTCATCAGGTGTTAAATTATCATAGGTCTGATTGTTTATTTTTACATTTGTAAGTATATCCGTTTTAACATTGTCTATAAATGATTCTAAGGTGGTGTTTTTGCTTGGTTTAGGGACCCAGTTGCTTTTCTTTCTAAATCTATATTCATTGGAGTCATCAGAGTCACTATCTGAGGTGGTGCTATCGTCCTCTTTCGATGCAAAATGTTCCTTGATGCGGAGGCTCCTGGCAAAATAATCCAGTTCCTCAGACAATTTAGTATCATTCACTGGACCAGGGACTGGACAAAAGTTTAGGCCTCTGGATAGTAATGACGTTTCGTCCTCAGTAAGTTGTTTGCTGGAAAGATTAACAACGGTATTGATCTTGTTGCTGAGGACTTGAGGTCTACGTCTAAAATGTCTGTTTTTGGTTTTATTATTCTTTTTTTCTTTTGTACTAATGGATGGGAAAGAAGTACCATCCCGTTGAAATTTGCATCTTTGTCTGGAGCGGAGAGTGGCGGTCTTAGTGTTGGTATTAATATTATTATATTCAGGATTTTGGATTAAAATCAATCGACCAAAACTTACCTGTATTATTAGTGATCTATGTTTACACCTTATACATTATATCTCATTATTGTTAAAACTTTTGTCACCGAAGAAGGCCATTTGTTGAGCCGAAATATTTGCAATTATTGTATAATTTATATCATCTGTTCAGTTTTTCCATCTTTGTGCAATGATATTCAACACTTTTTAGTGTTTTGTTTTCCATCTATTTATCGGTATTGTTACACAATCTTTCAGACTCATATATATATATATATATATATACTAGTATGTCTGAATCAGTGACAAATCCACGACAGATTTCATCCACCAGATCATCAGTGATGGCGAAATAAGACTAAAAATACATTCGGTATATATCATTTATCTAAATAACATCCAAACAATATTAGATCAGTACATTTGCAGAGGCAAATGTTTTGTTCTTCCGTGGACAGGATTCGAACTCCTGCTACATGATATATATTTATATATATACTCTATAACTATCCGATATGAATAATTTTAGTCATCCAGTTACACAATATTCTATGTAACATTGATTTGTGAAATGATGTTGTTGAGAAGGTAACAATTTCCAAGTTCTAAATAATTTGGATCTTCACAAACAGTCTTGTGTGATCCTAATGTAGTGTTGTCATATAAGTATATAAAATAGACAAATTTTGATAAAAAAAAGCTAAATTTTAAATGACAATGAAAATAGATATAAACAATCAAAATACATGTTTTTACTCTTATTTAAAAGGTGCAAAATTATTTTGTTTGCTTTTATTGAAAATGTAACTTAAAAACTATTGAAGCACAAATCTGTTTATAAACTGTTTTTTTTTAAATGTTGTTGACATAATTTGTTATATTTTATTTGCATTTGTTTTGTGAATAATCCCTGATTCTTCACTGATAATATTGCTTACATCTTCGAGTTTTCAGTGACAGAATTGTGAAATAGAATTCTATGAAGAAGGTAGAAGAAACAAGAAAGCGCAACTAGTCATAGAAAAATTAGAGACTTTTTTTAAGCCGACAGCTCATTAACATTCGCTGTTTCTGAATACCAAATTAAAAATTTTGCGCTTTATTCACCACCAGGACGCTTTTGTAACTTCAAAGGAAATCGTTCTTGTAACTAATGATAACAAAAAACAAGGGATAAAACTAGAATTCAATATAAATTAAATGTTATCATTTTCATTTTAATATTGCTAGCAATAAGATCAACCAGCTATAGATTTATGTAAAATTTGTTTGAAAAGTTGCTCTGAGAATAAATTACAAATATAACAACCTCATCTCATTTGCTAATACTGGATGTATACGTAATTGGAACATGGTTATTTTCTGTATATCTAAGCCACTAGTCCAGAGACATCCTCTTGATTCGTGAACACAAGCTAGCGTTTGTTAGGTGATAGTATAGGGCAATAACATCGATGAAAAAAGAACCAGGAACATTAAACAATATTTCCGATCAAATTTTTATTTCATCAAATTTCGTTCAAACTTGTCTCAGAATAGGCTTTAATTTCACTTGCAGTGAGATTTTGATGACTGGATTGTGTTACGTCAGGTCAGGTCCGTATGTAAGTTTTATGCAAGCTGCTTAACATAATGGGTCTGTAGGTATGTAGACGTTTATATCATTTGTTCTAGGTTGCGAGGAAATGCGTCTCTCATTTACAGAAAAAATAGTTGGTATTAAAGAAATATTTTAAACCTAATACTGACATAACAAAAGAGAAAAGAAAAAAATAATGAAATGAAATGTTTTATGCCTCATTTGGAAATCCGTCGTGTTTGGTGTGATATCTTTCAAGTGATTTTTTGATCTAATATTTTGACATATTACAGCTTGAAACATTAAGTTTGTCATTTTTATTTGGGATGTACTTTTTTCAATAGCATATAGTAGTGCATTTAGAACTTTTAAGAATTTGTTGCACTGACTTATCTTAGGTTTGAAAATCCACATAGCTAAAGAGTTTTCCCATAATGCAGAGTTTTGTAAAATTGCAATCAAGTGTGAGATTTATATAGATAATTGATAACTGTATAGATACATTTGTATAGATATATAATACTTGTTAGATATATGATATTTGTATAGTTACACAATACTTTACAAATACATTTGCATACATACTTGATTCTTGTGTAGATACATTTGTATAAATACACGATTCTTTTGAAGATACATTTGTATATACATAATACTAGTATAGGTGAAGTTCTATATATCTTGCTAGATTCGTTTATTGTTCCGTTCGTATTACTTTTTGTATTTAGATGTTTAGCGCAACACAGTTGTTATTTTATGAACAAAACATTGATAACAAAGATTGATCATATTTCAAATGTTACAACGGTACGAATCAGTACGGAAAATGTGAGGCATCCTATTGTTCTGAAGATTGTTTTAGAAACGGCTCTTTAGAAATACGTTAGTACATAAATACTCGTCAATTAACGGTTTAGAACATCAAAATGTGTGAACTTTGTTTTGACACCACATCTATTACAGCTCTTCACTGAATTGGAAGTAAATTGTATTTTCAGCACCGATTTGATAAGTATGAAAAGCAAACTTAGAAAATAGATATTGAATAATCAGCGGTTAATTCAATCGTCCAGAAAGTGAATTATGTAGAAAAAAGTTTTTGATAAAACGAAGCACTTAAATTTAATGAATTGTTTAAATCTTCGGACATTTAATACACAAAATGATAGATTGGTGCAAAGAAATCAATTCAAACATAACAATTTTGGAACAACTGCAGTATTGAAACAAGGAGATTGTAGTAAAAGAGTTAATTGCTTAACATTGAAGTTAGTATTTCGAGTTCAAGTGGCGTTCAATGAAAATCAAATAGTCAATACTTGAATTCAATTTTATCTGAAACGAACGTGTCTCCTGGTAAGAGACGAACTGTTTTTGGACGATTATCGTTCAAATAAAATACATTTTGTACTAAAGGAGACTAAAACGTAAAAAAGCAAAATGCATTTGCAGTGGCACAATAACCAGTCATAGTATGAAAGATCAACAAATGAATCTGGATCTTTTTAGCATACATGTACATCACGTGTTCATACGCAATTTGACTACCAGATAGTTACAAACACAGACGTGCTGGAAGAAATAATCTGAATAACTAATTTGAAATACATAAAGGAAATTACTTTACTTTTAAAATTTTGAGTAAGGAACATCATTATGTTGAAATATTACTTTTCAATAAATAATTTTTTAGAGATAATCCGATATGTTTCATAACTTTTCAGTAACAACGTTATGTTTCACAATCTCTGTGAGAAAGTTTTTTCTTTAGGATTGTTTTCTATATACCACTGTTTTCATTAAGACTATCAGAATGGATATTCAGATTGCAAAAAGTGAGTTATATTTTGAATATTTATTTGGGCAAATACGATTTTTAAAATACTTTAGGGAAAACAAAACACTTTAAAATAGTTATTTTAAATACTACGAAATTAAAAGCGTTTAATTTTAAATGAACAATTTACAATTTAATTGTTTCAGCCAATCAAAATTGACTACCAATAACGACTCATCAGGAAGCAACTGTCACCCGAAAGGAATTCATCTGCCAAGCAAAGGAGGATATCAAAATTGTAAGTTAAATAATTGCATTATTCAGGAAAAAGTATAAAATGAATATCATCAGCAGTCGTAATCTATCAAAATAAAATCCAGACTTTTGTTCTAAATGTGTGCAATTTTGAAAATTATTTGAAAAGACAATTTGTGGCGTTATACACTTCTTATATAAACGTATCTTCAGCTTCATTAGTAATGTTATTATAGATAAAAAAAAAAAGGGGGGGGTAACGTTATCCTATTCTGCTACAATATAACTCTTAGACTTTTCGCAAAGTATTTTTTTCTAAATTTCGTTCATTTTGTTTTTTTTTCAACGTAATTTGCATTACTCTTACTAGTATACCAAGAAATTATAGATATTCAAAAGCAAATTAATACAGCGAAAGGATTTTTATAGTGAGACTACATAACCCTTTTTACCTTGTCATTAACATTGTTTTATTAAGATATTTACAATTGTAAGATAGTAATGCACCAAAACGTTTATAGTTTGTTCTTATGTTGAACTGTAACACCACTGTCCCACGTTAGGGGAGGGTTGGTGCTAATTAAACCCTGCTACATTCTGTATATGACAGTCTCAAGTCTGGAACCTGTATTTCAGTGGTTTTCGTTTGGTGCTATATATTTTCGATTATTGTTTTGAAAAAAAATTCAAGCCATTCGTTTTCCCGTTTGAACTTTTTTTACATTTGTCATTTTGTGCCTTTTATAGACGACTATTCAGTATGATTTTGCTCTAAAAGTCTTGACTTGCAACAAAATGCACATTTTATTTTAATGCAGTAAAAGAATGAATATATTTTCTGAGGACCACGTTTCCCTTTTTTTATATACTGTTTTCATATTTTTAGGATTTTGAAAGTTTTGTTATACAGCGGCTTGCAGGACTATTACAAACGATCTAGACAATAGCAATAGGTTTGTCATACTTCATTGTTTTGATAATATAAAGTAGATTTACCACATACCACGTTTTAGTGGGATAGATAACTTCATATTCGAAATCGAACGGAAGTTTGCGACTGGGTGACATTTTGAAAATATTCGAGTTCGATACCTTGTCTTATATTTCAGTATATAGAAAAATTAAATTCAGAGGCAAGGGCCTTTGTTGACCTCCCGTTATACAATAAATGACCTAAAATTCTTTACAACGATGATAAATAACTAAAATATCCTTAATGGTCACAATCATGCAATATGGAAAACCTTATCGATTTTAAGCAGCTATAATGACAGGGTGTTATCTATATAACAGCTACCTTTTGCGTAGAATTAGTTCTTGCGGAGTAGAGTAGTTAATACATGTAATTGGTAATACCAATGCGATATATGTACTATAAAAACCTATTGGAAACCATGCAGTAATATAATATTGCCTGGTGGTGTATTTTGTATTTTGGATAGCTTCTTACCTCACATGTCACATGTTTAGATGCAAATATATATTTTTGATATGGTGACATGGTTAGTAACATTATCATCTTAATTGGCAAACAAAACATAGCTAATCTGAAAGGAACATAATCATATACTGGCATGCACTTACAGTAAATACAGAGTTTGCTTTTGTTATGATTTTAGCAGTGTGAACCCAATCTCTGATAACATACAAGACTGATTATGGCAGGAGATCTCATGGAGTAAGTACAGATAAATGAGAAGTGGGAAATACCCAATGGAAGGTCGACAAAAAAAAACACATTGCACGTTGTGAAACAGAAAAGTAATCTATAACCATGAAAAACAGAGCACCACGACATTAAATGGGTAGTATCTTATGTGTACCGGAATGATCATCATTCATCGACTTAAAGTCTTGTAATTTATACTGTTTTATTTTATGTATACCTGTGCTAATTTCAAACGCGCAATTTTACACCAGTACTGAAAACCTTCCATCCTTTACGGGTAGACTTTACGTAGATAAATAAAATCGTATAAGATAAGCAAAATGAGGATGTTAAATTTGATGTATACCTTTTTGTGCTTCTTCGTTACATTTGTTGCTTTTATAGTGATTAAGATGATAGCACAATGTTGACTGCTGTACCCCTATTTTTGACATTTTTACTCTTTGAGTATGTTTGTTTTGTTCACGCATCGTTGACAATGTAATGGAATTTGATGCGACTGTCATACAAGTGAGAGGTTTAGCTAGCAATAAAACCAGGTTCAATTCTCCATTTTCTACATTAGAAAATGCCTGTACCAAGTCAGGAATATGACAGTTGTTACCCATTCGTTTGATGTGTTTGGACTTTTGATTTTGCCTTTTGATTTTGGACTTTCCTTTTTGAATTTTCCTCGGAGTTCAGTATTTTTGTGTTTTAACTTTTTATTAAGTACGTTTAATCTGTACCTTGAAATAGTGTTTATTTTTAAGCATTAAATCACATATCAATTTTCATAAAGATAAATTTACAGCGTTTTAGCACATATGTTTTCATGAACAATACATATGTTTCGTTATATTGTTTTGAGTTTGTGTTTTTGTGTTGTTGTTGTTTTTTTTTTGGGGGGGGGGGGGGGGGGGCGTCCCCTATACGTATATCCAACACTTTTATTGATATTGCTGTATCTATATAAATCGATTTAGATTGCACAATTTGAAATTCAGAAGTTCTAACTGGAATCATTACTCAAGTATTTCAATATTTACTGTACTAAGTTATGCAACTCAACTAAACATGTTAATAGAAGACGTAAACACTAAGTATTATATTCTATTTACAGGCTACCCAATACTGATGGTTGGGGGTGTATCGAATGGGTTTGTTGTATATTCCTAGGAGTCTTGCTGTTGCCATTCTTTTTGGTTCTATTTGTACGTAATGAATGATTACATTGATGAGTTATATTGTATACCCAAAATAAACACCGAACGCGAAAAAAATCAAAGGACTATAATGACATATATAAACTAAAAGCGACGGTTGATAGCTTAATGAAAATTTGAAACATGAAACGTTGTAAAACAAAAAAGAAAACAATAAGTAAAATCTTTCGATTACAGGTTATTTCGTACTATTCGTAAATTCAACAGAAAGGAAGAAAGAACATAAGAAATTAGAAAGAAAAAAAAACCTACAAAAAAGTATGAAAATTAAACAAAGAAACTGAAAATAGAATATTCATTGTATTTCCTGATATGGTCTATTGAATTCGATGGACCATACCAGATCAATGATATATCTATAGATCACATAAAAATAAATAATGGCGAGGTACATCTAGTTAAATATATAAATTGTAAATATTATCATGTTCACATATTTTAAAAGATAAGATTCATAACGACTTACAATTGGATATCAGATCATGTCAACTGGAGTTATTTATTTTCTATAAAAAATACAAAAACCCTTTGCCAGTAAAGTGTTGGTCTTTATTTCGAGATTAAATGTTACGATATAAGACCACCTGAACAGAGTCTGTGTATCTTTGGTACCTTTTGTTTCATATTCATTGGAATAAAGGCTGATAACACAGTCAGCAATATTTTCTTAATAAGTCTGTTTCGTTTGAAGAATGAACCAAGTCGGCAAGAAGAAAGCCCAGCTGGTTTGTTAAAAAAACATATACTCAAACGTAACAAATATGTCAATCAAACAATCATACGTTATATTTTTTTGCATTATCTTTTTAAAAAATGTACAGTTGGGATCTGTCAGAATACTATCTTTTATCATATGACTATACATTTTCTGTGATATCATAGGCTAAAATCATAGAAACACATGAGGTAATTCCACGGAAATCCTCTGTAAATTTCAATTTATTTTCTTTTTCTTTTTCTTTTCAGTGCTTTTTTTGTTGTCATGTTCTTGATTTTTTAATATTGAACCTAAATCAGGCCAAATTAGCAATTGCAAAAGCAGATGATATATTCAGTATAAAAACAGAGAGCAGTTTTAAAAGTGTCCTAAGCAAATACAAGAAAATCGGAGAAGTATAGAACGCCATAATGATCAAACAATTTTCTCTAATTCTATGAAAATTTGCTGGTGATCTCAGAAAATGATTGTATGCTTTTAAGGGTCATTACCTTTGTAAGCTTAATTGATGAATCAAAGTATGCTAACAGTGTTAATGAAATTGCCAACGTTGTGGAATGTCAATTCATAAATCATTGTATCAACCTCATAAGAAGTCAAAATTGTATCATAGAACTGGTCCTAGAACTGTTCGATAGTTCGAGGCTCGAACTGACAATGCTTTATGGTAGAATAGTCCTATATTTTGCGTAAGGGAGCATTATTCTGAACGTAAGTTTTAACAAGGGCAAATAGTTAGATTTCCCATATCGCATTTTAGATAATTAGTTGAATTGTATTAAGCCGGGGTCACACATTCACGATTTTTACAGCAGGCCTGTACAGGATTACAATTTGTCAAATATCTAGTGAATCGTGGCTGGAAATTCAAACTTTAACTGAAATTTGTAAAATCAATTATTATCTAAGCTGTATTTGGCAAAACGTTTAGGAATTATGGTCCTCAATGCTCTTCAACTTCGTCCTTTATTTGGCCTTTTTAACATTTTTGGATTCGAGCGTCACTGATGAGTCTTTTGTAGACGAAACGCGCGTCTGGCGTATATACAAAATTTAGTCCTGGTATCTATGATGAGTTTATTTATATTCATCACGACAACAATCATATATTGTTCAGGAAACGTCCTAAGTCAGCCGTTTCCAGCCGAATGTGTCCCGACTATTCCTTTTCTCATTCCGATTTTAATCCGAATTGTATCTTTCGCATGGTAAATAACGACAGATTCTGTCCTGACGGCGTCCCGAAGCAACCGGAAGGGATCCGACAGAGATGAGACAGTGACCAGAAATTGACCCTTATGCTGGCTGAAAATATCCGATGCAATCTGCCAAAAACAGCATATTTTTCCAGATCATGCCCGTTCTGCAGGACACTGTATATAAAACAAAAAACTTTGATTTTGATCCGATACAGCAGAATCTGTCTGTTATCACGATAGTAATCTGACGAAACAAAATCGGATGAGTTTTACAGAATGTTACGAGACGCACCTAACTGTTTGGGTGCTTGGAATCTGTTACGATTCGAATGTGTTCCAACAATGATAGTTAATTCCAGATCATTAAGAATAATTATCCGACTTTTTGATTTTTTTGTATCTTAGCGCAGTCTGATCTCAAACGGGAGCTATGAATGACATTGTGTGAACACAGGACTGGTTTTCTTATTTCTCCATGTTCATAATATTTGTTTTTAATTAATACAAAATAATTTTTTTGTGTATAGTAAAGTTCACGTATTGAGAACATATACTTTTAGTAATTCCGTTACAATTATCCAAAGTTCACTTCATGTATTCGGTTTTTATAAAAAGACATTTGTATTGATACAGGTCGAATTTCATTTTCCGGGTGATAATAATTGATAAAATGTTTTGGAATGCACAGGCACCGCTGTTAAAATTGATTTCGATATATATTTTTTGCGCAAATGCTAGGTTGGCGACATTTTGTTCTCAAAAAACGTAGTACCATTTGAGCAAATTGAAGTATGTTTAAAAATAAGAATAAAAACAATAACTTCCTTCCCGCCTTATCCTGACTAGGTAATTGCATTAGTTGAGGTCTCATCCTGTATCCTTTTAGTATTTTTATCTGCAAATGTTTCCTTTCCTGTGATATTTCGGCTGTCGACTGCTAGTGTCCAAGTACCAGTATTAGTAAATAATTGTTTGATTCGACACTCAACTAAGTCGAACAAACAACTTTACAGTTGATCTTAGCTGCGTATCCGCTTAAGCATGCGACTTCAAGAGTAAAAAAAGACTGGTCATTTGTCCGAGTAGGGCGATATGTCTTCATGCATATTGTTACCTTGTGAACTAGCACATTTGACATCAAGCTTAGCGTGTAGGTTAACTAGTTAAGAAGGGTACAAATGAATAGCGTATTCGTATTCGTTCTGAATTTGAATTAATGTTATATGATAAACATCCATCCATCCATCAACATCTGAAATCAAGTGTTTATCTAGTTGGTACTTATGATAACTATTGTACTACAACAAAACATAAAAATAATATAGACTGGTTGACAACCAGAATTCCATACGCATGCTTAGTTTTTTTCTTTGTTGACATTGGTTTTAAAGATTAATAAAAACACAATTTCAACTTGATGTTTGACATTTCACCTGCTATGTCTGTAACATTATTGTCAGTATAATGAAAGTTCGTGCAATTACAAGTGAGAGGTTTATAAACCCAAGCCAACTCCACGATTTTCCACATAAGAAAATGCATGTACCAAGTCAGGAATATGCTTTCCATTAGTTTGATGTGTTTTAGCTTTTGATTTTGAAAGGAACTTCCAGTTCTGAATTGTCCTGTTCGGTATTCTTGTTATATATACTTATTTTGCAGACAAGCTGTAACAAAATCGATCGATGAAAAATAACTAAGTATGTATTTTGCAGATTCTCATGTGTTGTGCATCGATGTGTACAAATAATGCTGTTGGTACTGGTTAAGAATTTACAATAAAGTAAGTAGCAAGTATGAGAAGAAGATAATAATGGTTAAGAAGTAGTATCTTCATATAATAAAAAGTCAACAGAAGCAATAACGATTAATAAACTCGTTATAATGAATCACTAGTCGATCAGTAGCGGGTTTCCAAAGCCACTAATCATTCACAACCAGAACACATTCATAGATAAATTCAAAGACATGCATATATGTCTTTGCTTTCATCTCAATCCGGAAAAAAATTAATCAACAAATCTAAACAAATAATAGTCAATGTTTGCATTATTAGCGAAATGTGCAGTTCAGACTAGCTGCCTTGAACATTCGCTTTGGATGCATGCAATTTAGAAAGTGTTGTAACAGTTTTAATTTTTACAGCACTTCGTAGAAACTGCTGCTATCAGCCTCGATAGTATCATCAGTTCAGTTGTCAGAACCTCCGTACCGATACAATTTTGAATTTTTTTTCTTTCTTAAATTGTCCATTCATGAACTAGAAATAGGTAAAAACTCGCTTAGGCAAAGCTGACCTTAGATTAGATTGACTGTTATTGTAAGTCTTTCATTGTCATATGGCTCTTCAAATGTTTCGATTCTTATATATAGTTAGCTTTCTAGTATTCGGCTTTAAGTGTACTGATTAAGGTAAATCCGAAAAGCGCTTCGGACGCACGTAGTTTACAACTTGTTGTTTTCGTTGATTTTTCGTTCAAAAAATAAAAACACACATTCTATGATATAGAAACAAAGAAATATCATAAATTATTATTTAAAAAAAAATATTCAATTTATTATTTTTTTTCAGGTGTCTGAAGAAGCTGTGATATTTCTCGTCTGTGATATACCAATTTGATTTTACATTTTACATGTGTTTTGAATGTATAATAATGAAAAGTCTGTCTTCTTATATAGTTTGTTAAAATAATTTTTTTTCTATTCTTATATAATCTAGCACTAACATGACTTTTTGTGAGTACATACACACATACACGTACGTATACATAATGAGAAAAACCACAAATCGATAGACCATTGCTCTCTAAAATTCCTACTTTTCCCGAAGTTCAGACAAAGTGGCAGTCACTTTATTTAAAACTGTACCTTTTCCGGACTTACGATGAAAAAAAATTACAAACCTGCAATTACATATTAGATCGCATGGTTCCCGGAAGTTTAGTAGAACAATAGCAGGTGTCTATGCGACTGCCATTAAAAGTGATAGTTTTTGATAGCGTTGAAACCTGGTTTGACCCACTATTGACCCACCATTTTCTACTTATAAAATGATTGTACCAAGCCCGGGTACAAAGTCAGTAACATCCTTCAATTGATGTGTTTTAGCTTTAGCTTTTGATTTTGACATTGACCTCGGGACTTTCTGTTTAGAATTTTCCTCGGAGTTGGGCAGTTTTGTTTTTTCAATTTGTTTCTTATATATGAACAATAGGGGAAGTGTGCCTTCCTATTATAATTTTATACATTTCTTTAACCATTACAAAAAACGTTCTAAAGTGGACTCAAGTCAAGTCCTAAGCTTTTGTTTGATACCAAAATATGTTACTTATTGACAAAATTACTCTTATATATGCGTTTGAACTATTTTGTTTAATATATGTAGTGATGTTCTTTCTGAACGGGCCCGAATTAGTGGTTCTATACCATATATGTGATACTGCTAAAATTGTCCTTTAAAGCATGTTTTGTATATCCATTGAAGAAAATTGGGAATGTTATTTATGTTAAACAATGTAACACACCGGGAAATTGACTTTTTGAAATTTGAGGTAGGGCCAATTTGCCGGGGATTTTTTTCACAGAAGGGCAAAATTTCAAAAAGTGCCGACAGAATAGAATTTACTATACAAACAAAAAATAAAAATGCTTTTTGATCAATATCTCGATTTACATATATTATGATATGTGTGATCAATAGTTAATTTAACCCTAAAAAAGGATGAAAGTCAAATATATGCGGCTTTTCGGGTGATTTTAGGTGAAAAAAACAGGGAATCCCCCCAGAAGGACATTTCAAACCAAAAAAAAGTTATGCTTTTTATGACTGTTGTTATTCATACTACTTTTCCCCTCAAAAATGAATTTGGTTTAGTGTGTCCTTATTACATAAAAAACAACTTTTTAAAGAAAAAATTGCAACATCGATAAATTGTACCGATATAGCTTCAGTAGAGCACAGAAATACTAATAATTGATGGTTTTGAAGAAAGGGTTCGAATCTCGCTCAGAATATTTGCATTTTTTGTGTTGTTATATTAAATTTAAATGTTTCTATTATATTTTTTCGGATGTTTGCTTAATTCATAGAGTCATTCTGGTTCATTTTGACTATATAGTTTACTAGTATATCATTTTACATGTATCAAAGAAAAAAATAATGTATCGCTTATTGTGTGCAATCCTATGACTGTCCATACTCTTCACTTACTTTCTATTCATGTGTTTACATTTATTAGATATATTCAAGGGACAACTGCCGTCAAACTGATGTAGGTGCCTGTACATAACCAATAACACGAGAATTAATTCTATAGAAATGAAGCCTACATGTAGGGGTGTAATATACACATAACTTAAAATGAGGGGTACGACATGATCAACACCAAACAAAGATGGCGGAATGAGTAGATGTCTTCGATAATCGAGCTCCAACTAAAATGTAAATAATGTTTGTTATGGACTGTGTAAGTGACCAATACTAGTAATTCTCCCTCGGAGGATGACTGGTTGTGTTAAAAAGATAACTTTATGGGTAAAAATAAGAGAAAAAGAAGGAGAAATCATATGAGTAAAGAAACATCGAGTGTGAACAAAACAAAAACCCCACCCAAGATGGCTACCTATGTGAAATGTGTACCCGAAACACCAAGTATCTCAGAAGTGATTGGCAATGCTAATGAATCATTGTATGGGATGCCAATGAACATGAACCTACCACAAAATGTTTCGACACCCATAAATAATCTACAATTTCAAGGGATTCAACCAAGAACACTCGCTTCGCATAGTGGTTTTGTTTCGGGTATTCATCCCCATCGTCATGAAAACATGAACTTTACTATTGCTTCACCTCCATCTTATATGCAGTTACCTCAACCTCGAACCCAATTCCACAATCAGTTACAACCTCAGCAAACATATGAACAGCAACAACATAATATACAGACAAGTACCAGTCCTGTAGATATAAATCCTATGACAATAAATATGATCATGAACACAATCCATGAAATAAACATTAAGTTAGAAAAATTAAACTTACTAGATGAACTGAACAATAGAATGTCACATATGGAGCAAAAATTTGAAAGATTTGACAATGAAATAAAGGATATCAGGAATGATCTCAAACACCAGTCAGAAAGGTTGAAAGACGAGGAATTTCAAAATTCTATTATTGAAGACCGAATGTCTAAAACTGAAAATGCTAAGGAAAGATTAGCATGGGAAAACAATGAACTAAGAGAGGAAATTTTGGAGATGAAGTGTCATTCCATGAAATACAACTTGCTATTTTCTGGAATCCCAGAGTCTAGTAGCTGGAAGGATGAAAATACGGAGGAAGTTGTGAAGGAATTCATACAAAAGGAACTAAATGTTGATAGCACTACAATGTCTTTCCAAAATGTACACCGATTAAAACAGAGAACGGATGGTAAACCTCGGAGTATAGTAGCACGATTCACAAGCTATAATGATCACGAAAAGGTCCGACGTACCGCTATTGAAAAACTTAAAAACAATGTCAAATACTCTGTATATCAACAGTATCCTATGGAGATTTCAGAGAGACGCAAATATTTACTTCCCAAGTTGAATGATGCTAAAAAAACATGGCAGACGCGCAAGGCTTCAAAATGACAAACTTTTTATCGAAGGACAAATGGTAAACAGGCGCCCACCACCTCCCGGACCCCCAGTAGAGATTCACAGATTCGATCACCCACAACCACAACACTTCCATTCGGATGAAGAAACCCCACATAGACCACGATACGGATAGGGGGCTGACAACAGGAGTTGTAATATTCCATCGAACAGTAATTTAGATGTAGTAGGTGGTTTTCTATGCGTTAATGAATAACACCTAACGAGAGCTAAATGTTCTGATTCTTTATTGTACCAGTATATAAATACAAGTCTGAAATAGCAACACAACATATATAAATAACAAGCTATTTCATATAACATAAATATAATACTTTTACGAATATCACAGGTTATAATACAGAAATATAGTAAATAATACCTTTAACTGTTATTAACTAAGTAGCAAGTAAAATGTATTGCAAGTAGAGAATGTTCAATGTTTACATTCAATGAAATTGACATCGGGTGTCACGTGTACTTTTACAAATGCTTGACCTTTAACTCTACACTAAATCGGAGAATGCTTTGAAATTTACGTGTATCTGTGTGTTTGTATTCCATACTGGTTTACCTTACAAACGGTATATAATAAATGTTACTTCTACATTTATTAATAATGACTTCATTAAAATATATAATACGTATTATAATTAACTACATAATATCATACAACAATCATAAAGTTGCAAATATAATAATCATAAAGACTTATGATGTCAATATTATCGATTCGTTAAAAGCTCCAAATTAACGGGAGGTAAGTCATGTTTACAAAACAATATAAACAATGCTAAACTATAAATAAATATACTCTTACCACTTGTGGAGTGAGTTGTACTGATACGGTTAACGGCACATCATATAAACATCACCACCATCCTGAAACCAAAATACGAACATAAATACTCGGACTCTAATTATAAAAATATACAACGTAACAAATATTCTTTACTCATTCATATTTGTACTTGGTAAAAACTATTTACTACAAAACTATTACTTTATATAAATGGAAACACTTTTCCGTCTTGCACTTAATAAGCCGTCATTTATAAAATATAGACTATTCATGACAATAATCAAATAGTAATGTACGCAAATTAACAATACAATTCAACCGTGGCAAATAAACCGTAGATTATAAAATCATATACATATAGCGTAATAAAATACTCTCTTGTACATCTCGTGTACTTGTGTTACATACATGCGATATGAGGAGAACGTTACAAAACAAAATAGAAACTTTACTAGAATATCATTTACGTGAAAAATATAAATAATGTTAATAAAGAAGTAACTTACAGTATTCTATAATAATGTTGTCCAAAATATATAAGGTTTACAGGTAAACTATGTGGTCAATATAAGCATATAAATTCAATGGACTGTCATGGCTATCGTCCCGTGGAAATGTACAGGTACAAAACAAAGGAAATTAAACTTGACCGCGAAATATTAACAACCAATCAGATACAATGATTTAAGTAAATCCCTAATGAATATTCATAGAAAATAACGTGAATATTACTATACATAAAAATAGGGTTTGCAAGTAATAATTTAACCAAAATACAATATTCAAAATATGTAATTAAGCTTTATAATAACTATAGTAATTAAATAGAGTAATTAAATAGATGATTTTTACAATATATAAAATGATCATAAAAATCACTCTGCTACATAGACAATTTAGACAATGTAATAAAAATCTTATCTCTTAATGTATGTGGCCTAAAATCAAAACTTTTGTATCATGATTTCAATGATCTTATTGTCAAAAATGATATTTGCCTTTTTGTTGAGACGAAAACAGATAAATATGATATATTGAATGTTCCCAATGGTTATAACTATTTTTGCAAACACAGAACTGCTTTTGATAGAAAATCTGGTGGCATAACAATTGTATATAAAGAAAATTTGAAGTCTTATCTAAAATTTCATAAAACAAAATCTGATTTTGTACAATGGGTTTCAATTTCAAATGAACTATTACTAGATGATAAAGAGTTATTGTTAGGGTGTGTGTACATCCCACCTGAAAACTCCAAATATGCATCAAAAGAAGTTTTTACTGAAATTGAAGATGAACTTCTTCATTTACAAGATAACAGTTGTAACATTGCACTATTAGGAGATTTTAATGCAAAAACAAAAACATTAGATGACTTTAGTGTACCTGATGACTCTCTTTTTGAAGTTTTGGATAATTTTAATGATAACGAATTGCTAGTATATCTGTATGACTATCAGAAACTATTGTTACATAATATATCTTTACCAAGATTTTCGGAAGATACGTCTTCGGTTAATAACTATGGATATAAATTGTTAGATTTTTGTAAAAAACTAAATATTTATATTGGAAATAGTAGATTGAATGGAAATGATAAATCTGTTGGTAAAAAGACATGTAAAGATGTATCACTTGTAGATTATTTCTTATTATCCTCAAATGTTTTTCCAACTGTAAAATCTTTTGATGTATTAGATTTCAATCCCCTATATTCAGATGTACATTGTGGGCTAAGTGTGTATTTGCATTCCAATGTAAAGAAAAATACTACAAAACAAAATGTAGGTCATTGTAGTAAATCCAATTATATTAAATGGAATGCTGCCAAACAAGACGAGTTTGTCGAAGCTATTTTTAGTAGCCAATTGTCATTCGGTGAACTTGATACTATTTTTAACGATGAATGTGAAGGCAATCAAGTGAAACATATTATTGATAAAGCGGTGAACAAAATTGGTGAGATATTTAGAAACACGGCAAAATCTATTTTTGGCTTTAAAAACTCGACTCGAAAAAAAATAAAACCTGACAATAAGCCGTGGTATACTAAAAGTTGTCATGAAAAACGAAAGCAGTTTAATATTAACCGTAAAAAATATAATCTGCGAAAGTCGTCTGTAAACAAACAGATACTCACGAGATCAAGTCGAGCGTATAAGAAGGAAATGAAAAAATGTTATAGTGAACATTTGAAGAAATTTGAGACGCAACTTCGGAATGCCTCTAAAACTGATACAAAAAAATTTTGGGGTATTTTGAAATCATTCTCAAAGTTTCAAACTTCTGAAGAAAATAATATTACACTTGATCGCCTATATGAATATTTTAAAGACTTGAATAACAGTAATGAAGAAGCCAGTGTGGATGATTTTTCAGAAATTTATTCTCAAAATGACGTTGAACTTCTTAACTCTGAAATAACAGAGGATGAAATCGTTAAAGCCATTAAAAATTTGAAAAATTCAAAAGCACCAGGCATAGATGATATTGTAAATGAATACATGAAAACAACTTTGTGCAAATTTTTACCATACTACCATAAATTGTTTAATTTAGTATTTGATAGTGGTGAAAGTCCTGAAACATGGACATTAGGAATTATTAAAGCTATTTACAAAAATAAAGGTGACCCGAAGGACCCCGACAATTACCGGGCGATTTCTTTAGTGTCATGTCTAGGTAAAGTGTTTACTTCAATCTTAAACACAAGATTAAATAATTTTTCAGATGAAGAGGGTCTTATATCTGGATCACAAGCAGGTTTTCGAACTGGATACTCTACGCAGGATAATATTTTCATCATTTATTGTTTGATTACACTATTTTTATCAAAGAAAAAAAAGTTATTCTGCACATTTATAGATTTTAAAAAAGCATTTGATACAATTTGGAGGGCAGGGTTGTGGCAGAAATTAATTAAAAGTAATATCCAAGGGAAGATGTTTAAAGTGATCCACTCATTATATAATAACATTAAATCTTGTGTCAAAGATGGTGATAGATACTCTGAATTTTTTACATGTGATATTGGTGTTAGACAAGGGGAGAATTTATCTCCATTTCTTTTCGCTGTTTATTTAAACGACTTAGAAGAATATCTGTCTGAAAACTGTGAAATCGGTCTTGACACTCTAAGCTCTTTAAGTTTTGAGAACCTTGGTATATATATGAAACTATTTGTATACTATATGCAGACGATACTGTTATATTTGCAGAATCACCACAGGAATTAAAACAAGCACTTAATATGTTTGAAAATTATTGTAACTTATGGAAACTCAAAGTTAATGTATCAAAAACAAAAGTTGTAATTTTCTCTAAGAGAAAGTGTACTGTCGAATATGATTTTGAAATATTTGGTGAAAAAATATATCAGCAGGATGATTATAACTATTTAGGTATTTTGTTTAATTATAATGGTAGTTTTTGTAAAGCAAGGAAAAAACTTGTGGACACAGAAATCACTATATTCATTGTACACGAAAATTCGTAATATTAGTATACCTATAGATTTGCAACTAAAACTTTTTGATGTATTGGTGTCTCCTATATTGACATATTCATCTGAGATTTGGGGTTTTGAAAATAAGAACATTATAGAAAAAATACACTTACAGTTCTGTAAGAAAATTTTAGGAATTAGATCAAGTACGCCTACTTTTATGGTGTATGGAGAACTTGGGCGATACCCTTTAGAAATACAAATAAAATTAAAAATGCTGTGTTTCTGGAACAAACTAGTTGGAAATACAGACAAATTATCTAGTAAAATGTACAAATTACTTTTCAAATTAAATGAAAATGGCAATAGAAATATGCTCTGGATTAATTATATTAAATCCATATTTGATGAAACAGGTTATAGTGAAATATGGAATAACCAAGAATATGTTAATCCTGAATTTTTAAAAAATGTTGTACGACAGAGATTGCACGATCAATTTATACAAAAGTGGTTTTCAGATGTGTCTAATTCTTCACGAGGGAAATATTATTCTGAATTTAAGACAGAGTTTGAATTGGAAGATTATCTTTTAAGGTTAAATCCTGTAAATAGAAACTATATATGTAAACTGAGAACATGCAATCTCAAATTTCCGATAGAGACGGGACGTTTGGCTGGTATACCAAGGAATGAAAGATTGTGCAATCTCTGTAAACAAGTTGTTGGAAACGAATTCCATTATATTTTTTGCTGTAATGAATTGAAAGATATTCGAACTAAATATATAACGGGTTACTTTGTTAATGTACCCAGTGAGTCAAAAATGAATAAAATGTTGAATATAGGTAATACACAAGTTCTTACTCACCTATCATGGTTCCTCCAAAAGATTGTAAAACTCTTATAGAGTCAAACTGAAAAGTCACATTACTTCACGATCTAGTACTCTCATGATCTAGTACTCGGATGACATATTTATTTACATTCCATAAGGCAGCAACCATTTGATTTTCTGGGGGGGGCTATGGTTTTTTTTTCTGTGCAAACTTTTTTTTCGCCTTCAGCGAAGAACAATCTATTTTTTTAGCGACAAACCGAAGACAATTTTTTTCTTTCAATTTTAGCATTACATATAGTGGCAGCTGAGGGTGAAACAAACAATTTTTTTTACTCAGGGTCCAAAACAAATTATTTTTTTCACCAAAACCTGGAAACAAACTTTTTTTTCCAAAAAAAAAACATAGCCCCCCCCCCCCCCCCCCCAGAAAATCAAATGGTTGCTGCCTAACACAACACTCTATTTACACGTGGTGGCGTGACGTACTGTAACCGAATCGAGTACACTCAAAACAAAGATGAAGCATGAACTTGTGTATTACCTTTGAAATGTGTATTAATAATTATAATATATATATATACGGTAATGCTACTACCTATATTTACTTTGTATATGTAATACATTTGTATAAGTTCAAATAACTTGAAATCATATAATTTAATATAAACATGTAAGATAATTTCTATACTCATTCTGTCATCTGTAATTATAATATACTATACATATGTGATGCTCCCGTAGCGCAGTTACTGCGTCTGAGTTTGATTAATAAAGTTTGAAAGTTTGAACAGCAATTTCCCAAATGAGTGCCACCGGTTACGGTTACGGTTATATGTTTTTGGTGGACGACTTACCAATTGGTAATTGCGCCCTGGTAACTAAATTTGGAATTAGTCCATTATAGTAATATTTTATTTTAGAGATAATTCCATTTAATTAAAATTAAAGAAAATAAATATAAATTCTAGGCGACCCTTTTTGTTTACAGGTGGTGCGCCTTATTAACCTGTACTAGTTTAAACTTATTTTATTAAATTTAAATAGAAATAAAACTTATAAAACAAATGAATGTTGTTTTTTTTTAATCTTTTATAAGGGGTTAAGAAATTTGGTTTTTGAGACTTCGGGTTTTGCCCTATACTTTTACATCTATTTTTTAACTAGAAGAAAAATGCTGTATGTTTTTTGTTTATGTTTTTGGTTTTTTTCTCCATCTGTGGTTGTTAGTGTTTTTGTTATAAATAACGTATTGTGTCACTTAATTATGTTTGTTTTAATTAAGATGGTCAGTTGCTTTGTCGTATTTTTTGAATACTATAAGTAGACTATGTTTGATCAGTTGCCCCAGCCAGTGGTCCCGTGAGAATCGTGCATACGCACTATCTCACGGAAGATACAAACCATGATAGTGTAGGTTAATTGCAACCTGGAACAAGGCATCGTCGTGTGCTCTGACTGATGATCAGTCAGGCAGAGAACAAGCCCATGTCTAACTCCCGAAATGCAATAACTGTTTCATGATATACCCCCCCCCCCCCCCCCCTGAAAATCCAAATTGTATAGATAGAGTAAAAAAAAATAAAAAAAAAATAAAATAAATGAAACTATTACTTATTTTAAAACAAAACGGGGCATTCTACTTCTAAATTAATTACAAGGGTTTCAGTTTGAATTGTACGGGCTTTTTTGTCATTTCAGTACAATCGATGTACTTTGCGCTGACTCCACTGTTTTCTAAGCTTCGTACATGTCAAACTGGATTTAACTTTAACTTAATTTCATGCCCTGTATGTCACGACTACCATGTCTGGGGGCGACCACTGGCTGGCACTGCTAATCTACATACGTGTCTACAAGTAATGCATACGACTTTTTAAATAATTTTGTTTGTTAGTTAAGTTTTATATTTGTATATGTTAGTTGTAGCTTTAGCCTTTAAATTGAAATCTGAGTTGAGAAATTCGGTTTGTTGGTTTTTAAACTTAAATGCTAAGGGTACTATAGTAGTACTACCGATATGCTTAAAATGTTTGCTATTTTATAAAATCGTAAAGGCACTTATATATTAATACATCTTTTACCCTTTCTGTGTTCCTTTATTTCACAATTGAACTATTTAATTGACCTTGTAGTGTTGTTGTTTTATACTTATGTAATCAAACAATAAAATTGTGGGTGTGTTTGATTGGGTGTTTGGTTACTAAATCACGTCCTTGTACCTGGGTGTGTATGTACTAGCACTGTAGTGTTGTACATGTAACACGTGTTTGTGGTGTGGCATTGGTGTTATTGAAGAAGTTGTGTAAGTTTTGTGTTTACATGTTTACTTTATAACCTGTTATTTCTTCATATTCTTATTTCTTATTCTAGTTTTTTTTTGTTTGTTTTTTTTTAAATTTATTACGGATATTATCCTTTCAATGAAAATGTTTAAATATATATATATATTTGTCTTTGCATTTCATAGCTTACTTGGACTGCCATTTATAGAAAAGTTTCTGAACTTATGTATCCCTACCTAGTTCTGTTGTTTTGGGTTTTTTTTTTTTTTTTTCTTTCTTTCTTTCTTTCTTTTCAGAGTTTAATTGCAACTTACGCATTGTTTTATACTAATGTCATATGTTTATATGTCCCCTTTTGTGGCATGAATAAAATTAATAATGGGTAGGACTGATTGTGCTTTTTCACTAAGCAGACTTTGCATCGAAAAATTTGTAACTCCCTGTGCTATTAACTCTTGGAACATAACATTTCTGTTATCGCTATATGTAGTGCACTCTAGCAGAAAGTGTTTTGCTGTTTCTGGTGCTCTACCGCAATTTTCGCACATTTCAGAATTTTTAACTCCTATTTTGAATACATGTAGATGTTTATTTAGTTTAGCATATCCAGTTCTAAGTCTGTACATAATAGTTTCTTTGCGCCTTATCATTTTTGGTAAGGACACCTTAAATGATATTTTTTCCTTTATTTCATACAAGTGTCTACCCTTTTTGTTGGAATCCCAGCTAGTTTGCCACATAGTTTTAAGTATATTTGTACATAAAGTTTTTATATCTTCTTTATATAGTGGGGTATTTGCGTATATAATTTCATAATTCAAAGCATGTTTTGCTTGCATATCAGCTAACTCATTTCCCCAGATACCTACATGGCTAGGAATCCATTCGAGCACGACATTTATACCTGCTTTTAGTAGCGTTGTTATACTATAGTAAATATCATAAATAATTAAGTTATTGACCTTTGATAGAGGTCCCTGTATTGCCTGTAAAGCTGATAATGAATCAACGAAAATTACAACATTTAATGGTAGGACATCTTGTATCCAATTGAGTGCAAGGAATATTGCCATAAGTTCGCATGTAAATACTGATAAATTGTTATGCAGTCTATACCCTTTTTTTATTTTGAATTCTGATATTACATAAGCACAGCTACTTTTTCCACTATCTGGTTCTTTGGATCCGTCAGTATATATTTTTATATAATTTTTATAATTACATTTTAGTATCAATGAGGATATCGCCCTCGCTTTTGATAAGATGTGGGAGGTCCTTTTTTGTTATAATATTGTGTAACTGGGTGCTAACATTGGGTTTAAGTAAGTGCCACGGGGGCTGTGGGCATTCACTCTGTTTATATATAACTTTTGTATCAATATTAAATGTTTGTATAACATCTTGTGCTATGCAATAGAATGGTTTTTGCTTCGTTTTAATACGGTTTTGATAGTATTGATAGTCAAAATCGTTTTGTAAACTAATTTTAGCTGGATGGAGATCATCATAACTCATAATATTTAAATATGCTTTTGTAATTAAAGATTTTCTTCTGTCCTCGTAGGGAGGGTCACCCATTTCGGCCTGTAAACTTGCAAGTGAGGCCCCTTTAATGACACCTGTACAAGTACGCAAGGCCTGCGTTTGTAAACTATCTAGGATCTTTTTTGTCGAGTATGATGCGGTATTATAAATTTGACATCCATAATCTATTTTGGATCTTATTAACGCTACATATATATTTCGTAGTGTGTGACTGTTAGCACCCCATTTGGTCCCAGATATTACCCTCATACAGTTCAACACTTTGGTGCATCTAGTATGTATGTACTGAATGTGTTTATTCCAAGTTAATTTGCAATCAAATATAATCCCTAAAAATTTAACTTCTTTAACTATTTGCAATATATTGTTTCCAAATTTAAATTTGATATCAGGAATATTCTTTTTTCTATTAAAGGGAAATTCCGCGATTTTTTACTTATCATCTAATTATGTTCATCTTAACATAAAAAACACATTTGCAAAGTTTTAAATTTATATTCCTTCTAATAACGGAGAAAATCAAGTATTTGTAACTTTTTTGGTTGAATTCTCGAGTGGGTCGTGACGTATTAGCCCGATTTATTGAATTCTGGGAAAAAATAAAATCTGTTTAACTCTTATAGCTTATCGACAATATACGTAATTAAAAGCGCACAGCTGACGAATGGTCGAAGTTATTAACCACAATATAAGAATGAACGAAAATGAATATGCATATACCGTTTTGTATTGATTGAATTAAACTCCTATAAAATTATCTCTAGTAAATGTTTTTGAATAAATTTAATTAATTATTGTTGAGATTTTTTTCATAAAATATTTATTGAACATTTTTACTGATATTGAACTAAAAATATTTCAGTTCTATTTACCGTTATTGTTTTGATAATCATTTCAATGCAACTAATGTGTGAGCAGAGTGTGTATATTATTTTGTAAAGGTCACTGTATATTTCCCGGCTTGAGGTCAATTCGTTTACCTTGTAGCTATTTAGCCGCAGGTGTGAGTTCAAGCGTACACAGGTATAAATGTTGTTATTTGGAAAGGATAAACAGAAAGGATTAGAAAGAGTATGCTGTCACCATGTTAATACACTAAGATTTAATACACGATGAGAATAAAGATACAATAATTAAATTGTGTAAATTAATTGAAAATAAAATTCAGATTCGTGTAATTCCGAAAGTGTATAAAAATAAAAGGAAACAATTTTTGATTACTTTCTTAGCGGCAATTGGCGTAAAGATTCAAATATGAAGCAAAAAATAGTAGTTTTAATCTTTAATAAAAACTAAATGCAATACTACCCAATTTGATATACCATTGTACATCTGTTTGATATCATTGACTTAACCGGAATTTCTTAACTTGTATTCAAATCTGACTGTGTTTAAATGCTAATAAAACTATTGCAATTTTAAAGTTTTTAATTGACAAAAAAATACAACATACAACATGCATGATTTTTTTTAGTTTCTTTTTAACATTTTATTCTTACATAATTAAATTCATTTGACAATCATTTACACGAACTTTTTGTGAAAAGAATATCAATTATCTAAGCTAAGGCATTATTTCTTTTGAGGATTTTTGAGGATTTTTTTAAAAATTCTATGATAATATTTGTGCAATGTTGAACATGATAGCCGTCATTAATCCAAATAAGTAATACAGTAGTTGTAATAAAAGTTATATTTTAGTCATGCATAACTGATATTGACGAATTTATAATAGTTCGTCCATACATCGTTGTTCTTGAAACAATCATTATTAGTATACATGTAAGTTTCCTGACGTATAAGAGCCATTGAGGATGAGCTCCAGAAAAATCAGACTAGTGGCGTTTCGTTCGTTTGTTTGTTGGGAAAGGAGAGGAAATGCAACCGCTTGTACAGATAAACGACAGAATTACCATACAAGCATTTATAGTCAACACAATCAGAAAGAGTTCCCATCGTTAGACGGGGAATATGAAGGCTTCCAAGAATGAACAAGTGACATGTCTAACTCTGAACAGTTAGAAAACAGACTATCGACATCGACCGCTTGTTCTTAATATTTGAAACTGTATGCATATATATACGTATACGTTTATGATATATATAGTGATGAGTTCTTGCGTCTGACAAAAACTAAATTCCTTCATGGTTATATCTTGCCATACGTTTATATTGGTTTGTAAGGTGATTACTCAAAATCGTTATTTGAAAATCCTGTTTGTGAGATGTAGATTCATTTCAATACAGAAATTTCGTCTATATATTTCACAAGTGTATAACACGGAGAAGCTCTGAAGGTCCATTACTCCCATTTTGTTTGGGTGTGAACCATCGATGTTTACAGCAATATCACAGAATATGATGATGATGGTAGAAAGAACTATGGGCGTCATGTGGCAAATATTACATGCATATCGGACAATGAGTTGTCAATCTGTATGAAAAGATTTCCAATACAACCATATTATTGAGAAGGAATGTTTACATGCTATACTCTCGTACTAGTATTACAGGGTTCTTGTGGCGTTCACCTTAGACACACATCTTTTTAACGATGTTTAAAAAAAAAAAGACAGAACCAATTTAATGTCATATTTCCCTATTTTTTAAATATAACTAAAAGTCTTTTATCTGACAAGAATACCCCTATTTAGCGGACAAGTAATTTATTCTTTTTTCTGTTATTGAATACCAAGAAAGAAAATAAATCCCGAAATTAATTTGAAACTTTGATACTCAAAAGTTTCCCAGCAAAATATTCACATCCCCTGGGGATAATTAGTGTTCGTCCAGTGGCATATATAACCATATTTTGGAAATTGAAAGGGGTAGATACAAAAATATAAAAAGGGAAGAACGTTTATGTCAACATTGTTGTCTAAATAAAATAGATGATGAAGAACATTTTTTATTTACATGTATTAAAAATAAAGATTTGAGACTTCAATTTTTGCAGAAAGTTAGAAATACCTATTCTGATATAGATAATATGGATGGTGTGGATAAATTGGTTTTATGTCTTTCGTGTCCATCAATTATGCAGTATACGGCTCCATTTGTTAAAAAGTCATGGTCACTGAGGAGAGTGGACTCAACAACTGCATGATAGATACTTATATGTATATAATGTTTGTTCTTTTGTTGTTATTTTTGTATGATGTATTGTGTTCATTTATATATGCCTTCAACCCCATTGGGGTATAAATGTGCATTTATTCAATAAACAAACATTTATAACAATTGTGATGACGAATTCCTTCCTTTGTTCGAGAACAATCTTATTGAAATATCAATCTGTGATTTTACTAGGTCCACAGCTTCAATGAACCAAAGCAAAAGTTATACATCGACCTGTATTTAAATCAAATTGGTTCTCTTCTTCTTCTTCTTCTTCTGGTATATCTTCGACATTCGATGATTACATACTGTTGGCATACGTGGACTAGTCTATTTACAACACTTTTACCCCTATTTATTCAAAATATATGTTTTTTTCTTATGTTCAATGTATACATGTATATATTTTAAATTGCGCTATAGTCCCGCAACTTTCTATCCAGTCGTATAAACGAATCGTCGGCAAGTGCGTACATTTTTTTAAATCAATATTTCTGGTCTGTTCCAATCTGTCCTTCACTATTGACAATGACTATATATTACATTTTCCCAAATTCACCCTTGGAAAAAATATTTAAATAGATTTTAATTTCATCAAATCTTATTTTTTGGGTATTATTTATATGTTTATGAATTATATTCTTTACACCAGAAATGTTATTTATAAACAAGCGTATGAGTTTAGTAATGACAAGTAAGACAGAGTTGTATATTATTCATCTGATAGTTCGAAATGGAAAGTTATAAGTTATAAGTTATCAGCCGTGTACACTGATCAATACCTGCAGAAGTGAAACGATGCATGAACTTGCAAGCCCGACAGGAAATCGCTTGAATACCTGGACGTGTCACCTCACACCCCTCACAATACCTTTGGAAGTAATACCTTTAGCCATGCTGGTGATCAGATGAGGGAAGATCAAAATATATTTGAAAATTTTTTATTACTTTAAAGAATTATGAACAAATTAGATTTTCGAAAACAATTTTCACGGAACACTTATTTATGATTTCAACTTTGACTGTTCACCTAATTCCAATATCAACAGTTTAAAAACAACAGACCATGGTAATTTAAAAAAAGTAAGAATATTTTTCGTATCAAGTTAGTTAGTCGGATAAAACAACCGTACGATTGACAAGATATCGACACGCAATTACGACTACATCAGTTACTGTAGTTTTGTTTCTTTGTGGTTTATAGACATATCGTTTTTATTAATCGGGAAAGAAGACAAAATGGCGGATCGCACAGAATTGATACTCTAAATTTAAAATCGATGGTGATCGCTTATCTAGCGGAATAAAACTTTAATATCTATGAATTTGAGCATTTTTATACAGAATGAACATAATATCAATTTTTGATTTTTTTGCGAAGTTTCCCTTTAAATATAATACACACTGTTTTATTGGTGGATAAATTGAATCCCCAAGTGTTACACCATTTATAAATATTATTTAAATCCTGTTGTATTTTTTTCTGTAAAAAAGAAATACATTTTCCCGATAACCAGATAGCTCCGTCATCTGCAAACTGTGACATTTCACAATTTTTAATGCAGTCAGTGAGGTCGTTTACCATAATATTAAAGAGAGTAGGGCTTATGCAGCTACCTTGGGGCGTTCCATTTTGAAGTATATATATTTCTGAGAAAGTGTCATTAATTTTGACTTGTATAGTTCGATTTGTAAGGTAATCACTAACATAAGCAAGCATGTTTCCTTTAATTCCTAGTTTGATCATTTTTTTCAACAAGCCATGTTTCCAGAGCATATCAAATGCTTTATGGAAGTCAATAAATATACCTATAGTGACTAACTTTTTCAAAAAACTCTTTTGGATGTCATTGTCTAATCTAATACACTGTTCTAATGTGCTTCTGTTTTTTCTAAACCCACTCTGGGTGGGTGCATACAACTTATTTTTTTCTAAATACCATTTTAAGCGATTATTAACTATTTTCTCCATAATTTTATTGAAATTTGAAATTAAGGAGATTGGTCTATATGACAAAGGGTCGGAGTGGGGTTTACCAGGTTTTATATGTGGGATAATAATTGCATGTTTCCATGTTTTGGGTAGTTCCTGTAAAAACCATATTCTATTAAAAAATAATAATATAATACTTAAGGATTTGTTCGACATGTGTTTAAACATGTTGTAACCAATTTTATCTTTTCCTGGTGCACTGTTATTTGTGTCATTAATCGCATCTTTTAGTTCATTTAGTGTGAACTCTTCGTTATAGCAGTCTGAGTTATCTTTATAGAATTGTACTAAATTAGTATCATTTTTTTCTATATCTGCTTTGTGTTTTTTAAATTCTTCGTTATAGTTATTTGTACTGCTTATAGTGCAAAATTTTTGAGCTAATAAATCTGCCTTTCCCTTTGTTGTTTCATATATATTATTATTATCTATTAAGGTTTCTATTTCCTTTTTCTCAGTTACCTTTCCTAACATTCTTTTTATATTGTACCAAACTTTTGATAATTTTGTATCAGTATTCATTGAGTCACAGTATGATTCCCAATATTGTTTCTGTGAATCATTTAGTATATTTCTGCACTTATTTTGTTTCTCTTTATAGTTTTTAAAATCCTGCCCATTACCTGTATGTTGAGCTTTATTTCTGGCTTTATTTCTATCTTTTACTGCTTTAGTGTAATTAGTATTCCACCAGGGTACAGATGGTTTGTTACTTTTGCTATTATTTTTTCTGACTGGAATGAACTCCCCAGCGATATTGGTTATTGTATCAGTTAGTAAAGTACATGTTTCTTGAGTGTTACAAGTCACCATGTCTTCACATAGTATTTGGTCACACTTGCTGGAGAATCCATTCCAGTCAGCTTTAGCGTAGTTCCACTTAAAAACTGATTCATTTTTATAATCCGGTTTTTCATTAAGTGTTAATGAGACCACAAAATGGTCACTTCCATAAGTTGAGCTATGATCTACTGCCCATGTGGCTTTGTGGCTAATATTTGGACTAACAAGTGATATATCTATACATGACGTTTCTAAATTTATTGGATTTAGTCTGGTACCACTTCCATCATTAAGAATGACTATATTGTTATTGACTATGAAATTATATAATTCTCCCCCTTTAGTTTGGATACTGTTACTACCCCATAGAGTATGATGGGCATTAAAGTCTCCACACATAATTATATCATTTTTAACTTGTTTGAATATGTTTTCATATTCTGCTTCTTTAGTATTATTAGCACTGTCATATATATTTATTATAGTAGTTGTTTTGTTATCTATTTTAATATTAATACTACTATTTTCCAGTTTAGATATTATATTTACTTTTGTGTAATCTAATATGATCTCTACAGTAAATTGCTGTACCACCCCCTTTTGTGTTTCTAACTGAAAATGTAGCTAGATTATATCCTTTTATTTTAGTATGCTCTTCTTCATTATTATACCATGTCTCTTGTAGACATATAATATCAGGTATTTTGCTTGTTTTGCTCAATGACCATAGGTATTCTGGACCATGAGCATTGAAACCTTGACAGTTCCAATGAATTATATTTAATGTATTAGTCAACATTTGACTAAGCAGCATAATTAATTTTATTATAAGATACATTTTAGATTCTTTTTGTATAACTGTATATATATACTACTCATACTTTTCTTAACTACAAGTTCAATAGCTCAGTATAGCTGTGCAATAGTTCATCAGTCTTCAACTTTATACCTAATATTTTATCAAATAATCTGATCATTAAATCACAACATTCTATTGGGGATTCTAGTGCTTGTAGCCTAGTAAATGCTAGTAGTATTAGCAGTGCAAAATCATTTAGACCTTGTTGCTCTGTTATTTTATGGGTATGTATTTTTGAACCTTTGGATTTAGTTTCTGTTGCAGCCTTGGTGGCTTGACTTGCCCTTTTCTTTTTAACTTCTACAATGGCCTCTTTAATTGTGATTTTATCACTGTAAGCCTTTTTTAATACCTTTTGTTTTTCTGTCCTAGTAGGACAGTCTTTGCTATTTGCTGCATGTGCACCTTTGCAGTTTATACATTGCACGGTTTGGGAGGGACACTCATTAATGTCATGTCCAAGACCACATTTTCTACAGATAACAGCATTTCTGCATTGTTGGTGCATATGACCATATTTTTGACATTTGTAACATTGTACTGGTCTAGGTATAAATGGTTTGACTTTATACCTTGTAAACCCTATATTTATGTTATCTACTAATTGTGCAGTGTTGAAGAATATCTTCAAGGTTTTTGATGGTTTTCTTGTTTGCGACACAGAGTCATAGTAAGTTAATCTATTGACCTTAGTCACTTTGTAGTCTTTCAACACTCCCAAGACTTCTTCTTCTGTCAAGTCTATAGGAGTGTTGTATATGCAACCTATAGATGATTCCTGAGACTTGGGAACAGTACATTTTACTTGCCAGTCCCCAAGTCTCTGAGTAGCTAAAATACTTCTAAATTGGTAACTATCATTACATTCTATGATGATACCTCTTCTTGTACCGTTTACCCATTTTGGTGTACCATAATCTAGACTCTGTATAAGTCTTTGTATTTTGATTGGATTTTGCTGGCCCAATTCTACCTCTTGGGCTTGCATAATGACTAAGTATTTTTTAGGTTTAGGGGGTGGGGTTTTAGCATGGACCACGGTTTTAGGTTTGCGTTTCACCGTAGACCTTACTGCTTGGCTATATGATATATTAAATGGTGGAGTAGACCCTATCCTCCTTTTTTTGGAAGACTTTTCTGAGACAGTATCAAGTGATTCCATATCCGAATCCTGACTAGAAGTCTCTACCATTGAGTCACTTGACTCAATTTCAGAGCTAATCTCTTTACCCTTTTTACGGTCGTAATAAACAACATTGTCTATAAAGTCATCAACATCAAAACCTTGACTAAAAGCCATGTTTATCTTTTCTTATTTTATTAAGAAAACAATAGATAAACTTTCAGAGTAGGTATATTTGTTATCAACTATAAAACAAGTGCCTAACAGGATTGTGTGAGGTAGAGAAAGATGACTTTTAAACGATCGTGTTGAATTATGACATACAAAAATTGGCAGATCGGACATATTTTGACTTTAATTACTCACAGCTTTTGTTGGGGTTTAATTGGAATTGCAATATTGAAATTAGAATGAAAAATGTGTTTTTTGGTCAATATAAATAAACATTTTACCTGGCGAAGCCGTGCGTAAAATGAATTTCGGCGCTTCTCATCTAAAAATGACTTCTTTAGTGGAACAAAACGTTTTATTAGTTAATTTCCAGTAATTTCTCAAGAACAGGCTATCCATGAATAATTTATTTGCTCCAAATAAGTAGCATTTTGAGAAATATAAGAATTCGCAATTACGACCTTTCATACCTTTAGTTTCATTGATAAACATAATATGGACTCGTCCGTTGTCCAGTTTGAAGGTCATTTAATTTACTGTTCACTCATCACGTGTTCGTGTATAAAGAGGAAAACCAATTATATTATTAATTTTATATCAACAGGAGTTTCTCATACATTTCTTTAAAATTGAGAATTGAAATCCTTTGCACATTTTTAGTTTAATAAATCAATTAGGCAACTGTTCATTTAAAGGGGTCATAGGGCTTTTCTTTTATTTTCTTTTTTCATCTGTAATAAAACAGTGGCGGATCCAGCCCGCTGATTGATCTAAGAGGCGCTCCGCTGAAATGATTTAAGGGGGGGCTGCTCCAATCATGCTTCAGCGACTCGCTTATAAGTTTTCCAACAAAAGCAATAGTTGGGCCAGACCGTCCCCTCAGGTCCTACTGGAGTCACCTATGACAGAGATGATTTATTGATATTACACTTCTAAAAAAAATTCTTTATTAATTCAAAATTAAATAATTTTCGAAAGAGGCACGTAGACGAATGACCGATTTCATGAGACATACTATTTAATTGACACAAAAAATTCATTTTACTTTCCAACTTATATATTATTCAGTATAATAAAATGATAATCATATGAAACAAAAATACAGTGATAATTATGCACTTTTAATCTAAATCGTATGCGTCCGAGTCATTATCAATGCCTTCAGATATAGCTTCCGAAATGCTTATGCATTCAGATGAGGGAATATCATGATTTTCAATCTCTGCATCTTCATCTTCGGAATCAGAAGAATCACCAACGCTAAATACCAAAGAAGGATTTTCTCTTTTGAATTTTTCCATTTCGTCTTCTTTGTGGGTTCCCTGAAACAAATACCAATCTTCCCAAGTGCGTGCTTTTTTTACTAAACCTTCCCATTGTTTTTTTAGAACCAAGTCAATGCCTTTCTCAATGAGAAATTTCAGCATTTTAAATGTGTGATTGATGTTGTTATTGGCGACATAATTTTTTACCAATGCCCATGCCATTTCAATAGGGTTCAGTTGAGGATGATATGGTGGCAAAAAAATAACTTTATGTCCATATTTGGCAGCTATTGATGACATCTTCAGTTCTCCGTTAGGCATGTTTGCAAATATAACTTCGCGTATTGCCTTCGCTGTTTTCGGACAGGGCAATATTTAGTAGTCTGACCTTGAGTGTCTTGTGAGGGGCGTTTTCTGCATTTCCTTCTGTTATGACCCTTTTCTCCACATAAACTGCAGTGTCCATGGTGGTGTCTGGAATTATGGCCATTAGCTCCACAAACTGAACAAATCAAATACAAACAAAGAAAGAAAAACACTCGAACCTGGTGTACATTTCTGATAGACGCCATCGCACTTTTATACTGGTTTTGTTTATTTATTTTTGAAATAAAAATAATATAATAATTGGCGTTTTAAACATTTTTTTTTCATTGTCGATTCTTTCTGTCAATTGGTGTATGCGTACTCCCCCCAAAAATCAAAATTTTTATAAATCAATTAAGTAAAATTTTATATTTTTTATTCTTTTTTAAAACATGCTCGTTTACTTCAGAGTTACCATCCCTGCTTTAGGCAGCAACCATTTGATTTTCTGGGGGGGGGCTATGTTTTTTTTTGGAAAAAAAAGTTTGTTTCCAGTTTTTGGAGAAAAAAATAATTTGTTTTTGATTCTGAGAAAAAAAAATTGTTTGTTTCACCCTCAGCTGCCACTATATGTAATGCTAAAATTGAAAGAAAAAAATTGTTTTCGACTTGTTGCGAAAAAAATAGATTGTTTTTCGCCGCAGGCGAACAAAAAAGTTTGCACCGAAAAAAAAACCATAGCCCCCCCCCCCCCCAGAAAATCAAATGGTTGCTGCCTTAAAAACAATTCTATTGTTACATTTATTTTTACATGGTCTGATTTAATCAACATACATGTATACACTTTAAAGGTAAACTTATCATAACATTACTTAAGCCAATCAAATTGCACAACTGTCCATAACAATGACCGGTCCGAATCATTATCAGTGATAGGGGTAATTTGGGTAGGGAGAAAATAAGAGAAATTTTAAGTTAATTTTTTGTTAAAACGACTAAAAATTTGTGAACCAAAAGATTTGCTATTATTTAAAAAAAACATGCCGCTTTGTATCGGTACAATTTTCGCATCTCTCAGTTACGTATTTCGTGCAATAAAAAGTTTGGTCTCCAAAAGTCAACATAATTTTTGACTTTATACAGAAAATTAGCTCTATTAAAAGATTTACTTTTTAACAAATTTTACCATTATACAACGCAAAATCATTTCTCAACACACTTTAAAAAAAATCATTCTGATTGGTTCAGTAGTTTTGTGAAAAAGTGCAATGAAATGAACTATGGTATAGCAAACATCGAATTCCCTCACAGAATGTTATCACACACTATAATGTATTTACTAAACAATGGTGGGAACTTTTATATATGAAAAGTACTCACTATATGTGTGTACTTGAAAAAAAAAATTCTTATTAGTACAAATATTAGTTACTGGAACCAAATAAAGTATTAATTTCTATCTATTAGTATTACATATTAGATATTAAAGATATTAAAGATGAAAATAAACTATACTTATAACAATAACGTTGTTTTGTGAACACTGGTCGGTGATTTCGGAGCTACGAAAAAACACGTCTATTCAACTGGAAATCTCACTACTATATATGGTAGAATGAGTGCTTTTTATAAAGCAAGGTCGGTACATCAAAAAAACTGCTCAAACAGCTTGTATTTTTACAAGAATTTCACTACTATGTATGTTTTCACTCCGCTTGAACTCAGCTTGGGAGTTGTGTTTTTATAGTGATCTTGAATTGTATTTCCTTTACAATTTCTTGACAAAAGCATAATTAATACTTGTGTTCATCAAAGAAGTAATAATAAGCAATCAACAATCTTCTTAAATTTCCAACTTAATCATTACTTGATTACAGCTGATTACCTTGTTTTATATTTCAAAACTGAACTCATTGTTTTAATTATGACAGAAATTAGTCTCCCATTCGGATATAGTCATTGTTTAACAGCTCTTTATGAAATTTTTACTAGCTTCAGAGTTTTATCATTTTAATTTTACCAGGAAAGTCAGATTTCCACAATTTTTATATATATATATTTATTGAATTTAGTGATTTTTTTTTGATTTTTGTATTTCAATGGTGATTTTTTTGTGACTTGTATGTTTTTTACGGAATATATTTGAATTTTTATAGAATTTTAAGCTTTTTAGTGTCTCATAAGTCGTTTTTATGGCTGGATATTGATTGTTTTATGTGTATATATTTATATAATGTTGCTTATATTTATGTCAATCAATATGTGACACTTTAATAAACTATTTACTTACTTACTTATTAATATTTATTCATTTTGTTCTATTTGCTACACAAGATATCAAACAATCATCTAGAAAACAATAAGATATTTTAATATTTTATTAGATTAAACACATTCATTTACGATAAATATATAATGAGTAAACAAATGATATAACAAAAATTAAGATGAAAAATAATGTAAAAACAGTATAGTTTATTTAAAAGTTATAATAACCATGTATAAGTATCAAAATAATTCATCTATAACATCTAAAAAAAACAAAAAAAAAACATGGACGATACGTCTTTTCAAAGTATGGCCGTTTTTGTACTAGGGCCGTTTCATCTTTTCGGGGTATGGCCGTTTCATCCTATGGCCTTCATGGTAGTATGGCCGTTACGTCTTGCATCGAATGAGGCCATTGTATACAAGTTTCAAAACAACAAAAAACAATTTTTCGAAACCTTTTTTGAACATGGTATTATATGTAACAAATGCAGTCAACAACAATTTTGTCGCAAATTCACAAATTGTATAGATACTAGTACTGAAATTTTTACCACCGTCCCTACACCGGTAAATAAGTCATCAGAAAATAAAACAACACAACAGAACAAATCAGTTACACTACAAATCGTGATTGTAGGTAAAACAGCAAGAAGCTGTTGTATCTGTATCACAACGAAGGGTCGATTTGTTAAAATGACAGAAAAGGCAATATAACATGTGTTAGTAACACAGGGTGATCTATGACCAACTGATGTAAGATGTTCTCCGGTTAAAATATATACATGTATTATCTTATCTTATCTTATCTTATAGACGATAAAACCTTAAAAGACCAAGACAAATACCGATGTACATATATTCAGAATGATTAAATCACGATTTGAATTTGTTCGATATTATTTGGTCCTTGACAAGTTACACGGTATGGCACCTTGCATAAAGGATGTTAATAATTATATAAAATCAATATTAAAAAATCAATAGTCTTGGCCTTGTTTTTGTAGGAATACCTGTTCAAGGTATGAAAATAGATGATGTGACGTATTTTCCTGTACTATAATTAGCATCTATCGGGCTATTTTAAAAAAAAAACATGATTTACTTATCTTATCGAATGAAACAAATTGCCGGCAAATTGGCTCTACTTCTTTGAAGATATATAAAAAGAAATGTAAGCAACAGGCGGTCAGTGCATAGAGTAATTTCACTTACTAAAACATGTATATATATCTAATTCAAATTTTAAAAAAGAAATAAATTCTGACACGCTGATAAATTAAGGAATAGCAGTACTGCAGTTGAAGAATTGACATCGTCAATTGCCGATTTGACGGTCGCAAATGCAGATGCTTCATGTGTTTGTCATCTGAAACTTGATGAGATATTTTGGTGACTAAATTCAAATTTGAAAAAAATGCAGGTAAGGTATTTTGAGTAAAAATTAAAGGCAGAATGAGCAACTTTGCAAAAAAGGCAGAACCGAATAGAGTGGAAAACAAAACAGGCAGGACAGAGATTACAAACAAAATAAATGCATGACAAATGTTTTCATCCTAGCCAAAAGAAAATTCAAATGGAAGCTCCTTTAACAATATCTTGGATTATACAAAAGTTCATATAATAAGTCTTACATGGCTTAGTAGGATCAGATCAAATAAAATAAAGTAATTTCGGGGTAATTCGTTTTTTCACTGAATATTGAACATGATATTGAGGCGCCTTTACCAACTCTACCATACAGAAATAAATATTTAATTCTCTTTTTGAAAGTACGGCATTCAACACGGAGCATTGGCTTACACCGAACAGCAAGATATAAAGGGTCTCAAAAAGACTTGTAAAAAAATAATTCAAACAGAAAAAACAACGTTTAATCTTGACAGAGAAAACCAGATACACATATGAACCACACTTACAAATGACATTTCAAATAGGGTTAACAAATTGTCGTTTCGTTTTAACCCAGGTTATCTTTTATTATAAGTGCAAACTGATTTCGGTTCAACGGATTGTGATATTATTTAAATTTCATATTTTGTTCAAAATAACATTTATCTTTCACACCGTAAAATTGTAATTTGTTTTATTTTGATCTACTTTTTCGCATTGGTAAGACTAGTTTAGGAAATTTCGCTTACCTGTTTTTTTTTTAAGACGCAAAAAATAAAACTCCATAGCAATGCATTATCAACGTTTTAAAGTCATAAGAAACGAGTGAGTGGTGAAAAATAATGTTTATCCCACAAGATAAACTTAGTCTTCTAGGCAGGATTTTATCATTTTTTTACGCAAATACATCGTATAATCGACAATTTTTTTTCTCTCTGTCTCACGGTGGGTATGGTTGTCCTGCGAGAGAACGTTCTGTGCTGGTGATTTGGTCCTGTCAGGTGCTGGTGGGTCCTGATTCTGTGCTGGTGGGTTTGTTTACGTTGTACCAGAACGGCAATAAAACGACTGTTTTGTTGCTTAATTTTTCTCTGATGCGTCATAAGTACCATGCAAAGTATATTACAACAATATTATATTGCAAAAGTCGTGCAAGTTCGTTAAACGGAATTGTCCTGACGCTGTGCTGGTGATAAGAAAAACGGTCCTGGTTCTGTGCTCCTATGTCCTGGTTCTGTGCCTTTATATTTTAGTTAAAAGTGGCATATATTCAAGATCATTGATGCTGCACTGTTATTGACTAATTAAACTGTTGTCTGCTTTCTTGAAATTGACATTGTTGTGAATCTGTTTACTGTTATTATGAGAGAAAAAATAACCCTTTTTTTTTAAGATAAGAAAATATGTTTACGATTTTCGGGATTACGATCATTTTGCAAGATCACCAAAATACGTTGTAATTTATACAATACTTATATAAAGTAGATGATGTGGTATGTTTGTTGTCAATGGACAAATTCCCATAAGAAACCAAAGGAAGTATGTGTTAACAACCATACGTCATCGTACGACCTTCAACAATAACCCATAAAATAAAAAAGTAAAAGGTTTTGCATAAAAATGGAGAGCAAAAATATAGAAAAAAGGACTTTCTGAGCGTTTGAATCATATGTCTTTAGCAGCTTAAAACACATTTGTTTGTGAACAATTTAGTGCTGACTAAAAGAATGACAATAGTATTGCGGGTTTGTTTGTTTTTTTTTGTTTTTTTTTGGGGGGGGGGGGGGTGGGATAAGTTAGAGCGAGGTTACCAGTGAAAGTTTTAAGCTTGGAATAGTTTCCCGTAAGATTTAAAAGTTGTATTTTAAAAGAAAAATGTATCTTATAGCTATTAAGAATCACTTGCTGTATCTGTAAGATTTTTTCAACATAATTTTTGTCTGAACGGTTATCAGGTATTTTTTTTTTCGAAAGTTCGATAGAACACTAAAAAAATCACTATTTTATGAAAGGGCAGACTAGAATATGTCAATTTCAAAATTTAAAATATCTCGTAGCTTCATACTACCAATTGAGTATATAAGTTTAAAAAAGAAATTCTTAGATTAAACACCTACATTTAACTTTAAAAGGTCATAACAGTTTATAACAATACAAATCTACACACACAAAAAAACTGGCTTAATTTCAACTGGTTATCAACCCGAATCGCTATAAGATCATATATAAGATCACCTGTGTCAATGGGTCGTGTGAGGTTCATGTATTGTCTTGGCGTCCGCAATTACAAAAAGATCTTTTCTGAAATTACTTGACCAAATGTTACCAAATGATTTTTCAAGAGTGAATCTAGGAAAAACAATATTCATCAACAAACATGACCACTGTCTGTCTGTTAAAATGTATTCGAGTTCTTAGTTACAGCCGATTCCATTGAGTATGTAGGCAAATGAAATATCTTTGGTTAGCTTACGTGTTAGCTAAACCGTGAAGTCATTGTTAGGTAAGGTATACTATCCTCCTTTCGAAGTAGCCTGGTCCTACAGACAGAAAGATGTGTCAGTTGTCGGGCTAGTCTACTCTTAAAGTAGGGTAGTTTACATAACCTAACAACGACTTTTCTGTTCAGCAAGCAAGATAACCAAAGATATTCCCTTTGTCTACACACTAATTGAAATCGGCTTTAATATTGCAAAAGTTCAAGAAATTAGGGCAAAACTTACCGAGTAAAAAAAATCAAAAGGCCAATGTCTATCTACCTTGCACATTTCAGAAAATTCAGATCAGATAACGAAACTGGGTCCAGCAACATTTATAAGCAATTTAAGATTTTGACCCTCACAGTTTCCATTCACCACAAATATTCTCGTTACAACGAATCATGTTAAATACAAAAATACCAGTTACAGCCTTTTGTTTATCTATTAATATATGTATACGGATAAAGTTATGAAAGGCAGCAGGGTCACCAGGGTGAGGAGTCCATGTCATCTGAAATAAATGCTAAGCATAGATCTAGAAAGCGACAGATTGAGTATGAGCTCGGTAAAATATTTCAAAAAAGAAGATGGAAATGTGAAAATTTCCGTGCGTCAGGTGCAACAGCATACGAACAGCTAACATGCCTCGTCAGGGTGGAAGCTAAAAAGTCCACGAAAATTTAATTTAAAACCTTTATTCGTTCCAACAAAGTTATTGAGATTTTGTTGAGGATTTAACCATTTACGACAACAAGAATTTTTTTTTTAAATTAACAGCTCTTCTATAAATATATGCAAAGCAAACCATTGATCAAATTGCTTGCTATGACTGTTTGGATGTTTGTAAACGACAGGTAGGTAGTCTGTTTATTATATACTAGAATTTGTTTGGACAATAAACATTAACTTCAATTCCTGTCAGTTTGTATTTGTCCAATCAAATCCCAGTATGTATTGAAACTCCGCCTACCTATTGTTTGAAAACATCCAAGCAAACATAGCAAGCAAGTCAATCAAAGTTTTTTTTTGCATGCTTTTATAGAAGAGCTGTACTAAATAATGCAAAGAAGCGTTTAAGTCTTTCGCCAAAAAATACTATCAATTTCTTTTTGTCCTATGTAAACTTCCATACCATTTCCTTCCATTCATGATCATTAAATTGAACTGTTAAACATTTCTTGGTACCTTCTTAATTCCTTAACAATAACTGTTGTTAGCACAAGATTCACTGCACACTTTTAAAGTTCTGCTTCATCAAACTTTAAAATGTGAACTTAAGTTTTGAACTTTTTTTAATCGACACGATTGGGATTTTTGTATATGAGAACATGGTTTATCTATTAGTTGAAAATGCGGCTTTGAACTAGCTTTCAGTACCTGCGAGCATTCGTTGTTCAATAATGTGTGTCTTTGTGTTATTATTTTATGTGATAAATTGTTGTGTTGGTACACCACTGTAACAATGAAGGAGGAAATGAGGAGGGTTGGTTGGGTGGAAGTGGGGAGGGGTAAGCGGAGCGCTAACAAACATGTCTATGCGGCATGGGCTTTGATCATTGTTGAAGCATCAATGTAAGGGGCATTTAATATCTTAACAAAACTATTCTTATTTTAGATACTATATACATTGTTATCTGATATTGGACCAAAGATGTTGCCCTTTTATGTAATTATGTAATACAAGTTACGATCATTTGAAAACACATATACAGCCAAATGGATGCACAAGAGCTAAAATAGTAGTCATAGATCCTATTGACCACAATTATCTGCCCAATTTTATTGATTTTGTAACATTTGTTTCAAATATGACCAACTTCTTATCCAAAATCACCAGCACCGTATCAGGACCCACCAGTACAATGACAGGACCCACCAGCACAGTATCAGGACATGAATAAATTGTGAAAATGCTAAATTTTAATAAATTGCAATGTTTTTTCCCAAAATAGTTTTGTCGTGTGGATTGCGGTATAGAAAGCGGACTCTATGAGCATTTTTGTTTTATTTTTTCAGTTCTAGATTTTCTGAAAATGAGCATTTTTGTGTTACGCTTACTGAAACAGTCTAGAGGGTAAACTTTTTAATGGTTTACATATGAACCCATAAGAAACAAAATTGAAGAATTTCAACTGTTTTCTTCCATTTTTTATGAGTGAAAACGTCAAAAATCATCATTTTCGTCTTTGTGTACATTTTTTCATTGATCACCAGCACCCGTCAGGACCGAATCACCAGCACAGAACGTTCTCTCGCAGGACAACCATACCCACCGTGTGTCTGTTATGATTTAACAAATATGGCTGCTCATTAAATGCCGTATTTTGAAGCCGAAAATTACCGATTGTCACCTTATAGTAAACAAATAACAAAAAGCATGGGTATTGAGCATGACTTGTGTTTAACATGTATACTCAGATAGTTTATTTTAATGACAGATCCATGCGTATTGCGATCACCGGATTTTTACGAGGAGGGTCACACTCAGGTCACTATGCATACGGAAAATATGTCGGCGAATTGCTTCCTGGAAGCAAGCAATTAAAAATAAGTAAACTTCTTCTAAATTTTTCCATAGATATAAAGATTTGGTTTTGAAGTTTGGTTGTACCTGTAGGAAACTTATTTCAAACTTATTTTTACGGAAATGTTGTTAACCGTGCCCGGAAATTTAGAAATGATCCATGTAAAATTGTCGCTCCTTTAAATAAACTTATTTTAAAAGGTTACCTATTCAACACTGTAATAAGATCATTAAATATTGTTTTCATTGGTATAAATATTTGATTTTGTTATCAGTAAATTAAAAGCTAACTAAATATTACTAGTATGTTATATACATATACATATTCATGGATCTACAATCTGTCGATACCTGTAACTTGGCATTGCACAAAGTCGTGTTTTTCTCTGGCTGTTTATGACGTCTTTACACTAAATCCATTGGATGTTGGATGTGTACGGATTGATAGTTTAGTCTTAGATGCATGATTTTTTTATAAGTTGTTAATGGCTTTGAACTAGCTGTCAGATAACTGCGAGTACTCTCAGATCTGTTCATTGTGTCTTTTTGTGTCGGGATGTATAAGTATCCGGCCACGTCCACTTGTATTTTTGTCCTTCTGATGAGTTAAGCCTTTTTCAACTGATTTTTATAGTTCGTTCTTATGTTGTACTGTTATACCACTGTCCCAGGTTAGGGGGAGGGTTGGGATCCAGCTAACATGTTTAACCACGCCATATTATTTATGTATGTGCCTGTCCCAAGCCAGGAGCCTGTAATTCCGTGGTTGTCGTTTGTTTATGTGTTACATATTTGTTTTTCGTTCATTGTTTTACATAAATAAGGCCGTTAGTTTTCTCGTTTGAATTGTTTTACATTGTCTTATCGGGGCCTTGTATAGCTGACTATGCGGTATGGGCTTTGCTCATTGTTGAAGGCCGTACGGTGACCTATAGTTGTTAATGTCTGTGTCATTTGTGGATAGTTGTCTCATTGGCAATCATACCACGTCTTCTTTTTTTATAAATTAAAGAATTTTCCTCAAAAATAAGTATATGTACATAAGTTGTATAATGAAAACTATCCATTTAGTTATAAAAAACATATGCATATTTTTTTTTAATTTGAGGTTTCATATGACTTTAAACAAGGCAATATCGGGTCTCTGGATGTATATTACAAATGATTATACATTAAAAGCAATTTGACTACGCAAATATCACAGCTGTAGTATATAACATAATACATTGTCATGTAATAAGAAACTGATTTTTTTTTAAACTTTGTTAATTCTAGTGTGCCTATCCAAACCAGGAAGCGATTCAAACGCCGTGATATTTTTGTGAAGTAGGATGTCTATATTATTGATAATCAGTTTGTTAGGATTACTTTTACTTCCAGTATGTTATTTGTCTGTTGATCATATGACAAAAACGTGTGCAAAATGTGACTGCAATCGTATAGTTATAAATTGTGTAAACCATGGATTAAACAGATATCCAAATTTCAGTTTATATAAAACAGTCAGAACAATTAACTTTAGCCACAATAATCTTGAATATATTCCAGACGCTAATTTGTTACCTGACCAATTACTTATTTTGGATCTTTCATTTAATAAAATCAATAGATCTGAAAATTATTCATTATCAGAGTTGAAAACTCTTCAACAACTTAACTTGAGAAATAATGATTTTCACACAGTCTTGGACGGTAGAAAATTACCGGAATCAGTTATTCATTTGGATTTGTCAGTGAATAAGATCCATTCATTTGGAAGATACCCCTTTGCAAATTCTAGAAGGCTTCAGGTTTTAGATCTTCACAAAAACCTACTGAATTACACTAGAACGGTATTCCAACAAAATGTCTTCAATAATCTTCAAAAATTAACTGATCTTAATATCGGTCAGAATGGATTTGACACAACTGAACCCGTCTATCCCGATGAAGTTTTTAAACACTTAAAATCTCTCCGTACCTTAGTTATTGATGGCTTCTTGACAACATCATTCGGACAAGTATTTGCAGAAATGAAAAATCTGCAGGCGTTATCTATTAATAATCTAATGCTGCCAAATCTCGGAATTGAGACTATCACAGAAAATTATTTTGAAAATTTATCTCAAATAACGTCTTTAGACATTTCATTAAATCGATACATTCAGATAAACACATCAGGAAGCGAAGTACACCTGAAAAGCATTGAGTCAGGAGCATTAGCTAAATTGACAAAGCTAAGGAGTTTAGATATATCATTCAATTCGATGTTAGGATTTTGTGGTTTGCGTAACATCACACAAGATTTACCAAAGACAGATATCAAAGTCTTGAAGGCTAACCAAATCTATTGTCCATACGGATTAAGTACTATTCTTTTTGTTGATGACATAAAACCACTTAAAGACACAAATCTAACGGAATTGTATTTGGATGGGAACAGACTTGAGATGACAGAGGATCTAGCCCCGACTTACTTACCAAAAACATTAAGGGTACTGAGTCTTATGGGCAACCGATTACGGTTAGAAAAATATAAAGTTGACGGAATTTTCACATTAACTGGTATTCATTCCTTATTTCTGAGTTTTCAAGACCAAACCCAGTCACAAAAAGTACACTCTGGATGGTTCGTTTGTAACGATTTCATAGATACACTTCAATGTTTATCAGACCGAAAATCTTGGATGTTACAAAAACAAAATGTGGGCTTATATGCACAACAACGTCAGGAACCTTATAAATCGGACGAATTAGGTTTAATAGCTGAAACATATTCTTCGGATTCTGTAAACTATGAAGATTCTAAGAAATTTTCAAAGATTCGATATATCCAGTCGTATCCACATATAACAGTTGCAAATATCCAACCATACCAAACACTAGCGATTTTAGATATCCAGTCACCTCTACCTGTAACGACTACAGACACCAAACCATATCCACCTCCCGACTGCACATTCGATCCCCTTTTCTCCTTTGTCAACGCAATTCCACCAAATACAAAACATATATTTTATGAAAGTTCTAATCTCGGAGACATTATCATTCCATATTGGATGAGCAATGATACTTTAGAACACATTTCTTTACGTGGAAATAATTTTCAGAATTTTCAGGGACCCGTTTGTAATGTTACAAAAGTTAAGATTTTAGATTTGTCTGAAAATATGTGTTTAAACATCTTCGTACATTTTTTCATTGGATTCATTAATCTAGAAGAGCTATATATACAGGGAAATTTACTTGGAGATGACATGGAAACATTTGAACACGGGGAATTATTTGAAAAGCAGCTGCAGTTAAAAATTCTAAATATATCTTCAAATCGGATAACTACATTACCAAACAATTTTTTCGCTCATGTTTTAAATATTAAAACTCTTGACATCAGTCATAATCTTCTGACTGACTGGAATGTTACCATTTCTCATCTATGGAATCTTAATGTTTTAGATTTGTCATATAACCAGATCACTTTCCTCTCAGATAAGGCTATGCAAAAGCTTGACAAAATTACGTCACAGAGTATAGAAATTAACATGATGCACAACCCGTTTGAATGCTCTTGTGACTCTCTTTCTTTTCTTCTCTGGTATAAAAAAAATCGAAAACGAATGGCATCGTATTCGAATGTCACTTGCAAGAATAGCAAACGAGAACTTATATATGTCAAAGATGTACTGTTAATCTTACAGAAGCAGTGTAATTCTAAGGTGGGATTACTTATAGGAGCTAGTTTATTTTTATTTGTAGCACTTGGAATGATTTTCGGAGCTATTGCCTATAGATATAGAATAAGGTTAAAGTATTCGTTTCATATGTTCAAAAGACAATATTTTGGAGGTTACGAACCACTCCATGTCACCCAAAATTATGCATTTGATGCATTTATTTCATATGCCGACCAAGATCGACATTTTGTAATAAATCGTTTGATAGAACTAGAACAGAAAAAGGGAAAGAGATTATGCATTCATCATCGCGATTTTATACCAGGGAATGAAATTGCCGAAAATATAATAAATGGTATTCACCATAGCAGAAAGACCATTTGTGTAATTACACGTGAATTTCTGAAGTCTACTTGGTGTAATTATGAATTTAACATTGCTCTCACGGAGGGAATTTGCTCACGTGAGAGGGAAAACATTATAATTGTTATATTAATGGAAGATATTCCATTCAAAGAATTACCCATCCGGATAATGGAAGTGATAGGACAAGAAACCTATTTGAGTTTTGCAGAATATCTCAATGATGATGATACATTTTTGGACTTGCTTACGACGGCAATTGAAAACTAAACCTGAAGTAATGCTAAAAGAATCTCGGTTTTAAATAGGATACAAGCATTAAACTGATATAAAAACCATCTTGTAATATTTAAAGAGCTTTTTAGTGTTATGATATGGATAATAATACTAATTTGATATGGACGACATATCTCGATGTAACAAATATCATTATTTTCCCTCTGATTCGTAAGTTAATTATGTAAAATATAGATTGTGTTTGAAGAGTGATGCTAAACGGAACTTTTAATCAATAGTTCGAACTCTGATTAAAAAGAAACTAAACTTATAAGTGTACACGACCGAAAACACATATCATATTCATAATAACTATTTGTAATTTTCTTGTCTGGCCTCGAACACATGATATTGAGAAATCGAGACAATATCGCCTGCATTTTGTTCTTCGCTTTAGGTGTCATACCACCAATTAAAAGTCCCTATCTGTTCAACCAAATTTTACAATTTTCACAGCTTTCTAAATATTTTACCTTACGTTTAACTTCATAGAAACCAGGTATATCCTGATCGTACAGATATCACCTTTCTACATACCAATTTTCAACAGATGTTTAAAATCATATAAAAAAGAAAAGGTCTTCCGAAAAGAGGTACCACTAAAAATAACCCCTGGTTTTCTGGAAATCTTAAATTAGTATACTATGAAGTGCATTAATCCTCAATTTTGAATGCAAACTCATAAACAAGTAAATTTTAGCTCAAAATGGTCTTAATATATTTCTCTTTCACCAAAAGTTTCATTTCTGTCAATTTGTTGGTTAGTTTAAGTAAACACTGACATCAAATGCACTATTTTTTGTCCGAATAGGCCTACTTTCACATACGTTCTAAATTTGAGGGAGTAATTGGTGGTATGACACCTTTAGACTACTTGACCAACTAGACTATACATATAAATTCACTTTTTATTAACATAGATTTCAACATATTTTCTTAAGCAACAAGCTACTAACACGACAAATACGCATAATAATGGCCATACATATATGCCATATACATTTCCAAGTAATTTGAAGATACTGCGTATTATATATGAGGGTGAGGAATGTTTATTTTCGTTTCTTTTATTAAGTTACGCTTGGAAATGCAGATGAAAGGAAACAACACCAATCATAAAACTAAACATTAAAAGATCTAATTTCGAAATTTATATATCTCGTTCAACTAACCCAAAACATGCTGTGGTTTCCTATTACGGTAATATATCATTACTATTGTAATCAGTACTTAAAGGTTAAGATTTAAAATACGTATTTGTGAAAGTATAAAATATAGTTAACAAAGGAAATAAACATCTGATTTACTGTTTGGTTTTTAAAATACGATATTTTACATAACAAATATACCTCATTTTTGTCGAGCTTGATACTTTTGTCGCAGAAAGCTCGACATAAGGATAGTGATCCTGTGGCGGCGGCGACGCGTTATCTAACTTCTTTAAAACCTTTCTAGAATGGGTACGTTTCATTCTTTGTATATAGCTGCCTTATGTTACGAAGTTTCCGACTGACCATTATCCTTGATCTCATTTTTATGGTTCAGTGACTACTTGAAAAAAAAAATTTCAGATAATTTTCTGATCATGAGTAATAGGACAACTAAATTTGGTATGTGCGTACCTTGCAAGGTCCTCATGGCAGTAAGACAGTTTTCACTTAATCTCGACCTTTTTTCAAAGATCAGTGAACAAGGTTAAGGTTTGGGTGGTCGAGAGTCCATATCTCAGATACTATAGCAATAGGTGTAGTATATTTGGTAAATTTAAGAAATGTTAGGTCTGCCTGGTATGTTTCATCTGACCTGGATCAAATTTTTCTGGTTCATTGGTCAATGTTTAGTTTTCTTCTTTAAGTCTGTTTCTTAAAAAACTTTAAGAAATAGGTCAACTATATTTAGTGTACTGAATGATTGTAAGGTGTACATGTATTTTCCCATCAGTTTATCATGTTCATTTTATGTGATAGTAGTAAAGCTTCATATTTAGGAATATCAACATAATATCAGTGATAAGTAAAGAAAGCGAGACATTTAAGTGTGTGCACTCCTGTTAACTATATTATACGACATTGAGGCCCAAAGGGTCAAATTTCATAAAACAAACTGATTTTTTTAGGTTCTTTGATATGCTGATTCTAAATTTGTGTTTACATCACTGGTTCCTGGAAAAACGTTTGAGTTATTTCCTTTTGAACAGAAATTGGTAAATGAATTTGAGTCTATCAATGTCTCTGTTTAATTGATTTTAGTTTTTAGTTGTCCAAAATTTCTTTATATAGCTATTCTTAAGTCGTGTGTGTTATGGAGGTTCAAAAAATGTTTATGTTATAGTTTTTATGCGGTATTCTATATTGTTGTGTGTGTTAATTTTTTGTAACATTATGTTACACTATGTAACGAATTTATCTCACCCACTATCTTAACGTGTGAAATTTAGACTAGTGACCTATCAAAATGAGCAAGTCTTCAATACTGTTAGCATTCAGAAACTACTTCCATTGATCCTACAAAAACAGATGCCAACTTGTTAGGTTTAAATGTGTTTTATGAATTTATTTTAATCTTAACCATCAATTTCTTCGTCTGTTGAAACCTTTTAAGATTTTTTTCTCAGGACCGTTTTGTTTTCAAAAAGGGACGTAACACCACTACTAACCGTGTATGAAATAAGCCCCGCCTCCTTTCTAATTTAATATGGACTTTAAAGGGACGTAACACCACAACTAACCGTGTATGCAATAAGCCCCGCCTCCCTAAAAACCTAATATGAAATATACACGGTCTCCACGCTGACGCTTTTAACCAATCATATTTCTAGAAATATATAGGAGGTAAGATAATATTAGTTACATAGTGTGCTAGTGACCTGATACGGTATATATGGGGTCAGTAAATTCCATATGGGGTGAGAGCAAATCTCGAATTCCCATATGGAATTTACTGACACCATATGTACCGTATTACGTCATTAGCAAACTATGTAACGAATCTTTACGTGTGAAATTTAGACTAGTGACTTATCAAAATGAGCAAGTCTTCAATACTGTTAGCATTATAAGAAACTACTTCCATTGGTCTTGATCCTACAAAAACAGTTGCCAACAATAACAACTTGTTAGTTTTAAAAGTGTTTTATGAATTTATTTCCCTCTTAATCATCATTTTTTTCGTCTGTTGAAACCTTTAAGATTTTTCTCAGTACCGTTTTGTTTTTATAAAGGAACGTAACACCACTACTAACCGTGTATGAAATAAGCCCCGCCTCCCTTCTATCTAATATGGAATAAAAAAGGACGTAACACCACTAGTAACCGTGTATAAAATAAGCCCCGTCTCCCTTCTTACTTAATATGGACTGGATTATTTTTAGACATACACAGGAATGCTAAAATATGTAATATGGTAATTTTTATAAATGTCCTGTTACAAAACTTTGAATTCTAAGAAAAACTAAGGATTCTCTTATCCCAGGAATTGATTACCTTAGCTGTATATGGCACAACTTTCGGGAATTTTGGGTCCTCAATGCTCTTCAACTTTGTACTAGTTCGGCTTTACAATTATTTTGATCTGAGCGTCACTGGTGATTCTTATGTAGACGAAACGCGCGTCTGTCGTATTAAATTGATAATCCTGGTACCTTTGATAACTATTTACACCACTGGGTCGATGCCGCTGCTGGTGGACGTTTCGTCCCCAAGGGTATCACCAGCCCAGAAGTCAGCACTTCGGTGTTGACATGAATATCAATTATATGGTCATTTTTGTAAATTTCCTGTTACAAAACTTTTAATTTTTCGAAAAAACCAAAATTTTCTTATCCCAGGAATAGATTACCTCAGCCGTATTTGGCACAACATTTTGGAATTTTGGGTCCTCGATGCTCTTCAACTTTGTATTTGTTAGGCTTTACAACTATTTTGATATGAACGTCACTGATGAGTCTTATGTAGACGAAACGCGCGTCTGGCGTATTAAATTATAATCCTGGTACATTTGATAACTAATATGAGCAACTGTAATTCTGTTGAAGATGAATATCATTTTTATTTCAGAATGTATAATATTCAAATGAATTCGTATGAAATACAATAAAACCATAGTACTGGAGAAAATCGATCAGTTTTTAAACTTACACAATTGTTATATGTCGTAACATAATAAAAACTTAATAATTTCGGAAAGTATTTTAAAAGCATTTCCGAAAGAATATGTAATTTTCAACGTGTTTATATGTGTTACATATCAATATTGTTAATATATATATCAATTAATATATATCATACTCTTATATTTGTTTTTTATTGCATTAAATTTATAAATGAATTGTCATATTTTACTATGTTATGCCTCCTATAATTGTAATATTGATGTTGAATAATAACCATAAGCTGTATTGCTTTAGAAATAAAGTATACATATACCATTCCGAAACTTTATTTATTACCTCAATTAATACAATTAATTCAAAAATCCTTATCTTATGTCCATTACTTGTAGAAACGCTTATTTTATTTTCATTAATCAACTTATTAACGCGAAGATGAATTACATACAATATTTACGAAAAACTATATGATAACTTTTACTTTTAAAACGCTTAACTGATAATAGTTGTTTTGACCCATCCTTGGTTCTACCCACAACTTCCAGCACTCGAGAAGAATTAGCTACAAAAAAGATCACGATGCGGGAAAAGAAATGTAAACCATTTGTAATCGCAATGATTAATAAATATCTTTCAAACACGCTCTGAGATACTATAACTTTTGGAACTGGATTCAAATTTATGAAAACATATAGACTTATAACATGTATAACGATTACTTAAAAATACGGACGCACATGTAATAATGTTCTTGACACAGTTATCGTACAAAATAAATGCATTCAGTTTCATAACAGTTGTGTTGATTTGAAGTGAAACCGATCGATGATGTAACGTATCAGATTTTTTTTCATTTTGAAAGGTAGATAGATACTAGATGAGAGCTCGCTTCCTGGCTAAAGTAAAAACGCAAATGTGAACAGTTTTGGTTTTGAAAAAGTATAACGAAATTAATAAAGTTTTTTTTTTAGTTTTTGTAGCCAGCATATTCTGGAAAACCAATAACAATGGTTTTACTATTTTGATGGTTTGATCAGTGATGATCCTATTCAGGATATGTTGATAAAAAATCATTAACAGACAATAATTATCTTCCTGTTCAAAATAAAATTAGAGAATTTCTATATCATGTATATTGAACTGAGAGAGTTTCGTTGTATGTACATAGGTTATTGTAAAATAATTGCATATTGTTGTGAATTTTAATAAAAAAATATATTCTGAAAAATTGTTATGCATAAATGCGGAAGGCTTGCTATATCATTGTAAAAATAATGCATTACCATCTATAATGCAAAATTTATTATGTTACACGCAATGTTTTGAGTGAAGATGATCTGAGTCGAACAGTGTGTTACTGATTTACATCTGATGCAATGTCTTTAAAAATAAAATCATTTTAAATGTTAAACAAACATGACATTCATTGCTTGCAGTTTTTCCTAAGTAGACCTGTAAATTTAAGATATAAACCATTAATGAGAAAGTATGGTTCACATGCACAGAACTTGAACATTGAAACTAGATTTTTTTAAAAATTATAAACAAAAACGCTTGAGTATGTAACATGTGCAACTGTAACTCTGTTCAGGATGAAGATAATTTAATTCTGGAACGTAATTAGATATACAGATATTCGTATGAAGTAAATAAAACCTACGCACTGGAGAAATCTACCAGTATCTCCATTTATGTATTGCCTAAATAATTTGTAATGGTTGAATGCGTATATAAGTGTTATAATTCAGGATTGTTAAAATATAATAATAAATATCATGCTCTTACATTTGTTTGTTAAATTATATGAATTGTAATAACGAATTACCATATTGTATATATTGAGTTTGCTTACTATATTTAACGTAATTTTAATTGCAAGTGATACCTACAAGCTGTATTGCTTTGGGAATAAATAATATCTACCATTTAGAAAATTTTATAGATATTGGATATTTATTAATCTCAATGTTTAGGGAATCATTATTGTATCCCCATAACTATTGTTGGAAGGCTAATTTCGTTTTTATTGATCAACGTATTACCGCGCTGATGAATTGCATACAACTTATATGAAAAGCGTAGGATTACGTTTACTATTAAAACGCATTGTAGATGTAATACCACTTATAATATCGTTTATGTAATACAAGACTGTTACATTCTAAGATTTTCTTGCTCTAAAACTACTGTCTTCTTGTGACTGCTTTTAAAGTCTTGCATGCAAACATTTAATTCCTCCTTAAAGTTTTTTTTATGTTGTGTTATGTGTACTATTATTTGTCTGTTTGTCTTTTTTCATTTTTAGCCATGGCGTTGTCAGTTTAGTTTCGATCTATGAGCTCGACTGTTCCTCTGATATTTTTCGCCCTTCTTTTATCAAATGAGTCAAAGAAATCCATTACCAAAATATATGTTTGTTGACCGTTTTCAATGTTAAGTGAGACATCATAAATAAATTCAAGTAATTGTGCTGTACAGGATCGAATACTGCGAAATCCATTCAATACGGTATAAAAGATTTTTTAGTAAATGTTTCATGATGTGTCTAACTGCCAAGTGTCCCATAAATTTGCAATAAATACATGTGAGGGATGTAAGCAGTATTTAAGAGTTATTTTTTTTTGACATTTTGTTAAGGTTAATTAGTTGTGGATCGAGAAACTATCAAATTTATAATCAATGCTTCCCCTAACACACACACACATGCTTACACACATACAATTTTAATATAAAATGCAGCAGAAAACAGTTACATATAACGGCGATCCATACCCCCATATTATACAGAAAATGACTCTTCCTCAGAGCAAGACCTTGCATGGGGGCTTTATTTCTGGCAAATTACAAACGAAATATAGCCCAAGCTAAGCAACTGAAAGCATTAAGAAATACATATGGTTCGACCATCCACATGCGTCCTTGTCATTCTGAAACAGTCTGCATGATCACCAGTATTTCTTAGTGGGAGCGTTTAAATAGTGAGATCATGTTCCTGGAATGGTTTTACGTGCAACAATAGGTTAGAAATTACCCAATGGATTGACTCTGATATGCGTGTATTATATATCTACACTAATACCAAGATATTATAGTTTATACCTTTGTGTATATCATTATGAAAAGTGATGTGACTATAATATAAACTCTTCTTTTTACTGAACTGACACGCTAAACCTTATTCTTAACTTGACTTTTTTTTACAAGGGAATAGTCCACAGGTTTACATGTCACCCTAAGCGAACATATTATTCTGACTGCAAGTCGAATAGTCTATACCGTTACTCCTAGATGCCGCATGCCTAGCAGAGAACCAACCGAGACGTATTTCCAAGACTAGGCCGGGGTTGGAACCCACAATTTCTAGAACTCGATGGGAGTAAGCAACAAAAAAAACCACGAGGCGGAAAAATAAAAATAAAAATAAAGAAGAATCAATTGTTTTGTTAGTACGTATAATGACCCTAATATCAACTGAATATTTTGAAAGTTCATTTTTTGACACCCCTGATTTAAACAAAATATGGAAAGAAATATGGTTTTAGTTCTGATTTCTTAACGTTTACCTGAAATGATCGATTTGATTTATGTTCATAAACATCCCTTTAATGAAATGATATTATAAGAAAACTGTGTATTGGACTCTATCATATGGTAATAAATAGATATTAAAATTATTTATAATCATGAGAAGAAAATGTATGAATTGTAAGCCTTTTCAAACTTATATCGTGACGAACCTAATGCATCGATCATAAAGTATATCATTTAAGGGAAAAACAGTTGTGTGCAGCATACACGGTATAGTTAAGCTTACCAAAGTGTTAAGGACAATATTCAATCATTTTCTAATTTGTAAATATTTTTTAGTTTCTTATGTAGTTAATGATTATTCTTTTATAAAGTTTTATTTAGACGCATTTATTACATGAATTCTAAAATAAATAAATGAAACGTTATTCCTACAATGTCTTCCAAATTTGCGATAGAAAAATCTAGGTAGGTAATGGGGCGATAATTTCGACGAAGGAGAATCCTGACTGAAGTAGAAAGTTTGTTTTAATCAGATATCAAAGAATTTAAATGACCTTTCATAGAATAATGATATATACTCATGTAGACAATTATAACTTGTTATTAACATTTCCCACGACTTCTCGTTATCTGTCTATAAAAGTATTGTTTACTGTCATCAATGAACAACCTTTTACCATTTCGGGAAAATGACCCGTTATAAATACAAACAATTTGATAGCTAAAATGACATATTTTCTTAATTTTTTACAAACTTGCTGGTATATAAGTTCTTTGTTACCTTTTCTTACATCGGATTCGGTCTCCTTTTGAACTGAGTTTTACAGTGTATTTTACTGTGTGTTTGTTTTAGACGCATTTATAACATGAATTCTAAAATAAATAAATGAAACATTTATTTAGAAAAGATCCAAAATGTTATGTTAAATATTTGCAAAGTTTATTACTGTATCCAAAGATATTCAATACAACTTAAAATTTCATTTGGAACGCATACTATACACACTTGGTTTATGACAGTAATATATTTAATAAATGTAACTGAATGTGAAAGTACCATTATTTTGAATAACGATTTAATCACATTTTTTCTAGACCAAGAGGATACAAGAATAACACCGAGGTAGTTTTTATCAATGCAATACAGAAACTGAAGGTAGAAATAATAATTTTCAGAAAACGATAAAATGATTAACGCTTGTCCGTTGCACATTGTAACTGTATAAGTTTCTTTTTAAATTTCGTACTTGAACTAAATTAATTACATAACAAAATATTCCAAATCTATTAAGTGCATGCGAGTTAAGTACGAGATCAAACTAGTTGCAATATCTTGCTTCAAATTTGTCAACAACTTATTTATTACATATTATAATGGCAAATTATATGAATATTACTTCAATCTATTAACCTTCCATTAAAATGTCTTAAAATTTACTTTTTTTTTAATGCTGCCTCATTGAAGTTAACCTTCATATTTAAGTCAATATGGTCATCTGGGTGTCTGTAAAGTCCAGTTAAATGAATGGTTAAAACAGATTGCTTTTTTGTCTGCCCAATAATATTGTCTAAAACTACGACGCTAAGATTAACTTCAGTAAAGGAAAACAAAGTATATCCATTGAACCTTGATCAAAAGTAAAATGACGATAAGACAACAAGTAAGTTATATCGGTTCATGTAGTTTTATTACTTTATTCGTGATCTCAATTGTAACAGTTTGAAATGAAAACAAACTTTTCAGGATGGAGAAATGTCGAGACTGTTTCCCTGATTGATTCTCATCAAGTCTTTTAACTTTATATGAATAAAAAAACCGAACGTATTCACAAATAAGATTTTAATTCGTTACAGTAATAAAATATCTAAAAATATTCAAAATTCTAAGTTATCTGCAACCCTATACAAAGACGTTTAAGAAAATTTATGCGTCAGAAGCACTTTCCTGGATTCACATTCACAGTTACTAAAATGTCTATTAATTGTTCTCCAAGTTTCAAATTCCCTTCTTTGAGTCTTCCATGAAAAAATGGAAAAAATGATTCATTACTGTTACAGTGAAAATAATAGGTCAGGCTGATATCCAGTTGAAATTAATCAATAGAATTGAAAATCTTTTTGATATAAGATAAAGATGACCAAGTTCGCATATCATATATTAATTGTGAATATTTTGTTAAAACTTGTTTCTATGAGCCTTAATAAAGTTTAATGTAGCCAAGGTGTTTAATTTCTGATTTGTTGCATCTTTTAACGTGATTATATTTAACTTATATTGCAGAGATTCAAAATATTTGTATCCTTATAAATTGAAACATTTTTTTTCTAAACAGTCGATCATAAAAGCATTACTAAAATTCCGCCGAAAAAGATCAACAAAAAGATAAAAGATACATTAGTTCGCAACTTTTGCCCCGGCAACAGTTTTTCGGAAAAAGATCCCAAAAAAGACAATAATCTCATCGCAAAGAGAAAGTCGGTTACACCTGTATATGTTTAGACGTCTTTGCGTTGACTGTCTTGTCTTGAAAACGTATAATGCAAAAATATTGCTTGGTTCAGATTTAAATCTAGTTCATGATTTACGTTAGTATATATAATTTTATGACAAACGTTTTTTTCCCCTGTAAGGTTGAAACCTTCTAACAGGCCAACTGCAAGCCACTCATATCTTTTGAACGACTTTTCGTAAGACAATAATTATCGTCAAATTCGTACTTTCTTTTTTCATTTTTTTTCATTTTTTTTTTTAACTTTTTCTCATTCGTGCTTCAAGGGGGAGTCTTTCGTAGACAACACGTGCGTATGGCGAACACAGTTTGAATCCTGGATATGATGAGTTATATATACCCATGCAGTCAATTTTCACTAAGAAATGTGTTAGTGAAGTAATTTTTTCGGTCACAGAGGTAAAACATTGACAAACTTATCACAACATATTCTACAAATCGAATTGTGAGTCATACGGGGATTCAATTTAGGACATGATATACTAATTACCCTTTATAACTATCCACGTAATTTGAGTTTTAATTTTATATTTGTGTAATTCCTGAACAAATTATACGCTATATGCGGATGTTCATGAAAGGGATTTAGGATAACATCAGTTTTTAAAATAGAGCTCGAAAGTTTTTTTCCGAAAATTTTGTTCATATTTATAATTTATTTAAAAAACGCATATCACACAACCTTCACTTATCTTACACAGGTAAATGTGGGTTATTTGATATTCAAATAAACCAAGTGAAATATGCAACAATTTAGACTATGAAAAAAACTATTTCGCAGATCAAATTTAAGAAATCCATTATTCGAATAAAATTATATGTGTAATGTTTATTTGCTTAAAAACCAGACAAGATATCAAATAGAAGTAATGGAAATATGATCAAATTACACCATATAGCAACTACAAATACAAAATATAACACCCACTTCAATAAGACAGCAACCAAGCAAATTAAGTCGACGGCAATTGACATTTAGATATATAAAAAGAAGATATGGTATGATTGCAAACGAGACAACTCTCTACAAGAGACCAAAGGACACAGAAATTAACAACCATAGATCACAGTACTTCCTGCAAGCACACACGGCATAGTCAGCTATAAAAGGGCCCAAAATGACAATGTATTTACAATTAAAACGAGAAAACTAACGGCCTGATTTATGTACAAAAAATGAACGAAAAACAAAAATGTAACACATAAACAAAGGCCTACAACTGAATTGCAGGCTCCTGACATTGGACAGGCACATACATACATAATGTGGCGGTGTTTTACATGTTAGCGGGATCCCAAACCTCCCTTAACCTGGGACAGAGGTGTAACAATACAACATAAGAACGAACCGAACTATAAAAATAGACAAGTATTTTTCACAAGTCAAGGTATCATGGTACGAATAATCCAACAGAGATGGGCGCATACTTTATTTTTCTTCAGCTTTTGATTTATTTGATGCCGTAAACATATAGAAATAGTGATATTGATTAAACGGGTAAGTAACCATTTTTTAGTTTGTTTTGTATTCCAATTAGTTGCATGAACATCTAATTTGATCAAATTTTACTGTTGGATTTGAGAAATACGGCATACTAACCTTATATTGATATGTTACATATGGATAGCATTCTACTGTTTTCATTGGATATGACGATCACGTGTTTCAAAGATTATTTTACGTATTTGACGCCTTGTTTCTATTTTTTTACGTATATTGACGCTATGTTTCTATTTATACGTATATTGGTGGTCAATACGAAAATGTTACTAAACTTAGATTTATGAAGTCCTTTTTTTTAATTTGTAAATGTTATTTAGTTTCGTATGTAGTTGAATGAAAAGTCTTAATTCACATTTAGATCTATTACCTGAATTATAAAATAAATAAACGAAACATTTGTTAAGAAAAGATCCACAATATTATGTTGAATATTTTTGGAAGTATTTTACTTGATCGAAAGAAATTCAATATGACATAACATTTCCTTTGGAACACTAGCTATAATCAGTTGGTGTACGACAGTTATATATATTTAAGACATGTAACTAAATGTGAAAGTAAATTTATTTTGAATGACGATTTACCACATTTTTCTAGACAAAGAGGATACAAAAATAGCATAGCGGTACGGTTTGTATCAATGCAATACAGAAACCGAAGGTAGAAATAATAATTTTCAGAAAACGATAGTGACTTTTAACGCTTGTCCATTGCACATTGTAACTTTTTCAATTTCGAACTTGAATTAAATTAATTACATAATAAGATGTTCATAATCTATTAAGGGCATGCGAGTTAAGTTGAATTCAAACTAGTTGCACTATCTTGTTTCAAATTTGTTAACAACTTACTTTAATAATTATAGAGACAAATTACTTAAATATCATTTCAATCTATTACCCTCCCCTTATTATTTTTTTTGAATTGGTTGCTATTTCATTGATGTTACCCTTCATATATAAGTCACTATGGACAAAAAAATATGGTTTCTGAAAAGCTCAAAATAATTTAAATGTGAAATCAGATTGTTTTTGTCGTTTGTCAGCATACTAATATATAAATATATTATCCGTCGAATAACTTGGAACAAACTATTATCATTGAAATTATACTATGTTAATATATATTGAAAAGTTATAGTTTTATGGATTTTTTCCAATAAGACGGTATATTTGCATGTCACCCATCACCTTCCATATGAAGACTAGGTGGAACGTAGAAAATTTGCCGAAAATATATAATATAACATGACATTTTTTTCTAGCTGTGAGATGACCATGATGTTATGAGGAACTTTTGAAAATAAGGAATGTGCGATCATTATCCAAGAGAACAAAGAAAATTGCATAATCATTTTGGAATCATTAATGTTTTTGTTTTAACATAATTTTTTCATAAAAAGTTTAATTCATCTGAAAATTATCTTTTTGTTAATATTTACATTTTTATACGCCCGTTTACGGGACTTATTATGGTTGTCTCTCTTTCTGTCCATGTGTCCGTGTGTTCGTCTGTCTGTGAAAGTAATATTATTTTGAATGACGTAATTACCACATTTGGTTCTAGACCAAGATGATACACGAATAGCACCGATGTAGTTTTTATCAATGCAATACAGAAACCCGAAGGTACAAAAAATAATTGTCAGAAAACGATAGAAATTAGTAACGCTTGTCCATTGCACATTGTAACATTACTGTACAAGTTTCTTTTTTTTAATTTCGTACTTGAACTAAATTATTTACATAACAAAATGCATCTGCATGTAATACCATTTAACCAATATGTCACCCATCAACTTTTATATGAGAAGAATAAGTGCAATCAAAACTTTACTTTTCTAAATATCAGGCAAATTTTCCATAGAACCAAATCTAAAATTCAGAATAAAATGACTTGCATCTCTATGAAATCAATATCACCCTGCGTGTTTAAAAATAAAACCATTCATATCACCAATTCAGATTTTGTTTATATCTATTCTAATTTCTTTTAGAAATGAAAATCATTCAAAGGTTATAGCTTACTTGTTTGTGCCATTTCCAGCTTAAAAGTTGAAAAAATAATATCATACCTTTGAAGCAATCAACATTGTTTAAAAAAACAGCAGACATTTATATAGAACAAAAATACTGAGGTATATAATAAATTTTAATCGAGAGTTGAACAACTGGGTCCTGATTGTTATATTATGCATTCAAACGTGAATAAGACTTTTCAACAGTTGGGGATATGAATAAACATCGTCATTTATCAGGTGGAGTCTGATGTAGTGATCACATCCAATTATCCTCTATGAATCATTGGGTATGTAAAATGTCTTTCCCATGTATAATTATTAATAATCTCTCTCGTATTTGTCTAATTTGATGACCTTTAAGAAATATATTAAGGTCTCATTGTTTCACTGTGTCTGCTTTTGAATAAATGATGACAGACATTTTTTGTTTTCTGTTTTTGATTGATAATTTGCATCGACTCCATATTTGTAAATGGTTAACAGCAACATTCCAAGCACCTTTGGTGTAACATTTCACAACTCGTTCGCTATACCCGTGCCTGTTCTGACGGTTTAGATTTTAACAATGGTAATCTATGTATTACTGGTCAATTATAAAGTCAGGGATTTCGTTACCACAAATTACCCAGACATTTACGATATTCTTTCATAGATATGAAAATTTGGTTTTGAAGTATGGTTATACATGTAGTAAAATTTGATATTTCAAACGAGATAGCACATCCTCATTTTTTTTCGGAGATATTGTTTACAGTGCCCGGAAATTTATGAACGATCCTGGTAAACTTATCGATCCTTTAAATAAACCTATTCTAAAAGGTTATCAATTCAACACTGTTATCAGATCTTATAATATTGTTTTTATTGGGATTGATATTAATTTTGTTAACAGTATTAAATTAAAAGCAAACTAAATATTGTTGTTAAGCACTTTCATGGATCTATACATTCGGTCGATTCCTGTATCTTGACTTTGCACAAGGTCATATTTTCTCTGACTGATTATACCGTTTTTAGACTAAATCCGTTTAAATGTTTGACGTGAACTGATAGACAATTGAGTCTTAGATGCAGGAGTTTTTTTTTATTATTTGTTATAGCTGCCAGTAACCGTGAGTACTCGTATGTCTTTACTTAGTGTACTGTTACGTACACCACTGTCCAAAGTTAGGAGAAAGGTTGGGATCCTTCGAACAAGAATAACCCCGCCACATTTTGTTAGTATATGCCTGCCCCAAGATCGGAGCCTGTAATTCAGTTGTTGTCGTTTATTGTTGAGTAACATATTTGTTGCTCGTTCATTGTTTTTTGTACATTAATTAGGGAGAAATTATTGTATGTGCGGTACTAGCGTATACTTTTATAAGTTTACATCACTAGGCACAAGACACGTGACTAACTTTATAGCGGGAATTTTATTTCCCTGAGACTATCACTTTCTACTGAGCCCGCCGCAAACAGGGCAACATTCAGGTTCCATTCATACAATAAATATCCTATGACACATGTAATAATATGTTTTCAAAACAATACACGTCCGATTATGTCTCGTGAGACGACTTGTCGCATTGGGTCGGACCCCTATTTCCAGTTGATCCCATTATTTGGTTTGTTTGGATGTTCCTAGTCGGCGAGGTCGTTCATGATCGAGTTATTCATTTATTCATTTATTCCGTTTACATTAATGTCAACCATATAATAGCTCGTTCTTATAAGGTACATACCTTTCGAAGCGGTGACAACTCTCCAACTAAGCATAACCGGAAAATCGGTTTTCATTGCAGAAACCAATTGTTCTACGTGTGTAGATTACCAGCCGTGACATTTTGTACCAAACATTTCTCCTATGCAACCCAAGTCGAAAAACATGTTATATATATATATAAGCATTTCAGAGAGCATTATATTTTTTTAAGAATATTAAAGCAGAAAATATATATAAATATATTAAAGAAGTGTACAACTTTGATGTATACGCATGATCACGTATATAAAGTGAAATCCATATTTTGAGGGAAGTCCGGCATGGGGGACTGCACGGTAAAGATTTGTTTCACATAATTTTTATGATAAAATTCATGCAGTTGCAAAGAAATTACTCCTACATTACGAAAATAAAATAGATTTAAAGGACAAATAGCGCATGATATAAATAGAACATTATGAAATATATAGGTCAGATATAAAACTGGGAAGTCCTAGCTATCAAGATTTTCTGAAAACCGGAGATCGATCGTATCCTCAGAGTTCGTGTCAAATGTTTACATTAAATACGCCAAACGTATTTTTTTGGCATTTATACTAGACAGTTTAAAAAACATTTACAATATATTCATATGTATTTCAAAATTTTGGCCGCTAACAATGGTTTTGTTATATGTATATATAAATATAGATAAAGTTGATCGTATATAAAATGAATAAATGAAACTGAAACTGAAACTGAAAGTAGAAAACTGCATTTTCAAAAACTGCCAAAATGCGTGTCATATTGAGGCTTTTGATACGATATGTTGCACTTTCAGAATCGGAGTAAAATTATGCTTGTTTCTACTTGAGAAGTTTGATTATAAAACCATAATGCTAGGTCAACTACTTCATTTATTAAAAACAGTTGTAAGAAGGTTGCATACTAAAAGGCAAACTAAAAACAGCTGGATTTATTACAATGGCTACGTGGAAACGCGCAAAATGGATATAGAAAATTGTGAATCGTGTGAAGAAAGGAGGTCTAAAGTAACAGATCATTCAGAACTTAATCATGTTAAAGAGGAGTTATGGACAATTCCAAAATGGTGTAACCTCGAATACTTAAAACTACTGTTTTCGTGTGTCACATTACTGATCAATTTCATAGTTGTTACACTTATGATATATGATCTTAAACTGTTGGAAAGCAAAATGTATAGCAAAAGTGAAATGCAAAAATATCAACATAATACAAAATCCGACTTCTGTATTCACTTACCTAAAGGCACTAACAAAGGGAGGGAACTCAATAGCTGGACGTTTCATTGTTTAAAGAATTCACAATATTTGCGGCATTTGTTTGATATGGTTAGTAACTATCTTCGAAAGAGAAAGTATAGCCATGAATTTTTTTACGAGATTATATTGAGATTCTTTACCAATCAATGTTTCATTTTGCGATCAACTTTTAAAGTAGTGATCCGTACTAGTCTTACACATGTTGCCAGCTTTACTTTGTGTTTTTACTAACATAACAATGTTTGAATTAACATTCTTCCTAAAAATCTATAATATGTGACTTCACATTCTTATTATATTTTCAGCGTTTTTACACTGATATGTTCATCCTTTTAGTAATATGCTCGGGTGGCCGATTGCTAGTAACAAAAAACTATTGGAAAAAGGCCAAATGAGTAAAAAGAAAGTATTACAAAATATATTAACTAGAAATGGTAATTAATGCTCCCGAGATCTAGTTTCTAAAGAAAGAATGCTCTTGACCTTTTAAAAATGCATCCTTTTCCATGACGTAAAGTCAAAGGACAATAATCTTTCTACGTATATTGGCAAAGAAACTATATTCTCTCGCATGTTATGTAAAACTGTAGGAGGTGTAGGTGAAAGTGGCCAAACAATAAGATTAAATGCTTGTTGCATGCATATATACGATGAGAACAAATTAAATTAATAGAACAAATATGTTTTGCAGAGCAATATAAAATAAGTAGATGTAGTATTAAACAATTATCAATCAGAAACCAAATGACATTATACATAGCAACTAGAGGCACCGGTAGTCATACGGACTTCAACAATGTGCAAAACCGATACTGCATAGCAAACTTTAAAGTGATTAGAATGAAGGCTAGGGCATTGGGAATTCATCTGAATGGAAAGAGAAGCTATTTTTTCTTTAAGTATAAAGAATAGTGGTAGAGATTTTGCCTTGCATCATGCAATCTACGAATCTAAAAGAGTTGCTGAAAGATTCTTTTACTTGAAGACAGCTAGGCACTTATCCTACATTATATAAACTTTTTATTTTATTTTTTTATTGCAGATGACGCTAAGTTCGAAACGACGATTAGTTCCACATTCTGACAATATCAATGTACAACAGAAAACCGTTTTCCATGAGTATATACAAGGACAGAGTTCCAGTAAAAACGGTAAATAACTAAGGCAAAACGTGTTTATTTTTCATGTCTTCCTACATGTACATTGGATCCGCATACGTACATTTTGTACACTAGGTTTTTTTTCAAGTTATTAAAACGAAATAGATATATGTATTATCAGGTCATGTCAAATAATACAAAAATCTATTTACTTATTTCAAATAGATGGCGTTGTTAACGGTAGTTCTGTCTGTTTGATTGCTTGAAGAGTGTTGAGAGATAAAATTAAATGTTCAAAGTTCACAGAGGAACATGAAATAAAAAAAAACTTTGAACCGATATCAATTCACGTGAGAAAAAAATGGTCAAGTATAGTGTAAAGGAATTTATAGGTTCTGTGATAGCAATATCTAATCAGTAATTCAGTCAAAATTAAGCCCATACTACTGTTTAGGAGTCGCCATGTAAGCATAACTAACAGACCAGAAAACAAATACGTAAAAAAACTGGCCGGAATTTTTATATTTAAAAAAGTCAAGCTATATTATTTGGGTTTTAACTGCTACATATGTTATATATAACTGATAGAACATACGCAGAATTAAACATCAAATTGCTGTCCTTTAAATTTTGAAAGTAAAGTGAAGCAATTAAGATGTGGACATACATATAAGACCATTAACAGTATTCCTCAAATTTAAAAAACGATCTTTAACAAACATAAAACTAGATCACGCCGTTTCAATTTTGTTGTTCCTAAAGTTAGCAGACTGGACTCAACATCTTGGTTCCGAATAACATAAAAAAAAAAAGACATGACAAAGACACATCCAAAGCTGCAGTTAAGAAGAATCTAACGATGATCAGTACATATGTATTTTTATTCGTGATTTCAATTCAATAATTGTCATTAACCCATTTCATTTCTATTTTTTCCTTCTTTCTTAGCGATTTACACATCATTTAAAGTAAGCGGAAACACTTTTATGGGTAATCCTTTGAATATCAACTGAAGAGTGCATTCTAGAATTAGAGCATTTGTTTTATTTCAAAGTTTTGATATCACATATTTATAACTAAGTTTTTATATATTATTGATTCCTAAATGAATTTGATCTTTTACCTTACCAGCTTAATTATGACTGTTCTATATCTTGACATAGCTATTCTGAGGATTTTAGGGGAAAACAGTTTATGCCTTATAGCAAGGTAAAGTGGACACAAGCGTCGACTTCAGCATAACTCTTTCACATTCATCGAATATTAATATCTTATCAATATGTTGTCTCTAAAATATCAAAGTTTTACTTTATTACAAAATGTAAAACAAGTATTAAGTTCAGCAGTATGACGGTAGAGAATTTTGAATTTCCACTACACGAACAATTTATTTATTGTGGATAGAGGTAGAATATTTTGTCTTTTTAATTGGAACACACATAATTTTATATCAAAGTAGCGCTGACAATAATGGTGATCATGTAATAATAAACTTCTTCTGTTTATAAAAAGTAACTTTCTATCATATGTTAATATCGAAGCAAAAAAGAACAGTGAGAATATAATTTATCTTCTATACATTTCTAAGAATATGATTGGTTAAAAGCGTTGCGTAAATATTTCATATTAGGTTAGTAGGGAGGCGGGGCTCATTTCATACACGGTTAGTAGTGGTGTTACGTCCTTTTATATTCCATATTAGGTTAGAAGGGAGGATGGGCTTATTTCATACTCGGTTAGTAGTGGTGTTACGTCCCTTTATAAAAACAAAACGGTACTGAGAAAAAATCTTAAAGGTTTCAACAGACGAAGAAATTGATGATTAAGATTGAAATAAATTCATAAATCACATTTAAACCTAACGAGTTGTTATTGTTGGCATCTGTTTTTGTAGAATCAATGGAAGTAGTTTCTTAATGCTACCAGTATTGAAGACTTGCTCATTTTGATAAGTCACTAGTTTAAATTTCACACGTTAAGATAGTCGGTAAGATAAATTCGATACATAGTGTGCTATGTTGAAGGCCGTACGGTGACCTATAGTTGTTAATGTCTGTGTCATTTTGGTCTTTTGTGGATAGTTGTCTCATTGGCAATCATACCACATCTTCTTTTTTATAGTTACGTAATACGGTATATATGGGGTCAGTAAATTCCATTTGGGGATTCGAGCTTCGCTCTCAATCTCTCGGTATTAGGTCACTGGCATACCATGTAACTAATTTTATACATAGCTATACTCTTACAGGGTTTGTATCTTTTGCATGAACGACGATTAAAAAAATAATGATTTGATATTTCTTTCATTTATTTAGAAAATGCAGAGTGTCCAAAGTTATCAGGACTAGTAAAGCTTCGAAGTTTATTAACAAACAGGAATTCTAATACCAATGAATTAACCATTCAAACATCTGGACTTTATATGATTTACGTACATGTAGAATTTCGAAGTCTAGACCGTTGTTCAAAGTCGCGGAATGAAGTTAACATTCAAGAAAAAGGACATTTAATCGTTTCTGATTCAATAGGACACAAAGAGGGACCTCTTGTTTGTCAGCCAAAAGTATATTCCGTCTTTGTAAAGCTGAAGGAATCAAGTTCTCTTTCGGTTAACATCCCAGACACCAGCTTTCTTGAGTCACATTGGAAAAGTAACATGATAGGTGGCGTTCTTGTTTCGTGATTAATTAGATTCTCTGTACATAGTCATGTTGGTAATGAAATGATTTATGATGTACTTTTCAAAGGCAGCAAGGTAGTTCGGAATTGGACAAATAGTTTAGTTTCGTGTGACTGTGACATTTGTTTGTGTGACTGTGACAATTGTTTTTGTGACTGTGACAATTGTTTGTGTGACTGTGATAATTATTGTTTGTGGTGCTATCTGTAAATAGAATGATTCTTGTATATATGATTCTTTCATAAAGTTTGGTATCTGGATTTTTCCCCCTTTTTAATCAATAATTGTAATATGTCACCAATTTTGCGAGCACGGAATACGTGCAGTGTAAGTATAAGCAAGGTTTATGTTTAAATTCTAGTTTATTTTTCATTTTAAGACGCCATGACATTAGCAAATAAAAGGGGTAACACACGAGGAGTAATGGTAAGGTGGAATTGATCGACACGACACATTATGCAGAGGCCCGTACACATATATTTGAGTAGTCAACCTCATACGTATAGACCACTTTTTTCCCGCGTTTTTTTTCCTTTTCTTTTTAGATTACGTAATAATGCATATTACTATTATTGTGTAATAATACATATTGCTAATTACTTATTGTGTAGTAATGCATATTGCATCAATTGCGTTATATTGATAATTGACTTATTGCATAATAATGCATATTATAAGTTTTATGTAATACTATGTTTTTTTAATAGTATTTATTTGTAATATATGTGCATTCTGTAGCTAATAAAGACATGATAATGAGATGTACGCAATAGTGCTATGTAATAAAGTATGATTTGCAATTGTAGCGGCAAAACAAAAAAGCAAATCAGTGTTGCAAACGCTAACTAGCAAAAATGGTGCAACATGTACATATGTTTTATATGAGTAATTAACCTGATTATTACATTCATTCGACCTTTGCGTCTGTTTACCGTAAGATAATTATTATCAATTTGATATTGATGGATATGAATAAAAAATTGTCATTAAATAATCAGGCAACAATAAGTTGGATGCTTTGTGTTATTTTGTTGTACTGTTTTTCTTCCTTTTTTACCGTTTCTGTATAGTTTTCATTTTTGGCTTATTTATAAAACACAAGCAAATATATATATTTTTATTATATTGAAACGAACATTCTACAGTCATCACATTCCATAAGGAACTGTTGTGTAGTTGTCCTTGAGCACTCTTTTATCAAAAACTATTCTATAGTCCTTTTCCTCCACACATGAGATGATATCAATGGATTTGACGTTTCTACGAATTTTGTACTCGTCTGTAACTGTTACCGATTTCATTCTACCTTTTACCATCTCTTTTACTATTTCAAAGTTCAGTTCTAGTGAATTTTTATAGTTCAATGTGATGCAATCATTTTACAGCATGTTTGGTTTCCAGCTTTGTCGGGTTTTATTAATTTAAACGCATAGTTCTTAGGCCCACCACTTACAAAAACTTCAATGTTATTGTTTGGTAGCTCATCAGTCAAATCACCCAAATAATCTCCAGTCATTGGTCGCCAATCGCCTGGTTTTGAAGAAAATATTATTGAATCAGTGTCACAATACAGTGATCGGTCACCAAGGTTTTCAAGGTATTTGTACAACTCTAGTCGAGCTTGAGCCGTAGTGTATGCAGCAATTACTACATTCGTTTTTCCAGATTCTTCAACAAATTTTTCGTTATTTATCCATTGAAGACGAACCATCTCTTCTGATACAAAGCTAACATCTTTTACTTCCTGTCCATCGCTCGTCAGTATGTCAAAATAAGTTGCTGCATCTTTAATATATGTCGTCTTAGGCAGGTTCAAACGTTGTCCAAATTTACCTCAGAAGCTTGAAAAAGAAAAGAATTAAAATACAAATTTAATATTTAAAAAATATGTTATCAAATATTCATTAAAATGTTTTTACATTTGAAACATGGTTATCTGTATTTATTTTTAGTTTTGATGTATATCTGACTTCAAGTTTACAAATTCGTAAGAAGATAAAAAAAAATAACTTACCTATTTAATATCAATTTGGCAAGTTGTCGCAAACCTGAATTCTCTTTAATGTTTTTCTCTTCCAGCCAGATTCCCTCCTTTTCGAAATAGTTCTTTATATATGTGTGTTTATCTTGGTCTGTCAAACACCACTCGGGCCAACCACTTGCCTCTTGTTTAATCTTCAAAAATGTATTTACGTATTCTGTGAAGATTCCACCTTCTTTGGTATCAGGATTGTATTGTGATACTTCGTCAAAATGCCACACTTCATAAAGTTCTGTTATTAAATATCCTTTTGATACAGCTTTTTTTATTTCGTCAGTTACCCAAGTTCCGACTATTGCTCTTTCCTCATCAGTATGCTTACATTCGTCAGTAAAGTTGTTTTTCATGCATGTATGACACAACCCAAACAAAAGTTTTCCATTGCATTTTAATGGCAACACTGGTAGGAACAATCCTCTGGGTGGAACAATTTTACATTTGATTAGCCCCTCATATCTATTGATGTCCTCAAAAATTTCGGTGATTATTTTGGGGTGACCCAAAGGAATTTTCCCCGTTTTATTAATAAACGGGTATAATGATGTTACATCATAATAATCAATTTTATCTTCTTTGGCCTCTTTGTAGGTTGTAAATGCCTCAGTTCGACCTCCATAAAAGGCGTCCCGAGGTTCCAATGGATCTTTAAGGCACAGATTTTCAACAAAATTCCTCATCTGTACATTACTCTTTAATTCATTGTCAAACTGGCATTCCCAAATCGATATATACTTGTAACCATCTTTTTTCAAGAAATGTCCTCTTGTCCATTGTTCGCTGGATAAGATCAGCCATGGTATAACCAGTTACCGGATTTATGGTAGATCTTCCAAAGCATTTGTCGCAACCATGCCAGAAACAACCATGAAATTCGTATACTTCTCGTTCACCTGCTTCTGTTTCCCTATACCCATCTACTAAAAACGAACCAATTTGTTTCTCGCTTCCGTTTCCTGCATGCATAATGTCGATAGTGTCTTTTTCTGACAGATATTTTAACCATTTCAAAGCTTTGATGGACTGCTTATGTTCAAATCTGTATCCATTAGCTGGTATGATACCGATACTTTGATGCTCCAAGAAATTTCTTCTAAAAACCAGGTTACACGCTGATGCTATCGTGATGCAGCTTTCGAAAGGGTCAATTCCATCTAAATCGCCTTTCGTTGTTATATCCATAAACATTTTTCTGAACTCTAAACAACCTTTTCGTAAAATATCGACATCAGATCTACAATATTTCAACAGCTCTTCCTGGAGGTTAAAATGATCGTACTTGTGCTCTCCATACCACTGCATAAACGTGGATCTTTTGTCCCTTGTCATTCCATCTGGATTGTAGAACTTCAAATCAGGAAGATTTGGTAAATCTGTGTGCTGATTTTCTTGAGTATTGAACAAGTGTGGGAAGTAACCTTTAACCATTTCCTTTAAACCAAATGTTTTAGGAAATTTATCTAATGCCATTGGTAGAAAATTAATCGAATCAATAAATCTAATATTGCACTGGGGAACGTCGATTGACATAAACTTGGACCCTGTAACAATTACCTCTGGCAATATAGCATTTTTGTAAAGATATTGCAAGATAGGATAACTATCATAACCTTTAAAGTTGTGACACAGTACTTTTGATCCGGCATTTTTTCCCGTAAACAACCAGCGGCAAAAGTCGTCTCTTGATGATTCTCCACTAAATATATGTTCATGTTTTCCACATGAATCGCAATAACTGGTCTTGTCAACCTTCGTGTCTTTGCACAATTCGCATATCTTGTGAGCAATACATAGATTTGGTATGTGCTGACTAGTTCCACACCAAGACTGCTTGCAATGTTTACATTTACGCCCTTCGATGTTTTTTTCGAACCCCATGTCGCACTGTAAGACTTTGTTTTGTGTACATTCAAAGTCAAAAAATATAAAAGTTTTTGTGTGTTTTTTCTTTAGTTGTTTAGCATTTTCGCCAGGTTTGACGTCATGCTTCAAAGTATCTATATTGTCAGGACATGCTGGTAACATGTAACATTTGTGTTCTTCCGGGACATAATCTTTACATGTCTTGCAATAATGTTCACCGCATTTATGGGCTGTTTTATGTAGCTTTGTATATACAGACTGATTACACTTTCTACTTTCTGAGCGTCACTGATGAGTCTTATGTAGACGAAACGCGCGTCTGGCGTATAAAATTATAATCCTGGTACTTTTGATAACTATTTACACCACTTGGTGGATGCCACTGCTGGTGGACGTTTCGTCCACGAGGGTATCACCAGCCCAGTAGTCAACACTTCGGTGTTGACATGAATATCAATTATATGGTCATTTTTATAAATTTTCTGTTTACAAAACTTTGAATTATTTGAAAAACTAAGGATTTTCTTACCCCAGGAGTAGATTACCTCAGCCGTATTTGGCACAACTTTTTGGAATTTTGGGTCCTCAATGCTCTTCAACTTTGTATTTGTTTGGCTTTTTAACTATTTTGATCTGAGCGTCACTGATGAGTCTTATGTAGACGAAACGCGCGTCTGGCGTATAAAATTATAATCCTGGTACTTTTGATAACTATCTACATCTGAAGTTAGTGTAACAGGTTGATTTCCCTGTTGAAGTTTCCTGCTTGTGCATTTCATAACATTTAGCACTTTTAAAGTATCTGTTACAATCATTACAGTATATCCAATCTTCATCACCAGACTCGTGGGTTTTGTAACATTGGTGACAGACATTGTTACAGGAGTGATCTACTTTATGATCGTACCCCTTGTTACATTTTGTGCAAAAATAATTCCGACTGAGAAAAGCAGGCATTGCTGTTATAACGTCATAATGATGATCGTGGAGGTACAGGTACATTTTCTTTTCTGCAGTTGGTCCTTCGTATATAATGGCATTGAAATGCTCTTTAGAGACTACATGTATTTGGTAGCCATCTAATATTCTTTGGAAAGACTTGATCTCCTCTATCCCACATCTGCGAAATGGAAAACCAGCTTTATTGTGCAACTGTCTGGCTAGTTCCCCTTGTATATTTCTGCCCTGTCGGATTGAATTCCATTTTTCATGGCCATCTAATCTGGCTTTGGCTGTCATTATCGCTCTGGCACAACATAAATCATCTTTGTTTTGAATTTGGAGGAAACATCTTTTTTCATTTAATGTCTTTTCCAAGTCTACATATTTACAACGCTTTCCAATACCACCAGATGGGAGACTTACATGAATCAGTTCAATTTCAAGTGTTTCATCAAGAACAAATTGTTCGTATGATTGAAGAACTCTTTCTATTTCTGAGAGTAGGCGTTCGGTATGCAGTTGAGATAATTTCATAAACGGCAAAGAGATTGGAAAGTCCAGTTCTGGACATTGAATTGACAGTCGAACGAGATCAGATTGATCCATAAACTCTGTTATGTTCCTTATAATGGAGTCGAAAAGCACTTTTAAACTCTTTAAAATATTAGGGATCCCTCTGATATCTAAATCTTTAAAGGTAACTTTGTACCGTGTTGACGTTGTGTTAAATTTTGGCATTCTATGCTCCCCTATGACCATAATGGTATACATATCTTCAGGATTGTCGAAGGTTGTTAATTTTCTTTTCACGGGGGGTCCATAATTTTCTTGTCCCTTTCGCTTTTGACCTCTTCCAGTCTGACCATGATGGGTATGTACATGATGTAACTCTAGAGATTCCGGTTCAGAATAGTGTTGATAGCATATATTGTTGATTTTGTTGTGTTTCTTTTTATGAGTGTCCAAGTTATCTTTTCTGTAAAAATTCTTATGACAAACATCACAGGAAAATAAGTCTCTATGCCCAAGTATTCTTTTGTGCTCCTCTAAAAAACTCCGCTTGGAAAAGACTGCCCCACAATGCAAACATTCATACTTTTGTGACATCTTCCCTGATTGACGATCCATTCTTAAAAAGTTATCAAAGGTACCAGGATTATAATTTAGTACGCCAGACGCGCGTTTCGTCTACATAAGACTCATCAGTGACGCTCATATCAAAATATTTATAAAGCCAAACAAGTACAAAGTTGAAGAGCATTGAGGATCCAAAATTCCAAAAAGTTATGCCAAATACGGCTAAGGTAATCTATGCCTGGGATAAGAAAAATCCTTAGTATTTTGAAAAATTCAAAATTTTGTAAACAGGAAATTTATAAAAATGACCACATTATTGATATTCATGTCAACACCGAAATGATGATTTCCTGTAGATTAAAGGAATATAAATAAAATGAATACACAGATCTATAAAACAAATATGTCTTGATAAAAACTGTCATATGAATATTTGATTTCAAAGTGGAAAGATGTACCAGTGTCCTTCTTGTTTAATATCCTTTTCCAGAAAGGACAATATGCAAAGACATATAAATAATAACCATGGGAAGAATCAACCATACCTTGAACAGAAGGAACATTCAAATACAGAAATGCTCTCTCCGTCAACATTGACACTTGTTGACAATGTCATTTTATGTCACCCATTTACCATGATGTTGGCCGGACCTACAGGCTCGGGGAAAACATTTTGGATGAAAACGCTTTTAGAGAGAGCAAGGAGAATGATAAAACCAACACCAGAGAGGATAATATGGTGTTATAAACGATGGCAGCCATTATTTACTGAAATGCAACAGACGGTAAAGAACATTAATTTCGTTCAGGGGATTCCCGATGACCTAAACAACGATTCATTTATAGACCCTAAATACCCTAGTCTTGTCGTAATAGATGATCTCATGAAAGACGCAACAAATAGTAAAGATGTGTGCGAATTATTTATCGAGGGAAGTCATCACCGTAACTTGAGTGTAGCGTGTATTATGCAAAATGCTTTTTCGAAAGGAAAGGAAAATAGAACGATGAGCATTAATAGTCCGTACATAGTTCTCTTCAAAAATCCACGTGATCAAGTAACACCTGCTGTATTTGCTAGACAGATGTATCCAAACAATTCAAAAAGATTCATGAAAAAATATATAGAAGGAGTTAAAAGACCATACGGCTACCTGTTTATTGACCTCAAGCAGAACACATTAGAAGAAGAGAGATTAAAAATTGATATATTTAATGAACAAAACCAAAAGGTAGACAGTTCGGATGTCATGATTGGTGGCGGTATGGCGCAGTATAAAAACGATGAAGGTAAAAATATTGACCAGTTTGAAGTAAGAAGAACAAGAGAGCAGTCGCTTTTAGGAGACTATTCAGAACTGTTTGAAACTAAAGAAGAAAAAATGCCTTCATGTGATGAATGTGGATTGATGTTCGAAAACGTATCTGATTTAATGAGGCATGTTAAGACATGGTGTCCAGAAAATAACGATTTGAAGCGTAAATTCAACGAGGAATATGAGGATATTCCTTCAAAGAAATTCAAAAAAGAAATACAGATTGAAGACGGGGAAGACGATGTTTTTAAGAAATTAGCTAAATATGCAAGAGACGAGACAGAAGACATTTGGGAAGAGAAAGTTGACAAGTACTTGAAAAACGGAATGAGTGAAACTGAGGCAAAACACAGAGCTAACCGAAAACTTCGAGATGATGAACTTGACAAGTGTATGTGGAAATATGCAAACTTGGTACATTATATTTTACAACTTAGAGTTGGTAGACTGCATTTAAAGGTAGTAAAATTCATTGAAAAACTGGTTCAAGAAGGAACTGAATATAAGAAAGCAATAAAAATGGCGATAAGAAAATACAAAAATGAACTTGATAATTATCTTGATGAAGTCATTGAGGAGGAAGAAGGAGAGGATGGGGAACAAGAGGATGGTGATGATGATGATGAAGGTGAGGAGGAGGGTGAGGAGGGTGATGATGACGATGATGAAGAGGACGGAGAGGGAGAGGATGACATTGATGATGACGAGGAAGAGGAGGATGATGATTAGAACTATTAATATAAATCATTTTGTTCTCTCGTTTTTATGTTCGCGTGAGGAGGAGGAGGAGGAGGAGGAGGAGGAGGGATTATAAATTGAAAACTCAATTTATGTTTCATTTTGTTTTTGACATTCAACCAGTGTACATGGCGACGTTTACAGAAAGGTCAGAATTACAGAATATTTACAGAAGATTTATAATGAGCCATCAAATGCCGCTAGTTTTGCAGGACCAGATAAATTGTTCGCATTCGTAAAGCGTGACGGAAAATACAAACTCAGTAAATATAAGATAAGAAAATGGTTACAGAACCAAGAGTCTTATTCAATGCAGAAAGGTGTTCGACGACCTAAAAATCGAACTCATATAAATGTCGCCGGTATAGACGACCAATGGTCTGCAGATCTCATGGATATGGTGAAATTTAAAAAATATAACGACGATTACTCTTACGTTTTGGTCGTAATTGATGCCTTTTCCAAATACATATGGCTGCGAAAATTGAAAAACAAACAGGGTGAAACCGTTGCTTCGGCATTTAAAGACATTTTTAAGGAGAGTCGTAAACCAAACCGAATAAGAACCGATAAAGGCCAAGAGTTCAGATCAAGAAATGTACAACGCGTTTTTCAATCCGAGGAAATTAATCATTTCTATGCCTTAAACGAGGTGAAAGCAGCTATTTCAGAAAGAGCAATCAAAACCATTAAGACCAGGATATATCGTTACTTTGCCTATAAAGAATCTTACAAATACATTGATAAATTGCAAGATTATGCTGAAGACTGTACATAGAACCATAGATATGCCACCGAATAAAGTGTCTAAACAAAATGAAGAAAGCGTACATCTAGCTACATACTTTGCACGGGAACCTTCAAAGAAAATGCCAAAACATTTGAGATTTAGATTTTCAATAGGAACTCGTGTTAGAATAACATATCTTAAAAATGTTTTTACTCGTGAATATGAAGAAAAATGGACCGGGGAGATATTTACAATATCTGGTAGATTTTGGAGAAACAATGCTGCAATCTATCGTCTCCAGGATTACAACGGAAAAGAAATAGTTGGGACCTTTTACCAGAGTGAAGTCCAGAAGGTTACCATGAAAGATGATGATTTATGGAAAATCGAAAAAATTGTGAAAACCAGAGGAAAGGGCCCTAACAAACAATATTTTGTGAAATGGCTTTATTGGCCAGAGAGATTTTCATCATGGGTTAACACACGCGATTTACAAGACTTGTAAATACTGTATTACTGGTTTAATAAAATATGTTTTTCTCGAAAAGGTTTTGTTGTCTTTGTATTTGAAATATTTGATATGTCAAACAACTTATATAATAAATCTTACCTTAAGCAATAAATTGTCCAAGTTATCCCATACATCAATTCCCCGTGTATGTCGTCGTTTATTACACGTTTAAATGTGGCGCAAAAATAAGGAGGCATGCGCATTTATATGATTCTAAGGAATTCAAATAATCTAGCAGAAGAATTCAAATAATGTTGCAATGAGAATTCAAATAATGTTGCAATGAGAATTCAAATAATTTAGCAATAGGAATTCAAACAATTTAGCAATACGAAGTCAAGTATGCTTGAAATATTTTGTTTTCAAACTGGTAATAACAAATGCAGCTGGTGTATTTAACTAGACATAATTAAGTGGCTTAAGAGATAATCATCTGTTCATTGGCTTTTATTCATAGGAACCACTCAATTTTGAAACATGACCATTGATGTTAATCATGGCATGACCCGCTAGTTATATGGGTGATTAAGGACATCTGTCTTAAATAGCTGCAGTTGTGGGAAAATATCTACTTTAATTTTGCTATGAGTATATACGACAGATTTTAAATGTTAACTACAAAGAGGTTTTGTTTTTAATAATGTTTAGAAATAATCAAAAAGGATTATCTAAATTGAATAACGGTAGGTTATTCGTTCAAATAAAATTCCTATATAATTCAAACTTAAAAAAGTATCTAATTATTTATTAAATTAAATACGAAAATTAAAATTAAATGCACACAGTCAATTTAAAAGATCAATTTATCGGCTTTGATAAATATTCAACTAATATTCAAAGTTTGATTATATATATATACTGCTATTTCTCTTGTCAGTTACAAAGCTTCAGGCCAGATGACCTCAATTCACAATACAATCGTGTTGGAAGCTGCAAGGACAGATGTTTTCATAATCAATTGTGAAACAAATCATTTAAACCTTTATCGTCAAGCTACAACGAAAAACATTGAATTAAAAAAACAACCATTAACTATAACAATTTACACCTAATTTAATTCAACAGATCATTATATCTTTACATGTTTTTATTTTCTTTTAAGTATGATATTCTTCTTTCAAAATCATTTAAATATTTAATTCATGATAATTATCTTTAAAAAAAACACGCGCAAAGGTCAAGTGAAAAAAGGGCATATATAAGGTACTAATAAGCCTAATTACTCACCATGCATATATTACATATTTATCCTACTAAAAAAACATAGTATTACATAAAACTTATAATATGCATTATTATGCAATAAGTCAATTATCAATATTACGCAATTAATGCAATATGCATTATTACACAATAAGTAATTAGCAATATGTATTATTACACAATAATAGTAATATGCATTATTACGTAATCTAAAAAGAAAAGAAAAAAAAAACGCGGGAAAAAAGTGGTCTATATGTATGAGGTTGACTACTTATTTGTATTGTTAAGTCTATTTATTTTCTTCTAAAACTCCGTTTATTATTTTTCGTTTAAATAAAATGAATTGTTTTTTTCACAAAATTGCATTTGTTATAAATAATGCTTTATTCCAAAAGCAAATACAGCTTATATGATATACACATAAGGATTATACTGTTATATGCACCAATAAAAAGAATTTTTACAAAATATTCTTGACCTACATAATACATACATATAATGTGTACATGAAATAAAATATAACGAATAATACAATATACGAAATACGAGCGGAGAATGATATATATAGATTGTACCACTGCATCGAGTGTAATACAATATTTATCCACTCGAAACATTTAAATTTTCAATTTTAAAACACGAGGCTCGCCGAGCGTTTTAAATATTTAAAATTTAACTGTCGAGAGTGGATAAATATCGTATTACACGAGATTTGGTGGTGGAATCTGTTTCTCTAATGATTTGCAAACATAATACATAAATATAATGTGTACATGAAATAAAATATAACGAATAATACAATATACGAAATACGAGCGGAGAATGATATATATAGATTGTACCACTGCATCGAGTGTAATACAATATTTATCCACTCGAGACATTTAAATTTTCAATTTTAAAACACGAGGCTCGCCGAGCGTCTTAAATATTTAAAATTTAACTGTCGAGAGTGGATAAATATCGTATTACACGAGATTTGGTGGTGGAATCTGTTTCTCTAATGATTTGCAAACAATACGCAGGCAAATATTATCCTTCTTTTCGAATGATCTAAAAAATAGATGTGTTATTTCTATGTGATGTTATCAGACATGGTCGCATTTTTTATGCCCTCGCAATAGGAAATTAAGAGTAAAACAAGAAAAATCGACGTCACAATCGAATTTTAACCAATGAAGAACTGAGAACAAACGAGCCACACGTTGATTAATTTTTTTTATACAATGGGTGCAGAAAGGGATATATTGACAAAGAATTAGAAAAACTTTGATAAACATAAAATGTCAAAACAAATTCTATATAATTGCAATCAAAATTTAAGTTTTTCCTGCTGATTTTAAAAGTTTACCTAATTTATTTAATTCTTTAATATTTCTGACATATGACAACTGGATAAGTTTGTACGCATTTGTTTGACTATTTTTGATATTAAAAAAAGTATTTTCAGTTTCCATTCACAATTTTCATTTACAATTTGTACATATTCTAATATTGTTATCAACATTATAATACGGCTACCTGTTTCTATGCTTAAAATATGAGCTGATTTACAAATATATGAAATTTACAAATGTAAGATTTGTATACATAGTTTGCAGGTTTATCTAAAGAAAAATTGCCAATCATGTGTACTAAACATATATGTATAAGAATTTAGCAATTAAACATTAATCGAATTGAGTTAAGTTCATTTGTAAGGTTTTATCGATAGAAGCTTCAAGGAACTATATCCTATGTCATTGTACCGATAGATTGAATAGAGATGTAAAAGCTTAGAACATGATTGTAGGAGAAGCTATATATTTTGATTTTTTCCAACGTAGTTAATGTAATTTTAGCTCGGACAGTCAGTAGGATTTCAACAATCACGCATGAAAAGTGTCAATGCATATGTTAACAACCTACGGTGAAACAGGGGATATGTTACTACTGATGGATGGGAGGTTGACAATTATAAAACTTAATTTGTCATGAGTATAAGAAAACTTAATTAAAAGTCCCTTTTCTGTGCAAATTTATACAAGAAAAAGCTCCAACTATCTAGTTTTAGTAGTCTCCTTTATTTCATGATTACTAGAGCATAGTCGATTCATGACTTGTTTAAAATATGAGCCTTTGCGTGGCTGATCATCATTGTCTTTTTAACGTGAAAATTAGGCACTTGTAGTCAGCTGATTGATTTTGGTTTCTGAAAATGTTTTGTGTATATTATCCAAGTCTACCTGTAGGAAGGGCACACATCAACTCATTTGCTTACCTACTGATTATTGAAATATCTGTAACAGAAACTTGTAACAGATCCAGAATTATAGGTGTATTTTTAATGCTGATCATGGCTATTGCATTTACTACGAAATATTTATTTGGACACCATGCGGCGTTCATAAACTATGAATTCTAAGGGTCCTTAAATATAAAACCAAATAACTGTTTCATCAAATTTGAACTGTTTTTAATTAATCAATGAATGCTGTTATTAGGGAAAACATGTAATACACAGTTACCAAACAGATCTGTTATACGCAAAAATGATTGTTCTGTCCGCGTAAATCAATTGGGTGCAATAGTCCGTTTGCCAATTACCGATTTGATTCTGTTATTACACACTTTTAAAACAAATAACTTCCCTTTGTCAATCGTAGATTGGTTCCATACCGGACAAAATTGGCTTTTGCCGATGTAAAGTTTGATGAATTGAAAGTGAGGTATAGGCGAGTTAACTAATTTTTCATGAAAGATAATTTCTGATGTCAAAAGTTTTCAGAATAACAAAAAATTAATGTAATTAAAAGATTTGAAAACTTTAAAGATTACTCACATTACGCACAAGTACATTTGTTCGTTCTGCTAGCTCTCCATTATAAATGAAAACAAGAGGCTGTCACAACGACAGCAAGCCGGATTTATTAATATCTATTTGTGTCCTGGCAATATCACAAGAACCATTACTGATGACTGGTAAAAGTGAAAATCATCAATATCAAATTTGACCTCCATTTTGTCATCAGTATCAACATATTAAAATTTGAAAAGCTTAGATTGAATGGTTCATGAGAAAATGCAACGTGAATGGAAACCCCATTTTACAATCTTTCAAGAACCATAACTCCTGAACGGTAAAAGTCAAAATCGCCATTATTGAACTTGACCTTCATTTAGTTGTCAGTAACAACATATTAAAATTTTAAAAGCTTTGGTTGAACGGTTCATGAGTTAATGCACGAACAACATTTGATTGCAGCCCGCCCGCCCGCCCGACCTCCCGCGCGCCGTACATCCCCAAATCAATAACCGACATTTTTGTCACAAAAATCCGGTTTATTAATGTTCCACATAAGGGAGACAACCGAAAGAGGGATCTCTAATTGCAGGGTCAATTATGGGAATTGGCAAAAAGCCTATTAATATGTTGCATTGAGATAACTTTTCAAATGTCTATAGAAGGAAACAGGAAAATCGGTGTATATGGAGTGAACATGTATGTTTCGACCTAATGTTGTTTTTTTAAAAGACAACTTAATGGAAAAACAAATTCGTACTTTGGAATATTCTTCTTTTCCTACCACAAACATCGTTTTCAATCAGTCCATTTAAGGTGAAGTGCACTTAACGTTTAACGTATTTTAATTTATATCTCTGAGTTTTAGCACAGTCAAATATAAGCCCTTAAGATAGAACAGACTTAAACAAATTGCAAGCAAAGACTGTGGAAATTACATCAAAGACAAAATTTAAAAGTAAATAGTCGAAAGACTGATTTTGATTGCTTTGCATGCATAATATGTAGGTCAACCTTTCAGGATATTTTCAGATCAGAATGTGTGTTTCCTTTTAAAAATGTTTACAAGTGGGGTCCACGATTCCACATCTAATAATTTAGTTCGTCGAGACATCAAGGTAGCAAATTTCTAAATTGCACAGCTTATAAATGAGTCAGTTTAATTTTCGCTAGCACTTAACATTGAAAAATATCTTTAAACAAGTTGAAGAAAAACGGATGGACAAGGGATGTAAAGCTGTTAACACAAACAGAGATTCTTTTGCAGTTTCACTAAATTGATGAGTTCTCGACTAGATTGTAAATATTCGTTAACTATGTTGTGTAATGTTATTATAATTGTCCCTTTCTGAGTTTTGCAATGCATTTGATTCCATTTCTAGATCGCATAACAGCTGCCATGTTTAGGGTCAAGTTCTTATGTAAATCTACAATTACAATAACACTTATTTGAACAACAGTTATTAAGTCTTGTTGCATGTAACGAAACATTTGAAGGCCAAGAAAATTTAGAATTGCCAATAATGAAATCTACAGCAAAGAGGTAAGATTAAATCAATATGAATATATTCGTTAAACATGTTATCTCGTGCACGTTTGATGTGCGCCATTGGTTGACCATATTATATTTACAGGAGAAATGTTTACAATACAATAGATAATAACTCCTTTATACTTCTTGTGTTACCTTTTTTGAAAGTTTCTAGACATGATATTTGTGTTTTGATGTGATTAAACGGCTGGTGAATTCATAGAGGGTAATGCTAACATTTATTTCCTTTGACTTCCGAAATAAAGATATTGTATATTACAGATACCGAATAAATATTTAAAATTATGATAAATCAAACATCAACTTTCAAGTATTCTGGTTAAAAGAGTCTTTTCTTCGTTCATTGCAAAATGTTGTCCAATACAATTCCTAGAAAATAATATATATCCTTATCAGTAGAATAAACATTAAACTGTTATGCTTTGTTTGTGCGGAAAGAGTGTCAAACTAATATCAATTATATGTAACCACTTATAAGAAAGACTTGGTATTTGTTTATACATAAAAAAGACTTGGTATTTGTTTATACATAAAAAAGACCTGGTATTTGTTTATACATAAAAAAGAATTGGTATTTGTTTATACATAAAAAGACCTGGTATTTGTTTATACATAAAAAAGACTTGGTATTTGTTTATACATAAAAAAAGACTTGGTATTTGTTTATACATAAGAAATACTTGGTATTTGTTTATACATAAGAAAGACTTGGTATTTATTTATACATTAGAAAGACTTGGCATTTTTTTATACATAAGAAAGACTTGGTATTTGTTTATACATTAGAAAGACGTGGCATTTGTTTATACATTTTTGTTTATACATAAGAAAGACTTTGTATTTGTTTATACCTAAGAAAGACTTGGTATTTATTTATACATTAGAAAGGCTTGGCATTTGTTTATACATATGAAAGACTTGGTATTTGTTTATACCGACTGGGGTCAAATTTTATCGGATCTGTCCAGACATCAGGGTTGTGATGGAGACCATATATATTGATACGAAAAAAAGTTTCAGGAGGAAAAGTAGTTCCATCAATTGTGATTTCCTTTGTAGATTGTCTTGCAACTAAGGTGACTGTTGAGTGAAGCCTCATTCCTTCCTTTATACACTGTGTTAGAAATTCGAATTTTCCTAAATCTACCCTGTAAAAATGACAATATCCTCAGAACAATTCACAAACATGTAGATAACATGAAACCAATTTTGAGTCGAATTGCTGTCCTCTGACAGTAAGCATTTGAGTTGATAAATGTGGTGAATTTTGTTTTGATAATCAAAATAGGGTTCGGTTGTTGTGGTTGTTTTACATGTTTAACCCAGCCATATTCTTTATGAGCCTGTCTCAAGTCAGAAGCCTATAGTTCCGTGGTTTGTTCCTATCTGCCATAACTGTTTTTTTTGTAAATTGTTTAGTAATAAATAAGACCGTTTGTTGTCAGAGTCTTTTATAGCCGATTAGACGGTATTGATGTTTCAATGTTGAAGTTTGTACGGTTGCCTATAATTGCTTAATACATGCACTTCATTTGAATTTTGGTGGATAGTTCTCATAGGCAATGATGCCACATTTCCTTATTTTTATATTCGTGTAGCCTAGTCTTCAGTTTTTATGTAATGTTTTGTACATTTTTTTTGTCTTTTCGACGTGTTTTGCCATGTTTTTGTTCGGTCTTTCTTCCGATGCGTTGTTCTGTTTGCCTCATATTGTTCAGTTTTTATTTTCAAGTTTGTTACTTTTCAGAGATTTTAAATGTATAGACAAACGTTATATACTACATTGGTTAGAGGTATAGGGGGAGGGTTGAGATCTCACAAACATGTTTAACCCCGCCGCATTTTTGCGCCTGTCACAAGTCAGGAGCCTCTGGCCTTTGTTGGTCTTGTGTTGTTTTAATTTTAGTTTATTGTGTACAATTAGTAATTGGTATGGCGTTCATTATCACTGGACTAGTATATATTTGTTTGGGGGCCAGCTGGGGGACGCCTCCGGGTGCGGGAATTTCTCGCTACATTGAAGACCTGTTGGTGACCCTCTGCTGTTGTTTTTTATTTGGTCGGGTTGTTGTCTCTTTGACACATTCCCCATTTCCATTCTCAATTTTATTATTATCTATAAAACGCACCATTTTAGAAAGCCAGGATTACATTCAAGTGCTTTGTCGACCTCATTCTGACACATTTTCTGGTATTCTGGATGTTTTGCTAAATCATACAGGATCCAAGATATAGCACTTGTGGTGGTGTCATGTCCTGTTATCATAATTCATGTCGGTTAGTACATTGTTTTCGTGGTTGTATTGAAATTTACTATGTGTTTTAATTCTTCATTAGTATCACATGTCAGAAAAAACAAATTGATGTGGTATAATTTTCAAGTACATAACTATAAATTCTTCTATAAAACAAAAAAACCTAGCTGACTGGATAAATGTGCTCTGTAGACCCCATCAAAAATATTAAGAAACTTTGAATACTGCAGAATATTTGTTTGGGAAATAATGAGTAATAATGAGTGACCGATAGAAAGTAAAACAAACCTCAGCACCTATATTAAGTAAAACATACCTCAAGTACCGGTATAATAAAAAAAAAAAACCAAACAACCACCATTAAGAATCTATCTCAGCGACAGATATATATATATATAGTAAACATACCTCAGCCACCGATATCAAGTAAATTAAACCTTATTGAATGATATTAAGTAAAACAACCTTGGCGACGAACAATAAATGAAACCTCAGCCACCGAATAAAAGTAAAACAAACCCCAGAGACCGATATAAAGTAAAACATACCCCAGAGACCGATATAAAGTAAAACATACCTCATTGACTGTTAACATAAATTAGTCCGTTAATTTTCTCGTCTGAATTTTTTTTACATTGTCATTTCGGGTCCTTTTATAGCTGACTATGCGGTATGGGCCTGTGTCATGGTTAAAGGCCGTACGGTGATCTATAGTTGTTAATTTCTGTGTCATTTTGGTCTCTTGTGGAGAGTTGTCTCTTTGGCAATCATATCACATCTTCTTTTTTTTTTTTTTATATATGATAGTAAAATAAACCCAAGCGACCGATATATTAAAACAAACCTCAGCCACCGATAAAGAGTAAAACATAACTCGATATAATGGAAAACAAACCTCAATGTCTGATATAAAGCGAATCAACCTTTTGCAACTGATATAGAGTAAAACTGACGTCGACGAACTACGTTATATGTAAGACGAAACTCGACGACAGATGTAAAGAAACTAACATCCCTGCCGATCTATATGTAGTAAATAATATATGATATTAGAATAAACCCAATTAAAAGTAATCATCATTCTAGGCAACCGATGTTAGGTAAAAAACCATCAGAATAATCAAACAAACTAATAAATATTGTAAGTTACTAACTTGTACTGAAAAAAATGAATTAAATGAAGTATTCTTGGTAGGTCCAAGAACACAAGTAAGAAATCCTTTTTGGCAGGAGGTTTTTAATGCTTGGACTGAACTACAAACAAAAGTAGCTATTAAGAATGAATATGATTTTATCACAGTTAATCTTTGAAATAATAAAGAAATTAAAATTGGTAATCAAAAATGGACTGAAAAGGGCGTCTGGCTAATAAATGATTTAATTGATAATGATGGACATTTAATGAATTGGCAGTAATTTATAAAAACATATGATATTGATACCAACTTTCTTATATTTCAAGGAGTAATGTCAGCTGTTTATTCCTTTATGAAAAGTCTTAATATTAAAAGTAATCAGCTTATAAAGCCTTATGGGCCAATTATACCAACTACTATTTCTATATTTATGAAATCTACAAAAGGATCAAAAGATATGGACAATGTTTTAAATGAAAAAAATAACAAATATCACATCACAGGAAAAGTGGTCATTAATCCTAAATAGCCATAATATTATTTGGAATAAAATATACAGACTTCCATTTTACATTACTAAAAACTCAAAATTACAGTGGCTCAAATACAGGATCAATCACAGAATTTTGGGAACTAATAAATAACTCTACAAAATTAAAGTCTCACAAAACAATAAATGCACTTTCTGTACGGACTCGATAGAAACTATTGAACACATATTCTGGACATGTCCAAAAGTTTTTGATGTTTGGGAAGAACTTAATAAATGGATATACTCAAATGTCCAAATTGAACTACCACTTAATTTAGATATTGTCTTATTTGGGATATTAAAGAAAATTTGTTCATTGAAAAAATAATATTTTACAAAAATAAACCATTGCAAAGAGCGTACACCTGCTGGAACCCCTGGCTCCAACTAATAGAATGATTTTATAAGTTAACTTTCACGTAATAAAATTATCTACCCAATCCATGCTACCTCGATTAAGATTTTTTTGTTCTTTTTTAAAATTATTATTAATAATATTATACGTTTATAGAAGGATTCAAAATATCAACTTTATGTACTTGTCTCGATTTTGCTGATGTACTATGAACTTATTTACTATTGTTATTATATGTGTAGTTCTTTGCCAATAAACACATTACAAAAAAAAAATCCATCAGCTACCAAAATATAGTAAAATATTCATCAGTGACGGATATAAAATAAATAATTTCAATAGTAGTATATCGCTGTTCAATAGTCATTATATGATTAAGCAAAATAAATTCCGGGTAACAAACGAAAGCCGAAGGAAACACATCAACTATTAAGCGGAAACATTGGAACATTAGGAACACTGAACTACAACAAAATCAAACGCCAACATACATAGAAATGGACTGTAGATAACAACTTCCATGTGCCTGACTTAGTAGAGGACATTTTAAGTAACACATGGTGGATTGAACCTGATTATATGGCTATCCAAACCAACTGATTATATCACAATGTTAAAAGTGTGAGAGGAATACAGTACAAACAAACGCAAGAACACTCAGCACAGATGAATACAAACATATATAATGAAGTAGAGCATTTTTAACATTTATACCGCAGATTAACAAAGTAAATCTCCCGTGAATTTACGCCAGAGCACCAGGACAACACAAACGATAAAAAAAAACCGCGTTAGACAACATTGGCATCAATTTTTGGAGACCTATAAATAGTAAAACAACCTTAGTGATCGACATAGGATAGAAGAACAAACCACAGACACCTATATAGTTGAATAGAGTTCGATGGCCTATATAGAATAAACAACATCCTCATGGACTCATATAAAGTAAAACAAAACTCATTTACCGATATATGATTGCAAAACAAACCAACTACGACCAATATAAAAGCACACACATCATCAAGCGATAAAATGTAAAACAAACCTCACACACCAATATTTAAAGACCAAAACCCCGGTAACCTATATAGTATATTAAACCTCGACGATCCATATTAAGAAAACAACAGCCAGGAGACCAATATACAGTCATAGGACAAAAGTGAACAATAAAACTTCAGACATTTCTGCATCTTATGGTATCTATTTTATAAAAATCGCTCAAAAAGTTACTTGATAATAATTTTTTGAAAAATATTGATTTAAGTTGAAATGATGGTACATTTGTGGAGTGGGAACTCACTTTTGTCCAACGACTGATACTGGAATAACTGTAAATGAATAATTTACCTTCAAACATATACGTGTCAACTTCGGCTCTTATATCAGTGTTGCTCATTCCGATCCCATTTTCATCTTTAGCAGAGAGGAGAATATCTAAAGAGTCTAAATGTTTCTTTACATCCTTTTGTCCACTTTCCTGTAAATAATGTATCAGCTATATAAGGATTATTTGTATTTGATCACCGCTTATCAGCTTTTTCTCTAATATTCCAAGGCCAAATCTTAATTCATGTTACAGTATAAAAAAGGAAGGGAAGATAAGAAAAGCTACATTATATATAAAAAAAATGGATTTATTTCGATCTCAGATTAATCAACATACATAAATTTCAATGGCATTTGTTCAAACTAACCTATATAGCCGCTGTTTAAATGCAATGGAGTGTTAATTCCAAATTAAGTTAACACAATCAGAATATAAAGCATAAACATTCTTTATTCAATGCTTATAACAGTAACGATTGTTAATTGACCAATCCATCAAATTTATTGAATTACTGGATACACATTGTAGGCCAGTTTTCCAGTTTAGCACAATAACAGATATATGACTGGTGTCAAAACACCTTGGTGTTTCCAAGAGGAAAACAATAGAAACTAAGTATGTATAATAAATTATCACATATTTGTTACGAATACGTTCAGTTTTGCATATGTAATAACCTCAAAATTTCCCGAGGAAAAATAGGTTATTGGTTTTTGTGCCTTGATTCAAAATGACGTGACGTAATTGCATCATTAACGACAATTGATAACACTTTTTAGATAAAAAAAAAATTTAAGATTTTACCTGTCATTTTACCTGTTATGTTTCATTAAATTGTAATAAATGTACTTTTTTTCTCTTTTCTGCAGAACTGAAATATGTGATAAATAGATTATAACACGTCTTTTCCATAATTGCCCTGGTATCATCCCTCAACCCATATCGGCTAAAGCATCGATGCCGAAATGGGGATGATACCATGTTATAATTTATACTTATTGATTTGTAAAGTAGCCCGTAAAGATTCCAATATGTCGTTTCCAAATCTAGACTAGAATCATAAACTCATATTGATATACATCTACATCGAAAGGATTATCAATAATATTACATTTACAAGTATTTTCTTTCTATTATCAATCACATTATCTGCCACACTATGGATATAGTCCAAATCTTTTCTGAATGATCTCCCGTCGGAACTCATATTATAGATGAAATCAAAGATGATCAATGGATTGTTGTTAAAAAAACTAAGTTTTAGTAAACTAAGGTTGTAATCGCAGTCATTGTAAATCTAAGGTTGAATGAGCGATTTCTCTCGTTTTCAGTAGTTATATATCCATAGCTTTCCCATGTGTACGTGTTAGCGTTCCGGATAAAGCAGAGCACTTCAGAAAAAAGTAAATTGTGTCCATGGAACAAAAATGATACTCCCGCTTGCAAACAAACTAATAAAGGGGTATACATCTAGAAGAGCCCTAGAACGGTAAAAGTGACACAACCGAAATTAAAATTTAACTAGAGTTTTATTATTAGATCATTGTGTTTCAGTTTCATAACATTTGGTTGAGGCAAACTCATGTGATAGGACGGAATCGAAAAAAATCAGCAACTTTCTACTTGTAATACGGTATAACTCTAGACTGACGGTTAAAGAAATGCTATACACGTTAGAGTTTGATCTGTGCATATAACACGTTAAAAAAAATTCGCAGACACATTCGATGAGTGCAAAATATTTTTATATGAAACATAGAAAACAAAAAGCTCATTGTTCAACTAGTGTCAGTCGTTTCAAGAATGTTTCTACAGAAAATATGACCATTAAAACAGAAAAGGTTTATTGGAACCTTTTCAGTGGCGGATCGGGGGGGGGGGGGGGGGGGGGGTCCAACCCCCTTTTTTGGACGATCAATGCATTTGAATGGGAGCATATAGTTGGAACCCCCCCCTTTACTCTGGGTTGGGAACCCCCTTTTTAAAATGACTGGATCCGCCACTGCCTTTTCATTGTGTGAAATAAATTTACAAGGTGAAATGAATATGATAAATTAATTAATATTCATTGTGAAATAATACTGCAATTAATAATTAAGGGAAAGGGAATAAACAAAAAACGATTATAAGCAATGCCCTGAACATGTATCAACTTTTTGTCACAAGATGAAAAACAAACGTAAATAATAGGTAGATCTACGTACTTGTTTCGTCGAGCCACACGTTTTGTAACCTCTGTAATTGCCTTACAATATGGATGTTGTAGTCTACAAATAATGAAATATTCATTTATTTGAAATTGATTTGAAATATATTATTACCAAATAATGCAATTTGATTCCACTCTATGTGTGATTTGAATGAGAGCTTTACAGAGATGTTAGTTTAAAGACAACGTTTCAGCATACATCTTTGTGTATAATATAATTAATAAAATGCTGTTTAGATTTAGGATCTTGAAGTATACGTTTCCCTAGAATCTGTCCACGAAATTTAGCGAATATTTCAGGATTTAATATTTTATCAATTGTTTGATATTATAAAAAAAATTGAACAGTACTTTTCGTCGAAATAGAGCTTTCTTACAAATTGACGAAAGGTACGTATGCTTGACGAATCATACGTAAGACTCGTTTAAGGGATCCTTTCTTTTGCCATATTTAAATAATTATAGTCGTGGAACTTCGGACAATTATCCTACATGCAACGACACTTATTAAATTGGATTTTTCTTGGGATAAATTTTATATTTAGGATTTCTGGACGTATGATAGGTTAAAATATGATACCACCAGGTTGGAGGAGATAACACTTCAAAATATCCTAAATATAGAGTAGTCAGACGAAAACATTTCCCCTAATAGACTAAAAACCGGCCCTCTTCAATATTACAATGTTGCACTGTTTAACCTAAAAAAAAAAGCCAAAGCAAATACATTGTCTTCTTCCCTTACAGAAAAATGAGAAAAATCAAAGCACAAATACTTCCTTGATTCAAAATTTACAACGATCAAAATAATAAAATGAAAATGAAGAAAACAAGATGATCTTCAAACTATGCCATATGCTGGTGCTCGTTTAATAACTTTTGAATCATCGCCTCTCCCCTGGTAATATTCATTGCTTCCCCCTTAATGTGTATATATGATACACTGGAGCAATTGAAGGGTTGTTTTAGTGTATAATTACGTTTTGCCTATTGTCCTGAACCTTCATGAAATATTAGCCACTGGACGATAAGTGACAACTTTGCGTCTAAATCCAAACATGTGTACTGTTAAATCGTCATCATAAAATCCACAAAATTGTAGATTTATTTTCTTGATATACAAAATCTGTTGTTCTAGATTTATTTAACATTTTTTTTTTAAACATTGTAGCATATTTTTTTTTTAGCAAATCTCGATATTCCACTTTGACAATTTGCTGAAAGTTTACTGTAAAAAATAAAAATAAATGTGAATCTTGTCGTTAAATTTAGACTAACGTACTTCAATAATGCCATTGAAATGTTAATCGTGAAACTCGTGCTTAAAAAAATCCCGCGGAAATGTGTGTACTCGTGGTTTACGTCAGTAACGTATCGGAGATAACTCTATAAAATATCCTAAATATAGGGAATTCAGAAGAAAAAATGCCCCTAAAAACAAAACAAAAAAACCCTTAAGCTGGGGTCACACATTCACGATTTTTACTGCCGTCCTTGACAGGACCGTTCCCGATTAAAATTTGTCAAAAGTATGATCAAGATCCTGTGAATCGTGGATGTAAATTCAAACTTCAATTAAAATTTGTAAAACAAATAATTTAAATAATTTAATCACAAACACATATTGTGGTCATGCAGATTACAAACAAAAAAATTCTGAATCCAGATTTTCCCTTAACCCTATAGTGTTAAAATTTTGAAAAAAAAAATCAATAGCTTTATAGCGTCGAAAAACCAAGAAAAGAAAAATACATTACCCCTCCTCTTTTGAAGTTGGTTGCTCCCATAACTTGTTTTTCCCCCATTTTATACTTGTTTCACAGTGTGGACTTTGTAACGTTCATATTTAACTAAATTTGCAATCATAACTTAAAGTTATAGTTTCAGATAGAAAAAAAAAATTGATCACAATTCATTTCACATTACTTTTTCAAAACAATGCAGCATTATTGTTTTGCAAATCTCGATATTTCACGTTAACAATTTGCTGAAAGTGTAATATAAAAAATAAAAACAAATGTGAATCTTGTCCTTAAATCCACTGGGGTAAAGCTGATGACCGTGACTGCATTCACGGTCATCCCAAGATGTCGGATAAAAAATTAGGTCAGTTTCTGTATTGTCTGTTAAAGTGTTTCTATATCATTTTCTTTACAAATCATACATTGAAACGATGTAAATTTATAAAAGAATCACTCGGAAATCACTAATTACTTCTGAGAAATGTGCATGAAACGGGAAATTCGATTTGAAAAAATCGCCAAGATGACCGTAAATCACAATCGAGATGACCGTAACAGAATCAGCGATTCATAACAAGGCTGACCGTAACTGCTTTTAAGATGACCGTAATTTGTAAATGATGACCGTAACTTTTAAAGGATGATCCTCAATTCTAAGAAATATCCGTATTTATATAACTATCTTTTTGTATCAAATGATTAATCGTGTTGGTATACACATATTAATATGAAAGTTTTATCCTATAGGTAGAAGAAAATAAGACGTGCTTCAAATGCAAAGATTACCATATGTATCTTTTTTACAGTAGAGGGTTCAATTCTTAAAATGAATTTGCCAAAAGACATGCGGTGCACAGCCTTCAACTGCTCGACAAAATTTTTGTTTTGTTTCTGGGATTCCTATTAATGACATATAATAAATACACATTTTTAAAAATGCCAAAAAATTGCATGTACACACATTGATATTATATCGTCTTTCATTTTGTCGTGCAAAAAAAATAACAGAAATATTTTGAAAATATCATTCGAATAAACTAGTGAAGGTGAGCTCCAGCAAAGTAGATCCTTAAAATAGTCTTGTACGAAAAGCGTATCACAAGGCGGAACGTTGTCAATTTGTATATATACAGAAATGTTATTCATACATTCAGGATTCTACTTCTTCAAAATTATCTCCCCATTACGCCAGTTCATGCTCACAGTCGTAGAAATGGAAGCCATTGTAGGGATGACGCTCTGCCAATTTTGCTCTTGAAAACTGATAAATTTATCCACATAGCACCATTACGATCGATCGTTATATGTCAGTTATATTTTAAAATACAAATGTATCTACTAGCTAATGAGCATTAGTTAATGATCTTGTCTGCATTGATTCAACTTAAAAATATTGTCTGTTTGGATGTCAGATGGAACTTTTGAAAATTCTTAAGCATTTAAAAAAATTCTAATTAAATATTTCGTGGAAGGTCAGACTAAACATTTTCAGTGGTTGAAGATTATAAACCCTAGTTATCACACACACATTTTCATCATCCAAATTAAAAGACTGTCGTCAAGTACTTTTAGAAAAAAATAGCTATTCGAACACACCTACTCTGTTTTTGCGATTCATTAGATAGGTATCTCAATAAAACCATATATTTCATCTTTTCGTACTGTCATTTTTTTACGTTATAAAGTCAACCTGTAGCTTTGATATATAATAATGATAGAATCTGAAACGGATGCTATATAAAATACTCTTGTTTTATACGTTTTAAAGACAAAATATACACCCCAAACATGCCCTTACATAAAAAGGTGCACTCGATTTTTCTCTTTTCGATACAATCGTTACCTGTTTTGGGGAATTTTTTCTTGATTCACATAATGGAAGGGCAGACACGAAAATTTCTGAACTAAAAGATTGATATGTTCTCCGTCCGTGATAAAAAAAATCGGAGGTTTTGCATTTTCTACATCCAACTTATAGATACTATATATAAAAAAGAAGATGTGGTATTATTGCCAATGAGACAGCTATCCAGAAAAGACCAAAATGACACAAACATTAACAACTATAGGTAACCGTAAGGCCTTCAACAATGAGCAAAGCCCATACCGCATAGTCAGCTATAAAAGGCCCCGATAAGAACCATGTCGTCGACTTGATATCTTATTGTTTTGCATTACTATGTAATAGATACATTGAAAACTTATGCAAATGGTGTTTTTAAAATAAGAAAATTGTCGTTTTATTTGTTTCTATTAACTTTTTAAAATTTTGTTACTATATCAAACATTACAGTTAACTTTTATCGCTTTCTCGATAAACACAGAGCTTCGATTCTTTTGTTCTATTTCAAAAGTGTTTTCGCCTGCATATATCAAGACAAATTAAGATTTTAATCTGCTTCCTCTGGACCCATACACATGGGCTCGATTACCAAATATTCGTATGTATTATTAATGTTTTTTATGCTCCATTTATTGGCATTATGTTTTTCTGGTCTGTGCGTACATTCGTCCGTTCGTCTGTTTGTTTGTCCGTTTGTCCAGCTTCAAGTTAAATAAAATTGAAACTTAGTACACATTTTCCCTATGGGATGATCTTTTTAATTCTAATGCCAAATTATAGTTTTATCCCATTTTCATAGTCCACTAAACATAGAAAATGATAGTGTAGATGAGGCATCCGTGCACTAGGGAAACATTCATGTTTCTTCAAATTTTCGTCGTATCGCTGTAAATTTGTGTTAAAATTTTAACGTCGATATCAATAAATATTTCATTGTTTACGAGAAATATGCAATTTACTATCATTGTTATAAATCCGAAATATGGCCAATTATATTATAGTTTAAAAAAGGAAATTTATGAAACATATTTATATCCGCTAACCGAGCCCCTATTGAGATCGACAAACTCAACAAAAAAGCTTTGAATACAATACGGATATTTCTTAGAATTGATGGTCATCCTATAAAAGTTACGGTCGTCCTATATAAATTACAGTCAGTCTTTACAAATTACGGTCATCCTTTACAAGTTACGGTCATCTTTTTACCAATCACGGTCATCCTTGTTTTATGTTACGGTCATCTTGAAAATATTTTGATTATGATTTACGGTCATCTTAACGATTTTTTCAAATCGAATTTCCCGTTTCATGCACATTTCTCGGAAGTAATTAGTGATTTTCGAGTGATTCTTTTATAAATTTACATCGTTTCAATGTATGATTTGTAAAGAAAATGATATCGAAACACTTTAACAGACAATACAAAAACTGACCTAATTTTTCATCCGACATCTTGGGATGACCGTGAATGCAGTTACGGTCATCAGCTTTACCCCAGTGTAAATCTAAACTAACGTACCTCAATAATGCCATTAAAATTTTAATCATGAAACTCGTGCTTAAAATAATCCCGCGGAAATTTGTGTACTCGTGGTTTACGTAAGTAACGTATCGGACGTAAGTGTATTTGACACTATTTTCCTTTGTTTTATTATATTAAAAGCGTGTATTATTTGCGATATGCTTATTTTTGAAAGATAAATTTGATCCAGGAAAGAACGCTGTTTTACCGGATAAAGTAAAGACTCTAAATTGTTATTGTGGAAATGAAATACGTGCTCCCTTTACGTTCGTTCGTACCTTTCGTCATTTTGTAAGAAAGCTCTAGTAAGCGTACACGACATAACCAACGTGATGTGTAACAAAATGAAGATCATGTACAATGTATTCCTAACTTGGGCTGATTGAGAAATGGTCATGTTGATATAAGAAGACAAAAGACCTGTAGTATCGAATCAATTGGGGAAATGTTTACATTATATTTATTGAAAAACTGGTCATTATCGTGATATATAGCCTGCCCAAAGGACAGTGGTATCGACTAAAACAGCGATTATGGCTAAGCCGTAGGCGATGTTATTATCGCTGTCGCAGTAAATACCACGGACTTTCGGGCGGTCCATGTATCATGATAATGAACAGTTCTTCGTCATTAACTAGTATGTTCATTTCATTCAGGAACCATGTTAAATACTTTTTTAAAAATTTCTTCTAAACTCAATTTGTTCAATACTAACTTTTTTCTCATAAACATGTTTAACCCCGCCGCATTTTTGCGCCTGTCCCAAGTCAGGAGCCTTTGGCCTTTGTTAGTCTTGTTTTATTTTTAATTCTAGTTTCTTGTGTACAATTTGGAGTTTTGTATGGCGTTCATTATCACTGAACTAGTAAATATATTTGTTTAGGGCCAGCTGGAGGACGCCTCCGGTCGCGTGAATTTCTCGTTGCATTGAAGATCTGTTGGTAACCATCTGCTGTTGTCTGTTATATGGTCGGGTTGTTGTCTCCCCATTTCCATTCTCAATTTTATTAGTTGTTGTACGATTTCTATAGGAAAGAATGAAGACCAGTCAAAGTGATAACCTAAAATCACTGCCATTCATTTTAGTGCATTTTTTCAGGATCTAAAAACAAAAAACAAAAATCTATAATTCTATAATAAACGGAAACATATGGCAAACAATTCAACAACCTCAATATAAAATTTAAAATAGGATAATGTTTTAATAAAGGAACATCTCTATGAAAAATGAAAAAAAATTGTTATCCAATACTTATTTTAATGTTGACATGAATATCAATAATGCCGTCATTTTTACAAATTTCCTGTTAACAAAACTTTGAATTTTTCGAAAACTAAGGATTTTCTTATCCCAGGCATAGATTACCTTAGCCGTATTTGGCACAACTTTTTGGAATTTTGGATCCTCAATGCTCTTCAACTTTTTACTTGTTTGGCTTTATAAATATTTTGATATGAGCGTCACTGATGAGTCTTATGTAGACGAAACGCGCGTCTGGCGTACTAAATTATAATTCTGGTACCTTTGATAACTATTTACACCACTGGGTCGATGCCACTGCTGGTGGACGTTTCGTCCCCGAGGGTATCACCAGCCCAGTAGTCAACACTTCGGTGTTGACATGAATATCAATAATGTGGTCATTTTTACAAATTTCCTGTTAACAAAACTTTGAATTTTTCGAAAACTAAGGATTTTCTTATCCCAGGCATAGATTACCTTAGCCGTATTTGGCACAACTTTTTGGAATTTTGGATCCTCAATGCTCTTCAACTTTTTACTTGTTTGGATTAATAAATATTTTGATATGAGCGTCACTGATGAGTCTTATGTAGACGAAACGCGCGTCTGGCGTACTAAATTATAATCCTGGTACCTTTGATAACTATTAACTGATATGAAATAAATAGAAATACTGAATTCCAAATAGACCTTCAATCGTTGAAACACAAAATTAGTAAAATTATTTTACCTATCAAGCTGGCAATTTATTTTATATGAAAATGCTGACTGCAGAATAATATCTAAGGCACAGTTACTAATGAGTTGGAATAAATCAAAACTTTCTCCAGTTTCTGCATACTTCTCGAGTATATCCTGTGAAAGATACAGAAGATAAATTACGTGAACTATATTCACTATACATGATATAAAATCAATACACACATCATCAAAAACCAAAAGCAACCGAATTGCACTTTAATATCAGTTCTCAATATTAATATATGATATTTGCACATAATTTGTTTGTATTTAACAGTACAGTGAACAAACGTAAATTTATTAACCAAAAAAAAAAACAAGAAATGAAACTACAGTCCAATTAATACTAATTTTAGTATTGATTTTAATTCGATATGACGATAAAAAATTAACAGTATGTATTTGTGGCGTCATAGATTTAACAACATTTGTAACAATATTGAAATTTTTCATATACTTGTTTATATTTTTTTGGGGTTAAAATCTTTTTTGAAGGACATTTAAATCGAAAGTGAATCCTAGTGTATCTGAAAGACAGAGTAAAGCTTTACTTTCAATAAAATTATTGTTTTAGTCAAGAATGTACTTCTCATACATTCTTGTGATACATATTAAATTTGGCCAATTTGATAAATGAAAAATAACTTACTATGAGTATGTCTACGCACTGGTTGCTGATTGTTTGGTATCCTTTTAAAATTTCAAAATGGAAAGCCGGTGTAAGAAGTCGACGTGATCTTGCCCATTTGGGCCCTCCTGCTGTAACCAATCCTTCACCAAGCCATGGAATCAGAGTTCTGTATGTTGGTCCGTGACCAACAGGTTTTGGCTCTTAAAATCAATGTAAATAATTTGCAAAAATAATTTCATTATTTTACTTGACGACATTATCTACGTGAAAATATATACTCAAGGAAGTTTCAGTTTACAATGTGCTAAAGTTTTTTTACGAAAGTTTCCGATAAGGCCACACCAATTTGATTCCTTGTTCGACGGACCCGCCCGCACCTATTTTTTTCAAAACAGAATTTTTTTATTTTTTTTATATTCCTGCTTCCCGCATCCGGAAATGTAATCATGTCTATTTCCCGCACCTTTTTTTTTGTAAATATTATAAAAAAATATCAACTTTGGTTTCTTTCCCCTTTACTTATTTTCCTTATCAAAAAATGTTCGTTGTTAATAGAATAAAGTACAAAGAACTTCTGAAGGATTTGCCTTCAACTGCAATTATATTGTATGCTGGCAAAACAAAACTATCTATAGCCGCTGCATGTTTATGCACCTGTCCTGATTGATCCAGGGGCCTGTCGTTCAGCAGTTATCGTTTGTTGATGTTATTCATTGGTATTTTCCCGTTTGGATATATAAATTAGATCGTTTGTTTTTCTGTTCGAATTGTGTACGCTTATAATTTTTGGATCCTTTATAGCTTGCTGTTTGGTCTGTATCAAAGCCCCGTGTAAAAGGCCGTACTTTGACCTGTGTTTGTTATTGTCAGGTTGAGAACAACCCTCCCTCATACAAGGGGTCATTTTACTGATGTAGAAAAGAAAATAGAAATACCAAGGATTTGTATAGTTCTTCTATACAAAACCTTTGAAGATCTTTGAAAACTTAGAATTTTGTACTCAAAAAGAGGAGAGTTACATCATATTTTAAACAACTTTTTCTAAAAGAGGGGTCCACTTATTTTGAATAACATTAATCTGTTAAAGTAAATGTGTTAATTTAACATGGTTAAAGTCCAGGAATATTACAAAATTCTTGGACATGTTTTGACCATTTAAAACTAGATAGATATATAGTTCTTTGAGAAAATATGAGCCCTTTTGTACAAACAAATATATTATAACTTATATTGATCCCTCATAAAACATGTAAAAGGGATATTTATAACATTAAGGGGTTGCCCCCAAACTGATTATGACTTGGATGGAGAATTGTCTCATTGTAAGTCACACATACATAGACCAGATTTAATTATTTCTTGGTGAACAGGGAAAAATACTTCAGAAATTAAAGAAATGTAAAAGTACAAGTTATAAATCAAGTTTTATTATTGTCAAAACCTACTATTTTATTTTTACCAAAAAAATATATATAATCGCTCGCCTTTACTTTTTCGAGCTTCGCCTAAAAAATTTGCAATTTAAATATTTTTTTATTAAAATTTTCAAATCACTCGCTCGCCCCAAATTTTGGAGTCCAAAAATTCCGTAGAACAAGAAATTAAATTGGTGTGGCCTAAGAAATAAATTAGTTTAACTGTATGCCGGTAAGTAGAGATATATGCTAAACAAAACATGCTTTCTTTAAACCAAAAGTATTTTATCTAGAGCAATCATTTCTGAATGGTTGTACAAACTTGTTCACGGAAACAATTTCTAAAACAATATTCACAGCGGTTGTTGACTTGATGACTTTTTTTAATCTAAAGTTTCAAAAAGCTCCCAAGGTTTATTCCAAGGTTTTTGGCGGGGTTCTTGTCGCTTAGCCTCGAGTTTCCTGAGTAGTACTTTGAACTGTTGTTTGTTTGCTTTGTTTCCTTAATCTTGGTGTTTATCCTTTAAATGTGATCTTGCATGTTTTCAATATTAGTTTTTAAAATTCTAAAATTTTAAATCTAGGCTTTATCTAAATGATAATGAAAAACGTCAATTTAACAGTAAAAAGTAAAATCACAAAAATACTGAACTTAGAGAAAAATCAATTCGGAAAGTCCATAATCACATGGCAAAATCAAATAACAAAACGCATCAAAAACGAATGGACAAGAACTGTCATATTCCTGACTTGGTACAGGCATTTTCAAATGTAGAAAATAGTGGATTAAACCTGGTTTTATATCGCTAACCCTCTCACTTTGATGACAGTCTCATCAAATTCCGTTATATTTACATTGATGCGTTAACTAAACAAGAGAAAATAAATAAAGTAAAGAACAATTAAAAAATGGATTGTAAAAATATGATTTTTCTTCCGATGCTATTTCTTGAGCACAAAAAGTCTGGCAAAATGTATAAGTTGACTCTTAAACCTGAAAAGCTTCTGTCCGTGTTTTGTGAAATTCCATGGTACTTTTTGGACTTTTGGGTCCTCAATACTCTTCAACTTTGTACTTGTTTGGCTTTTTAACTGTTTTGATATGAGCGTCACTGATCCGGATTTTGGCAGTTTTTATCTATAAGTTCGTTTTTATGTATGTTGCATTGTTGTTTTTGTTGTTGCGCTTCAGTGTTCTTTTGTCTCGTTGTTTTCCTCTAATTGAAGTTGAGATTCCCTCGGTTTTAGTTTGTAACCCGGATTTGTTTTCTCTCAATTGATTTATGACTTGAACAGCGGTATACTACTGTTGCTTTATGTATAAAAATGTCTCAAATCAGAACTTTGCTTTTTTGGAAGATAATTCCTCCTGGGAGTCTTGATAAATACAGCTATCGAATTATCTTTTGATATCTAATTTTATCTACAAATAATACTTGAAAGGATTATTGAACTGGTGTGTACACCTATCCATAAAGCTATTCAAAATAGCAAGTCCAATCTCAAACACTGACCAGTATCTTTTGGGCTGATGTCTTATCTAATATAATGCTAATTTGTTGTGTGACTCGGATCGAGAATTTGTTTTCAAAAAAGATCAAGACATTAACTAAGTACCCACATATTGTCAATTCTGAAATTATCGTGTCCATTTATTATTGCGATTGTTACACTATTGACACAAATGCGAGTTCAAATGTTGTTGTTTCGTGAAATGCTGATTTTTGCAAAACAATTGCCGAACTAAAAGTACAAAATTTTAAAAGGGTAAATAAAATAACTAAAAAAATAACAGACTATTTCATTCTGCAAAACCTATTCGATTTCAGTAACTGTTGGATGGTTTCAATCTGACAAACTATTCACCAGAACAGAGAGTCGAATTAAAAGCTAGACTGATCTTCTTCAAACTGTTGTAAGCAATACGGAAAATATCTCCTTCCACAGATATATTGACCCAGAGTTAATTGAAATGAATATTCACGTAAAATGTGTACATTAGCGCGTTAATCAATTCCATTGTACTCTTCATGATGACAATGGCTAGTTTCATAAGCATATAAGGTCAGCAGGAACAGCCTGACAAATATTCCAAAATGATAGAGTTGACTTAATATTGTGTTTTGCTTGTATTGAAAGAAACTTTATAGTGTACAGTTACTATTTGATGTGAATTATGAAGTTCCTGTATGTAACAAGACACCCGAAAAGCTATTTCCGTTTTCACCAGCATTCCATACTGAATCCCCGGAACTTGCTGATTTACAATATACCCAGACTTTCGCTCCCTTTAACAAAATAGTAACTCCACTAGTGGAGATACATGGACCGTCATCATGGCTGTTTTTCTGATTAAGAACCCCAAATGTGTTGCTATTCGTTCTCAACGTCATCAGCACATTATGATTCTTTTCTGGACATATTTGTAATATAAACAAATATGTTCCAGACTGGGGAGCTGTAAATTTTCCAGTTGATTTGTCATATCCACTTCCAGAATTGATAGCCACAATAGGAAATTTAATTATTGTGTTCGAAAGACCTGAGTCTGGCGACACATTTCGAGCACGAAATAAAACCACAGGAACCTTTCCTATAATAAAAAAAACATTGAGAGTTGTTGAGCAGATATTTATTTTTGCCATTCATAAAGTTCTAATTTAACCTGTATTCAAAAAGTCATTCAACTGAAGAAATACGATATTTTTTCTTTGTTACTTAAAATTGAGAGTAAAATGTTTGTTTACTTCCATAAGGATTTTCAAGTATAATCATTTTATAGGTAAACATATCAAATATATGTATACTTTTTATTTCAGTTAAAATATCATTGGTACTGGCATGAAAATACGTTTTTGGCTTTTTTTTTTATTAAACTTTGCTGTTACAAAATGTTAGAAATTATTATAAAATAAGGAATGTATCTCCCTCAAGCAAAGCTCTGATTCCTTTCACGGATTTGGCTATACTTTTTGGACCTTTTGGATTATAGCTCTTCATCTTTTATATAAGCTTTGGATTTCAAATATTTTGGCCACGAGCATCACTGAAAAGACATGCATATATGTATTGTCGAAATGCGCATCTGGTGCAGGAAAATAAGTATCGTTAATGTTATTACTACCACTGGGTCGATGCCTCTGCTGGTGGACTGTTAGTCCCCGAGGGTATCACCAGCCCAGTAGCCAGTACTTCGGTACTGGCATGAAAATACGTTTTTTTTGTTTTTTTTTATTAAACTTTGCTGTTACAAAATGTTAGAAATTATTATAAAATAAGGAATGTATCTCCCTCATGCAAAGCTCTGATTCCTTTCACGGATTTGGCTATACTTTTTGGACCTTTTGGATTATAGCTCTTCATCTTTTATATAAGCTTTGGATTTCAAATATTTTGGCCACGAGCATCACTGAAGAGACATGTATTGTCGAAATGCGCATCTGGTGCAGGAAAATAAGTATCGTTAATGTTATTAATAATAGTCAACTGTCAACCTTTAAGGCATAAGCATAACTGATTATCGTCGACTGAATGATTGGTTGTTGGTGTTAAACATCTAATTCGCCGCCAGGGTTTTGTATTAAGAAATAAATAAATAAATAACAAATAAATAAATAATTTGTTTAAAAAAATGTCACATATTGATTTAATAAAAATACTTCCTACAAAATATAAATACATAATAAAACAACCAATATCCAGCCAAAAACTGACTTGCGAGACACTATATCCTTACCTGATTCACCAGATGACCCTTTCAAACCTTTTTCACCATTAGCACCTTTGTGGCCGGATTGACCTTTGCTGCCTGGTTCTCCAGTGGGACCTATGTCACCTGTTAGACCTTTGTCGCCGACAACACCCTTGTCACCAACTGATCCCTTGTCCCCAAATTTTCCATTTCCACCTTTACTTCCCGCAATTCCATTATCGCCTCTTTGACCTTTGTCCCCGATAGAACCTTTCTCGCCAACTGGACCTTTGTTACCTGTCTGACCTCTGTCTCCATTTTTACCTTTGTCACCGATTGTACCTTTGTCTCCCCTTTGACCTTTGTCACCGATAGAACCTTTTCCGCCAACTAGACCTGTCTGACCTCTGATCCCATTTTCACCTTTGTCTCCTCTTTGACCTTTGTCACCGATAGAACCTGTCTGACCTCTGATTCCATTTTCACCTTTGTCTCCTTTTTGACCTTTGTCACCGATAGCACCTGTCTGACCTCTGATCCCATTTTCACCTTTGTCTCCTCTTTGACCTTTGTCACCGATTGGACCTGTCTGACCTCTTTCTCCATTTTTACCTTTGTCACCGATTGTACCTTTGTCTCCCCTTTGACCTTTGTCACCGATAGAACCTTTTCCGCCAACTAGACCTGTCTGACCTCTGATCCCATTTTCACCTTTGTCTCCTCTTTGACCTTTGTCACCGATAGAACCTGTCTGACCTCTGATTCCATTTTCACCTTTGTCTCCTTTTTGACCTTTGTCACCGATAGCACCTGTCTGACCTCTGATCCCATTTTCACCTTTGTCTCCTCTTTGACCTTTGTCACCGATTGGACCTGTCTGACCTCTTTCTCCATTTTCACCTTTGTTACCGATTGAACCTTTGTCTCCTCTTTGACCTTCTTCGCCGATGGTGCCTTTGTTGCCGTTTGGTCCGTTGGCACCTAATTTTCCCTTTGCACCAAGAAGCCCCTTTTCTCCCGATTGTCCTTTGCTGCCAACTGGCCCCTGTTCTCCCATTTGACCATTTTCGCCAGTGTTACCAGATTGTCCTTTATTGCCTTTCGTTCCTTTCTCGCCATCTTCACCTGTAATGTGTACAACTATGGCAATAATAGTATTATATATCTGTCAGTTTTATATGCATGTTTAAAGATGTACTATTAGTAAGCTTTTGTAAAACAAAATATGAAGCAGCAATGACCGTAATCATATCTTAACTTATTTGTTAATCGAAGATTACCACGGATATTCATTTTCATTTTCGAAATTCTGAATTTGTTTTTCAACTTGACTGTAGCCGTAGAATTGTAAGAAGTATACTCAAGGAATAACAGAAATGTTTACAAGATTAAATTCGAGTCGGGTTTTGATCATCGCCTGCTATTAAAGAGGGACGAAAGATATCAAAGGGACAGTCAAAAAATTAATCTTCATTGTATTCAAAGTTATCGCTTACGGTCTTGTTCTACATAGAAATAAACTCATCATAGATACAAAGATACACATTTTGTATTTGCACCAGACGCGCATTTGGTTTTAAAAAAAGACTCATCAGTGCATGACGCTCCTATCAAAAAAAAAAAAAAAGAAAAAAGAATGCATTGACATGGACAGTGAAAAGTAAAATTTAATTTTGTTATAATAATTATGTAATAATATCTTTAGTGGATATAGCAGAAAGTATATAAGATATAGAGAGAAAAAAAATGAAAACAATCAACGCCCACATATGGAAGTCGAATCGTAAAAGGAATATCAGTGTCTGGATGGAGGTATAACATGTTAAAATCAAAATGAACTAAATTATAAATGTAGGTTAATCATTTTTAGCTCACCTGGCCTAAAAGGCCATGTGAGCTTTTCTCATCACTTGGCGTCCGTCGTCGTCGACGTCGTCGTCGTCGTCGTCGTCGTCGTCGTCGTCTGTCGTCGTTAACAATTTTTCAAACATCTTCTCCTCTGAAACTACTGAATGGATTTGAATGAAACTTAACATGATTGTTCCTTAGTATATCCTGCACAAAATGTGCGCTTCGATTTTTGATCCGTCAAAAAACATGGCCGCCGTTACTTAAAATAGAACATAGGGGTCAAATGCAGTTTTTGGCTTATATCTCAAAAACGAAAGCATTTAGAGCAAATCTGACATGGGGTAAAAATGTTCATTAGGTTAAGATCTATCAGCCCTGCAATTTTCAGATGAATCAAACAAACCATTGTTGGGTTGCTGCCACTTAATTGGTAATTTTAAGGAAATTTTGCAGTTTTTGGTCATTATCTTGAATATTATTATAGATAAAGATAAACTGTAAACAGCAAAAAAGATCAGCAAAGTAAGATCTACAAATAAGTTAATATGACCAAAATTGTCAATTGACCCCTTAAGGGGTTATTGTCCTTTAATGACAATTTTTCACAATTTGTTCATCATATTTGCTAACTTTAAAAAATCTTCTCCTCTGAAACTACTGAATGGATTTGGTTAAAACTTAGCATGATTGTTCCTTAGATTATCCTGCACAAAGTGTGTGCTTTGATTTTTGATCCGTCAAAAAACATGGCCGCCGTTACTTAAAATAGAACATAGGGGTCAAATGCAGTTTTTTGCTTATATCTCAAAAACGAAAGCATTAAGAGCAAATCTGACATGGAGTAAAAATGTTCATTAGGTCAATATCTATCAGCCCTGAAATTTTCAGATGAATCAAACAAACCATTGTTTGGTTGCTGCCACTTAATTGGTAATTTTAAGGAAATTTTGCAGTTTTTGGTCATTATCTTGAATATTATTATAGATAAAGATAAACTGTAAACAGCAAAAAAGATCAGCAAAGTAAGATCTACAAATAAGTTAATTTGACCAAAATTGTCAATTGACCCCTTAAGGGGTTATTGTCCTTTAATGACAATTTTTCACAATTTGTTCATCATATTTGCTAACTTTAAAAAATCTTCTCCTCTGAAACTACTGAATGGATTTGGTTAAAACTTAGCATGGTTGTTCCTTAGATTATCCTGCACAAAGTGTGTGCTTTGATTTTTGATCCGTCAAAAAACATGGCCGCCGTTACTTAAAATAGAACATAGGGGTCAAATGCAGTTTTTGGCTTATATCTCAAAAACGAAAGCATTAAGAGCAAATCTGACATGGAGTAAAAATGTTCATTAGGTCAATATCTATCAGCCCTGAAATTTTCAGATGAATCAAACATCCAATTGTTGGGTTGCTGCCACTTAATTGGTAATTTTAAGGAAATTTTGCAGTTTTTGGTCATTATCTTGAATATTATTATAGATAAAGATAAACTGTAAACAGCAAATATGATCAGCAAAGTAAGATCTACAAATAAGTCAATTTGACCAAAATTGTCAATTGACCTCTTTAGGAGTAATTGCCCTTTAAAGACTTTTTTCACAATTTGTTCACCATGTTGACTTACTTTAAAAAATCTTCTTTTATGAAACTGCTGTATCAATTTCAGCCAAACTTAGGCTAAATGAGTTTCAGAGTTTCAGAGTATCTAGTATAAATTTTATATTTCATTTCCTTGTATGTCAAGAAACATAGCTCCTATGGCTAAAATAGAACATAGGAGAAAATGATTTTTTTTTGCTTTTGAAGAAAATAGGACGATTCAAAGAACATTTAAATAAATTGAAAAGCCAAAATAATCATTGATGAGAGATTAAACCAAAAAAATTCAGGTGAGCGATTCAGGCTCTTGAGAGCCTCTTGTTTAATTTTCATATTAAAGGATGTTCGCTTGTCAAGTTTAAGGATTTTTGTCAGATTTTCGGTATCCTCTGGTTTTTATCCATTTGAATGCCTTAAAAAATTTGCTCATTGGCCCCCATTTTTCTTTTTTTAAATCTTTTACATGTATACTTATAAGCTACTGCAAAAGTTTTATAAAATCTTTGTAATTTTTTTAATATTTTTTAACAAATTGAAATGATAAAGCTATGCAAAAGCAAGAGAGAACATTTTCCCCCAAAAATTTCAATTGCTAATACATGTATCTCGAGAACAAGCACATTGACCTAACATATATTTTTTTTTTTTTTGCTTCCTTTATTTACCCGCCATTAACATATACTAGTGTTATAAAACGCTTGTTATTTTAAAGCAGAGTAGCAAACTTCCTTAAACACTTTTATTTATAAAAAGATGTAGAATCAGATGAATTACTTTGTACATCTTAACATGATACATATTTTTGACATATCACTTAAAATTCTCACGTTATTAAAAGATATTGTTGCTACTTAAAGTCATGTGTTTTATTCTATACATTAAATAATAATACTTATGAATATCAGATTATCTTCCTTCTCCTAACATGTCAGGATATCAAAGAACCGATGTTTTCCGAGGTCAATGTGTTTTTCTCATTTTACTTGTCATTTTGCACGTACACACCTTAATCATTTAGGTCAAAATTGGAAATTAAACATTTTACTGTGTAAAAGAGAAGCGAAAAATACCAGAGGGACAGCCTAACTCATAGATCGAAAGTAAACTGACCAGAAGTGCATTTAGTTTAAAAAAAGACTCATCAGTGCATGACGCTCATATTAAAAAAAAGAATGCATTGACATGGACAGTTAAAAGTAAAATTTAACTTTGTTTTAATAATTATGTCTTGAGTGGATATAGCATTAAGTATATTAGATATAGAGAACAAAATGAAAAAAATCAACGCCCACATATGGAAGTCGAATCTTAAAAGGAATATCAGTGTCTGGATGGAGGTACAACATGTTAAAATCAAAATAAACTAAATTATAAATGTAGGTAATTAGTTATCAAAGGTACCAGGATTATAATTTAGTAATATTTTTTTAACTTTCATATTTAAGGATGTTCGCCTGTCAAGTTTAAGGATTTTTGACAGATTTTCGGTATCCTCTGGTTTTTATCCATTTGAATGCCTTAAAAAATTTGCCCATTGGCCCCCATTTTTCTTTTTATAAATCTTTTACATGTATAATTATAAGCTACTGCAAAAGTCTTATAAAATCTTTGTAATGTTTTTAATAGTTTTTGACAACTTAAAATAATAAAGCTATGAAAAATCAAGAGAGAACATTTTCCCGCAAATATTTCAATTGCTAATACATGTATCTCGAGAACAAGCACATTGACCTAATATATATTTTTTTGTTTTATTGGTTACTTTATTTATCCCCAATCAACACATACTAGTGTTATAAAACGCTTGTTATTTTAAAGCAGAGTAGCAAACTTCCTTAAACGCTTTTATTTATAAAAATATGTAGAATCAGATGAAGTGCTTTATACATCTTAACATGATACATATTTTTGACATATCACTTAAAATTTTCACGTTATTAAAAGATATTGTTGCTACTTAAAGTCATGTGTTTTATTCTATACATTAAATAATAATTCTTATGAATATCAGATTATCTTCCTTGTCCTAACATGTCAGGATATCAAAGAACCAATGTTTTCCGAGGTCAATGTGTTTTTCTCATTTTACTTGTCATTTTGCACGTACACACCTTAATCATTTAGGTCAAAATTGGAAATTAAACATTTTACTGTGTAAAAGAGAAGCGAAAAATACCAGAGGGACAGCCTAACTCATAGATCAAAAGTAAACTGACAATGCCATGACTAAAAAATAAAAAGACAAACAGACAAATAATAGAACACAATACACAACATAGAAAACTAAAGATAAAGCAAGACGAACCAAACCAAAAAACGGGGGGGGGGGGGGGGGTGATCTCGAAGGGAAAGCAGATCCGTCGACTTTTGGTGTAAAAGCTTCCTTGTGAACAGCAACCTTCCATCAAAGAAATCATGATAGGACATATATGCTTGGGAATATCATATCAATTTGGAGATATATACTCCATATGCAGGCGCTGCTGTAATATTGCTACATACAAATGAAAAGTTCACAATTGAGAGGCTAAAATTATCTCTTTTGTCGTAACATTTTGTTTTCAACCAACCCTCATTGTCAATTTGTAGATGTAAGTCAAGATATGAGGCAGACTTAACTGTATCTGTGGTATCCTTTATCTCTATTTTGAGGGGATCGATGCGTTCAACATAGTCATCAAATTTTGAATAACTTAGTGTGATAACATATTCTTTACATCAGAAAGTATAGTTAAAGGATTTTTCTAATTTCTTATCTGCCTTCCTAAGAAGTTCTTGTATGAATTCAGTCTCATACAAATGAAGAAACAAGTTGGCAAGACGAGAGACTAATTGGGCCCATACCACCCCTTTTGAATATGATATATCAATATTGATGTTAAATTTCAGAAGGAAAAGCAAACAATTAGGAAAATACGTTTATCAGGACCAATAACTCCTTGTTAACTCAATTAAGAGTTTTATAAATGAGGATTTGGTTTTAACTTTAATTTTGTATTATTAGATCATATATACATAGAGAGAGATTTTCTTTTAATAGATGCTTATTTATTTTAAAGTCCTGTTTACAATTTCTTCGTCAGGAGTCCATTGTTTGCTTCAGTAAAAGAGGGACAAAAGATACCAGAGGGACAGTCAAACTCATAAATCGAAAACAAACTGACAATGCCTGACTAAAAATGAAAAAGGACAAACATACAAACAAAAGAACATATGACACAACAAAGAAAAATAAAGAATAAGCAACATTTGGTTTGTTAAGGGTGTAGATCCTGTATTTTTGGTTACTTTTGCTGTTAATTGTTTCATACATTAAAAACTATTTTTAAGATAACTTGAAGACATGCAGCATATTAGAAATTAACGTTTACGTCAGTTGATTTTTGGCATTTCTGTAGTTCAAATAGTGCTGATCAATTGTTGTTAATCGATTCTGATAGTATTACACCCAATTTACAATCACCTTTGCCAAATCTCACTACTAGCCTTGTTTGTAGTCTGCTCGACTGTCTTCCTTACTACTTGATTGTCTATTAGTGTTCTTTGTACCCCCAATGAATTCTTTAGAAATTTATTTAGTAACGCTTCGAATACCAGATAATTAGTTAATTTGGCCGTATAAACTTTTCAACAAGTTGATAAGTCATTATAATATTATAAATAGCCTCTGACTAAATTTTATTGTATCTAACTGGTTTGGTCATAGTAGTATTCACCTCATGTCAGATTTATAAATAAGCAATCATACGAAATCCCTTCACCCTATGATACTTTAAATGAACTCCAATAGCCTAGCTATGTACAATCGCCCTTCCCCTTAAAAAATACATTTCAGAAAAGAATCACTATAAGCACTATTGTCCGGTTTTGACGTGCAAACATTACTTTTTACTTATTTACTCCGTTATTTACTGAATTGTGTTGGGTAAAATGTACATTTTCATTCGGTTTGGGTGAGGTTATTCATTTTTAAGTCCTAACCATAAATCATAGTTAGTAATCCGTCAACCTATAAAAATTTAGTTGCGAGAAAGAAAAGGAGCTATGTAAATTAAATAATAATAACACAATTTGCAAAATTAATATAAAAAATAGTGTAATTTGTATAATTAAATTTATGGCTATCCTAAGACCATCATAAGACACCTCTCGTATAGTCCTAACTTTATGACCAATTTAAAGAGATGTATAAGTTAGAACCGCTTTGTGAAACCCACTTATGACTTAGATGTGTCGTAAGACCATCCTAAGAAATGTTTTAGTCCTAAGACAGCTTTGTGAAACTGGCCCTAGATACCTTGTAATCAGTTATAAAGGGCCCGATATAACATTATGTGAAACATTTCAAACGAAAAAATACACGTGAAACAAACGTGTCTTCAAGAGTTACATGTGATTCCTTAGCAAACAAGATTAGGCAACAAAGAGTTCTTAATCAAGTAATTGATGAGATTTATACACCAAACAAACTAATTTCCCGGTATTCGAAGCGTTACTAAATAAAGAATTTATTAGGGTACAAAGGACAATAATAGACAATCAAGTAATAGAGAAGACAGCCGAGCAGACTACAAACAAGACTAGTAGTGAGATTTGTCAAGGTTATTGTAAATTGGGTGTAAAAAGTAAAATCACAAAAATACTGAACTCAGAGGAAAATCAATTCGGAAAGTCCATAATCACATGGCAAAATCAAATAACAAAACGCATCAAAAACGAATGGACAAGAACTGTCATATTCCTGACTTGGTACAGGCATTTTCAAATGTAGAAAATGGTGGATTGAACCTGGTTTTATAGCTAGCTAAACCTCTCACTTGTATGACAGTCGCATCAAATTCCATTATATAGTCACCGATGCGTGAACAAAACAAACAGACATAATAGGTAAAAATGTCAAAAATAGGGGTACAGCAGTCAACATTGTGTTATCATCTTAATCACTATAAAAACAACAAATGTAACGAAGAAGCACAAAAAGGCATACATCAAATTAACATCCTCATTTTGATTATATTATACGATTATATTTGTCTATGTAAAATGCACCCATCAAGGAAGGAGGGTATGGGTACTGGTGTAAAATTGCGCGTTTGAAATTCGCACAGGTAGACATGAAATAATTTTGTCGTTCAAAGTATGACGGGATGCATAAATACAGTCACGCAAAATAGATATAACAAACACTGACTTAGCAGTTAAAGTAATAATAATAAATATAAAATAATAGTGTGGTTCAAAGTATGACGTGATACATAAGTACAGAGTCACGTAAAATGTATATCACAAATAAGTTGGTTAACAGTAAAAGTAATATTAATGAATAAAATAATTTTGTCATTCAAAGTATGACAAGATACATAGGTACAGATTCACATCATAAAATAATTTTGTCATTCAAAGTATGACAAGATACATAGGTACAGAGTCACATCATAAAATAATTTTGTCTATTGGAAAAAGTGTTGTTATTTATGGACCGCTACTAATATCAGGCGATGCTGATATGTTTCTCCATACTGGATATAGAAGATTAAATAGGGACTCTACTATATCGAAGCTATGTGCAAATAGAAATAATTTAGACTGAACTTAAACCTGTAATGCTGTACTTAATGCTCTAACTGTGAAAAAAAACCAATCAAATGATGATCAGTGTTTCGATAATTTACTTGTATTTACATTCATAATCAAATAAATGAAATTATTCTTATTTTACACACCCACCTTTTTTGCCTGTCGCTCCCATAATACCTGGTAGTCCATTTTCATCAACATCTCCTTTTTCTCCCTTAATGCCTTCTTGAACGTTACCGCTAACTGAGCCATTTGTTCCCATTGTTTCATTTGTATAGTTTCTGTCGAAGAAACTTTTCAAAAAGTGTTCTCCCGAAGTGTTGAGCTCTGAAAATTATGTATAGCAAAAAGTAAGCATTCTTATTCGAAAACGTATTTAAAAGCAACGACTGATGACGGTGTTGGATTGGAACTGGCATATGCAATGTATAGGTTAAAAAAATACCTTTCTTTAAGATTTCAAATCTTCAACGAGTTGATGTCTGTGATGGGATACTATCTTACTTCAACAACACTTATGCAAATGTCATATCTAAGTCAATATCAGAAGCATTTATGATTTCTATATCAACTTAATTCAGACGCACCATTTTCATGTACATTAACGGTTTATATGCCACTGCTAGTAGACGCTAGTCCTCGATAGTATCATCAATCCTGTAGTCAGTACGTCGGTACTTCTTAAGGGTTGTGATATTTTTCTTAAATTTGGAAATTTGTAAGAAATCAATGTTCCATTTTCATCTGTCAGATCGACCTTATTGGTCTCGTTTGATGGCATATAGCTCATTACAGTCATATTCAAGTAATTATACATCCTTGGTGTTTCTAATGAAGGTAAATCCGGAAAAGTGCCTCAGGCACACCAAATCTTTTGAAAATCTGTTAAATATTTTCACATTATGGCAAGACCAAGCACACAACTTGAGCAGTCGACATATAGACTTCAAATAATAAAATATGTCAAGCTCAAAATCACCCGAGTTTAGAAATATGTGAATTAATTTCGATTTTTTATCTAACTAATCTGTGTATTAGATTTAACGATATGAATAAAGGCAACAGTAGTATACCGCTGTTCAAAACTCATAAATCCATGGACAAAAAACAAAATCGGGGTAACAAACATAAACCGAGGGAAACGCATTAAATATAAGAGGAGAACAACGACACATTACTAAAATGTAACACACACAGAAATGAACCAAGCATCAGACAAAATCCCACGAGAATAACAAATATAACATCAAAACCAAATACATGAATTTGGGATAGACAAGAACCGTGACACGTATGATACTTTTATAGCTAAATGACAGGTGTCATTTATCACAAGCCCAGTAGTCAGCACTTTATGTGCTGACATGAATTATCATTGATATTATTATATTTATAAATTAGCTATTTAAAATTTTTTGAATTGTTTGAAATAATAAGGCTTTTCTACCTCATGCATAGATTATCTTAGCTGTATTTGACAACACTTTTAGGAATTTGAATCTCAATGCTCTTCAACTTTGTACTTTATTTGGCTTTTTTGGATTCGAGCGTCACTGATGAGTCTTTTGTAGACGAAATGCGCGTCTGGCGTATATACAAAAATTAGCCCTGGTATCTATGATGAGTTTATTTACATATTTGTAGCGAGTGTTGTTTACATAACAATAGCCGTAAAGTATGCTTGCTTCAGATGTCTTCCGTGTTAATTAAATTACTGACTTGAGTTAAAGATAGGACTTATAATGCTTAGTCCGTTTGTGTGTGTGTGTGTGTGTGTGTGCGTGCGTGTGTGTGTGTGTGTTACATTTTAATGTTGTGTCGTTGTTCTCCTCTTATATTTAACAAGTTTCCCTCAGTTTTAGTTTGTTACCCCGATTTTGTTTTTTGTCCATGGATTTATGAGTTTTGAACAGCGGTATACTACTGTTGCCTTTATTTCTAACATTGCTTTTCATTTAGAGATACAGTTATGATTTGAGGTATAGATGTGTCATCTTTAAAATCATTGTTATATAGTAGTCCTCTGTGAATTCTATTCATATACGAAGATATAAGAAGAAGTGGTATGAGTACCAATGAGACAACTCTCCATCAAAGTCACAATTTGTAAAAGTAAACGTTTAGTCTTCATTTTATGAAAAGAGTTTCCTTGAAATTTTCGCGGTCGTTTTACTTTCACGTTTCAATTCTTACCAGGAAAATAGCGAAAATAAAACTGCCGCGAAAATAGCGAAAATAAAACTGCCGCAAAAATGTCCTTGTTTACAGTATCAGAACCACTTCAAGAGATTCCAAGTTTCAGTATAAAAATTGTAATACGAACAGAGATATAATCTGGACCAAGTTATGACATTTGTATCCTTGTTGTATCGTACCTTTTTTTACCTATTTATTTTGGTTATAGTAGTGATACAAGGAAGACGTTTAGCTAGTTATAAAACCAGGTAATCCGCAATTTTCTACATACGTAAAAGCCTGTACCAAGTCAGGAATATGACAGTTGTTATCTTTTCATTTAATGTGTTTGAGCTTTAGATTTTGCTATTTGATTTGGGACTTTACGTTTTGAATTTTTCAAGGAGCTATGTATTTTATTTTGTTTTTTACTTTTTACAGTATTTACGTGGTGTTGGACGTTGGACAGTAGATGTTTATATCATATGAGGTTTAAATACGTTCTTTGAGTTTTTAATTATCCCTCGGTTCAATCTTGAACTAGGTCTTACAAAAAGGTATATAACGTAACATACAATAACTTTTACATATTATAAATAGTAGTTATATATCAAATAGTGGTAAATGGGACGTATATACCGAGCAGCCCAATATGTTTACGGGATTATTGATATAAATAAAAGAAGATGCTGATTATAACAACAAAAACAAGACACACAGAGGACAGCATGCAATCTTAAACAAACACCGATGTCTTACTAATATGGAAAACTTTAATGCACCTTACAAAGCAAAGAAATATCAAAGAAACACTTACACTCAAAGCTTTTGTTGGGGTTCGTATTCCTTATTCTTTGGTTTTCTCTGTTGTGTCTTTTGTACTATTATTTGTCTGTTTGTCTTATAAAGTTTAAGCCATGACGTTGTTAGTTGTCTTTTTTTCGATTTATGAGTTTGACTGTTCCTATTATACCTGTTGTCCCTTTTTTAGTATTGAGCTATATAAACAAAATTTGAAAACATTTATGCATGTATCCCAAAGGAGTAGGTCCAGTAAGACCCCTTTTTGGCCCCAAAATATAGCAGTTTTACAAAATTGTTAAAATGTAAACTTTTAGTTATTTATTGTACAGAAGAATGCTGCTGCTACATAAATATGGGCTGTTTTTGACAATACAATGCACATATATCGGGTATTAGCACCATTAAATCATGCTAAATTACTAAAATCTTCACAATTCTAGCATTTTAGTTAAATTTAAGACGGTTTTCGTGTGAAACGAAAGTGGCCGCATTCGTGTTCATCCTTAATATTGAAATATAAGTTGTACTTTATAATAATACATTACATATATAAAGATTGAGGATGAACACGGATGCGGCCACTTTCATTTTTGACAAAAACCATCTGAAAAGTGACATTTTTTGGCATTTTGGTAGATTTTTCATATTTGAGCTTAAATCGGGACGTTTTTAATGACTAAATCAGTTAAAATCTTTCACATAAACTAATTGATTCAAATGAAATAGACACTTAAGTGTTTAAAAAGTGGTCAAAATCTTTCGTCAGATGAACCTGAAATTTGAGGCCAAAACTGGTCCTTACCGGACCTACTCCTTTGGCGTATACCATATTTGGCACGGTTGACGGTCAGTGTCATTGACAACGAACAACCGATTGCGAACCGACACTTGAAGGGTACTCGAAATGGTTGGTATTTTATGAGTTCTGAATATAAATGACAGTACTGTATGATAATAGTTGTCACCAATTATGTTTTTATTTGACAGTCGTAAAGTTCTTTTTTATTGAATCCACTCTACGTCTCCAGTAAAGATCAATAAGTATTGTTGACTGTCAAATCACAATGGACATTGATAACTTTAAAAAAAAACGTACATAACAGTTCTTCCTCAATAACTGCAAAACGTCGAAGCGAAGATCGCTTTTCAAGAAATTCCTGCTGGCGGAATAAAACTTCCATGATAAAAGATCTTTGTATATTGATAACATAATGTGAAATTTACCACACATAGCAAAATGTAATAACCAATTACAAATTTGTACGTTTTGAATATTGTTTTTAACATTTTCTTATACTTCTTGCATTTAAAAATAAAACATTATTAGTTCATATTGACAGAAATTACTTTTTCATCACCTTTTAATAGTTTCTTGAACATAGTGAAATTTTAAAAGATAATGCAGACGTTAAAACTAATGGAAATGTAATACATTTATATTCAAACGAATACTGAAGTTTGCACAAAAAAATGGTTTGCAAGAAATAAACAAATGAACCAATAATGAGTTACCCAGTCTGTTGGTTTCCATTAGATGAACAGTTACCACTGCGGTTACAGCAGAAACACATATAACTACCAATATCGCCAGTATAGAAACTCCTATCACTTTAACACAAGATGCAATTTTTTCATTTTTTCTTGTCATTTTCCATTTTGCATCTGTTGTTTTTTTTAAGAAAAATACATCTGTTGACATATCGTTTCCTAGGTATATGTCATCAGACATTATTATTATTCCAGGAATAAGAAACTTTAATCAAATATGAAAGCGTGCAATAAGTTTCAGTTCTTACTTTAACAAGTGCATACTTGAAATGTCATTGCTAAATATGGAGATAACTTAATAAATTGTAATTGTAACTTATGTAATTACCTTAAGTAGCAGATTTATGCATACTTACAAACCTGCTCGTGCATTTTCTTTGTTATTCAACGCGAAATAATTATCTAAGAAACCTAGGACGATCTTATCTCACAAAGGATTTCTATTGTCTACTTTTTGTACCTCGAAGTTACATCCAAACTCCTTTGTTCTAACAGGGGTGGTCTGAGCCGGATCACCCCTACCAAATCACCCCAGTTTGAGTGTCTTTGTTATGCATGCTTTTCTTTGTTCTGTAACATTTTGGCGGGAATGTCAAATCCACTATAAAACTTATAATTAAACATACAATTAAAAACCAATTGTTCAAAGAACAATTGAAGGTCTTTCAACCAATAAGGATCGATTTTGATATGAAAATTTTAAAATTCAGTTGAAAATGTCAGTTCCTATGGCTTTTTGATGAATATGAATTTCGAGCAAAGGGCAAAATCTAGAACGTCCAATTAACCTATGACCTTGACCTCAATTTCAAGGTCATAGACTAAACAACTCAAATCAAAAGACACTAGTTCCTTAATATGTTTGGTTCATGAGTAATATCACTTTACACATAATTCTAAATATAAGAGGGGCGACAACTCCCATTTATTGTCTACGCACCCTTTCAATCTAAATTTATAAGTTACGACATGTCGCAACTAACAATTTAGTAAAACTAATTTGTCAATATCTTATAAGCTTAATGAAAATAAGTAAAAATAAGCCAAAATCAAAATTTATAATTTGACCTTGACCTACTTTTCATTTTTTTGGACAAAGGCTCTTAAATCAAAAGACCCTAGGTCTCTTTCACTTATGATTTACTAGTTAGAAATGCATATCACTTATATCATTTACAAAAGGGGGGATAACTCTCATATGGAGTCTCCGAATAGCTTCGGTTAAAACTAAAATCCTAATCCTGAAGATAAAACGAGCAATTTGGTAAAATAAATCTGTTGTAATCTTTTACGGTTGCGAAGGAGTAGTGGCCACAAGAAAAACAGTATTTGGGGAGATAACTCTTACAACGTAAAGTTTTTGGGTATGCCTCTGTCAATTTTTAAAGCGTATTAACTTGACGATATCATATTCCAAATATCGATGATCAAGATGGCTGCCGAGCTGAAAACACTGTAAAAAGTCAGCTCCCAGTTTTTTGCAGTTTTTTGTGTTTTATATGAATTGTTGAATGATGAAAAGTGGATAGACTGATAGATAACAATTTGCTGAATCATTGGATGCCAACTTATGAGAAAAATTTGGTGGAACTTATGTGATATTCACAGAAAAACATTTTTTGAATTTAAGTGTTCACCTATTATTGATTATATTTACTTGATCACAAAGGATTTAATACAACATGCCTGGAGGCAACAGCCTTACAAGTAACAAATCTGTGAATAAAAGTGTAAAATGTGGAAACACTGTTCAGACTTTACTAGCTGCCAAATTAGATAAAGTTGACAAAGAAAAAACTGAAAAACCTAATAAACAACCACAAAGGACTCACTCTGAAGTTACATCCCAGCTCCTTTGTTCTAACCGGGGTGATCTGAGCCGGATCACCCCAGTTTAAGTTTCTTTGTTATGCATGCTTTCCTTTGTTCTGTAACATTTTGGCGGGAATGTCAAATCCAGTATAAAACTTATAATTAATTATACGGAGAAGACTACCTATCAAAATTCACGTAGAAAAAATCCAGTGTGTATGCTGGGATTCGAACTCAAGACCTTCAGCATATCAAGCCACGGCACATACCACTCCACCAGGACAACTGGATACGAACTATCAGAAATTTAACATACTTAAAGGAAGCAAAATATTTTTTTATAACTTGGGCGAGTTGGCAGACCTTTACTCAGTGGGGTTTAAACCCTTTTCGTTAAATAAATGAGTTGTCAGACTGATTGTTCAATTTGATTTTACACTTTTACAAAGTTGGGCGGGTCGGTTACAAGAGTGGGGCGATTTTTTTCATTAAGTGGCGATATAGTGAGGGCCGATTGGCCAGTGAGGCGAGTTGACATTGTTTGATATCTACTCATCGTGTTAGGGGTTCATAAAGGGTATACATCATATAGTAATATATAAAGTATATTAGAATGGTTGTGTGGTGTTCTAAACTAGATTTTATGAATTGTAAATGGTTTTCGGTCTAATCTAAAACAGCTGGGATATAAAATAGTTATCCCATTCGGACTTGGTGTGTCAGTGTAAGATCATCCTCTGGCCTCTGGCCTTCGGGATGATCTTACACTGACACACCGCGTACTTATGGGATAACTATTAATGTCAAATGAATCAAATACAAGTGTTGATCTGACTGGTATAATTAGTATACAAAGGGACATAGAAGAAATTAAACAAAACCTGGAGGGTGGATTAAAAAAGATAGACCTTGAAAATGCAACAAAAGACCTTGTTAAGTCAAGTGATCTGGAAGTCATTGTAACTACTATAGTGAAGAATTTATTTAAAGAATTTACTTCATCCATAGAGACAAAAATTGATAAAAAGTATCAGAAGTAATAGAGGAAATGCAAGAGAAAATAGATGCATTATCAATAGAAAATGAGAACTTGAGGGAGAAAGCGGAGGTAGCTATGAAAAGCCTATCTGCAACAAAGAAAGAAATACACCAAAATGAACGACTGACAAGAGAAGCTATTACCAGCAGCAACTACAATGAACAATATTCACGCAAAAACAACATAAGAGTTATAAACTTTCCATGGCGAGAGCGACAAGATCTGCGTGCGGACTTTATTAGTAAAGTGAAAAGGGACATGAATGTAGAACTTGAGGAAAGAGATGTTGTCGCCATCCATAGAATTCCATCTGACAAATTAGGACCAAAACCTCTTATTGTGAGATTATTTAGTAGTGATGTCAAACGAAGAGTGATGCGAGAAAAGAAGAATTTACAAGACCATGTAAGATTTTATGATGACATTTCCAAAAGAAACCTTGAACTGATGAAAAGACTAAATGAGACTGAATGGTTCAGCGATGTATGGTTCTTCAACTGTGGTGTATATGGAAGGATATCTGATGGTCTACAGATGAAGTTCAATATATTTGATGACATTTTTCTTAGATTGAGACAAAGGAAATAAGTAGTTAACTTAGAACTAGACTTTCATTGTTACATGTACATTATGTCTTGATGAACTTTGATTTTTTTTTTTAAACTTGCTAAAAGTGCTATTCTTATTTTCTTGGGACAAATCTTAATACTATAAAAGTTGTCTCCACTTTGTAAAATAGTGACTATGTCATAACTGATAAATCATATACAGGATATATAAAATTGAAAGAACAATTATACTGCAAAAAAACTATAATTTAGTTTTTTTACATTAATTCAATCATAAATGTCTGCCATTTTGATGCTTAATTTTTGTTTTTATCTCTTTCTTTTTCTTTCCAGTCCTTTATTCTTTTTATTAATTATTGCATTTCTGCAATATCATTCCATTACATTTTGTTTTGGTCTAGTTTATGGTGAGTTATCCTGTTTATCATTTTTATGCATCTTTGTGTTGGTGAAATGTTTTTCTCTAGTATTTTTACACACATGGAGAATAATCAGATATTACTGTTAGATTTTTTAAGGTCATGTTATGTGATAGTGTATTTACTGACATCATATTATGTGTGCCCTGAAGGTATTAACTGTTAACTGCCAAGGTTTAGGAGATAGTGTTAAAAGAAGAGATGTTTTTAACTATTTAAGAACAAAGAATTACAATATTTACTGTTTACAAGATACTCATTTCATGTGAAAATGAAAATAATATAAGAGCTATGTGGGGATATGATAGTTATTTTTCATCTTATAGCTCAAATTCAAGAGGTGTAGCAGTTATGTTTAATAACAACTTTGAGTTTAAGGTCCTAAAAGAAAAAAAAGATGTTAGTGGGAATTATTTAGTATTAGACTTAGTTGTTGATACTTTACATTTTACATTTGTAACTATTTATGGACCAAATATAGATACTCCAATTTTTTATGATCAAATTATGTCAATTATAGATGATTTTGGTAATGATAGCTATATGATATGTGGTGATTTTAATCTTGTTCTCAACCCTGATATAATAGACAATTTTAACTATTTACATGAAAATAACCAAAATGCTCGGGAGAAAGTTTTAAAAATCATTCAGGAAAGGTGTCTCATTGACCCTTTCCGTGAACTTTACCCAGATTTGAAGCGTTTCACATGGAGAAAAAGAACCCCCTTTAGCAAGGCTAGATTTTTTTCTTTTATCTGAAGATTTACTATGCTGTTTGAAAAATTGTAATATTGAGCCAAGCTATCGCTCTGATCATTCTATGGTTGTATTAAATCTAGAATTTAATCCTTTTGATCGAGGTAGAGGATTGTGGAAATTTAATAATTTATTATTGTATGATCCAGAATATATAAAGATTGTTAAAGAAAAAATTGTAGAAGTTAAAAAACAATATGTAACACCTGTTTATGATATACTAGATAGAATTGAAGACATGGATAATGAAGATCTCCATTTTAATATTAACAGTCACTTATTTCTTGAGACAATGTTGATGGAAATTAGAGGTTAAACTATATCTCATTCAAGTTATAAGAAAAAGGTAAAAGAAAAACAAGAGAAAGATCTTAGAAATGAAATTCTTATTTTGGAAGAAAAGGTAGATGAAGGTTCAATACAGATTTTGGAAAATAAAAAATGTGAATTAGAAAATATAAGAAAAGAAAAAATTAAAGGAAAGATAATTCGATCAAGAATACAATGGGTAGAAGAGGGTGAAAAACCTACTAGCTATTTTTGTGGGCTAGAATCAAAAAATTTTACAAATAAGATAATACCAAAAATAGAAAAAGAAAATGGAGATGTAATTTCAAAACAAAAAGATATTTTAAAAGAAGTAAAATCTTTTTATAAAAATTTGTACAAGAATAAAGACAAGTCAAAGGAGATAAATTCAGTAAACTTAAAGAAGGATTGAAAGATATAAAATTTAAAAAACTAACTGATGATGAGAAAAAAAATCTTGAAGGTGAAATAACAATTGAAGAAGCTGGTTTGATATTGAAAAATATGAAAAATAATAAAACACCAGGATCTGATGGTTTCTCCACAGAGTTCTTTAAATTTTTTTGGAAAGATTTGAAATTTTTTGTTGTAAACTCCTTGAACTACAGTACTGAGATTGGTGAACTATCTGTTACGCAAAAACAAGGAATCATTACATGCCTGCCGAAAGGAAATAAGCCTAGACATTTCTTAAAAAATTGGCGACCTATATCTTTATTAAATACAGTATATAAAATTGGCTCTGGAGTTAAAGCAAAACGCTTTAAAACAGTTTTAGATAAACTGATAGATTTCGATCAAACTGGATTTATTAGTGGGAGATATATTGGAGAAAATCTTCGTTTAATTTATGATATTATGCAATTTACTGAGGAAAAAGATATTCCAGGACTTTTGCTGCTCATAGATTTCGAAAAGGCATTTGATTCGATTTCTTGGGAATTTTTAACCAGTGTCTTCAATTTTGGAGAATCAATAATTAATTGGGTTAAAGTTTTTTATAACAATATCAAATCAGCTGTAAACCAGGGAGGACATCTATCAGTATTTTTTTCTATAGAACGAGGCTGTAGACAAGGTGATCCCTTGTCGCCTTATATTTTAATTCTCTGTGCTGAGATATTAGCACTAAAAATACGAAATAATGATAAAATAAATGGTATTACAATTACGCAAGTTGAGCACAAACTTTCACAATTTGCTGATGACACATCTCTTATTTTAGATGGTAAAGAAGAATCTTTGAATGAAGCAATAAATGAATTAGATTGGTTTGGAAATATATCTGGTTTAAATATTAATTTTTCTAAAACACAAGTTATTTGGATAGGAAATAAAAAGTATAGTAATGAGGTATTATGCCAAAATGGAAACCTTACATGGGGAGAAACATGTTTTAAGGTATTAGGTATAAGCTTTGATGTTAATCTTGATAGAATTGTAAAAATTAATTATGATGAAAAAATTGTACAAATTAAATGTGTAATTAGACAATGGTCAAAACGAAATCTTACTGTTATTGGTAGAATTACTGTAGTAAAGACATTGATATTGCCTATTTTAAATCATTTGTTTATATCCTTACCAAATCCAAGTGATGATATTTAAAAAAAATGTTATTCAACTTATGTACAATTTTATATGGAGTTCACCAATTGATAGAATTAAGAGAGATGTTTTACAAAATGATATTGAAGATGGTGGACTCAAAATGATAAATCTTAGTGCATTTATTTTAGCACTGAAGTGCACATGGATAAGGAGATTATTTAAAACAGACAACAAATGGCAGAATGTTTTTTTGTCAAATGTTCATGTAGAACTTGAAAAATTTTATGGTTGTGGAAGTGTTTATATCCAAAAATTACAACAACATATCAAAAATAATTTTGGCAAGATGTTCTGAAAGCATGGCAACTTCTTAGAGAAAAAGATGAATATGACAGTTGGGAATGCTTTCCTGCTAGTCCAATCTGGCTTAACAATAATATAAAGGTAGCAAATAAACCTATTTTTGATAAAGATTGGTTTGAAAATGGTATAAGATTTATAAATGATATTGTAAATGAAGATGGGACCTTTTTCTCTCATCAAAAGATAGAAGAAATGTATCAGATAAATGTGAATTTCATGAGATATAATAGTATTATATCTGCTATACATCAAGCATCAAAATCATTTGTGGGAAAAAAATCACAAATTAGAACTACCTTTAATTCCATCTGCTATTAAAAGACTTGTTAAAAGTTCAAAAGGATCTAAAGATATGTATATTGTTTTGAATAAAAATGGAAGTGTTCCCACTAGTCAGTTAAGATAGACTGAAATTTTTGGCTTTGATCAAAATCATTGGAAAAAAATTTATAAACTGCCATTTGTTGTCACAAATAATAATAAGTTACAGTGGCTACAGTATAGATTCAATCATCGAATCTTAGCTACAAACAAATTTCTTCATAAAATTAAGATTTATGATAATCCAAATTGTACATTTTGTAATAGAGAAATTGAAACATTAGAACATTTATTTTGGGAATGTGAACATACACAATTATTATTAGAACAGATTGAACATTGGTTTCTAACCAATGGAATTCGTGTACTTTTTACAAAAGAAGTTTTTTTGTTTGGTAACACTGCAAAAATATCAAAAGGCAATGCAGAAAATACTCTTTTTCTTACCATAAAGCAATATATTTATAATTGCAGATGTTTAAAAAAAAAACTGACAATAAACTCAGTAAAAGAAAAGATGAAATACGTGTACGCAATGGACAAAAATATTGCTATGAAAAACAAATGTGAACATCAGTTTCTCAGAGAATGGAATGTTATTGATATATTACTTATTTAAGTACAAAAATGTATATACTTTACATTTAATATTATACATGTTATAAATGAAAATGCTGTATTTACTATACTAAAATAGTATTCAATTTCTAGATGAATTATATTGAAAACTCACCACACTATTCTCTCTCACTCTCTTTCTCTTTCTATCTCTCTCTCTCCGGTGTTCAAACTGCTTTACTCTTTATCTTATATATTCTTACAATAAAAATTAAAAAAAAATATTCCAAATATCTAAGCGACATCTTTTGAAACATCAATACTACGCAAGAAAAAAGTTAGGCGGAAAAAAAAGAAAGAATAATAATAACTAGAATTGCTATTGCAAGCAATAGCGGATGTCACCCTTCCCCCCATAGCCACTAAGCGGCAGCCATTTCAAAAACTTTTAACAGTGAATGCACATATTTGCATGGCTATACATTTTTCTGTAAATTTTCAGTACATTTAGATCATTTTTATAAAAAACATGACATTTTTGCTGTTTCAATGGCAACGGCAGTCATTTTGAAATTTTCAAAGTCAAAAGTCTCATCTATACATGCCAGTTTACAATAATATTAAGTTTCATTAAGTTTGGAGCATTTCGAAAATATTTGACATTTTTCCAGTTTCCATGGCAACGGTAGCCATTTTTGAAATTCCAACTTCAAAAGTCTCATGCAGACTTGACAGTCAATAATCCTATTAAGTTTCATTAATTTTGGAGTATTTTGAAACTTTTGAAATTTTTGACATTTTGATTTGTTCCTATGGCAACAGAGACCATTCCCAAAAGTTAATGGCATATACCACATTGGTACATGGAAGAGACCATACCATCAAAGTTTCGATCAATTTGACCTACCATTTTAAGAAAGTAAATGCCACTTTAAGGTTTTTGAACCATTTTGACCTCTTTTGCATTGTTTCCATGGTAACGGCAGACATTTTTGAAATTCTAACGCCAAATTCCACATCTACCAATGTTACTTATCGTTACTGTAAAGTTTCGTTAAATTTGGAGCATTCTGATATTTTTGAAATTTTTGGTGTAGTTTCCATGGCAACATAGTAGTTCCAATGATTGCCAAAATCCTCCAAAACCAGTATATAGTGGGCACCTACATTGTATCAAAATATAATGATTCTGAGTTTAAGCATATCCAAATAATTCATTAAAACCAAAAACTGGTTTTTTTTCACAATTGTTCTGTTTCCATGGTCACGGCAGCCATTTTTTAGTTCCAAAGTTGCACTGCAACTCGAAAGTCGGGGTTCCTTGTTATAGTGAACTATCATTTAGATTGGATACTTTGGTTCCGAGAAAGCGGTCGGACAAAATTAGGTGGAAGAAAAATAATAATAATACGGAAAAAGAAACAGAGGAATAGCAATATGTCACCCGACATTGTCGATCGGGTGACATAATAATCAGAACAAAACCTATAGGTCTTTCAACCGAAAAGACCTAATTATACGGAAAAGACTATCTATCAAAATTCACGTAGAAAAAATCCAGTGTATTTAATAGTTATCCCACGATGACGCGGTGTGTCAGTTTAAACCCCACTTAATAAAGGTCTGCCAACTCGCCCGACTTATAAAAATATCTTGCTTCCTTTAAGTATGTTAAATTACTGATAGTTCGTATCCAGTCGTCCTGGTGTAGTGGTTGTGTCGGTGCTTGATATGCTAAAGGTCTTGAGTTCGAATCCCAGCATTTATAAGTCTTTAAGTTGAGGTTAAATTTACTTAAAAGTTTATCGGGCATGACTAATTAGATACGCCCTCTTAAAATCAGGTGGTCCGAAATAGGATCTGGAAAAAACACCCAACAAAATACCTTAATTTGCAATTTAAGAATTTGTTTGATTCAAAGTGCTTTTGGTTGCTTAAATATCTCCAACCAATAATCAGGCGGTATTTTGTGGAAATAATAACCTGTCCTGAACCGGGAGATGTTGGACACAATAGGAATTTATTTTTAAAAAAAGTCCTTATCTCATTTACTTATAGTGGCCGTTATTGATTGTAAATTCATGCCGTTTTGTTTATGGCATTCGTCTATCGTGGAGAAAAAGAGGAAAAGAGGGCTAATAGCTTAACTTACGAGTTCGATCATTAGGGTTCAAATCTATTCTATTACGGAATACGTTTAACCTCTACCGAACGCTCTGCCTTATTGTAAAAGGTGCCACTCTAAATTTGTAAGCATTTGCTTCAGATTGATCAACTTTGCATCTATGGTCGTGAATATGCATGACATATTTGCCACTGGACACAAAAGAGCAATAAATTAATCAGCTTCATTTAGTGAATTATAATCATATGTCCTCAGTTAATTAAAGTCTCAAACAGTTTTCCAAATTTTATACATTTGTATATTTTATTATTATTTACATTTGAATTTTTATGCGTAAATCTGCATTTTTCCGTCATTTTTCTCTTTGCATTTAATCCTTTTTTTTAACATTAAAAAATGTTGTCGTAGTACACATCAGGGATTACAATTGTATAATTTCCAGCAAAACTAATAGGGGAGGGGACTAGAACAGAAAAACAATCTTCATTGAGTGCAATAACTCATATATTGAAGCGTACAATGACGGCTGTCTCGTCTAGGTGACAACATTTGATGTTTCAAGTTTTTTTTGTATCTCAGACATTATAATAGTTGTCACAAAAGCAAAAAAAAATATAAAAAAGGTTGACAACAATTGTTAAAAAGATTCAACTTATTTTGGGCGTTTCATTTTTTTTATATTGTCTTGCTGATCGGTTTTGTTATATATTTTTTTTCATCTACTATTGTTCTAGCAAAAGTCACAAAAAATGCTGTTAAAATTAGCCATGCGACTTATTTGAAAAGATTTAGCTGACCTTCCTTGTTGTTTACACATTTCAATCATTCAACTCGTACGTAGATCGGCTTTCCCTCTGATGTTTTTTAAGGTATAGATAGCGTAAAATTCTCACTGCACCACTGAGGCATCGGATATGCATTCCTATTATATTTTGATCGGACAAAGCTGCGTATTTATATATCCAAAGAGCCAAACGAACGCACCCATTTAGCAAGGATATAAAGAATATTTCATACATCGTCTCGCTTCAGATTCTATCATTTTTATATATTAAAGCTACAGGTTGACTTTATAACACAAAAAAATCACAGTACTAAAAGATGAAATATATGGGTCAAGTGAAATACCTATCTAACGAGTCACAAAAAAAGAGAAAGTGTGTTCGAATAGCTATTTTTTTAACTGAAAGTACTTGACGACAGTCTTTCAAGTTGGATGATGAAAATGCATATCTTCGAAAAATTCGATTTTTTTTGTGTGTGATTACTAGGGTTTATAGTATTTATACACTAAAAAAATCTAGTCTACCTTCCACAGAATATTTAATTAGAATTTTTTTAGACAATAGTTTTAAGGTGAATCAATGCAGACAAGATTATTAACTGATGCTCATTAGCTAGTTGATGCATTTATCTTTTAAAATACAATTGACATATAAGGATCGTAATGGTGCAATGTGGATAAATTTATCGGTTTCCAAGAACAATATTGGTAGCGCGTCATCCCTACAATGGCTTCCATTTCTACGATTGTGAAAATGAACTGGCGTAATGGGGAGATAATTTTGACGAAGTAGACTCCTGACTGAATAGTTATACGGAGTTATTTCAATAATATTTTCCGTCAAATATTATATACCCAAAAAGGCACATTTGATTTAATGTTAATTACCGTCAAAGATACTCACAAGTGTTTGGTTGAAAAATTTCACCTGCCATATTTTAATTTATTTTTATCGTGTAAGTTCACAAGATATTAGTCGCAGGAAGAAAAGTCACCCGACCCGGACACATTTCCGACTCTGAGACGGCCAGTATGTGCTCTTACTCTATGATGCCACGTGTTAAGAGTTAAAATAGAATACCAATTTAATTAACGTCTTTGTTTGACCCGTTTGGGATACGAACAAATGACCTCCCGCTCTCGAGGCGAACACCCCCAAACGAGACCAACCAGGGGAGCGGTAGTGATCGGTAGTACATATTATCATACCAAAAACTAAAATACAATACACAATACACCTTCACAGAATTCTTACAGTTACAAAAGCGAGCTAAAAGTATCTAACCTAAATTGGATGCGTGAAATTATATTTTAACATATACGTAAACATGGAGCTGCAAATGTTTGCACCTGTCCTAAATGAGGAATCTGATGTACAGTAGTTGTCGTTTGTTTATGTAATTTATTCGTGTTTCTCGTTTCTCGTTTTTTTTTATATATATTAGACCGTTGGTTTTCCCGTTTCATTGGTTTATACTAGTAATTTTGGGGCCCTTTATTGTAGCATGTTGTTCGGTGTGAGTCAAGGCTCCGTGTTGAAGGCCGTACATTGACCTACTTAGTATAATGGTTTACTTTTATATATTGTTATTTGGATGGAGAGTTGTATCATTGGCACTCACACCACATCTTCCTATATTTATTATTGACTTGAGGGTAGATTTTATGGATCAACGCTCTCGGCAAATTAAAAACTCTTGCACCTATTTTTTGAGTGGTCCGAATATTGCCAGCTGTTTCAAGTCTAAATTTCTGTCCTTCAATATACCTTCATTTTTCAGTGGTATTTTAAAGTTTCACGTCCAACCTCACTGTCGACCTCCTATTGTACGATCTACCTATTGTATTTAAAATGTATGTGTTATAGTCACGAACATGCATGAAATATTTTCTACTGGACGTAAAGCAAACAAAAAGCAATCAACTTAATTGATTTCTGTGTACTAGTACTTAGCACACAAAGACAAGATCTTGTAAAATGCTATATTTTACAATTTCCATTCATATTTTTATGGTTTTTTTTTTTGTTTTTTGTTTGTTTGTTTTTTGTTGTTTTTTTTTGGGGGGGGGGGGGGTCTCTTCAGTTTATCACATAACTGACTGCTTATTAGAAAGTATTAAACATTTTTTTACTATGGTTCTTATCTACTGTTTTAATACGATTTATAACATATGATTTTTTTTTGTCAGGCAAGGGTAAAACTAAGAAAGATAAAAGTTTTTTTCATGTGTTTGTGCTTCATTTAGACTTGAAAAGGGAATAACGGACGACTATATTAAAGAGTTTGTTTTCATATAATGCATTGAACTTGCGAATATATCTCACCTCACACGTTTTGATCGGGCCAGTGAAACCGGGTGTTGCTAAACGGCGGAAACGGAATGCGGAACGGAAACGGAAACGGAAAGAAATGTTTTTTGGACAAGGAACAAGTTTGAGAAAATAATAGAGGCTCTAAAGAGCCCGTGTTGTTCACCTTGGTCTATGTGCATATCATAAACGAAGGACACAGATGGATTCATGAACAAATAATGTTTTGGTGATGGTGATGTGTTTGTATATCTGACTTTACTGAATATTCTTGCTGCTTACAATTATCTCTATCTATAATGAACTTGGTCCAGTAGTTATAATAGTTTGTAAAAATTTACAAAATTAATGAAATTGTTAAAAAATGACTATAAAAGGCAATAATTCCTTAATGGGGTCAATTGACCAGTTTGATCATGCTGACTTACAAACAACGGGTTGCAACTTGCCTGGTTGGTCTGAAAATTTCAGGGCAGATTGACCTTGACCTAATAAACAAATTCATTCCCGTCAAATTTGTTCTCCATGCTTTGGTTTCTGAGATATGAGCCAAAAACTGCATGTACTATTTTAGCCATGTTGGCCATATTGGTTCGCAGGCAGGGTCGTCGGGCACATTTTTTCAACTAGAAATCCTAATAATGATTGTGGACAAGTTTGGTTAAATTTGTTTTAATAGTTTTAGGAGAAGATTATTTAGTTAAAGATTCCAAAAATTTACGAAAAATTGTTAAAAATTGACTATAAAGGGCAACAACTCCTTAAGGGGTGAATTGAACATGTAGGTCATATTGAATTTTTTGTAGATCTTATTTTGCTGAACATTATTGCTGTTCACAGTTTATCTCTATCTTTAATAATATTCAAGATAATAATGAAAAACGGCAAAATTTCCTCAAAATTACCAATTCAGGGACAGCGACCCAACAATGGGTTTTCCGATTCATCTACAAATTTCAGGGCAGATAGATCTTGACCTGATAAACAATTTTACCTCTGTGAGATTCGCTCTAAATGGTTTGGTTTCGGAGATATAAGCCAAAATCTACATTACATTTAACCCCTCTGTTCTATTTCTAGCCATGGCGGCCATCTTGGTTGGTTGGCCAGGTTATTGGAAACATTTTTAAAACTAGATACCCAATTGATGATTGTGACCAAGTTGGTTAAATTTGGCCCAGTAGTTTCAGAGGAGAAGATTTTTCGTGTAAAAGTTAACGACGACGGACGCCAAGTGATGAGAAAAGCTCACTTGGCCCTTTGAGCTAGGTTAGCTTAAAATAAAATGATAATTGAATGAAATAAATAAATAAAGGAGATATTAAGTCTACTGTATGTTTTTAAGCCTGTTTGATTTTTGGGATTTTCTAAACAATTAAATGATTAAAAAGATGTGGGATAAACGTCAAATAGACAGCAACCAAACAACACACAAATATCTACAGCCGTGTCCTTAAGTATTATATTTGTTGATTGGGTTATTTCTGTTTGTTAAATGTTTTTGTAAAGTTTTTAATTAGCTTTGGTGGTAGGATATAGTCTCATATGTCTGTCATATCAATTTATTTTTGTGTTTGAAGAATTAATTCAATGGTATTGTAAATTGGTATGATTGTCAATGAGACAACTCTCCAGTCTCCTTTTTTTCTGTTAACTGTTCTTGTATAATGGAAAGAAAACGTAAAATAAACCCGATGAGACAATCAAGTATGGATAACCACAGATATGAAACCTGGTAACTAGACATAGAAATTGAATATAAAATGCATTTATCTTCGAATTACAATACATATTTACTTTGGTGTTATTAATGTCGGAAGATCAGTACTCTTTGCCTGGATCACCATATATGATATCGGGCAAGACTGGAATACAATACAAAATAATAACGTATTAAAGACTCCGATTCTTTACTGAACAAAAAAAAAACATAACACTACTGAAGTCATAAAATAACGAACTCAAAACCTGTAATCCATAATAAAGTTTGCATCAAGATACGAACGATGTAACGATGTTAGATTTGGTGTGACTGACTTTGGAGATTTCACTTTTTTGTTAAAGTCATCGTGTTTTTTTAATATACACTGGATTCTGCAGTGATAATGCACATTCTGTGGCTGCAGTGTGAGTTTTAGCTGTCCGTCCATGTTAAAGGTTCTGTACTCCTTTTGGCAAATAACAATGTCATACGGTGGCGGTGGAACATGTGGAGGCAATCTAATTGGCTGCCCACAACCATAGCATGAACGAATCTGAGTACCAATCAAGTATTTTAAGTAATATCCATCGTTATCATTATCGTCTTCCATGGATGCTTGTTTCACTGTGCTATGCTTTGAACCAAAGTCTCTAGTAGGTTTTCTTTTATTTGACCTGGGTTTTTGATTCGGTTTTTTTTGTGGGTGTTTTGGCATATTGACCTTTGATAACTCTTGAAGATTAGGTGCCGAATGAGTTTTTCGAAGATATTTTATAAGTTTTTGCAGCTTTCTTCCACATTCAGAGGCCGCCAATACATGTGAGCATATGCTTAAAAGTTTGAATTTTTCACAATTCCAAGTGCCCTTCCCGCTTTCTAAAAGACGTACAAAATGTGGATCTTTTCCAGAGGTACTAGCAACCATAAACCCGTTTTGGACACCAGGCGCTTTATTTACCAAACCAGAATTAACAAGCGACAATGCTTTTTTCCAAATCGGCTCATGAATTGTGGGATCAAGATGAGTATCTTCTAGTGAAATAGATAAACTTTTATGATGTGGTTGTGGGTCAAGAGATGTTCCTGAAGTTCCAGGCTGTTCACCAACGGAAATCCGTATTGACGACCTAATTTGCGACGGTTTAAGTGGAGCCTTTAGGAAGGCTGTTATATGCTTGCTGCGGGACGACTCGGAAAGTTTAAACCAAGCATGACTTGGCTGCACGTGTTCTATGTACTCGGTACGGATCTGATATGGTCCCATACCAATAATTGCCTTCTCTGTGTCCTTTTTCTGCTCGTCAGCAAGTTCTCGCATTTTGGTGCAGAATACGGTAACTTCGTTTTCTTGGTAATCCGTCTTTTGTTTTAATCTGTTATTCAAACTTTCGTTCGCATTTGTTGTGTAATGCGAAAAACCGAAACCACAACTAATTCTTAATGGAAGTAATAAGCAGTTTTGCACTAGGTTTTTTTTATACTTCAAAAACCATGTATAAAACGCTGGCTCCGTCGTTTTTCTCGATTCACATTCTCTCAAGTTCCAAATTGGCTTCAATTCCAACAATTTATTTTCGAAGTCAGTGTCAGTTAACAATCTGCCAACGTTTTTATCAAAAATATCTTTAACGAACTGGTTTGGATATGGATTATTTATCCCTAATGTATGCAACTTTCTCTCAAGATTTAATCGCACATGACGCTGGCACTGCATATTTTTGGAAATTGGCATGTACCTACTAAAGCTGTTAAAAATCGAACATTCATCATCTGTTCCTATAAAGAGTGTGTCAGCTAAAGTGTTTCGGAGGGACACAATTGAAGAGGCAAAGAAATCAAAAGCTCTTTCCGTTTTGGTTTGATGAATAAGCACTGGTCCCAAAAACGTGGGACATTCACCTGTTCTGCGATGAATTAGCTTTAAATTCTTGTACACAATGGGCGTTACTACGAATTCGCCGAGGTTAAAAGTTGGGTCTATTCCCATAATTGTACACTCTGAGGGATTAGTAAGAAACATATCCATTTCCATAAGTTGCAAATCTGATGAACAAATACAGCAGAATTGAGGTGCACATTGTACTACTCTAATGTACGGATCTGCAAGTGATTGTTAGTCCTTGCATGCTTTTATCAGCTGAAACATACTGTCCCTATCCTTTCCGGCAACTGCGCTTTTCTGTGTTTGCTTTACATTGTAAATCTGTTTAGTGTTTCTCGGCAATTCTAAAGGGCTACTGACATGCTTCATACCACCTGCATCTTCAAAAATCACATCGAAAGTTTCTTTTGCGCGTTTCCCAGCGTCAAGATGTTCACCTATATCAGCCAGTACTCGCTTACTTGTACGTACGTACGGCGTGTTTCCCGTCTTTGTGTTACCATGTACATTCGTGAATATAGGAACATCTCCTTCGACTACATACTGTAAAATTGCAAATCTAGTTGGTCTTCCAGCACTGTCATGCAGTTCATACAATCTTCTCTTAAAACCTTTAGTGTTCTTAGACATCCAATATGTTCTTGTTAGTCTGTAGACAGAATTTCTCATTACTGAAGGTTTTTTCTTTAATACACTTATATTAGATATTTCTCCATCAGAGATATGTACAGAGACAAAATCACGCTAGACTCTATTGTTTTTCATGGCCCCTGCCATATGAATCCGTAGGTCGTCTCGATCTTTCAAAGCTAAAGTGTCAATGACAAATGTTGAAGTCTCAATGCAATCAACTGGTACTGAGGACACATAATCTTCTTTGTCTCCTTTTAGTATAAGTTTACAAGCCTCTTTCACGGTTAACTGTTTAGCAAATTGCTCCGTGTCTTCCTTTTCCCTAAAGCGTGCAATAACTATATAAGTCATGATGAAGCATAAAACATACATAAGTTTAACTTTATATAGCTAATTCACTGCACAAAACTAAAGCTAAAGAATGAACTACCGTATGACATTTTGAATGCTCTTGGTATCCTCAATAAAATGCATCTTTATAAAGGTCTAATTGGTCTTCGTATGACGAGTTAAGCCCATTTACAACAGATATTTATTTTTGATAGTTTTCTTTATGTTATACTGTTACAACACTGTCCCAAATCAGAATCATGTATTTAGTGGTTGTCGTTTGTTTTGAATGTCATATTTGTTTTTCGTTTTAATTCACAAATCAAGGAGTTATTATTTTTCGTTTCGTTTGCTTTACATTCGTTATTTCGGGGTCTTTTATAGATTATTATGCGTTAAGGGTTTTGCTCGTTGTTAAAGGTCAAACACTATCCTATATATGTTATGTTATTTTGTCGCTGGTGGAGGATGGTCTCAATAGCAAACATATCATATTTTCTTTTTTAACTTTCAGTAATATGTTGATGGTATCGCAAACTTATTTCGAAGTTGAGCCTATTTTATTGATTTTGTTCATGTGCGTCTACCCAACAACACTACTGGATTCAGCTAATGGAGGTCTGGACTAAGCCAATATAACATCGGGCAAGAATGTGCCAAAAATATCGCAAGTGTTCGCAGATTGTACATGGGTAGCTGTCAAATTTGGATCTTTGTTCTCGTAGAGTTTAAATACAGTATTTATGAAATTGCTAGTGGAAAAATGTATGTTTTGTTTTAAAGATTGTTACTGTTTTAACTAGATAAAAAGGGTTAGCCAATAGCTCGAAATTTTGTTTTCGATTCTAGTTCCAACATAAATACGTTTCCTTTTTTTTTTTTAATTCTTACAAAATTTTCTTAATTTTTTCATATGCGACCTGGCCTAGCCTGCAGTTTCTGTTCGAGCTCTCGATTTAACAGATTTGACCTACATTATACTTCTTCCCATAGAGAAGGGCTCGAAAGGAGATGGCCCTCGCGAGTTTGGAATTTTTAGATAATTTGCGATGCATTTTCAATAGATAGGATTCACGTCAATATTTTAGCAATAATATAAATGTCGACTTGTTAGGTTGATGTCGTGCTGTTTTTAAATGTAAACTATATTCTGCATATTTTTTTTTTTTTTTTTAAGTTTACCTGATTGTTAATGAATCGCTGCTATCATTGCTGAGATCAGAGCTGCTAGATATATTGATCACTGGTTGGGGATTTTTTTCGACAGAATCATCATCACTGTTACTTTTTTCCATGGTACAAACATTAATAGGATCAGTAATAATGTCCAATGACGGTAAAGAAGAGGAATCAGAATCAATGTATGAACGGTTGCTTAAATTTTAAGTTTCATACTTTTTTCCCTCCGAATCTGTCGAAATCAGAATTAAATCTGAATCTGCACAAACAAGCCCTCTCTCTCTTTCATCCCCAGACCCGAATGATGAAGATGTTTCCACGGTTTCCTGGTCTCCCCTTAAATAAAATGTATATTAGAGTTTCTACATGCATAATTCAGTTCTCTTTCGCCAACCTTATAGAACTAGAGGAAGACTAAATAGTATACTGCACCGACTAAATGGTCGATAAAAAAACTGACTATTACTTGTTACCGAAGTAACAAAACAACAATTGTAGTTAATGGTAAGAAAAGAGAAAAATTTTTTACAACAAATTCCTATTTGATTACTGATTTTAAATGAGGGAAATGCCAGTATTGGCTCTTACTGTGTTCCATGCCTCTTTAAGGGATTTACACATGAAAGAAAATGCTGACGGTCGGCACTTAAAGTTAACCAGTCATGAGTGCTGACACCTATACATGCAGCATAAAGCATTTACCATCCATTTCAAGTGATTTTGACGTCATTGTATCATGTAGTTTGGTTTCCATGGCAACAAAAATGATTTTTTTTCGTCAAAAATGGCATTAAGAAAGCGGCTTGTGGTGTTGTATTACATTGTTACGTATGTCCTTCATCCCACCCATCCTTAACCACCTCCCATTGACCCCGCATCGTGCTGTTGATTTGAATATAACAGAAAGATGGGGTTTTATTACCTATTAAACAACTCTCGACAACCGACTAAATGACACAGAAATTAACAACTGTAGGTTAACCTTCTACAATGAGCGAAGCCTATACCTCAAAGTCAGCTATGAAAAGGACCCGAAATGACAAATGTAAAACAATTCAAACGAGAAAACTAACGGCAAAATTTGAACGAAAAACAAATGTGTAACATATTGACAAACGGCATTCATTGAAATACTAGTACAGGCTCCTGACCTGGGACAGGCACATAATACAAAATGTGGCGTGGTTAAACATGTAGGCGGGATCCCAACAACCCCCTGATCTTGGACAGTAGTGTAACATAACAGATCATAATAAGATAAGACCGAACCATAAAAATCAGTTGAAAAAGGCTTAACCCATCAGCTCATTAAGGATGTACACCTCAGAAAAGCCATAAATTTTCTTGAATTAAACTTTTTCTTAACCTGGAATTTTGACTAAAAAGACTGACTTGATAAGTAAAAAATAAAAAAAATATTACTCCATTTATAACTACTTTTTTTCAGAGATAACTTTTTTTTTTGATATTTTCCACAAATGTGGCAGTATTCCAGATAAGTTTGACGCAAAAATTAAGAAATGAAACCCGTAAAATTTATAATCATTGCGTATCGAAAACACTGACAAAGTCCTGGTACTGCAATGAAGTTTATGTCGTCGAATTCTTGTTTGTTTGTTTCCAAGTATGCAAATGAGTATTGTATTTCTTTGTGCATCATATATTCCTGTTTCAATTGAAAATTTTATCCGCGCTTAGTATTTATCTATCTGTGACCTTAATAGACCAAGGTAAGGATGTTCGGTCTGGTTCCATGATTAATAAAAAAATTGGGATTTTAAACCAATAAAGTCTTATCTTATCTAAATCTTATCTAATTAACCCGCACTACGAAAAGAGAAAATTATAAAGGAAACGGAATAATAATAATATGTACTATTGTATGTTTATATGCCCTCACTCTATTTCATTTATACTTACACATTTAAGCATACCTCTGTAGAAACTTGGCAAATTCTTCTTCCCACATGATTTTGTTTGACGAGTAGATACAATATGAGCCCAAAAAGAAACGCCACTTCGTTTTTAAATGCTTCACGCTACACTGACCTGACTTCAAACGGATTAACTGTTAACATTGATCAATACGTCAATCAAGTCTCATATCTGTTGCAATAATCTTCATCAAAAGATTTTAAGAATTGTTGATGACAAAATAAATTGATTTACTGTAAAGTTCAAAACTTCAAACAATGACGATTATGATTGCGTAGTACGGTAGATCTGGTGGGATTTTTTTTCTTCAGAAAAACATCATAAGGGGAGCTAAAAAAAAAATGGGCCAACTATATGATTTTCACGGTAAGGGGCAGAAATATTAAAAAAATAATTATTACTTTGACCCGGTAAGAACTAAAAAAAAATGACTTGGCATGAAGATGAGACAAAAATGAATTGAACTATCATGTTGAAATTTATAAGTTATAGTTACTCTGATTTTTATTTTTGAAAAAGTTTCCAAGTGATAGATGCTAATTGTTCATTCAGTGCTTCTGCTTTTTAAAGGTCATTTTCTGCAAGGGCTGTTTGTAGTGAAAGTATATTTTTTTTCAAAGCTGCAAGTTATGTACTTCCAAAACAGGTGCTACTTTCTGAATTATCTGCTGTCATATTTTCGACATATTTGTTGTGTGCTTTTGTTATATATGATCACTCTTTATTGATTTCGCCAGTTCTCATCATATTCCCCCTGATATTCCACCAAAAAACCGCTTCTTTCCGTTTCCGTTTTCCGTTTCCGTTTCCGTTTCCGTTCCGCATTCCGTTTCCGCCGTTTAGCAACACCCCAGTGAAACCTAGTTTAATACGGTTTTATTCATTGAAGTTTGCATGCATAGTTTTTATTTAAAAAAAACACACAAATAAAGTAAGATCTATTAATTAACTGGACTGAATAGGCAAAACTAATTATTTTGAATTTTAACGTAATGTAGGAAAATTACTAAATTACCAAATCAGAAACAAAAGGAACATTTACCGGATGAATATTGTGAAGGACCTTATGCATCTAGGTCTGTCCGATTAGAAGTTCTGAAACAAGCTGTTTAAAAAGCTAATAATTGTTGGAAGAGTTTACTTACTGTTTTTTAAGGTCTGATCTTAACGAATCTATTCCATGATTACTCACAGATCAAAAACATCAAGTATATATAGCATAAAGATGTGGGGCATACTATTCATTGGTCAGTTATAAATGAGGTCTGTATGGGGTTTTGATTGCGTGATTTATTAAATAAGAAGTCGTTATTTTGAAAAGTTGCTAAAACAAGTATAAATTTAATACCTAATTTTATAAAACTATCATTTGGTGTTATTTAGATGCTATTTTTTTTTATCATAAACAAATAATTATATGATGTAATGCCATTAAATCGGTCCGTATTCATTTCAATTTTGTAACTGTTATTTGTATATATCCGTCTGAGTACTGTTTAACTATCATTCAAGTTGAACATATTTAGACTCGTCCAGTTCAGGGGAATTAGGTTTCTGCAAGTGCTTTTTATGTACTTTTCTTATATTTTTGTCGGTTTGTAAGTTAGTAAAAGTTCAATGATTAAGTTAATATTGACATTAAAAAACCTCCTCACAAAAAGGGCTGTTCAAATAACTGAACACCCCTTTTTGTTCGAAATTACAATTCGACTTCAACTTTGAATTTGAGTCACCTGTTGACGTAGAGTTTGATGTAAACCCTTTTTCGAGTCCCATTTAGACTAAGATTAAGAGTTGAAATTCGTTATCCAATATGAGTTCTTTTTTTTAATTTTTTTTTTATCGCTGATCAAGAGCTTTAAATTTTCTCGAGCTTCCGAAAAGAGGGTTCAGGGGTAGGTATGCGTACAAAAGACAAACAAATTTACAGCATACAAAACACAACATAGAAATTGAAATAAAGTTAGATAAGGTGTGATTGACAATAAGAAAATTATCCACCATAGTTAAAAAGCAGTGGATGCAAGCAATCATAGGCAACCGAACAGCCTTCAACACATCGTATAGTCGGCCACATAACATGTGCACCAAACGTGAAAATGTTAAGCAATTCAAACGAGAAAACTACCGGTCTAATTTATAGCTAAACAATCTACAAAAACAAAATATGAAACACATGAAACAACGACAACCATTGAACTACAGGCTCCTGACTTGGGCAGGCATATAAAGAAAGTGCACACATGTATGTTAACACTAAACCCTAACCTCACCTAGTGTATAATAGCACAGCATAAGAAGAAAATGTAAAGATAGTTTTGATTGGCTCAACTCAATATATCAGTATGACTGGGTAACGTAAATGCATCAGCGTGATCTCGGGTGCTTCGAAAGGGTAAGTGGATTCTGCTCAAATTGTGGCACTCGTCGTGTTAATCGTGAATGTACAAGCCCAGTGATCTGGTTTTATTTGGTAGTTTACATTCGATGAAAAGATAACGGGATTGTGGTTACGACAACTGGAACCTATCCGTCGTCACCTTTGAAACAGATATTTCAAAAAGTTTTTTTTTCAATTAGTGCGTGGTTTATCAGAAACTGCAATTAATAAAAATAAAAGTTTAATATTCATATATTCAAATGAACATACACACTAAGGATTAATCCGGAGAATTCTTATTTTATAGAGTTTATGCTTTGTCGCTTAGTCCCCCCCCCCCATTTTCCTTTAACTTTAAAGCGAGTTGATTTAAAGTACCGCATTTGTTGAAAATACATTACAAGTCTTTTGATTAGTGTCGTACCTGCGACATTATTGTAGCGACAGTGAGATACAACAAACCTATATGACGTCGTCGGTAGTATAGTCGGCGTCTTCATCATTTAGGGAGCTACCATTTTATTTTTATGGGGGGGGGGGGGGGGGGGGGGGGCTAGGATGAAAAATTTCGTACTGCATTTATTTTTTTATAGCTGTAATCTCTGTCCGGCCTTTTTATTTTTCACTCTAATCGGTCCTGCCTTTTTTTTAGTTTATCCTGACTTTTTTTTACCTAAATTGTCGTCCTGACTTTTTTTCTTGCAAGTGTCACATCCTGCCTTTTTTTTTAACTCAAAACTCCTGTCTTGCCTATTTTTTTCAAATTTCATCCTACCCCCCCCCCCCCCCCCTAAAAATCAAATGGTAGCTCCCTTAGATCGTTAGTTTTCTAGTTTGAACTGTTTTTATATTTGTCATTTCGAGACCTTTTTAAGATTACTATGTGGTATGAGTTTTGCCCATTCTTAAAGACCATACAGTAAACCTCCATAAATTGTTATTAAACTTGTATATGAGTTATTTTTCAAGACAAAGATAAAGCAGTGTTCCTACGAATTGTTTACGAACTTATTATAATGCTGCTTTCATTTGAGAACTAAAGAAAAACCGGTAAGTGGTTTTGGGATATCCCCCTTATGACCGAATAACTGTAAATGTTTTAAATAGTACTTTATTTTTGATTTTGTCTGTCGTTACCCCTTTTCATACCAAATAACTATAAACAACAACTTGAACTTTAATTTGAACTTTAATTTTAATGGATAGCGGTACTCATCCAAAGCGCATGGGATAACCACAAATGACATGACCACATCAAATAATGAAACAAACAAATCATGTAGACATTGTAAAATGGTCAAATTTTGAAACATCATTACGTAAAGTTAAAGCCATATAAAGAATTGACCAGTCATCATTACGAAATAACAAAACCACATCATGTAATGAAACTACATTACGTTATGTCACATACACATCAAGTTATGTTAAAACCACCTGTCTAATGACATGACCACATTAGATTATTGTGAAATCACATCGAGTAATGACAAAACCATATTTAGTAATGACTGAACTATATCAAGTCAATACGAAATCATATCATGTAATATCGAAATATCATTACGTAATGACTATTCCATATTGAGTTATATCAAAACATCATTACGTAATGTCAAAACCATATTATGTAAAGACATCTCTAGATGGACTTTATTTTACACGTATGCGTCAATGGTTACTGTTTTGTTGGTGTTTATCAGAAATCTAAATATCATATTCGTGTAAAATTGTAATCGCCGTACACATTCAAAATTACGTATTTGCAATTTGCCATATCCATAGATAGGTATATATGTACGAAATGTACCTATTGCTATAGATACATTGAATTTTGAAGACATGATTGATGATTTTCGTACTTTCTTAACCCTTTCCCTTTCATGCATTTTAGACCTTTACTTATCAAAAATACATTATCGAAGTTTAATTGAATACAGAATTCGCATCAATGGTCATACACATGCCATGTTGGGCTCAAATGAAAGATAAATGATAAAATATTTCAAAAAATTAAGTTTAAAGATAATTCGTAATTTTTTGCTCACATGGTATATTTCCAAAAGTCACGTGACTGTTGGAGAAAAAGTGAAAAAATACGAAATCTTTGGGCAAAAAGTCGTGCAGAGACATATTGGTGGGCTAATATGGTCAGGTTTTGATGGAAACACAATGCCTGGAGTCTGTTGAAGCCATTTAAGTTATCATAGTGGTATAAATAGACGCATAACGTGCTATAGGCCTTGAAATATCGATGTCCGTAACATTCAAAATACTTGATTTTAGACGCTCTTTTTGTCCGATTGCAAACTTGGACCCTAGTTATTTGTCTAATTCGTTTTCAATCAATCAGCAATCTAAACTTTGTTTTTACAAGTGAAAATTCATTGAATTACCAAATCAAATCAAATCAAATCAAATATTTTATTGTCATATAAACTTTACAGTTTGTGACCAACATATATTAACACAATAAACACAATAAACATACATATTAAACATTCACAATATCAACAGCATCAAATTTTTTTTTTAACAACAAACCAGTTGTTAAGAGTCCCCTGCCCTCAGTTCTAATGACTTTTTCAAGAAGGATCCTAACTTATTTGTTTGTAAAGGCGATGATGGATTTAGTAAATATTGAATTTTTTCTTCTTCGGTTTGTTTTTATAATTTAAAAACCAGTAATTACTTGGCTGAAATTCGTCTGTTAATTTTACTGGATAGCCTTAAGGTATAAAATATAAATAGATTTGTAAGTGAGTGAAACCTGCTCACACTGTTATGTTATATCTTTATTATTTGATTTCGATTGTTTGAATTAGACGTAAAATTTTTAGTTAGACAAATTCGTAATTTTTGAGTTAGATTAATAGTTTTTGAACGCAATGGCCGATCGCCCTAGAAGAGAGGGAGCGGGATATAACTATAAGAGCTTAGCAGAGTATGGGCTTCCAGGTGTTGATAAGCCAGTAGTCGAAGCCGAAGTGAAACCCAAAACTCCTAGCAGCGCCCGTAGAAGGTTAGAGGCCGCACAACTGTTGGATAGATCATTTAACAAGGAAGACGAGAGTGACGAAGAGCTGACACAGTTGAGAAAGTCGTTTCAAGAAGCCGAGGGGAGCTTGAAGAAGCAAAGAAGAGAAAATGAGAAACAACGTCTTCGAGTGGAGCTTAAAAAGAAGCAAGATGAGCTAGAGCAGGAGAAAGGTGAGATAGATAATGAGAAAGCTAAGAATAAGAAGGTTACTAGGACTCGGACAAAAAAGTCTGAAATCATAAAAAAAAACTGACAAAAAACACGATTCAAAAAATCAAGATAAGCTAGTTCCTGATGCAAGCAAACCGGATGAGACAGTTAAGCTAGACGATTTGAGAAAATTTGAGTTTTTAAATGAGTTAGTTGACAAAAAACTTTCAAAGCTAGGTTTGATTGAAAAATCAAGTGATTCGAGTTCAGATTCTGAAGACAATACTATACGACGTAGTGAGAAAGCTATTATCATTTCAAATAGCTCTGATTCTGATACAGATTCAGACAGTTCATCAAAGCGTAAAAAACACAAGAAATCAAAGAAATCAAAGAAAACAAAATCAGGTATTAAAGCAAAGTCTTCGGATAAGGTTAAAACTCAGTTACTTTGGCCTCAGAGTGCCTTACAATATGAATATGTCAATGAGCAGGTGTCCTTTAATAACTTAGACATGAAGCTATTTACAGCTGGGGAGCTGGAGATTATCACCCGAGCAGATATTTCTGAGATTGAACGAAAGGGTCGCTTAAATTTGTTGAAAAAGATTACGTACTACAGTCAGATTTATTCTTGGAAAGGCCTTTTAGCCTTTTACGCAGCCTGGTTAAGGAAAATTGAACTCGGACAAAATAAATGGTCTGATGATCCTTCTGTTATCGAGCTTCCTATTTTAACACCATATGTTTTATCAAAATCAAAATTTTCAAACAGCTCATTCAAAGTTGAAAGTAAAGATGAGACAATTTGGTTTTGTACATTATACAACAGAAATCGATGCACTTATCATGGTTCTCATCAGACTTCTATTAGAGGTGTCCAGCGAACAGTTCAACATATTTGCGCTGTTTGTTGGAAGAAAGACAGAAATAAACTTTACCACCCAGAATGTTCCAGTTCTTGTCCTCAATTTCCTCAAAAGAAGGAATGACTAGGTAAAAACATTTCAGAACTAAACCCTTCAGCAGATGTTTTTATCCGGAATATATGCGTCGCCAGAACAGCGATGTTTTCGCTTGTTCTCCTGTTTTTGTCGATGGTAGGCGTAGTAAATATTGTAAAACTAATAACGAAGAGAAGGATAAAAGATCTGATGAGTTATCGAATAAAATTTTAGATGAGTGTACTATTTGTTCTGATTTGATTTCTGACACGCATTGGTTGCCTATTCAAGATAAATTTATTTCAGATCACGAAATTATTTTTAGTTCGAATATGTATAACTATGAAGGTGTTCGCATACCATTGGATACTCATTTGAATATTGAATTTTTCAAATTTATGCTCTCGGATTACCATGACAGAGATATATGCGCTTTACTAGAGTTTGGATTTCCTGTTGGTTATGATTATAAAAAACATATTCATAGTGCTTCTTGTACTGTACAAAATCATAAAGGGGCGATACAATTTTCCCATGACATTGATAAATATCTTCGAAAAGAAATAGAAAAAAAGGCTTTATTGGGTCCTTTTCATTCGAACCCATTTTCTCACGAAATCATCATTTCACCTCTGAACAGCGTTCCAAAAAAGGATACTGTGGAAAGACGTGTTATTTTAGATCTTAGTACTCATGGAGGTGGAGGTGTCAATGGTGGTATAAACAAGGATTTATATTTAGGTGAAGAAGTTCATTTAAAGTATCCAAACGTTGATGCTTTGGTTGAAATCATTAAAAGCAAGGGTCCTGGTTGCCTTTGTTTCAAACGGGATTTGAGTCGTGCTTACCGCCAAATAAATATAGATCCACACGATGTTCATTTAGTAGGTTACCGCTGGAGAGATCATTTGTATTTTGACCGTGTGTTATCTATGGGTCTATGTTCAGCAGCGCAAATTTGCCAACGTTTCACCAATGCAGTCGCATATATATATAGATTAAAGGGTTTTGACATTATTAACTATCTTGACGATTTCGCGGGTGCAGAAACGTCTGAAAACGCCTTTAAAGCTTTTAAGGAGCTTGAAAATTTATTTCTGTCTTGTGGTATAGAGGAATCTACTCATAAGGCCTTCTCACCATCCCATAGAATGGAATTTTTAGGTATTATTTGTGATACAGTCAAGTTAACTTTAGAAATCCCTGACGATAAATTAAAGGATATTCGAAGTATTCTTGGAGCATGGGAGGGTAGACAATCAGCAAAACTTAGGGATATCCAGTCCCTTATAGGGAAATTGAACTTTTTAGCAACATGTGTGCGTCCTGGAAGGGTCTTCATGTCTCGATTACTTAACTGGCTACGTGAGGTATATGACAGAAAGGGTTACATTTCCATTCCGTCAAACATTAACAAAGATATCGTATGGTGGCAGAAGTTCGTCCCGTTATATAATGGGATCTCTATGATGTCGTTGGAAGAGTGGTCAAAACCGGATGAAATTTTCTCCTCTGATTCATGTATTACTGGTTGTGGTGGATGGTTCAGCGGTCGATTTTTTCACAGAATCTTTCCAAAGTTTATTTTAGAATATAAGCTTCACATTAATTGTCTGGAGTTATTAGCAATTGTAATTTGTTTAAAACTCTGGGGTCAATTTTTCAAGGGCCGAAAAATACGAATATTGTGTGATAATCAAGTGTCAGTTACAGTGATAAACACAGGAAGATCCCGAAATGAGTACTTACAAATGTGTCTGAGAGAAATATGTTACTTATGTGCACTATCAGAATTCGAGGTACGAGCATGTCATGTGCCCGGAAGTGATAATAGAATCAGTGATTATTTGTCTCGTTGGCATTTGTCTGATTTGCATCGAACTCAATTTTTTAACTCTGTTTCCTCGAATTTAGAGGAATTTGAAGTTGAGGACAGCCTATTTTCTTTTAGTCACAGTTGGTGATTTATATATACATATATATACATAATTCCTTTTTTCAGATGTTCAGTTTAAACAGTTAGAGAAAGATGTTAAAAAGTCTACTAAGTCTGCGTTTGCAGTAGGAACTAAGAAAAATTTAGTTTCACAATGGAGAGCCTTTTTGCTCTTTTGTTTTTATTTTGATGTTGCTCCTATTCCTGTCACTTTTAAAACGATTAACTGTTATGCGCAATTTTTAAGTCGATCATTCAAATCGACTGATTCTATCAGGAATTATATCAATGGTGTTAAAATTATGCATTTTTATTTAGATCTTCCATTTCCCCCTTTAGATAATTTTGAATTTAAGTTGTTAATGGCGGGAATTTCTAGAGTCAAACAACACTGTCCTAGACAAGCTAGGCCTATTACTCCCGATTTGCTAAAAGAGATGCTTAAATTTTTAGACCTTGATAATTGTACAGATATTGTGTATTGGTGTTTATTTTTATTTGCCTTTTTTCTTATGTCTCGTAAGTCTAATTTAGTGCCAGATTCTGTAGATTCTTTTGATTGTAAAAGGCAACTTACTAGAGGCAAAGTTTTTATGCATGAAAGAGTAGCTATTGTGGTGTTTGAATGGACTAAAACTATACAATGTGGTGAACGAATTTTAAAAATACCTTTGGTCAAAATAGATGATTCTATTTTATGTCCCGTTACTGCATACAATAGAATGTGCCGCATGATTCCTGCTCCTGAAGAATCTCCTGCTTTTGTTATCAAGAGAAATGCTAGTCTTAAAACAGTAACTTACAAACAGTTTCAATCTAAACTTAAGCGTATCATTTCATTGACTGGACGAGATCCTCGCCTTTACTCTACACATTCTTTTAGACGGGGAGGTGCGTCATTTGCCTTTCAGGCTAGAGTCCCTAGTGAACTGATACAGCTGCATGGTGACTGGGCAAGTGATGCCTATAAGCTTTATTTGAATTTTACTATGCAGGAGAAAATATCTGTTGCAGAGTCAATGGCCAAACTTTTATAATATTTTTTCAGACATAACCAACAAACATGTACTGGTGTTATCCGATTCAATCTGTAAACATTTATCTGGCATTTCTAACATGGACCTTCAAGCTTACAGTGGTGCTCGTATTTCCACTATTAAGAAGAAACTGGATCAAGGTGAAATAAACTTAAGTAACTATTCTTACTGTCTTATTCATGTTGGAACTAACGATGTAAGAGACTTTTCTGTTGATCGTATCATTGCTGATTTTAGAGAGTTATTTGTAAAATTTAAATCTTTGTCTCCGCATATCAAGCTTTATATATCTTCTATTTTACCAAGACCTGTAGATTTTGATTTAACTGGTTTTAAATGTGCTAATATTAATAGGCAATTACTTTCTGTATGTTCTAAATATAACATTATTTTTATAAAATCATATAAAAGGTTTCTTGTAAGAGGGCGTCCTATTAGGTCTCTTTTTGCCTTTAAGGACGGAGGGTTGCATCTTAATGAAGCTGGTCTATACGAGCTTCGCAGATGCTTTCAACATGTTATGAGTCATATATAATCTGTATTATCAACCTTTTGTTTTATGATAGTCATCTAAATTTTTGTTTGTATGCTTTGTATATTGTTAGGAGGTCATCGTTGTTAATCTTATAAGGGAGCAATTTATCCCTTAGGATTTTGATCTTACAAAGGAGTGTACTATTCTTTGGGATCATAAGCTTACTTGAAGTTAGTGCACTTACAGGGAAGTTCGTCATATTCTCTGGGTGTGTCGTATAAAGGAAGTTTCTTATTCCTTTTATATTCAACTGGAACTTACAAGGAAGTGTCTCATTCCTTGGGTTTCAATTTCTTCTATTTGCGTGTGTGTACAATTTGTTTTTGTTAATCTTTTTTGGCGGGTTGTTTGGCGCATTTTGTTATTTCTTTTAGGCCCGCTTTATTTAGATTATTCGTATGTGTATCTTTTGTATTGTATTATATGAATATTTTGTGTGTAAATTATACTTATTTATGTATCTTATATGTTAATTCAAGCTGCCAAAATTAAACTATTACTGGTTTATATCTTCTTTATTTGAAAGCCCCCGTAATTGGTTTGTTTTTATAATTTAAAAACCAGTAATTACTTGGCTGAAATTCGTCTGTTAATTTTACTGGATAGCCTTAAGGTATAAAATATAAATAGATTTGTAAGTGAGTGAAACCTGCTCACACTGTTATGTTATATCTTTATTATTTGATTTCGATTGTTTGAATTAGACGTAAAATTTTTACCCACCCACCCAAACCCATTTTACAAAATTGAAGTGTGCTTTTGAATGTGCAGTTGTGAAGATGGCGCATTTTGTTATTTCTTTTAGGCCCGCTTTATTTAGATTATTCGTATGTGTATCTTTTGTATTGTATTATATGAATATTTTGTGTGTAAATTATACTTATTTATGTATCTTATATGTTAATTCAAGCTGCCAAAATTAAACTATTACTGGTTTATATCTTCTTTATTTGAAAGCCCCCGTCATTATTTAAATTATTAAAGTTATTATTTTCAGTAGATATGTGATGAAAAAAATCATTTCTTAGAGTTTTATTATACTCACAATAGAGTAAAAAATGTTTCTCATCCTCTAGTATTTGACATTTATGGCAAAGTCGTTCCTCTCTTGGGATTTTAAAATATCTCCCCTTTTCAATCAAAAGGGAGTGATCACTTATTCTAAATTTAGTGATTAATCTCCTTATCTGAAAATTAGATGTATTAAGATAAGATTCTAGTTTGTAATCTTTTTTAATATTTTTATAAAGAAAAAAATTACTTTTATCATCAATGTTTTGAAATTTATTTTGAATTAAATCTTCATATCTATTTTTCATTTTTAACTTTATATCGTTTTTTATTTTATTTACATCTTTTATGTCCTTACAAGTAGAAAGAATATTAAGGTCACATTAGTCTCTTTAACAATATTTTTTGCATATGTATACCATGAGTAAGTTCCTGTCAAATCTAGAGACTGTGCTAGAGAAAAAGCTTCCTTTATCAATGGATTAATATTATTATTATATAGTCTAGCTAAATATAAAAGGGTTTGTGTTTTAATAAAACATTCGATAGACAATCTCCCTAATTCAGCTCTTGCTCCTAAATTGGATGCATTTTTTCTTATTCCTAGAGTAGATTGAATTACCAATGCTAGCTTGATCTGGGACACCCTTGAACGAGCCCGATGGAGCAAAGTGGGTAAAAGGGGGGGGGGGCAATTTTGCACACACACATTCTTTTAAAAAAAAATTCGTAGGTTTCCTTTTTGAAATTGAAATTGAAAGTAAACTAAGTTAAGTTAAGTTACAAGTTAAGTTAAGTTACATTTAATATCGGAAATTATTTTTCCAACTCCGGCAGTGAGCTTCGAACTCTCAAAATAATGCAATTTAGCAATTTATATTCGGATATTCATAAACCAATCTTTTTACAATTAGATTGTAATGTAAAAACAGATATGCTAAAAGAAAATACATGTATTAGAAATAATGAAAAATACATAGGTAAATGGAAACATGAAAAGAGTACTGATTTTAAAAGTAACATAAACAGAGATGAGGTTAATGATTTATTGTCACATATCTTAGAAATACATGATGATATAAGTAAAGTAGATCAAAACAGTGTAAATGAAATTGTTACCAATGTTACTAAAATTTTGCTTGATTCAGCAGAAAAAACTTTTGGTGTAGTTACGAAAGATTGTAGAAATTCAAAAGAAGAATATAACAATAAAGAATGGTTTAATCACGATTGTAAAAATAGTAGAAGAGATTATAGAAAGTCATTAAGATTGTATAAACATTACGGGTCTAATATTTTCAAAGTTAGACTACGAAATAGTGAAAAAATGTATAAAAAAACTATGGATGATAGCGTTCGTCTCTATAATCATGACTTGAAGAAGAAAATGAAAGAATTACGTATGAAAAAGCCACGTGAATTTTGGAAAATTTTTAATAAGTTTAAACGTCCAGTGAATAATGACATTGATATCAAACAGTTTTATGATTTTTTTTAAAGAAATGAATAAAGATACTCTTAATAGAGAAAATATTGAACTAGATAACAATCTTGATGGTGATAGATCAAATTATTTTTTGAACAAAACAATAACAAAAGACGAGGTTATCAAAGGTATACAAAGTGTTAAAAATAATAAGTCACCTGGGGCCTGTTTATCGAAGCTCTCTTAGGATTAGGACGTGTCCTAAGACCAACTAAGAACACATCTTAGTCCTAAATGGGTTTATCAAACATGTCGCAACTTAGGAAAATCCTAGGAATTGTCCTAACTTTAGGATACCAATTTAGGTGTCTTAAGATGGTCTTAGGATGGTCCTAACTTTAGGATACATTCGAATTTTGTCTTTTGTTCATTTTCACGCGTATTATTTTTAAAGCAGTAGTAAAAATAGTTGAAATTCTCCGTAATGATATGAATAATGCACGAGATTTGCATTTGAACTGTTAAAGAATGAAAATGTGACACTTCGAATTCAACTCACTCAAAAACATGTTATGATTTTTACGTATTATATATCTTGTTTACAGTTAGTTTGTTATTTTTTTAATTTTTGTGTCATGTTTTGTTTCATACAGTTTGAATGTACAATTATTTTACAAAAATTATTTATTACCTTTAATTTAAAACTACATATTAGTTTTTAGATTCTAATTAACCATATTTGAAATAAAATTATTGATAAAATATGATACCATAATTATTTTTTTTTCATATTCGGTTTGTATTTTCTTTTCCGCCAATACTTAGGACATCAGTTAGGACGTCTTATCTAAGATAATTCTAAGATAGCTTCGATGTGCATGCTGAGACGTGTCGTAAGTCGGTCCTAACTTTATCCTAACTTCTGTCCTAAGAAATTCTTAGGACCTATCTTAGGACAGTTTCGATAAACAGGCCCCTGGTGACGACTTGATAATAAATGAGTATATTTCATCATCTTCTGAATTGATGTTAGATATATATGTATATATGTTCAATTTAATTTTTGATACAGGTTTTTTACCTGAAATATGGCTTTTAGGAAATGTTATTCCAGTGTTTAAAAACAAAGGTAGTAAAAGGGAACCGAAAAACTATCGGCCAATAACATTACTATCAAGTTTAGGTAAAATATTTACTTCCATTTTAAGCAGTAGACTTTGTGATTATTTAGATGAGTTTTTAATTTTAGAAGAAAACCAAGCAGGTTTTAGACCAGGATACAACACAAACGATCATATTTTTGCTATTTATGCCTTTTTCGAACTATTGAAATTAAAGAAGAAAAAGTTATTTTGTGCGTTCATTGATTTTCAGAGAGCTTTTGATTCTATTCAAAGAAATCTCCTTTTATTTAAACTGTTGAATAATAATATTAACGGAAAATTTTTCCGAGTTATACAAAATATGTATAACGATATAAAATCCCGTGTTGTTTTCAATAATGAGAAATCTGACTTCTTTCCTTGCGAAATTGGTGTACGGCAAGGTGAAAATTTATCGCCTGCTCTGTTTTCTGTATATCTGAACGATTTACAAGCATTTTTAGAAGAGTTAGATACAGAAGGTTTACAGTCAATAAGTGCAGACCTAGAAAATGAACTAGATGTGTATCTTAAGATTTTCTTACTGTTATATGCTGATGACACTGTTATATTAGCGGATAGTAGCACTGAATTACAAAATATGTTAAACAATTTTGCCATATATTGTAACAAATGGCAACTTAAGGTAAATGTTGATAAAACAAAAATTCTTGTTTTTGCAAATGGCAGACTTCCACAAAATTTGAAATTTTTTATTAATGATAATGAAATTGAGATTGTTAAAAATTATAAATATTTAGGAATATTTTTTTCTAAAAGTGGTTCTTTTTTACAAACTAGAAAATACTTACAAGATCAAGGAATAAAGGCTATGTATTCTATCTTGAAGAAAAGTAGAATTAATAATTTATCTATTGAATGTCAACTAGATCTCTTTGATAAGGCTGATGTACCTATTTTGTTATATGGATCAGAGATTTGGGGGTTTGAAAACTTTGACTTGTTAGAGCGAGTACACCTAAAATTTTGTAAACTCATTTTACATTTGAAGCAATCAACCCCAGACTGTATAGTTTATGCAGAACTAGGCAGATTCCCATTATTTCTTTATGCAAAAGTTCGTATGATAAATTTTTGGGGCAGAATTATAAACGGTAAAGAGTGTAAAATTGCTCATGTTCTTTATAAATTATTACTTATAAATTTAAATAACTATGGTTTTGAAAGTAAATGGTTGATTTATATTAAAAATATTTTTAATAATTGTGGAATGTCTAATATTTGGAACCTTCATTTTGCTGACAAATGGGTATCAAAAAGTGTGGAACAAAAGCTTAAAGATCAGTTCACACAATTATGTTTGTCACAGATAGAAACCTTACCTAAATGTCTCTGTTATAGAATTTTTAAAAATAATCTGAAATTTGAGAATTATCTCAACATATTGCCTAATAATTTATTATTTGTATACTGCAAATTTAGATGCGGTAGTCACCGTTTACCAATTGAGACGGGAAGATGGCGAGGCTTGTCACGAAACGACAGACTCTGTCATCTATGCAATTCAAGTGAAATCGGTGACGAATATCATTATATAATGACTTGTAAATCTTTAGATTTAGAGAGAAAGAAATTTCTACCTGAATATTGCTGTAAAAATCCAAATACATACAAATTTGATAGTTTATTTAATTCAGACAATATTATCATTTTAGAAAAATTATGTAAGTTTATAAAAACAGTACAGGTGAAAGTCAGTCCTCCAAGTTAAGTTACGTTTAGTTTTGTTCACACATGTGCATGCTTATATAATCATATATGTAATTGTAAATATATATTTTCTCTGTAACTATGACATGTAGTTTTGTGAGAATAAAGTTCATTCATTCAATCTTAGCGCCTTGGGATAGATCAGCGTACCCCTGCGCCACTGGCATTGTAGTGAATTTATCGAAATTTAAGTACTTAAGTCTACTACTACAGAAGAAATTAAAAAAAAATAATATAAAGATTCCTACCCAGTTTGTTTTCTTTTTGGAATTATGTGTTCAGATGATAATTTTTTGTTGCCGAATGCATGATTTTTTAAATTACGCAAATCTAGGAGGAACCACTCTTTAAACTGTCATTTTTTCATTGAAATATACATGTTCCTTTATTCAAACAAAAGTGTTTTCAACTTGAGTATACCGCAACACTTACGAAACCATGTTTTGTTACATCTATTTCAACTTTGCAAAAAAAATTCAGAATTTATATTTTAGCGGTTTTTGTCTCTTTTCTCATAAGTACTATATATACCATGGTTTTTACGAGTTAACATATTTAAACAAACGAATCCGAAGGATGAGTTTGTTTAAATATGTTAATGAGTAAGACACATGGTATATAAAATTTGTAATATAAATAAAATGATTGACAGCTTCAAGACCTTCAACTAATATTGGAAATTGATCACGTTACAGTTTTATCCAATGAAATGGAAGCTAGCGCAAGTCACTTTTGCGCTTCGTGTATGATCGTCTGTGTATTTCATGTAATAGAACCCCTGAATTTGCAGAAAGTAAAGAAAATGTTGGATTTTCCCGATTTTCTTTTTAGTTTTGCGCCCCGTGTATCGGATTGAAGGCGCAGGTAATTTCATAATGTCATCAGACTGAGGTAAACAAAAATGTCGGATTCCAGTGACAAGGATTAAATAATTATTCTAATGACGGTAAGAATTGTTTTTTTTTTTTTTTTTTTTTTTTCAATGTATCATACAAATTAATCATATTTTACAGAATTTTCATCTAATTGAAAAATGCTTTTCTTCCGTTATTTTATTAGATTATTTATTAAAACACAATTTTAATGACTAAAACAATATTTTAACAGTGGCGAATCCAGGGGCGTAGATAGTGTACGTCCCCTAATCATGTTTTTTTCACAGATATTTGTAGCCGATATTTATTCCTTTTTGTATAGGTACCCCCTTTTTAAATCGAAATTTAATTGAATTTTCGCAAAGGAAATGATAGTTTTACATTTTATTTTTTTTCAAAACTGAAAGAAGAAACATTTAGTAATTGTTTTCAAAATTAGGGGAATTCGTAATAATCCTATATAGTTTGTGATTTTTCTTATAAAATGAAAACAAATGAAGATCTTGACCTTTTAGTACGTTTTACAGTTTCCTAAATATTTTAGAGGCGGATACATTTAAAAAAAAGGTGGAGCTTCAGCCATGGAATAACATGAAAATGAATATGTTATACCATGGCTGAAGCTCCGCCTTTTTTCCTTTGGATTCTAGTCGAGTTGCATATTTAATTAGCAAAGTATGGTACAACATAAATTTGCATATAATATACCATGGTTTTCCCTCACCCCACTTTTTAAGCAAATTATTTCATAAAAACATCAAAGAAAAAAATCCAATTTATGTTACAATATCTATAAGAAATGACTTCGGATTTTTAGCGTATTTCAAGTTTGTGATTGCGCCGCTACACTAAAAATTACATTTGCAACTCTTTACAAGTTAGAACTATCAGTTTAATACTATTCTTCAAAAACTCACTGCACAGCTATTGAAAATAGACCTAAATCCTCTTAAAAGAGCAGTTTTCTTTGCACTTCTATTTGAGAATATCCCTCAAAATTCGAAGAAAAATAAATGGTTTTTACAGAAAAATTACACATCAGTAAGGGACGACTTGTTTATTAACTAATTGTTAAGAATTGCACATGAGGTGTTCCCGCTACCTCTCTCTATGTACACGACGTCACCGTTGTTGTGACGTTATCTATTCAGAGTTCAATAAAGTATCATTGCAAGCAGACGTTCTTATTTACTAAGCCTTAATTTGTGTCCGAAACAACCACTCTACGATACTAATAATGATAGAGGTTTGATGCACATTAAATCGCATTGCTGGTTATCTGAGGATTAATTTGAGCCCTTAACCACATCTGAACGTCAGCAAATGGCGATTAAACAAGTCTAACTATATGTCCCAAAAAAATCTTGAAATTAGTTTCACCGGTAAGCTGTACCGGTGTGAAAGGGAGAGGGTTAATGATTTGTGGAAATATAAATACAATTAAAAACCTACCAAAGAGATTGACCCTAAAGAACAGATAAGTCCATACACGTAGCCAGACTTGGGGTAATTGTAATTGTAATCGTTAATCAGCTGTAATTGATTACAATTTTTCAAGTAATCAGTGTAATCATTAATCAGCCAAAAATCTGATTACATGTAATTTAATTTAATCAATTACTTTTCAAAATACCCTGTAATCATGATTACTTTTTGATTACATTCTAATTACAATGAAAAAAATCTAAAATTGTGTTTTTGGTCATTAAATGAACCTCTTTGTTCATATTTGATAAATTTTTAACATACTAAAATGGTTTGGTTACTTTAAGCTTGTCTACTTCAGTAAAAAATAAACTGTTACAGTATTGAAAAGTCATCATTAGCCTAAGCAGAGACATATAAAACAAATTATATACCTTTTATCTTGGTAAAAGATATTGTACATACATGTATATTCATCGTTTTATAATGATCTTCATATTAATATTTGATAATAACTGTTATATATTCAAATAATACTTTTCTTTAACCTGAATTATAATCTTTTGTTAATTTTTGTGATTTTTGTCAACTTTGAATTTACAGGTAGGAGACTAATTAAGGTTTGTTTTTATTGCAATTACCTATTGAGTATAGCTGTAGGGAAATATATATGATAAAAGATAAATCAGATATGAAAAATTATCTAATTAGCACAAACTAAATTATAAGTTGGACAAATATGTTGTTTTAACTTTTTTTTTGTATTTGGACTGGACGTGTAAAATGCAATGGTTTTTAGTATTGTTTACAATTTGATTAATATAATTCTTTATTCCGTAAGCAAATATACAGCTCATAGGATTAAATACATACACAAATTATACAGTTTACATAAACATATACAGCATTAATATATAGCGGAGTTTGGCATACAATTTACATTGATAATAAAGGTTCATAACAAAATCAAGTGTTACGAATTTTCTCTGCCTCATAGAGGTATTTACCCAGATTATTTAATTCTTTAATATTTCTTACAGATAGTAATTGAACTAATTTGAAGGTAGATGGGTTTCTATAATAATATATCTTAATATATTTACTTCTGACATTTACATATTTATCACACTCTAATATAAAATGATATTCGTCTTCGATTACTTTCTTATTACACATATTACAAACACGCTCATTTCTGAAAATATTAAAGTATCTTCCAGTTTCTACATTAAGTGAATGTGAATTGATTCTATATTTAGTTACATATGACTGGTATAAACTGTTCAATGGTCGATTTAAATAAAATTGCAAAGTATGTCCATCATGTATATATTGATATAAATTACATTTTGAAGTATTTTCAAAAAATGACAAGGCTTCAGCTATATAATTATCAACAATTCTTTTTTTAAATTCATGCAAAAATAATTGACTATTTCCAACACTTTGTGCTAACCATATATCATTAAATCCATACCTGTTTAGTATGTCTCTTATTTTACAACTCCAATTGAGTTTATCATTCGGTTTGACAAAACTAGATTCGTACATATCTTCATAAATACTATTCAATATACAATTATTAGATTCTAATAACTTCAACCAGTAACGTATCATTCTTACATATCTGTTTACATACAATGGTAAACGCCCAAGTTCAAAATACACCATGTGGTTTACAGTCGTTTTTCTCACTTTCAAAATTCTTTTTAGATAATACAAATGAAGCGTTTCTATATCTGCTCCCTTATGGAAACCCCATATTTCACAACCATAATTCACAATACTTGTTACATATGTATCAAATAAGGACATCAAAGTCTCAGTGTTATAACAATCATCATAAATTTTACTCAATAAACAAAATGTAGCCTTTCTACCCTGTTCAGATAGTGTTTTCTGTGTTACAGTAAAAGTACCGTTATAGTTTAATAACAAACCAAGATATACAAACTGATCACACATTTCTATCATTTTACCATTCAAATACCATTTTTCGTTCTCTTTCAGTACACCTTTGTTACGAAAAACAACTATTTAGGTTTTTCTTAAATTAATGTCAAGACCATTCTTGTATGAACTATCATATACAGTGACTATCATTTTTTGTAAATCAGATATACTTTCGCTGAAGAGAACTGTATCATCAGCATACATAAAAAGATAAAGATTTAACAATTTTACTTCATATGGTTCTATTCCTTGTTTAATTAACTCAATTTCTATGTCATTTACATAAATTGCATATAAAAATGGTGATAATGATTCGCCTTGCATTAGGCCAACATTACAATGAAAGAAATCTGAAAATTCACCATCTAATTTAACACAAGTTTTCAACTTAGAATACATTGATTTAATAAGATTCAGTAAATTTCCACTAATACCACATTTTAACATTTTTTGCCATAAAACATAATGTGACACACTGTCGAAGGCTTTGACAAAATCAATAAAACAACAATAGAGACGTTTTCCTTTACGTAAACTTTTTGATACAATAGAATGAAGGGCAAAAATCGCGTCGTGTGTACCATATCCAGGGACAAATCCAAACTGCGCATCAGTCAATATACTGTATTTTTTGCACCACTTTAATAGTCTTGTATTAATGACAGAAGTAAACAATTTCCCAACATGAGACACAAGCGAAATTCCTCTGTAATTTCTTGTTTCATCAACTGGACCTTTTTTAAATAGCGGAACTAAAACACTCTTGACCCATATTTCTGGAAACCAACCTGTAATAAGTATTACGTTAAAAAGTTTACATAACAGTGGCAGTAGGGCTAATTAACACTCCTTCAAAAATTCATTTAATAGATTGTCATAGCCTGTTGCTTTTTCAGTTTTCAATTTTTTAACACAAACATCAATTTCTTGCTCCGTAAAAGGTCGGTCCAATTCTTCATAAATGACTTCATTGTTGACTTCTTCTTCCGGTCCGTCGTCAATTTCTTCTTTAGAAACTAAGTTTTTAAAATGCGTCACAAAATCGTTTAACTTAATGTTGCTTTGTATGGCCTTTTTTCGTTTCCTGAATTTTCGATAAAAGTACTTTGGATTCTTTTTTCTCATAGAACTCAACATGTTTCCCCTCTGTTTTTTATATCGTCTTTTTAAACTATTCTCGCTTCGTTTAAATCTTTGTTTAGCAAGATTTAAAATTAGTCTATTTTCTTCACACTTATTTTGGTTAAATTGTTTTAATGAGCGTCTATATTCTATATACAATTGTTTGCAATCATCGTTTATCCACGGTTTATCTTGCCCTATATGTATAGGTTTATAAGTTCGCTTCGAGCTGTTACAATAATCACATTTTAAAACTTTAGTCACTTCTGTTTTTGTATATTTATTGACAATACCGGAGAGACACGAATTAATATTGTTCACAATTTCGTCGATATTCCTTGGCTCGTCGGATAAACTATTCATCAGTTCATTAACTTTATCGGAATTTGCCGCAAGGTCCCTTTTAACGTCATCTTTAAACCCTTCATTCCATTTATAACAATCATATTTTACAGTTTTACAAGTACATATTTCATTTAAAGTTAATCCTTTAAGTTTAAATACAACTTTTAACGGTGCATGACATGAAAAAGTAGTAAAATCACCAATGACAAAATCATTAACAATAGAAAATGAATCACAAGATAAAAGCAAATAATCAATTACGCTACATCCATTCTTATTTTGAAATGTAAAAGTTTCACTTTTTTTCCCAAAACGACCATTACATACTCTTATACCAGAAGATTTACATAAGTTCAAAATTTTACGACCAAATGAATTAGCCGGCTTTATGTCCTCTGTTGTTCTTTTACTTGGTAGATCAGGTTCATAATTAAGTAAATCAGTTTCATTGCAATTAAATACATTTAAATTGTCTTGCATTATGAAGTCATTTTGTAAACCTATTCTTCCGTTGAGATCACCAATCACTGCAATGTTACCTAATACACTGTAATGTTCTATTTGTTCCTGCAAAACTTCAAAGACATCTAAGTCATACTTTCGGTAAAACACATTATTATCAGGGGGCATATATATAGCACACAGGTACAAATCTTTACTATCAAACATAATAACATTGCTTATTTTTAACCATATCATACTATCAGCACAACAATTCAATACTTCAATATACGGATTTAACCACTTTCTATAGAAAACAATTACTCCTCCTCCGTTGCACTTTTCCCTATAAACAAACTTTTTATCATAACCATTTAATTCAAATTCCGTCGGGCATTTGACCCAGCACTCATTTAAGCATACGATATCACAATTTGTTATTTCCGTTAAGAATTCTTTGTCTTTTAGTTTCCGCAACAGACCTTTGGAGATATTCCATGAGCACACATTTAATGAACATTTATTACATTTATCACTTTCAACAGTACTACAGCCATTCTCCGCAAACTCCTATTCCTTCCACAACTTTCCTTCAATGAACAATTTATCCCCTACTAGATATGCCTCTTTATTTTCTTTACGTTTTTCCTTCATCACTGGTATCAATTTCTTTCGTTTTAGTAACACCTCTGTCGGATACTGAGGACTAATTCCAAAACTTGTTTGTCTTAAGCGACCCGAAGCTTTTCGTACCATTTCTCGATCACCGAATTCAGCAAATTTTACCACTATTGGTCTCGGTTTTTCGGCATTCGTCTTTTTCCTACCAAGTCTATAGGCTTTTTCGAGTTTTATGCGCGTTTTAGCATCTTTAATGTTCAACCTTGTCTCGAGAAAATCTGTAATAATTTTGATGCAAATTTCCGGTTCTTTTTTTCCCGCCGCATTCGCCTCCTCGGTATCACCCTGTGCCCCGTTTATTCCGGTATCCATTTCAGTAATTTCCATTTGTTCATCGATAGCAAAGAACAGAAGATTATTACTAAAGTTTTGTTTTTCAACGTCGACAAGTCTATTTTTCACATTTAAGTTTACTGTTTTTGAGGTTTCTATACTTTCAGACACCTTTTCAAGTTTCTTTTTAATAGCTTGATGTTCATCTTTTATATCGGACATAAATTGGGCACTATGTTCAAGCGTACTTATTCTGTCTTTGCAGGATTTCATATCAACATCAACAGCAGTAAATTTCGATTCGTATTTGTTTAATCGCTCTTCAATACAGTCTAGCTTGTTGAGTTTTGTTTCCATCGCATCAACTTTTTTACATAATTCATTAAGTATCATCTCAATTCCGTTGGTTGCTAGATGAGGCGGTAGGGGTGGGGGTGGCGGTGGTGGACTGGGGAATTGTTGAAACTGGTAGGGCTGGCCATGGTACTGGAAATTTGGTGTACTTGATTGAATGGGTGTGTATTGACTAAATCCCTGATTAATCGAATTGTTCATGTTTGTATTCTGATCGTAATTAATAGTAGGTGAGTTGTTGTAAAGACATGAGAATGCCTCGCTGAGTGTATCTGTTAATAATACCTTGTTTTCGTCAACCTTTATGTCACCTGAACACTTTTTCTTCTTTCCTTTTGTAAACAAAGAACTGTCACTTGTCGAGCCTTCAGATGAATTGTTTCCTTTAGCCTTTTCCCTCTTTCGTTTTTTGTCCTTTTTGTCCTTTTTGTCCTGTTTGATTTTTTTGTCAGTCTTTTTTGGCATTACTAATCACATTTAAATCCAATAAAAATTAACGAATGCTGCATATTCACAAGTTTTACGCATTTTTAAATCATATTTCAAGAACGAAAATTTTCACTGCCATTCAAACTGGCGCATTTCTATTAAAATTTAACCTAGTTTTAACTGGTACAAATGTCACTTTATTTCATCCATATTTAAACTTCCATAAACTGCAACTTGGAATACATATAAATTATGAAAGAGGTCAGAAGACAAACAAAAAAACTCTTGATTATGATATGTCTTTATTAAATTTAATTCAAAATAATTTAGAGATCATTGGTGATAAAGTGTAATGAATATATATGTAGTGAAATTTAGTGTTTATTTAAATAGATGACGTTTAATTTGAAGTTATCATTTTATAATTGAACCAAATAAAATACGTTCTCAAAATGCTATAGATATATTAAAAGTTTATTCATCCACATCATTCAAAATGTTTTGTTTTTAAATTCATTGTAATCAGATGTAATCATGATTACTTTGCCAATGTAATCATTAATTTAATCAGATACTATCAGAAATGATGTAATCATTAATTTAATCAGATACTATCAGAAATGATGTAATCATTAATTTAATTTAATCGTACAAATGACAAAGTAATTGTAATTTAATCAATTACATTGAAAGTAATCGGACCCATCTCTGCAGTGACGTAGCAAATTATGGAAATTAGTATTATATAATAATTCAATTGGCTCAACTTTTTGTCGAGTATCCAGACGTTTCTTGACAGTCGTTTTATGTGTTTTTTGTTGTTCAGTTAGATTGCTGTATTATAGTTGACTCTCTTTTTACGGGGCGCCGAATGGGACTCTTGTGGTTTTGTACAAAATTCAATTCTGTCATAACAAAATCATTTTTGTCTTACAAAACTATGTGCTACAGACTTGTTTTGTGAGAACTTCAATTTTGTGATGACAAAATTCATTTGTGTAGACAAAATTAATTTTTCTCATGACAAAATTCATTTTTGTAGACAAAATTCATATTTGTCCTGACAAAAGTCAATTTTGTCTAAAAGGTATGCAAATATAAACATATTTGCATACAAAATTGACTTTTGTTACCTGATATGGAAATTAAATCACAAAAGTCAATTGTGTGAGGTAAGATTCAATTTTGTGAGACAAAATTAACTTTTGTGAGACAAAATTGACTTTTGTGAGACAAAATTGATTTTTGTGAGACAAAATTCAATTTTGTCAATTTTGTTGAGACAAAAGTCAATTTTGTTAATTTTGTTGAGACAAAAGTCAATTCTGTCAATTTTGTTGAGACAAAAATCAATTTTGTTGAGACAAAAGTCAATTTTGTTAATTTTGTTGAGACAAAAGTCAATTTTGTTAATTTTGTTGAGACAAAAGTCAATTTTGTCAATTTTGTTGAGACAAAAGTCAATTTTGTGACGACAAAATTCATTTTTGTGAAGACAAAATTCAATTTTGTAACAACAAAATTCAATTTTGTAACAACAAAATTGACTTTTATGAGACAAAATTGACTTTCGTGAGACAAAATTGACTTTCGTGAGACAAAAATCAATTTTGTTGAGACAAAATTCAATTTTGTCAATTTTGTTGAGACAAAAGTCAATTTTGTCAATTTTGTTGAGACAAAAGTCAATTTTGTCAATTTTGTTGAGACAAAAGTCAATTTTGTCTCACAAAAGTCAATTTTGTCTCACAAAAGTCAATTTTGTCTCACAAAAGTCAATTTTGTCAATTTTGTTGAGACAAAAGTCAATTTTGTCAATTTTGTTGAGACAAAATTCAATTTTGTCAATTTTTGTCAATTTTGTCAATTTTGTTGAGACAAAATTCATTTTTGTCAATTTTGTGTAACAAAAGTCGATTTTGTATGCAAATTAGTTCACAGAAACCAAACTAAACTAATTTGAATACAAAATTGACTTTTGTCGCCCAATTTTCAAATTAGGTAACAAAATTCAAGTCTGTGTAACAAAAATGAATTTTGTCATGACAAAAGTGACTTTTGTCCGCTGATAGATAATTTTGTATGACAAAATTTTAAATTTGTAGTATGATACAAATTTTGTTAAACTGAACTTATTTTTGTTGAACAAAAGTCACTTTTGTCCGTACAAAATTGAATTTTGAGTACAAAACCACAAGAGTCCCATTCGGCGCCCCGTACTTTTTATTCATATATTTCATAATTTGCTGTTTTGTTCTTTGTTTCAGCTACACTAAATTCACATAATTAATGTGTATATCCAATTCGATCTGGAACATGTGTATTGTAAAAAACAATTTTCATTTTCTTCTCGGCAAATCTACGTATCAAAACGATTCACGGTCACTCTCTTCATCCAGTCAAAGAAGAATAACTCTCATTAAGGGCATACGATACTGTTTTGATCCTGTATTTACAGTTTGATGAAAATTTCCATATAGGCTAGTTTTTGCCTGCTTAAATCAAATATGTGATAAAAAAATATACCTTCATGTGCTACTTTTTGAGGTAAATGAGGTCGAAATTTTGTATATTTGCTCAAAATTCAGTTTTGTGGCCGTATTTTCCCTTTCGAAAGAAAGCCATAACTTTTTTGTTTTAAAAGATAAACACAAATTGTTTTTTGTTAGATAATTTGTAATTTTTGTATTTTAAAAGTAGCCTAAAAAATTATGCATTTTTTATTCAGAAATAACTCATATTTATCAAATGGTCATGAATTAAGAAAAAATCGTATTTTTTTGCTGTATATTTTTTCAAAATAAAAAAAAAACTCTATTTACAGTTTTATAAAATTTGGTCCACATAATCTCCCTGCAAAATGAAACAAAATGTCGTTTTAAAAAATAGGGGTCCATGCACTCGTTTTCAAATTAAATCAGTTTGAATGAAACAAATTGTCTAAAAATGCTTTTCGCGATATGTCATAGTTTGACGTCGCAAAAATAACATTTTACGTTAGCAACGTCATTACCTCCCCTGTAACTGTATCGTATGCCCTTAAGGGCATACGATACAGTTTTGAACCTGTATTTACAGGTTGATGAAAATTTGCATATAGGCTATTTTTTACCTGATTAAATCAAATATGTAATAAAAAATATACCTTCATGTTCTACTTTTTGAGTAAAATGAGGTCGAAATTTTGTATATTTGCTCAAAATTCAGATTTGTGTCCGTATTATCTTTTTCGAAAAAAACATAACTTTTTTGTTTTAAAAGATAAACACAAATTTTTTTTTGTTAAATAATCGGTAATTTCTGTATTTTATCAGTATCATTAAAAATTATGCCGAAATAATTCTATATTTATCAAATGTTCATAAATAGAGGAAAAAACGTCATTTTTTGCTGCATGTTTATCAAAATTAAAAAAAAAATGCACTATTTACAGTTTCATAAACTTTGGGTCACATAATCTCCTTGCAAAATGAAACAAATTGCTGTTTTAAAAAATAGGGGTCCATGTACTCGTTTTCAAATTAAATCAGTTTGAATGATAAAAATCAGTCGAAAAATGCATCTTTTCCCGATATGTCATAGTTTGACGTCGCGAAAATAACATTTTACGTTAGCAACGTCATTACCTTCCCTGTAACTGTATCGCAGTTGGAAAGCAGGTCACGGTTTGACCCCAAGTTTATCAGCAACAATAGAGTCACGTGACCGTGAAAATTCAGTAAAAAAACGGATGAGACAAACCTTATTTTAACTCACTGAATACTATTGTCGTAATAAAAACTTATTGACCTAACTAATCTTGAGTATCTATAGTTTATTCTCGTCAAAGCTCACACATCAAATCAAAGTCCTTTATTCTTTATTTTATCTGCAAACTTGGAGTTTGGGTGAAAATTGTCAAGTCTCCTGAACGAAAAATCTAAATATTTACGAGGAAACTAAAAATGATGGGCTGAATTTAAATTTAATAAAGCATCTCATTAAGACAAACACTCGATATGAATATCTCGGCAATAGAATGTTGGATACGCAAACGTCAAATTGATTTCAAACCGAAGCGGTGGTTTTTATGCCGATTTGTGCAAGTGGTTATCTCCCCTTATCACCAGTCAAAAATAAAAACCCAGCAAAATGCATAAAAATTAAAAAAGGAGTTTACCTTACAAAAATTAGAAAGAAAATAAACAAAACTCGATTTATAACTATGTTATGATAATATAAAGAAGAGATACTTCCCCCTATTTTTCAGAGAAGGACTAAATGTAAATATTAAAAGACAAAATATTACTGCAGTAAAAAAAAAACCAATTCAGAAATGTGGATAATGACACCTACATGTAAAATTAATAACCTAGCTATATTGAAAGAAATTAGATCTGGCGGATGAAATATACTACATATGCAGAATTTTTTTAAACACTTCTGATTATATTTAATGCAATAAAACATAGTTTATACAATTTCAATAATCTTTCTGAAATTGATATAATTATCAAATAAATAGTACTGATCATAATATATATTTTATATTCTATAAAGTGTGACCAAGAGTCTCAACAAATTTCTTCAAATTAAGAGAGCCTTTAAACTCAAGCCTATGTTTCTTAGTTGAACAGTAAAATACAAAAAAGGGATTTATAAGTTTTATACCAAAAGTATTGACAGAAATTTTGTAAAAAATATATGCTTTAAATTATAAGTGAAAGTGACACAATTTTGAATTTCAGAATCATTATTACTGTAAAATTAAACTATTAGATTAGCTTGCACAGTAGTCCTTTGTCTTATTTCTCAGGGTATTTTATAGATTATGAAAGTAAACTCTTTGGAAAAAATGGGGCTTCTTCTCTTGAACAGGTTGCTGTATCAGCTTCTTTAAATAATTACATATTTATAAACAAAGTATTGTATATATACTTTATCTGAATACTAGTAATAGGAAATTAAATAAAACTGGTGGGACAAATTTTGTGCATTTTACTTCAATAATGATCAAAGATGCTTAAATTTGACAAGAATTTGCCAATTGAATAAATTCAATTTTGTAAGAACACATCTCTGAATAAACTTCTTGTTTGGCTGACTTGGCTTGATAAGCTAGTTTTTTGCTCTTATTACTATAAAATTGAGAATGGAAATATAGCTTACTAAGTAAAGAGATAATAATATAAGCAAGATTTTATTAACTGACCTTCATTTTCTTTTTTCATATGTTTTTTTCCTACAGAATTTTCTTTGCAATGCATTTTCTATTGCTATTTTTGTGCTTTTGTCCATCCATACAGTAGCTAGGCTATCAATAGTTTGTCAGATCTGTCAGAATTTTCCAAGACGTTTAGCTTTAAACGCAATAAAGAAGATCTTTGTTTGTTGTTTCACTTTTCCAATGTGTAAATTTTTACTATGCACATGACCCTGACACATATTTTGTTATAAACGTTACATGACGTATGTTGAAAAAAGAAAACAATGTCACCGTCAATTTGTGTAGGGGATCAAAAGGGGTTTTAGTTACTTTAAAATACAAGTATCGTATGGAATTGTGAAAATCCACAATTTTTAATCAAAATTTCATTCATGTCTTTAATAAAATCAGTATGTTAGAGCACTTTGAAACAGGTACAATGAAAAGAAGCTAAACTTCACTGTTTTGAAGTTGAAACGTAGCTAAAACCAGATACAAATTGACATGGCTGGTGGTCACTAAAATTGATGTATAAAAGTAAAAAATGATGGCTTCAAAAAAGTGTATAAATTTGAAATAGGTTTCCCGGTTTCATTTAAGATTATAACCGTTCTTTTCTGTATTTGGATACGCAAACGTCAAATTAGGAAAAATCGCGATTTTTTTGGCGAACAAAAAAGATGGCTATTTTTTTTAGAACGGACAGGAAAAACGAATAGCAATAACAAGCTATTTTTTGTAATGTTTGTATGTCGTAAATAAATTATATTGGTCACAAAACCTACAAATTTTAAAATTTAATTATAATAAAAGCATGACAAGTTGCAAAAAATACTTTAAACGTCAATCTTTTAGCCGATAGATTTGGCGAACTTTTTGACGTTACGGACGACTGTAGCGCCACCTAATTAATTCCCCCTGCTATTGTTGCTGATAGAGCTTGACGACAACGGCCGTATCGAAGGACTTGCTTTCCAACTGATCGTATGCCCTTAACGTTTCGAGTTCGCGGAAACCGTGACGTCATAAACTGCTGACGGCATAGTACTGTTGGGCTTGTTTATGCGCAAAAACAATAGAGGGATTTGTCTTAAAAGCCTCGGTCACACCTTACCGGATAGCTCGAACGGACGCCTAACGGATAACTTTTTTTTCAATCCGTTCATGTCCGTTAAACGTCCGTTCTTATCCGTTAGACGTCCGTCCATATCCGTTGCATGTCCGTTAAGCGTAAGTTTTATCCGTCGACGTCCGTTCTGTCCGGTGGAAAAATTTGAGCATGTTCAAAACTTTGAACGGTCGTCCAACGGATAAATGCCAATTGAAAATTTCGCGTCAGAAATGCCAATTATTGGAATGTCAGATTTCTTAAGGTTCATGAATTCTTATTATTCATAATCGATCTTAGAGTATAGGCACGTCTTCACAATCAAGCAGTTCTTATTCAGGCCAGACACTGCCCTTTGGCGGAATTTTGAAGAACAAACCAAAACCAGTTACACAGAAACATTTTGAATATTTATGCGATTTACATGTATTATTATTGTCGCCTTTGATTTTTCCGTATATCTTGTTCATCCGTTTTATCCGGTACGCTTCCGTTATGTGTTCATTTTATGCGGTACTCGTCCGTTGGATGTACGTTCGACATCCGTTCTGTCCGGTACGTGTCCGTTTCTCGTACGTTGCATATCTGGTGTGTGTCCGTTAGTCATCCGTTACACGTCCGTTTTATTCGGTCAGTACATCAACGGACTCCCAACGGATAATAATAAATAATAAATACAATATTTACAGAGCGCATTATATAATAACAAAAATTACTCTAAGCGCTTCACATTTAAAAATATATAAAATACAAAAAAAAACAACAACATAAAACATAGATTACAAAGCACTATCTTAAAAGAAGCAAACAAGCATATAACAATTTATAATTTTTGTTTTTGTTAAAAGAAACGAAAAATGCATGTAAAATATATACAAAACTGTCTAAAACTAATGCAGTCAATTAAAAGTATATATAAAATCTACAAGAAATCCTTAAAAGCAGTCCGAAATAAATGAGTCTTGAGTTGCTTTTTAAAAACATCTAAAGAATTTACACTCCGTAAAGACGATGGCAAATTGTTCCAGAGTGTAGGCGCAGCCTTGTCAAAACGCCTCTCACCGTAGCTTTTCGTTCGAACGTCATTTGGAGGATGTAGGAGCATACTATTTTCCGACCTGAGGGTTCTACTTGGCTTGTATGGCGTAATTAAATTTTGAAGGTAACTAGGAGCTTTGCCATGCTGTGCTTTGTAAACATATAAAAGAAGTTTATATTGGCAACGGTAATGTATGGGTAGCCAGTGTAACGATATTAAAACAGGCGTAATTGAGTCAAATTTCCTTTTTCGTGTTATCAAACGTGCTGCTGTGTTTTGGACCCGCTGCAATTTACAGATAATTTTGCTGTTAGTACCGTACAACAATGCATTGCCATAGTCCAGCCTTGGTGTAACTAGGGAGCACACTAGTGTTTTACAGGCTTCAACTGAAATTAAAGATCGAATTCGACCAATATTCCGAATTTGGTAAAAACAAGCCTTGGTGGTCGCACTGGCTTGATGTTCCATACTGATGGTTTTATCAAAGTAAATTCCAAGATTTTTCACACAAGAAACGTCGCTTAACACTGTTCCATCAAATGTAAGACGAAAATCTGAAAGATGCTTCAATTGATGTTTTGGTGCAAAGATTATTAATTCTGTCTTGTCTTCATTAAGTTTCAGCATGTTGACACTCATCCAATCACCAATATCAGACAAACATTTTTCAAGGCGTTTCGACAGATCGCACCAGTCTCCTTTCGGTTTTATGATTTGATAAACCTGAGTATCGTCTGCGTACGAATGGTATGACATTCCGTGGCGCCTACAAATTTCGCCCACCGGTTTTGCAAAAATACAATATAGTTTCGGCCCTAAGACCGAGTCCTGCGATACACCAAAATCGAGTTTGATATCGTCAGATTGTACTGATCCTATAGCAACACGTTGAGTCCTCTTCATAAGATACGATTGTAACCATAGCAAAGCATCTCCGGTAACGCCAAAAGAATATTCCAAACGATCAAAAAGAATCTGATGGTCGATGGTATCAAAAGCGGCCGATAGATCGAGCATGAGCAAAACGGCACAACAGTTATTATCTAATGCATAGGCAATATCGTGATGAACACGTAAGAGAGCAGTTTCCGTGGAATGACATGTACGGTAGGCTGACTGAACACTATCATGTAGAGAATGTGAACTCATGTGATTTTCCAGTCGAATGTCGACAGCCTTTTCCAGTGTCTTTGAAATGAAAGGTAAGTTGGAGACTGGTCGGTAGTTTTTGAGCACCTCTTTATCTAGACTTGGTTTCTTAAGTTATGGTCTCACAACAGCTTGTTTGAAACGACAGTGGTACACATTGTTCTGATAGCGACCTGTTGACTATATCTGTGATTGACGACAGCAAATGATCCACACAAGGCTTAAGAAGTTTTGTTGGTAACGGATCAAGTTCGCAAGACTTTGTTGGAGCAGCCAAGATAATTTTACGAAGTTCGTCATTTGAAACTGGCGATAACGATCTTAATGGTTCACCTTCGAACTTTATATCAGCTCTCATTGTATCACGGTTGTAACTTGATGCATCATTCTTAGCCGTGAGGTTGTCCCGAATGGCACTTTTTTTCCAACAAAAAATTCACAAAATTTGTCAGCCAGAACTTTTTCATCATTATGCGAAAGTAGTATGATTTCTCGCCTATTTCCCATTAAGTCATTTGTCAAACGATGCAATTGCTTTTGATCATGTTCTGTCTCGGATATTTTTGTTGAAAAATAGTCCTTCTTGGATTTAAGGAGAAGCTTGCTTGCTTTCAGGCAGGTATCTTGAAATATTTGACGATGAACTGTCAAATTTGATTTCCGCATTCGTCGTTCTTCTTTTCGACGGTCTCTCTTAGCTACGCGAAGTTCGTCTGTATACCACCCAGTGTTAGGACGCATTATGAAGTTCCTCGATTTTAATGGTGCATGCCTATCGATGATTGAACTAAGCTAAGTGTTATACAGGTTTACTATATTTTCAACCGACCCTTCGCGATTTTGAACTATTTTAGTGGTGTTCAAATCTTGTATGAAGTCAGTTGTGTTGATGTCACTAAATTTGCGATAAGACACGGTATGTCGTTGTTTGATAACAATTTTGTCAACGGACAACTTTTATTTTCATCCGTTAGGCGTCCGTTCGTGCTATCCGGTAAGGTGTGACCGAGGCTAAAGTAATAATAGAACAACATAACGTAATATCAGAGTTCTTATAAGACAAAAAAATCATATTAAACTTTTCAATAAATTTGTTAAACAAAACAAAAAAAAAAAAAGGAAAAAGGATTCAAGGAAAATTTAAAAAATGCAGAATAATTTTTCAACAAGGATTGACTTGAAAAGGACAAAAATTATTAAAATGAGGGACGAAAGATACCAGAGGGACCTTCAAACTCACGGATCAAAAGCAAACAGACTACACCATGGCTAAAATGAAAAAGACGGACAATTTTACACACGACACACTAGCTGTCACTTAACTGCGAGTACTTTCAGATCTGTACCTAGTGTGTTTTTGTTGTTATGTTGTACAAGTACCGGGTCATGTCTACTTGTATTTTTTTTTCTCCATCTGATGAGTTAAGCCTTTTTCAACTGATTTGTATACTAGTAGTACGTTCTTATGTTGTACTGTTATATACCAATGTCCCAGGTTAGTGGAGGTTTGGGATCCCGCTAACATGTCAAACCCCGTCACATTCTTTTTGTATGTGCCTGTCCCAAGTCGGGAGCTTGTAATTCAGTGGTTGTCGTTTTAGTACTGCAACCAGAGTTCATTTTTTAAAACTTTAATGGTCCGGAAGAACACACACCTAAATTATATATCGATGGAAAGAGGAAAACGTGTATAATAAGAAAAGTTGGGTCGTAAAAATCCAGAGTGGTCACAATTTTGTGAAATTGAGGTCAAAGGTCAGACCTAAAAATATCAACATTTCAACCACAAGGACAAAAAGGACAAATATTCTGATATTTATTCAATAAAATGCTACAAAAACGATTCAATCATAAGCATATGGTATAAACGATGTTAAAACGACAAATTTGACTACTTATATGAAAAGCTGCCATTAAAAAATGACGTTGATTTGGAACCTTCTGATATTTTTCCATTTGAGACATAGCAAAAGAAGAAGTGGCCTTGACCTTTTCACATCAATAAACTTTCATATTGTGTATAGTATTTCACTATAGTATATTACAGAATTATTTTCTAAAGTATAAAACACCAGTTTATCAAATTATTTAAATATTTTTTCTATCTTTGATAAAAACAAAATTCAAGCGCTGAAACAGTGTTTTTAATTTTGCATCTTAAAGGTTGTGTATTTTGTGAAAATTAGTATCTAGTTATAGATAAACACAAATTGTGTATTTGCAAAGTCTAGACAGGGCAGTTATAACACAAAATATACTATAGTCACACGAGGCGAATGCGAGGTTTAAAAAAAAATGAGTGTAAAATATATATTAAACAAAGTCAGTTTGGTGCATGAACATTTTTTTAGTGGGATAATCCTGGTAAAAAAGTTAACTCATTAATTTTTTAAGGGAAGGATGAAAAATTATACAATGCAATGCCAATTTTCTAATGTTGTAATTCAAAATCAGTCATGGTCCTTATATAACTTTTAAAAGTGACATACAATAGCTCAAGTATTCATAAAATAGGGACATGAATCAATCTCTTAGTCATCATATGCGGATTCAGTACGCGTATTAGCATTACAAGATACTTCCCTTTTTTATAAGAACAAGTTCGGCGTAGGACAGAGTTTGTTCAAAGCAAACACAGTTTTTGAGTACAAATGCTATCTGGAGCGTAAATACCGTCATGATTCGGTCAAACTCGTCAGATATAGTCTTACCTTTGCATAGGAAACACAAAAGAAATGTGAGTACAAAGTTTCGATCAATGTTAGTGACCCATATTCCCATATGCACATGCATGATGTATCTGCACTGCCAATCCAAAATGTAATGGGGCGAATGTTGCTACAGAAACGAGTGATTTTGTAATAGCCATCCATTTACGAATTTTTGTTATCTTTAGGGACAATATACGGTTCAGAAGCGCCTTTGTGTTATTTTTATCAATTAACTAACAAATGAACTTTTGAGCCTAGGCTCCGTGTTGAAGACCGGACCGTGACCTTTAATGGTTTACTTTTATAAATTGTGACTTGGATGGTGTGTTGTATCATTGGCACTCATACCACATCTTCCGATATCTATTAACAAGCTATGCATTTCCATATAAATACCAAAACGAGGACATAGCTCATAAGAGCACTTGTGGCAGGGTGAAGTAATTGTTCTTCTTTTAATGTATCCTTAATATTTTCAGACACACCTTGGTGTAATTCTGAAAGTCTTAACATAGACTTCAATTTTCCTGCAGCAGATATGGCATCCCCTAAATTGAGTTCAGAGCTTAACTCTTTATTTCATATCCCTTGGCCCCACTGTGTCTGAATTGTAAGGTGTCACAATATCTAGTTACATGTAGTTCTAGAGTTTGGCAGTTTGGTAAGCATCAGAGACAATCTTGGGTAAAATTGATCGGTATATATAGAGGATGTGCTACATGAGAAAGGCTTTTTTTTATGGAAGAACAAATCACATCAATAACAATCGTTATTAATGAAGTGACAGCAAGTTCAAATTCTAATTTTTCAGTAACTGTTTTACTTAATTACACAAGTGTTGACTTCAATAAGTACTTGGTTATGCATGGATAAATGATTACTCACATTAATAAGCACAACTTAAAAGACTGTCAACACGTTTAGAGGACTCAGTTTTGCGTAGTTTTCTGGGTTTTTTTTAAGGTTTGTTTTTTTTTCACAAAAACCCTGTTTTCATATCCAAACTACAAGGAAGAAACTGAGCACGAGATCGTATAAAAGTGTCAGGTTGTGAGGATACATGTCGATCAGTTTGATCACATGTATGGATTTCTGTTGTTTCTAATTTAAAGTTCAACAAGGGTGACTGGGGAAGCGAAATGTGGTCACTTGGTCTTCTCCCGACCGGCAGTAAAACGAAGTGGGGCGTCCGTTTGGCTGTGCGGGATGTATCAAGTTCGCAGTCACGTCCGGTCAGAATGGGGACGTTTAGTCCGATGCCTCGTGTAAAGGGAATGTCACGTTCTTTGCATGTTAAAACCCTTGCATCAACTCTTTGAGGAGTCCGAAGGTGGCCTGTTGCAATGGAAAATTTCTGTCCCAATCCAATATACCATCATTTTCCAGTGGCAGTCTAAATTTTCCTGATCATCATACCGAATGGCCTCTTTTTTTATTGTTAACTTGTTCTCGTCCTGAACATGCATGAAATATTTGTCACTGGACGTTAAGCAACCAACAATCAATCAATCAATCTAATTTAAAGACGCACCAATTTGCCTTCTGGTGCAAGTCTCATAACATCACTGATGATTCGCCCACGGAAAGCAGAATATTAAGAGAAGTTGATTTTAGCATCACCTTGTCACACACCAAATCTCTGCGAATCTTCAATAGTACTTTTCCCTCGACCACTTGCATGCATATTAATTGCTCTGAGGTTAAACATTGACATACAATGTATTTTCACACAATGTCAACTATAGTCATTATCCGGAAAAACCTCTTATCCGAAGGATTTGGTTAACTTTTATATAAAGTCAAAATTTTATTAACAAAAATATAACTTTTTTACAGAAAAGACACGAAAGAACTACTATATACATGATATATATTCAAATCACTCAAAAATAAATTAACTTCTCCTACAAAATCTACATAATCACATCGAAACTATCAAATTGATGGTGACGGAAAAAATAAATGGTGGGGCTGATTGACGGATAGGAAATTTCCGTAATTAAAAAAGGTACAAATGATGTTTTTATTTTTGAGTTTTTGACAAAATTGTTTGGAATTTGCCCAACAAAATTTGCAGGCAGTATCGCAATGATATGTTTTGTCCTCTCAAATGTTAAATACTATTTTTGAATCATATGTTTTCTCGTTTTCAAAGAAAAACGCGTTAAATTCCTACCTAAAAAACAGCTAACTTTAAGTTTGAAAGTTTTACTTGGAGATGGTATTATGTTTATGTCTTCAACATTCCGATGATCCTTGATGATATGTGCATAGAAAATATTTACGAAAATAGCGGGAAATTTAACCAAAAAATATATTTTTGGATTTTAAGGTAACTACCCAAAACCGCAAATTGTGGGGTACCCCCATTAAAGGGATAAAATACAAAAATGTGACCATAGAAACTTTTTACGACCCGACGGAATTTAAAATATAGATGTTATTCTATCATTTAAAACAATTTGCAGCTGTGTGTTATTCCGGACCATTAAACTCGTTAACTAAGCGTCTTTTTCGATGTCAGTTGCAGTACTATTTGTTAATGTGTTACATATTTGTTTTTCGTTCATTTTTTGTACATACATTAGGTCGTTATTTTTCTCGTTTGAATTGTTTAACATTGTAATTTCGGGGCCGTTCATATCTGACTATGCGGTATTAATTTTGCTCATTGTGGAAGGCCGTACGGTGACCTAAAGTTGTTAATTTCCGTGTCATTTTGGTCTCTTGTGAAGAATTTGCTCATTGGCAATCATACCACATCTTTTTTTTTCATATACAATATAGAAAACTAAGGACTTAGCATCAGGAATCCCACCAAAAACTGTGGTTGATCCCAAATGCTCCCGAAGAGTAAGCAGATCCTGCTCCACATATGCCACTTGTCGTGTTTCTAAATTTTGTGAACAACAGATAAATATACATATAGATTTATAGAATAACTTTATTCCAATTCAGAAAAATATAAGCATTTTATCAATAAAAAAACACCCTGACCAGCTGTATGATAAAGAATTATAGATCAAGGCTTCCAGTAGTTACAAAACATGTAATTTCTAGTACAGTTTCTTGAATGCTTGTATAAAGATTTGCCTGACAATCTCAAACAGGATTTACATGCGTTCATTATTGTAGATGCTACGTAGGGATATATATATATATAATTATGTTGACTATACTGAACATATAGCTTGCCTAGCTGATAAATAGATTTAGATAGCATAAAAACCTCACGCAATCTAGAGAATCCAAAATGACATTGGAATTGTTATAACTCATGTCGTCATTTAATGGCTAGCTGCGTAACACATCGTATAACAACTAAGATTTAGCAACTATAATAGCTGCTACGATACTGAAGGCATATCAGTTGTCTATGAATCAAATGTATGATAGAGGAGCTGTTTAGGAAACATGAAGTATATCAGCACTAAATAGAGCAAGTTATGCAGCAAGTACATATAAACATAATAAATAATAAAAGCACAAAATCAGCATATACAAATCTGACAAAAAAGACTGTAGGTTTATAGAACAGCTAATTACAAGAATGACTACACTTTCCACAATTATGTCAAAGGAGGCAACGCATCTGCATCCACATTATTCAACAAAAAATGCACAAAGGAATTCACAATTTCCCGTGTTCAATGCCTTTACTACGGACACGCGTATAGGGATCTTTTTGTTGTTGTTGTTGTTTCTATAGACTTGTTGCGCTATATCATACTTATCGATATATTTTATGTCCACTCCACTCTTGTGACGATACCGCATTTAATTATGAAAAATATTGCGAAATATTGTGAAATATCAACACACTGCGATATAAAAAAAATAAAGACTTGAAGTACATGTCGATATATTTAAGTCAATATAAATAATAATCGAATTTGATTATATTGGTTGAAAATGAAAATCAATTTAGTAAATATATATATCTTTATCTCAATATTTCGATAACAATACAGATACAAGTTTCTTATATTACGATATATTGATATACAAGCAAATTAATTTGATAAATATAATGATTGACACTGGCTATGGCGCGCTTGCACGGTGCTTTTGGTCCGTGATTTTCTTTTTGTTCGTTTTTGCTGTTTGCTTATATATATAAGCAGAGTTAGAGCAAGTTTCCTAAGCATGTGGATTTTTTTTATAAATCTAAAATCTTAATACCTAACAGTCAATGAAATAGTCTTCGTGATACACACAGCACACTTGGACTCATAGGATGCATTATTACAATACTATTCCTGTCGAAAACAACAAGCTTAGCCTTTATTCCAATGTTATATTTGTTATTCTCATCGGAATTTGTCTAATGCTTAGTCCGTTTCTGTGTGTGTTACATTTTAGTGTTGTGTCGTTGTTCTCCTCTTATATTTAATGCTTTTCCCTTAGTTTTAGTTTGTTACCCCGATTTTGTTTTTTGTCCATGGATTTACGAGTTTTGAACAGCGGTATACTACTGTTGCCTTTATTTACAAATTGTTAATTTCCATGTTTACTTTCCATCCATGATAGAGAGAGATTAAAAAAAACAACAACAAAACATTCAACATATAACCTTTCCCTCGGAGTGTTTAAATACCAGATATGAAGATTACCTCGAATCCAATGTTTTTGTTTAGCGCTGTATCCAGGCATACCATCTAAAAATATCGCATTCGTTGATATTTCATAAAAAAGCGGATCAGAACAAAAAAAATGTACACAGTTATTCTAAAAAAAAAAAGACCCCGAAAGAAAGCTTTTTTTCATCATGTTATATGTAATGTTGACTCACTTAAATCTGACCTTTGCATTTAAAGTTTTATATTTAGTAAAGTAACAAGTAACAAATAACGCAATAACAAATAACAAATGGACATTAATGTATGTGTTTGCAATTGAGCTTTCGTGATGACACATAGACTCTTCTCAATTTTTGGAGCTGATGTCAACAGTCTAGCAAACTAACAATTGTTGTACTTTCTTTTTGCCTGCTATCACTGTCAGTAATGTTGACTTGAATATGATTTCTATTGTAATTATGCCCGTATTTGAAACACTGGACCACGATTTTTAACAATAGTTAAAGTACATATAAACAATCAATTGTTTTTTTTTTTTTATTATGAATACTTTATATAAGGATATTATTTGATCACTTCTAGGTTGAAGGGCTCTATCAAGTTCTATCGAAAACAATGTTTAACGTGACGGTACCCAAATTGCACCTACTTTGACAGTTTTTTCACCTACGTTTTTTAATGATCAAGAAAAAAATGTCCATACTGTGTTTATTTTGTAGCCCTATCCTTCTTTATTGTATAGGTACACCAATTTAATTTTGAATCCATATTGAGTCATAAAAAAATGAGTTTGAATCAACCTCCAAACTATCCATGATTCTGTAATGAGGAGTACCCAAATTGCATCCATGCTTAAATTCACATCGTCAAAAGTCTAATAACCGAGCTTTTGTTTAATTTCTTCAAATATTTTGAACAATTGGATATTAGTCCATGCTTACTCTTCATATTTTACGAAATGGATACTTATAATATATTGTATTTGCTAATTTTAAGAAGATGACGCTTTGATGACGTCGCATGATGACGTTTTCGAACATTTTGCTTTTTCAGTAAACAGTCCATCTGTTGATTATCACTGTGAACGTTTTGTGTATATCTAAATATGTTTACCTATGTTAAAAGACGTGCATAGTATAAAATCATAAAAATACAAAGTGATTAGTCTCTAGGAAATCTTGTAGGATTTCTGTTGCTATTTTTTCTAAATAGGTGCAATTTGGGTACTCGGTGCAATTTGGGTACCCTTACGTTAGTGGTGCTGGTCATCTTCCATTTGGATTGGCACACAATCAGCTATGAGACTATCTATGAATGATTTCTACAATATTTAAATAAATTTGCCCAGAAAATCCTAAGATGATGTTTGCAATTAAAATACATTTTGGATCCTTGCAACTATTATAAATTCCAGATCCATATACCAAAGAAATACAATGCTGTGAACAATCCTTCAACTTACTGCCAATTTTGTTTCTAGTTGATAGAAAGTTTAAGTATTCAAAATTTTCAGACGATTTATCAAAAGTATAACTAATACCTTACATGACCCTTTAGGTGAGCTTATACATTGTAGGTGCAGACAATATAAAATTAAGAAATAATTCATGGAAGCCATAGATTTCTTGGAAATTTACACATGGCCCAGACCATGTGTAAATTTACAACAAATCTATGGCTTCCATGAATTATTTCGATTCTAATAGACAAATACGATCATTAAAAAACTGAAGCGATGATGGGTATACCGTGTGTGCGGTTGTTCTATTTTACCCATTGTTCGATAAATATAAAACAAATCTAATAAACCTGCATGAATGATTTCTTAACTAACCGCTAGAAAAAAATGTGATTACTTTATTTACTTCTGATCAGTAAACCCAATATTTGCAATTTTAAATTTACATTTTTTATCGTAAGCTACCGTCAAATTCACTGTTGACATGTTGTAACCAAGGACTTGCTGAAATCAGTAAATGCGCGAATAATGCAATACAACAGAAAAAAAGCAACACCTACCTCAAAACTTTATTCTAATGCAATTGTATCCGAGTTTAGAAGGTAAACGCAATAAAAAAAAAACCTTCAGCTTTGACGTTTTCATTCGTATGACGTCATGTTTTGAAATGACGTTAATACGCCAAAATCATTACTGGAATTTCGCGGAATTTTAATTTATTTTGTTTTTGTCCATTTTTCCGTTCTCTAATGTGTAAATTCTTTTTGTTATGCGTCAGAATCAGAATAAATGTTCTGTAAGGTTTTATTCAATTGTAATTGTTAACACAGCGAAATCCACAACCGTTTACACACAGGTTAGGATACATGTAGATTTACGTGGGAGGCATATTTAAACAGCCATTTGTTTACATCTTGGAGTCTGCGCTAAGTATAGATATATCGAGAATTTTATCACGGTGTTGTTTACAAAGCGAAAGAAGCACGCCATATTAGAATTGTGTGTTTGGAACGTTTTCTGTCTTTATTCAAAAGGCCTGGTTGAAATAATTTGGTGTCAAAATATTACTTTTGATAAAGTTTATTCAATTTATTTGTTCACGATTTTAGATTTCTAGAAGGAAAGAAATATGAAATATAAAAAAAGAATATAATGACTGATTTGAAATGCAAAATAAATATTGGATTTTCAGTGATATTAAACAAATCCGTTTTGTGGGGAAATATTTACTTAAACATATAACGAACATTGAAGAAAAGTGTAGATGAAAATGCAATAATGCAATTTTTACATCATGAAATAAAGATCGAGCTGTGCTGTAATTAACACAAATTAAGATTCCACAAATAAGACAAACAATGTAATTTAATTTTTAAAATCAGTTAGGCCTTGTAAGATCCGCCCCTTTTAATGAATATAATGTATGAATGAATCCATTCCGATTTCCCTTCTATAGAAGAATGTTAAGTTCAAATGGGAAATCATCCCTTAATCTCCATGAACAGTGAATGTAGTGCCTTAAAATATTATAAGTAGTTGACAGGTGTATAAGATATGTATTTGTATTTTTCACAAAGGCATTCAAGAAAGTTTGAGTCGAAGGTGGGGAAAATAAAGTGTTCGTCCGTATTCTAACGAATGCATTAAATCATTAAACGTATATATGAATTTAGTACTTTTAAATCAAATTTTCGAACATATGTATTTATTTTATGAATGAAAAAAGTATAAACACAAAAATACTGAACTCCGAGGAAAATTCAAAAAGGAAAATCAAAAATCAAAAGGCAAAATCAAAAGTCCAAGCACATCAAACGAATGGATAACAACTGTCATATTCCTGACTTGGTACAGGCATTTTCTAATGTAGAAAATGGTGGATTGAACCTGGTTTTATAGCTAGCTAAACCTCTCACTTGTATGACAGTCGCATCAAATTCCATTACATTGTCAACGATGCATGAACAAAACAAACATACTCAAAGAGTAAAAATGTCAAAAATAGGGGTACAACAGTCAATATTGTGTTATCATCTTAATATCACTACATAAACAACAAATGTAACAAAGTAGCACAAAAAGGCATACATCAAATTCAACTGCCTTTGTCAGTACGTTTGGTTTGTACTTAATATAATGTTCATATATTTAGATAAAACCACGGAGACAGCTATACGGTTATGACTGTACAAGATAAGTATCTATTTATATGCGTATGATATACACAAAACGCAACACACTTCTCAAAGTATTTAGAGATTATCGTTGATCCTCTCAACGAGGTGGATTTTCTCGCTGGAGCAGAGACGCTGAAAGTGAGATAATCAATTGAGTAGAGATGACCAGTGATAATCTGTTTATCGCTATTTTATCTATGATGACGTTGATAATGTCATGTCAATTTCATTGACAACGCCATGTGCCCACTAGTTTCTGGTGATATATATTTTTTTATATCACTCGACTACGCGGAGAAAGGATTTTTTTTAGTCAGCAAGATATAGCGATAATTCATTTTATCAAAAGAAAATATCTGATAACTGTAAAAATCCTTAAAAATAGATGCAGAGATCAGCAAAGGATTTGACTCAATGTGTGATATTGGCATTTTATAAATAAATGCCAAAAAAGGAATTTGGATCAATATGTTGCTGATAACAACATTTTAATTCATAATTGCTACATCTTTGGATTTCAAATGTTTGGCTTTGAGCGTTCCTAATGATGATGAAGGTAAATCCAGAAAAGCGCTTTGAATTATTAAATGTGTTGTTTTCAAATTTTTTACTTTGGCTTTTTTACATGTTTTATAAATTCAGACGAAGGCCGTCTCTTGGAAAAGCAATACACGACTTTACCAAACATCAATTTGATTTTACTCCAATGAGAATGTTCCACATTTATATTTTGAGGATAATTATTGAAAGAAACATGTAAAATTCTGACACTCTTGCCTCTTTGTGCAATCGTTATGCTATCAAAACTTGTGTATCATATAATCTATCTAAAATAAACCATATTATGTTTAGAGCGTAAATATTATGAAGTGGACATATTATCTTTTTACTTATTTTCTTTTAAATTGCCGCTTTTGTGAAATAGATTGAAGAGGAAATCTACCGTAATGATTCTTAAGTCAAATATACCTTTTATATGCTTACACAAATAGGCGTTGAAATAGGAATATGAAGACACATTAGCAAGAGGGACTCTGTCCAACATTTTATAGAAAGTCACAGACTGCGAATATTTGTCTAATTCATTATAACGATGAATTTTTCCATCAACAAAAATTATAATAAATGAAGTAGACACTTTTTTTCGATAAATCCATTGACTAGAAACGTACTGCTAAAATCAGGTTGGAGAAGAGGTCATCAAATGTAGTTTACTTTATGTTAACGTAGTTTTAAATCAGTTATGAGTACGTGCATGTAGTCAGTAGGATGGGAACATAAGCCTTGTGTTAAACGTGTCTATGTATATGATGTTGACTATTGGAAATCTGAAATCGTCACGATTGTAATAAATTTATTTTAGTCTAATGTCCCATATCCATATATTAGTAAATGAAAATGACACATCTATCCACCAAAGATCAAATGAAGTAACCGTACGGCCTTCCACAATACGGGAAAAATAATGTAAAGATGGCTAATTTCATATAGAAAAAAAACAACAAGCAGATCCATTATTGCACTAAAATATTTGTTATTGAGTGTCATTACATCATCACTTTTTCTGAACATGAAATTAAAGCACTTATCGATAGATGGTTACTGGTCTTGAAGAACTATAAAATTGAGAATGGAAATGGGGAATATGTCAAACAGACAACAACCCGACTAGAGAGTATATAACAACCGAAGGCCAAGAGTATATAACAATAAACTTATCATAGATTTTGAAAAGCCGAAGATATTGAAAAGCCGAAGATTGTAGAATTTATAATAATCGGGGGAAGCCGAAGATTTTAGAATATAGTAATCGGCGGTGAATTTTTAAAAGCCGACCACCGAAGATTTTAAAAAGCTGACAATTTTGAAAAGCCGACGATTTTGAAATACTTCATCTGTTGATAAATGTGAACGTTTTGTGCATATCTAAATAGTTTTACATATGTTGAAAGATGTGCTTAGTATCAAATCATAAAAACACAAATTGTTTAGTCTCTATGAAATCTTGTAAGATTTTCGCTACTAGTTTTGCTAAATAGGTGCAATTTGGGTACTCGGTGCAATTTGGGTACCGTTACGTTAGAATTCATAATAGGGATTGTAAAAGCCGAAGATTTATTTGTATCCATGTATTTTTAAAGGAAAAATGATAATAATCGGGGGGGGGGGGGGGGGGGGGGGGGGGGGGGGGTTCACTGTGGCTTTCCATACCATCTTTATAAACAATTAAGATTACAGTTTCTTCGATGTAACTGCAAATAGTCTCAGATATGTTGTCGTTTATGTTTTGATAAGGTTTTATGTGCTTTCTTTTGACCTTTCCTTTTTGACTGATTTTTATAGTTTGGTATTATATTGTACTGCTACACCACTGCCCCGGGTTATGAGCGGATCGCGGAAGCAATCATATTCAATCCTACCATATTATGTATATATGTAGATATAGGAAGATGTGGTGTGAGTGCCAATGAGACAACTCTCCATACAAATAACAATTTAAAAAGTAAACCATTATAGGTTAAAGTACGGCCTTCAACACGGAGCCTTAGCTCACACCGAACAACAAGCTATAAAGGGCCCCAAAATTACTAGTGTAAAACCATTCAAACGGGAAAACCAACGGTCTAATCTATATAAACAAAACGAGAAACGAGAAACACGTATATATTACATAAACAAACGACAACTACTGTACATCAGATTCCTGACTTAGGACAGGTGCAAATATGTGCCTGTCTTATTCAGAAGGCTATAATTAAATTTTGTAGTTGTTTGCTGTACAACGTATTTTATGTTTTGTTCTTTACTTTGTATATACATCAGGCCGTCAGTTTTCTTGTTTGAAAATTTTTATATTTGTCATTTCAGGGCCTTTTAATAGTTTACTATGCTGGGTTTCTCAATTTCGAGGGTTGTATGGTGACCTATAATTGACCTCAAGGTCATTTGTTTTTTTGGTGGATATTGCCATATCTTGTATATCCATTCCTCGTTTAGCTGTCACCGCAATACATTTTTGTTTGTTCAATAAAAAATTGTGAACAAAAGATTTAAAATTACTCAAAAAAGCTATTCTCATTATCCATTCTCAATTTTATTGAGTTGAATACATTAACTTGTATTGAAAGATTCTTTATTGATCGTTAAATCAGTTGTGAAATTATCTTATTATTGTTCCTTTCTGCGTTTTGCAATGCATTTGATTCCATTTCTAGATCGCATAACAGCTGCCATATGTGGAGAAACTGTATGGTCAGGATCAGGTTCTAATGTAAATCTAAAATTATACTATAGTTAGAATTCGACACATCAAAATTAATTAAGGTAAGTCAAAGAGAAAGTTTACATTCTAATATGACGTGCTCCTTTCGCTTTGTTAACAACACCTTGATAAAAAATCTTGATTTGTCTATAATACTTAGTGCAGACTCAGATATGTACATAATAATGACTGTCAAAGAATACCTACCTATAACGAATGATGATATTAAGGCGACAAGCTAAAGGTAGGACTAAAAAGTCAATAAATTTCATTTATTGATTTAACATTTTAAAACTTTTCGTTTTGGATTTTCCTAGGAGTTGGTATGTTTGTTATTTTACTTTTAGACGATATATAATATGGTACTATGAAAAATGATTCATACTATGATGAACTCAAATGTCCATCATAGTTTTTATTTCAGTCCTTTTAAGTTTCTAGAAATTAACATTTGCTATTGGATGTGACATTACAGGTGACGAAGCTATATATCAGTAGATATCGACCTTGCTGACGAATGAGATCTGTAAGCCGTTCATTCGGACTGCTCCCAATCGTATGTAATTGGTGATTTCTCAAGCATTTCGTCCCGAGTGTATATGATGGTTGTTACAGAAATATGATAGGTTCATGTGTTAAGTTTAACTCATCAGACTTTGATTAACAATGTTAGACTAATTTTACTTTTAGTTTAGAAGGCAATAAAATTTCATGTAATGAAGATGTTATACTCCTTGGTGTAACGATAGACTGTGAACTAAATTTTGGTAAACATATCTCACAAATTTATAAAAAAGCTTCTAAACTACTACTATTTCATTCTTTCTAAAATAATCATTGTCCGGTAATTTAGCATTTCTATAGTGACAGAAATAAGCACAAAATTGAAAAACTACAGGAAAGACCACTCTGCTTCATATATGAAGACTATATAAGCAGCTATGAAAATTTACTTTTGATTTCTAAACTTCCACATCTTTAAATATTCGCAGACTTAGAACTTTTTTTCCCTTAAAAATGTCCTGTACCAATTCAGGAATATGGCCATTGTTATATTATAGTTCGTTTCTGTGTGTGTTACATTTTAACGTTGTGTTTCCGTTGTGACGTTTGTTTTCTCTTGATTTTTAAGTGTGAATTCACATTAATATAAGACGTGTCACTGTACTTATCTATCCCAAATTCATGAATTTGGTTTTGATGTTAATTGCTATTCACAAAAGATTTTGTTTAATGCTTAGTCCGTTTCTCTCTGTGTGTGTGTGTGTGTGTGTTACGTTTTAATGTTGTGTCGGTGTTCTCTTATATTTAATGCGTTTCCCTCAGTTTTAGTTTGTTACCCCGTTTTTGTTTTTTCTCCATGGATTAATGAGTTTTAAACAGCGGTATACTACTGTTGCCTTTATTTAGAACAATTGGAATTGAAACATTTAAAATAGTACACAAGAAAAATCCCAATTATCTTCATGACCTAATAAATATGAAAAATCAACGTTATAATTTTAGATCTAAGGATACAGCTGACATACCGAGAGTTAAAACTACGAGATATGGGTTAATTCATTTCGTTTCAGTGCTGCACAATTATGAATGAGCTGCCAAACCACATAAGACAGGACAATTCTCTAACTCAATTTTCCAATCTAATACAGACCTGGAATGGCAGCTCATGCCAATGTAATGCATGCCATTAAAGCTTTGTGATTTGAGCTTAGCTTTGCTTTTTTCCTTTTTTTATACTAAAATGAGCTAGCTATGATTTTATATTTTATCTGCATGAACAGTATTATTCTATCTGCTTATGTCATGTATGTGCTTTATCTTGCTGTAATGTATGTATGTTTATCTTAATATGTGTGTTTTGTTAAATGTCATTTGCTTGTGTGTTATTTATTATAATGTCGATTTTAAAAGCTCACTAGAGCTTGTGTAAATTTATTTACTATATATCTACAATAAATAAAACTTTGATTTGATTTAATTTAATTTAGATTGCCGTTAGTGTGGTGTTGGGTTCGAAAATAAACAGTGTGTATAACAAAAAAATCAAATAAATTTCATAAACATAATTAAAAATTAAATATTACCTTTCAAGTATTCTCGTTATAAGAGTCTTTTCTTCGTTCATTGCAAAATGTTGTCCAATACAATTCCTATAAAGTAAAAGATATGGCAATTGATTGAATTATATTTCAAGTTGAGTCACTAGGAGGTGCAGAAGTAGAGTGAAACTGAAATAAAATTATATTAATACCCTAAGAAAGATTTGCTATCTGCTTATATTATACATATTATATTTGTTTATATCAAATATGTGTTTATATTAATCATGATAAAGTGTGTGTGTGTGTAATAGATTAACTATACCTTGGTCCGGCAGAAAATGGAGTAAATGCAAAAGAGTCCATCTTTGTAGCATTGTCCTTTGAGAAGCGATCTGGATCAAATTTTGTTGGATCTGTCCAAACAGCAGGGTTGTGATGGAGACCATATATGTTGATACCGAAAAAAGTACCCGGAGGAAAAGTAATTCCTTCGAGAGTGAACTCTTTTGTGGATTGTCTTGAAATTAAGGGAACTGGTGAATGAAGCCTCATTCCTTCTTTTATACATTGTGTTAGAAATTCGAATTTTCCTAAATCTTCCCTGAAAATGAATTATTATTTTCTTATGAAGAAGCACAATGATATACATATTATATGAAATTTTAACCATTTGTCAGATTGCTACCCTTTGACAGCAGGCAGGCACATTTCATCATTCTTAAAACATATAACTTAAGTAGTTAATTTAACATTTGTTTTTGGGCAGACCAAATGCAGTATCGAAATATCCCTTGATTAATAAAATGATGTTAGGTATGTAAGACATCTTTCTCTAATTTTCAGACAAAACATATTGTAAATCATGTTTTAATAATAAACAAATGATTCGGCTGGAAGTTTTGGTGTTTAGATTCTATGTCTTGTTTTGTGGGCGGTTGTTTTCTTCTCCTCGTAATTTGCCGGTCGTTTTTTTTTTAACTTCTGACTTTTGTTGTCCATTCTGAAATCTTGCTATTTTTGTCTCTTTTTAATCTGTAAAAGTCAAACCCTTGCGATTATGACATTATTATCATTATCAAGGTAAAACATAAATATATTTGTTGACATTGAAAAAGAACGTTACATGCATCCTTAGAGATAAAGATTTTTCGTGCGGTAGCATATCTTCTCTTCGGAAAATTAGATTCTAAATGTGATTACAAAGTGTACAAATATTGTTATGGGTAAATTATAATATACCACACATTTATCTTAAAACTGATCATATTTCCAGGAATTAAATGAATTAAAAGATTTAATACATCAAATCATATAAAAACTGTCGAGGCAAAGTTAAACTAACAAAATTAAACTCTAAAAAAAATATTTAAAAAAAAAATGAAATTAACATGCTCTATTCCATGTCTATCATCTCACTCGCGCTCCATGATTCTGTGTTGATTATTGTATTATTGAGGTCACGTCTGATAAACTTTGACAATTAAACACACGTTTAACTTTTCATATATTATACGTACCATTTTACAAAACCAGGATTATTTTCAAGTGCTTTGTCAACTTCATTCTGACACATTTTCTGATATTCTGGATGTTTTGCTAAATCATACAGTATCCAAGATATAGCACTGGTTGTAGTGTCATGTCCTGATATTATAATATATGTTGATTAGTATATATTTGTATTTATTTCAATGAATTACATAGCGAAATTTCAGGCACGAGAATTCAACAAAATAAAGTCTTTCAGTTAATATCTTGATTTTAAAATTTATTTAATATCATGAGAAAAAAAAACATTTCTTGTATCGAATAAAAGGGTATAAAACGCCCTTTCACATATACACATGGAAAAAAAGTATTGCAACACATTGATATTTTAAAACTTGAAAATCAGCCTCTTATTTTGGATGGAATAGGATAAAATATTTGTAACATAATATTGAAACGTAGTTAATGGTAACATTGACATTAAAACGAACAAAAAATGTATGAACAAAAATGTTTTATCTAACCAAATTTTTTATAACAAAATGGAGTGTTTTTGTAAAAAAAAATGCATTTTACAACTTTTACTGTAATTGAACTTTACAATGTCAGACATTTCAACATTACTCTTTAGATGATTGTTAACATCATACGTCAAATAATTAGTGCTTTGTACTAAGCCTCCACTCGAACGGATAACCGCATCTTATCGTCTTCTGATTCCTGCCAATAGTCGACTAATTTGTTGCTAAGGTAGCAGCAACCATTCCTGATGAAGGATATTGTTTATTTCATGACCTGTTTGAACTGGGGTGTCCTTTCGGCCACTTTACGCTCAATAGTGTCAAATTTATGCTCGATGTGCGACCGGCGACCGAAACAAAACTAACACAAACCAACATCAGTGACCGAAATTAAGTAAAAACAGCCATCATCGACCAATATGAAGTAAAACAAACCTTAAACGATTTTGACATAAAGTAAAACACGTTTACCGACCGATATACGAAGTAAAACATAACTAAGCGACTGACAAAGTAGTAAAAACAAGTGATCTATATGTATATACAGTACTTCAGGGACCGACATAAATTAAAAAATATCTAAGTGACCGACATAAATTTTAAAAAATACCTAAGTGACCGACATAAAGTTGATCAAACCTCAGTAACCAATAAACGGTACCTAAGTGACCGGCATAAAATTTATTAAACCTCACCAACCAATATTTATGTGTCTATTAAAGTAACCGATAAAAGTTGATCAAACCTCAGCAACTAAAATATAAGGTGCCTAAGTAACCGACATAAAGATGATCAAACCTCAGCAACCAATGTATAAGGTACCTTGTTGACCAATATAAAGTTGATCAAACCTCAGCAATCAATATATTAGGTACCTCAGTGACCAACATAAAGTTGATCAAACCTCAGCAACCAATATGTAAGTACACCAGTGCCCACATAAAGTTAAATAAACCTCAGCAACCAATATATAATGTACCTCAGTGACCAACATAAAGTTGATCAAACCTCAGCAACCAATATGTAAGGTACCTAAAAGACCAACATAAAGTTCATTAAACCTCAGCAACCAATATATAATTTACCTCAGTGACCAATATAAAGTTAATTAAACCTCAGCAACCAATATATAAGGTACCTCAGTGACCAACATTTAGTTAATCAAACCTCAGCAACCAATATATAAGGTACCTCAGTGACCGACATAAAGTTAATCAAACCTCAGCAACCAATATATAAGGTACCTCAGTGACCGACATTAAGTTAATCAAACCTCAGCAACCAATATATAAGGTACCTCAGTGACCGACATAAAGTTAATCAAACCTCAGCAACCAATATATAAGGTACCTCAGTGACCGACATTAAGTTAATTAAACCTCAGCAACCAATATATAAGGTGCCCTCAGTGACAGACTTAAAGTAAATGAAACTTCAGCGACTTATATAAAATAACACCTAAACGAACGATATAAGTAAAACGAACCATAAAAATCGAAATAAAGTACAACAAATTTAAGCGACCGATATCAATTAGAAAAGTAACACATACATGAGTGACTAATTTAACGTAAAACAAACAAACGTGACTTTGTTCGACTTGATGTCGATCCAACAAAGGTACCCAATTATCCTGGCGACGATAAAGTGTTGTTTTTTTTGGAATACCCTGTCCACAATTAAAAAATAAATATGAAATCATTTACCTTCAAACATAAACGTGTCAACTTCAGCTCTTATATCAGTTTTACTCATTCCAATTCCATTTTCATCTTTAGCAGAAAGGAGAATATCTAAAAAGTCTAAATACTTCTTAACGTCTTTTTGTCCATTGTCCTGTAAATAAGACTAAGATATACAAGGATTGTATGCATCTGCTTTTCTCTAAAATAGAAGGTGAAATCTTGATTTATGTTTCCTATATAAAAATATATAGAAGAGAAGAGAAGGCAATCTACACTAGTCAACAAAAGTACCGATACACAAGTTTGAACTCCAATTTATCATAAAATACAATAAAAAGGAAAAAGTGTTAAATTATCCAATGAATATCATTGATTGGCATGAATAACATTTATTGGCAATATCATTCATCTGCAATAACTAGCATTGGTAATAACATTCATTGGAAATAACATGCATTGGCAAAGCAGATGCGTATGAATAAAAGAATTCGACCAAATTGGAAAGTGATAAAATACCGTGTTATTGAGCACAGGAGTTTAATGCAGACCTTGTTTAAGTTTAATTTGAAAGTTTAAAGTTCGAATATCGTTTTCTTTTAATTTATTTGATGAAAATACGATTTAACAAACAACTTTGCATTTCCAAGAGGAACACAAAAGGAGTAAATGATTATACTAACTTATTTATATGTACAGTAGCCTGAAAGGTTTCGATTATGCTATATCCTTATTGTAACTGGAATCATGAACTCATTGTAAAAAATATACATTTACATCGAAAGGAATATCAGTAAGATCATACTTACCAGTATTTTTTTTCTACTATCAATCACACTATCTGCGACACTATGAATATAGTCGCAATTCTGTTTAAATAATTTCCCGTCTGAAGTCATATTATAGATGATATCAAACATCATCAATGGATTTCTGTCAATAACAACTAACTTTAAATTACAAAAGTTTGTTTTTACAAAGGTTCAAATCTATGGCATTATTGTTCTAAGATTGATTTGGCTATGCTTATTACGGACTTTAGATACTATTGTTTCTTACGTTTTCAAGTACAACTTTGGTTTTTATATTTTTTTTAAAAAGCAGTTGTAATATCGTTGCAAATGAGAGAACTCGTCAGAAGAGACCAAATGACACAGATATTAACAACTTTAATGTTGCTTGTTTTTTTAGCGTACCTGATGTTAGAGGATAAATCCGGAAGAGCGCTCCAAATATAAATGTATATATGCATATACTTTTTTGTAAAAAAAAATCTATTTTACGTCCAAATTTATTAGAAATTTACTGTTTTTTAATTGTTTGCTCCCAGTAAACAATTCGCCAATATTCTTTCCGTATGCAGTGAACTCAGCGTGACCCTTCTCGTAAAAATCCGGTGATCGCAATACGCATGGATCTGTCATTAAAATAATCTATTATCTTATTGTACATGTTATGTATACACGTGCTCAAAACTACAAAAATCAGTTGAAAAGAACTAAACTCATCAGATCGATAAAAGCCCATAAAACCCTTCATAAAAACAAAAAAGACAAGAAATTTAGATCTAAGCGTACTCGCAGTTACTGAAAGCTTTTTCAAGAATTCAACCATAGCAAATACATCACATTGCATATTTGATCATATTCCGTATATGAACCAAGTGTGTTCAAAACGTTACAATTTGAAGAAAATACAATTTCTTCATACATTTGTTTTTTCGTGCTTGCTACTGGAAATTAAAATGAAATGTATTAAAATAATTAATTGTAAACAAACATCCAGAAGAGATCCATTAAATCGTATAAAATGTCTACGAAAACATACATCGTCCTTAAAATGTTTGTAACAGTTATATCTTGAAATACATGTAAGGCAAACACATTCATTCAAAAGAAAAGAATGAATACAACATTAAAAAGTGTGAATAAAAAGGAGACGTGGGAATTAATGTACCTGTTTCTTCGACCAGCTAATTTTGTTACCTCTGTAATCGCCTTACAGTAAGAGTGCTGTAGTCTACAAATAATAATATATTTATTCGTGAATCTATTTTTACAAAATAATGCAATTTGATTCCAACCTTTTCGTGATTCAATATAGGGATGTGTTTAAAACGTTTACAAAGATGTAGTCTTAAGACAGAAGTTAAGCTTGTTCTCGCGATGATAAAAATAGGGATGCAAAACAGTTAAGATTTACGACCTAGAAGTATAAGTTTAACTGAAAAATTTGAGCGTAAATAATTAATCTATTATATTTTTTTATTCATATATTTGTTGTTTGACTGATTGAAAGGGTTTATCAAATTTATCCTCGTTGACACAATCACTAGTAAACTGAAGGTGAATGTTTAACAACTGTTTGCACAAGAGAATATACTTTAAAGAACCTTCAGTTGGTTTAAAAACTTCATTGTCAGTGACAAGCCTTTAATCAAGGAAATAAAAAAGACAGGACCAAGATCTGGAATATCGAATTATTTAGGAAAATAAATAATTGAAGTTATAGTAAATTTCAGTGGACTTTCAAGCTCTGAAACACAAAATCAGTAAAATTATGTTACCTATCATGCTGGCAATTTGTTTTATATGAAAATGCTGACTGTAGAATAATATCTAGGGTACAGTTACTAATGAGTTGGAATAAATCAAAACTTTCCCCTGTATCTGCATACTTCTCCATTATATTCTGTAAGAGAGATAGGAGATAAATTACGTATTTATACTAACCATGCATGATACAAAATCACTCGCACGCCCCCCCCTTTTTCCCCAAAAAGAACATTGTTTTCTTTATCGATATATGTGTACCTTTCATATTTTTTTTTTACTACAAACAGTAAAGTGAACAAACGTAAATCAAATAATCACTGCAAAAGTAAAATTTGAAACTGCAGTCCAATTCATTCTATTTTCAGTTTCAATTTTAAAACAACATAATTTCATAAATTCATCTTTTAATTGGAAACTTAATTTGCCCAAACTGGATTTAGTTTAAGATACAGGATTTTGTTTTATTAGTTGTTATTGTTTTTGAACTAGCTGTCGGTGACTGCAAATACTTTCAGATCAGTACTTAATGTCTATGTGTTTTGTTAGATGTATTTTTTTTGTATCTATCTGATGAGTTAAGCCTTTTTGATATTTATAGTTCTTTCTTATATGTTGTACTGTTACTCCACTGTCCCATGTTAGGGGAGGGTTGGGATCCCGCTAACATGATTACCCCCCCCCACCACCACCACATTCTGTATATATTTGCTTGTCCCAAGTAAAGATCCTGTAATTCAGTGGTTATCGTTTGTTGTTGTGATACATCTTTGTTTTTCGTGAATTTATTGTTCTTAAATTATGCCGTAAATTTTCTCGTTTGAATTGTTGAAATGATTGATAAAGTGGTCTTTAATAGCTCAATATGCGGTATGGGCGCTGCTCAGTGTTGAAGGCCGTATGGTGACATATAATAGCTGTTAATTTCTGTGTTATTTGGTCTCTTTTTGAAGAGTTGTCTCATTAGCAATCATACCACAGCTTCTTTTTTTATATTGGTATACATACATTCTTGGAGAATTAGCCCTACTTCGTTTTGACATGCCTTTAAAATTGGCTAACTTTAGACATTAATCAGACAGAATCCTTTTTACATATGCATGAGTGTTTTTAAATTCATTCTTATAAATAACTGAATTTTCTCAAAGACCACGATTATTATCATTCGGTATTTGTATATATTTGATTAGTTAAAAAAAAGAAAGAAAAGAAGTCAACGTTTTACCATATTTAAATTAATATTGCACCGTTTTGGTTAGTCGCAAAATATGTTGCTTATAATGATAGTATTTTTCAGGCTTCAATATAAACAGCACGAAATAATTTAATGTAATACAATTGAATCTTTAACATGTTTAACAAATATTGAAAATATTTTGATTTATTAATTCAATTCTAATAACAGTATGATTGTTTAATATTGTATAAGTATTCTTAGTATTGAGTTTGTGTTATATTTGTTGTTTTTAATACGTTTAAGGACATTGTAACCTTTATGACTATCCTGAGACACCTAGTATGAAATTCAAAACAGTGTAGCTGTGGCCATTGATTGACCCATCAAAAGCATCCATTGACTGGGACAATTTACGTGAACGTTTGTCTGTAACAACCACTGTTCATGACGTACCTACGATAGACATTTAAACTGTGGGGTCAACAAAGGTTTCTTAACGCCTTTAATTATAAAATAATTCGAAAAATTAATCAGGAATAACCTTTGTGTTTTGATTCATATAATTGATATAAATCAAAATATCGTGTTATTTCTGATTAAATTTTCGAATTACTTTATTTAGGTGTTGAGAACCTTTGGTGACCCCATAGTTTAAGTGTCTTTAAAAAGTACATAGTGAGCATTGGTCGTTACATACAAACGTTCACCTAAATTGTCCCAGTCAATGAATGATTTTAATGTGTCAATCAATGGCCACAGCTACACTGTTTTGAATTTCATACTATTTGTATATCCCAACTTTAGGTCCAAATTTAGGACATATCTTATTTTAGGAGACTTTCGTTAACCTGACTTAGGACTAAGACCTATCCTAAGACCATCCTAAGACATGTCCTAGTCCTAGGACAGCTTCGTTGACACGACCCCAGGCTTCTAACTTGTGACCGGCACAAATGAAATATGGAGGGGTTAAACATGCTTATATGCGCTCAACCCTCCCCTTACCTTGGGATAGAGATGTAAAAGCACAATATAAGAACAAATTGTAACACAAGATGCAATTTGTGTATCGGAATGTATAACTACTAGACACAAAAACTAATTACATAAGAACAAAAGACACGAAGTACAAAAAAAAGAGTTCTCGCAGTTTACTATTTTTACATAAGGAAATACCTGTATCAATTCAGGAAAATGGCAGTTGTTTTCAATTCGTGTAATGTGTTTGAGTTTTTAATTTTGCTATTTGAGCCCAAGTCCCACTAGACCACGATCGCACCACGATCATCGCGTTCTCAAATTTATTCAAATCGTGGTGAGGTCGCGGTATGAGCGGCATGAAAATGTTAATTTTCGTTGTTTTCACGATGATACTACGTCCTCATAACGCTTCTACAACGATCCCGCTACGATTAAACCACGTTCTCAAAACGCTCTTTCTACGATAACCATGCTCCTACTACGCTCATCACGTTCTTACTACGACCATACCACGAGTTATCCTATTGCAAATCGATCTTACCACGCTTCTACTGCGATTATAGCACGTTCTTACCCCGATTATACTGACGCTGCGCACGATGTTGGTAAACGACGTTCCTCAAAATAAGGCGTTTCGACGATTTCAAATAAATTGTCAGGCGTTCAAGCATATTATAATTCATGAGGTCAATTTACTATTGTGAATTTGGTAACCAATTTCGGTTTGTCTGAAAAAATGTATAGTTCTTTAAATAAAACTCAAAGTGGTCGCATAGATATTTTTTTAATTAATATTCATCAGTCTTTCCAGACCATAATTGATTATTTTCCTATCGGCAGCACTTCGCTTAAATGAATCCGATACATTGATTTCCAAATTTACACAGATTTATTTTTAATATAAATTAGATTTTGAATTAATATTCTGATTATTCTCGTATTGTTGGCATATTAAATATACATTTTTACATACTCCTGTTGTTGCATTTCATCCCGCTTCCGTTTCCTTTCAATATTTTACGATTTCGCATTGCTTTCTTTGTAGCAAAATATTTAGGAAGTTAACAATTTGGGATTTATGTTTTATTTTTTTTTTTATTTCCGTATTTTGGTTGCATATCCTTTGTTTTTTTATAATTGCCAGCAATGGGTGTTCTCTATTTTATTTTATAAACAAACAAACAAATATACTAGTTACTTTTGACGATTTAAAACTTGCAGCTAGACAATGTTCTTTAAGTTCGAATTAAACTGGAAACAAATAATTACTTTATGAAATAAAAAAAAAAAAAACATCAATTACGTTTTGCGAAAGTTGGGACAAATCAGCTATACTTTTTAATACGATCTAAAAACCTTGTTGCCTAAAGCAAGGTTCACACTGCCGATCAGATCAACTCGATCAAGCCCGATCAAGACAAATTACGTGATCGGGAGACTGGTCTGACTAGATCGACAAGGATGTTCGGGATAGTCTACCCTACTTGTCATCGATCTGACCATCTACCCGAGAGTTTTTGACATGTCGAGTAAGGACCGAGAAGCAAGTCACTCGAAAAGAGATCGGGAATTCGTCGAGTAGCGGTCGAATTGATCGAGAAAGGATCGTGTAGAGATCGAGATTGGTCGGAATACAACAAAATTTCGGATCAGTACTCGATCCTTTCGACCTTTGCTCGACTAATGTCTGATCATTTCAATGTTGTCGCAAAGGGATCGGGTATTGGTCGATTTGGTCTGGGGTAAAATAAATATAGAAGTCGCAGTGATCTTGAACCGATCGGACATTGGTCGAGTTAATCTGGAAAAGGTCAGACTTTAGTCGAGCAAAGGTCGAAATGATCGAGTACTGATCGGAAATTTTGTTGTACTCCGACCAATCTCGATCTCTACACGATCCTTTCTCGATCAATTCGACCGCTACTCGACGAATTCTCTATCTCTTCTCGAGTGACTTGCTTCTCGATCCTTACTAGATTGCTTTTGACATGTCAAAAGCTCTCAGATAGATGGTCAGATCGATGACGAGTAGGGTATACTATCCCGAACACCCTTGTCAAATTAGTCAGATCAGTCTCCCGATCACGTAATTTGTCTTGATCAATTTCCACGACCAAGCTCAGCCAAATATCTTGATCAGGCCTGTTTACGACTTCTACCCGAACGCTATCCGATTGTTCACGACACGACCTTAACTCGACAATTCACATCCCCATCAGGACTCCTTCCCGACAACAAAATGAATATTTATTCGATAATTACGATCAATTCACGATCTTTACTCGACTAGCTAGACCAAATCATTTTTTTCACGATCTCAGTCTGATCTCGACCAGACCAGATCGACCTGATCGTATATGGGTCGTAGGGATAATCGCGAGTATGCACAATTTTAGTATTAAAACGTCCGAAACTTTATTCCTCGTTGCTTCAGAGTGGGCATTTCGTGTTACCCTTGTCCCAACAATATTAGTTTTCGTTCTCTAATCTTATTTTGCCTCAACCAAATTTTATGAAACGCCGTATACACAATGCTTATTTCCATAAAACACAGTTCAAATGCGAATTTGGTTGGCCGTTCTTGAGTAATGACCCTTCATAATGTTATATATGCTAGCTGGGGTATTTTCAGTATCCCATGGATACATTTTCCGTATATTTGGTTATATTCAGTAGAAGGTCCGAGTAAAATCATACATTTAAAATATCTATATAGAAATAAAGCAATTGAATTTGTGGGCAAGGTGGTAAGAGCTCAGAGAGACAGGTAAATAGCTGTAACGGAGCTTGGAGAGTGAAAAGAAAACGAACAAGCAGGTGTAGACGGCAACGGGTGCCGAGAAATTTAAGTGAGGCAGTGGCTGACACGCCGACCACATGGACAGTATGAGAGACTCGAACTGACTTAACAAGGAGGAACCCAATGCTTATAAAAACTTCCTCATAGTGGATACTGATATGTAATGGTAGTTGTATTGCTCTTTTTTGGGAATGACACCACAAAATGAGATTTGTCACTGGATTAGTACTTATGTAAGATAGCAATATACATAAACTTTGCCATCCCCTTTTCCTTGCTTTCTTACAAAAAGCATACTGCTTGTGTAATATATGAGCATAAGTATGTAATAGTATGAAATTCAAAACAGTGTAGCTGTGGCCATTGATTGACCCATCAAAATCATCCATTGACTGGGACAATTTACGTGAACGTTTGTCTGTAACAACCACTGTTCATGACGTACCTACGATAGACATTTAAACTGTGGGGTCAACAAAGGTTTCTTAACGCCTTTAATTATAAAATAATTCGAAAAATTAATCAGGAATAACCTTTGTGTTTTGATTTATATAATTGATATAAATCAAAATATCGTGTTATTTCTGATTAATTTTTCGAATTACTTTATTTAGGTGTTGAGAACCTTTGGTGACCCCATAGTTTAAGTGTCTTTAAAAAGTACATAGTGAGCATTGGTCGTTACATACAAACGTTCACCTAAATTGTCCCAGTCAATGAATGATTTTAATGTGTCAATTAATGGCCACAGCTACACTGTTTTGAATTTCATACTACGTTTTTTTCATAGATTTGATATCCAGTAGTTGAGTGGTTAAATATACTTATTTTCTTTTTCCTGTATGGCAACAACCTGCATGTATTTGCTTAAAAATATTGCAAAAAGAGTGCAAAGATGTCACATATTTCCCCAAAATTTGAACCAAAGTAGAATTTCAATCCCCTGCATGGAGGGATACCTTTTCTGAAACTGTTTACAACTTCACATATATCTATTAAGAGATCAAGAGTGCATTTCTTTCTAACCAAAGTGTAGTAAACGTTGTGTGCCATTTGTTATAGTTTGTTTAACGTTACAGTTACTGTAGTAGAAAGATTTAAATTTTCATGCCGCTGATACCACGACCTCACCGCGATCTGAATTTATTTTATATCGCGGTGAGCGTGGTGTGTGTGCTCCGACGTGGTCTAGTGGGACTTGGGTTTAAGGGACTCTCCGTTTTCCATTTTCCTTGAAGTTCCGTATTTTTGTTATGTTACTACTTTTTACTGAAGTAAAGATCAAAGCAAATTATAACTCATAAAAAAACAACTTTTCTCCCAAGACTAAAGTATCAAGCAGTACATTAAACGGACTTAGCGTTAAGACGTCATAACAATCAGAAAAAAACGTAGATCTATGTCCTTGTGCAAAACCTGATTATCGGTAATCAATATCGACATTTTATTCGTAAACATTTGAGTTTTACGTCTAGATATGCTCGACTATTTGAAAGAATCCTTTGTTATGTTATGTATACACAAGTAAAACACGAGATCTTACACTTAGAAGTTATTTAGTACACAGACATACATTTTTGTTTTATACTTTTAGTAAATAAAGACTCACTATTAGTATGTCTACGCACTGATTGTTGATTGTCTGGTATCCTTTCAAAATTTCGAAATGGAAAGCCGGTGTAAGAAGTCGACGTGATCTTGCCCATTTGGACCCTCCTGCTATTAGCAAGCCTTCACCAAGCCATGGAATCAGAGTTCTGTATGTTGGTCCGTGACCAACAGGTTTTGGTTCTTAATAATATTAAAACAGTTTAACTGGTATACAAAACAGAACATGCATTCCTAAAAAAGTCTCGTCCAGAGTAATCAACAGTGAAAACTTTTTATCGACAAAATAATGCTATAACAATGAAGATATGCATGATTTTTTGTTTTTATTTGTTTAATAAAGTTTGAAATTTCCATAGTTTATTTCTGTTTTTTGTTGTTGTTGGGTAGGTTCGTGTTGTTCAATCTTGAGTTTGTCTGTGTAGTGTATCATAATAGTTAACTGGAGTTTGTTACTGTAGTCTTGGTCTCTAATCTTATGGTTTTTGAATGCTCCTGTAGGTAACTTTTCTCCTTGTTATTTGATATTTTTAGTAAAAGATACAAGACTCATGCACAATTAAAAGTATAAGCTGTCATGTATCTTCCTTTTAGAAGAACAATAGTCCAAAAATATATCCCAATCTATTGTGTTATGATACTGTATTGTCTATATGAACTTGTGACATATATCTCACATATTTTTTTATTCATGTGTTTCAACTCATTCATTTTGCTCTAAAAAGTTGTGCACTTTTCTTATTTGCCATTTTTTTTCTCTCCATGCGATTAATTAAGATATGCAATTTATAATTAGAAAATTTTAAATAAAAACAATTTTCTCCGAAAAGACCAGGCCGTTGCTGAAAGAAATAAATACAAAAATAATAGGAATACAACATATCGTACAACGGAATAAAATAGCACTATCCCCAAAAAAAGAAAACCAATGATGAAATATGATTTTCAAGAAAAGTATGGAGATATTGCAATTTTTCAGTTCGAAAATCCGGCTGTTTAACTGCTCTATGGTCGGGTTGTTGTCCTTTTGACACATTCCCCGTTTCCATTCTTAATTTTAATTGGTGTTCTGCTATGGATGCTGCGTCTTTATCCGTAAAAAGCTTCCGCCCTTGTTTTGAAAATTTCCATAGAGTTTAAGAAAGCGAATGGTAAACCTTAAACCACTGTGACAATCGTAAATATTTACGACGCTCATGGAATGTAGGCTCGATTTATCTTGCCCGTGCAATTGTTTTCTCAGGCATAACAAAATTAGAATACATATATTAGGAATACGAGAATATAATAAAGAAAAGCAGATAAAAAGTACAAAGAATCATACATACCTGCGGTCTTAAGCAATACCTTAACCGAATCTGGATGTACCAATGATACAACTGGTGTAAATGGTCCAAACCACACACGGTAGAACTTAGGAAATCTTCGAGTCAGAGTATTTATCTGATTAACGTCTATGCTATCATTTTTGACATACTGTTATAAAGAAAAGAAAAGCATATTACCTTTTGACAGAAATAAATTATTAAATATCATCAGTATATTATATATGATCTTATCACATATTTGTTACGAATACGTTGGGTTTTGCATATGCAATAACCTCAAAATTGCCCGGGGCAAAAAAGACGATATTCATATTGTGCCCTGATTCCAAATGACGTCACGTCAATGCGTCCTTAACGACACTTTTGTGATACAAAATTTAAAATTTTACCTGTTATGTTTCATTAAATTGTAATAATTGAACTTTGTGTCTCTATTCTGCAGAACTTAGATATGTGATAAATAGATTATAACATGTCTTTTCCATATTGGCCCTGGTATCATCCCTCGACCCATATCGGCCCTCGGCTAAAGCCTCGAGGCCGATATGGGAGTCTCGGGATGATACCAGGGCCAATATGGAAAAGGCCATGTTATAATCTATACATATTAATTTTATATAAAGTGAAGTGAGTTAGTATCTCCTAAAGCGAATATGAGAGCTGTTACTCAGTATACCTCTACCTTTTCGTATAATCTTATCAAACGGAAGGGGTTTTATTCATCAACGGGTATATACTTTAAACAGATGTAATGTTAAAATCACTATCTCTCATATTTCTTGGTTTAGATATATCGATTAACATAGAAAGTATTATAATGACGTTGCGCACGATGTTGGTACTACTTAAAGCGTTTCACGACGTTCCTCAAAATAAGGCGATTTCGACGATTTCAAAGAAAGTTTCAGGCGTTCAAGCATATTATTGATGAGGTCAACTTACTGTTGTGAATTTGGTAACCGATTTCGATTTGACTGAAAAAATGCATAAAATTGAGAATGGAAACGGGGAATGTGTCAAAGAGACAACAACCCGACCATAGAACAGACAACAGCAGACGGTCACCAATAGGTCTTCAATACAGCGAGAAATTCCCGCACCCGGAGGCGTCCTTCAGCTGGCCCCTTAACAAATATATAGTTTTACAAATAAAGCTCAAAGTGGTCGTATAGATAGTTTTAATAATGAATATTTATTTACAAAAGTTGTCAGTCTTTCGAGGCCATAATTGATAATTTTCCTTTCGGCAGCAGTTCGTATTCTGAATGAATTCGATACATTAATTCCCAAATGTACACAGATTTAATTTTGATATAAATTAGATTTGGAATTCATATTCTCCTATTTTTTGCATAATTATGTATATTTGTGCGTACATGTACTCCTTAAACATTTGTTTCATTTCTTCCCGTTTCCATTTCCTTTCTCTAAAATCCTTTACCGCCAAGTTTTATTTTCTATGATCTAACTATGCTTATTTGAAAGACAGCTGGTTAAAAACTATAATTTTCAAGAAAATACAGCGGGTTTTTTTTCGTTGGGACAAGTTGGCTATACTTTTTGAAGTCACGAACCAGGAGAAAAGTAATAAAACTATCAAAATATAATAAATGCGCAAACCCGAAATATACTTACCTTGCACATTGTTACATATATATGCTTGGACATTTTGCAGACCGTTTACAAAAATAACATTTTCAGGATTACGGTTCCAGCTATATTGATTTTTGCTTTAACACGCGAATAACTATAACAATAGCAATATTCTTGTGAAGCTCTACGATGATCGGAGAAAAAATACCGTAGTAAACAAAATGAAACGTTGGACATGGGATAATTAAGTGTAATAATTCCAGGTATTTTAAAGGAGTAGGTCCGGTAAAGACTCATTTTGGCCTCAAATTTCAGTTTCATCTGACGAAAGATTTTGACCACTTTTTAAAGACTTAAGTGTCTATTTCACTTGATTTAATTAGTATAAGTGAAAGATTTTAACTGATTTAGTCATTAAAACGATCCGATTCAAGCTCAAATATGAAAAATCTCTCAAGTATGCAAAAAAACGTCACTTTTCAGATGGTTTTTGTCAAAAATGAAAGTGGCCGCATCCGTGTTCATCCACAACCTTTATATATGTTATGTATTATCATAAAATACAACTTACATTTCAATATTAAGGATGAACACGAATGCGGCCACTTTTGTTTTACAAAGAAACCGTCTAAAATTTAACTAAAATGATAGAATTTTGAAGATTTCAGTAATTTAGCATGACTTAATGGTGCTACAACCCGATATATGTGCATTGTATTGTCAAAAACAGCCCATATTTATGTAGCAGAAGCATTCAACTGTCCAATAAATAACTAAAAGTTTACATTTTAACAATTTTGTAAAACTGCTAAATTTTGGGGCCAAAAAGGGGTCTTACCGGACCTACTCCTTTCGGTTCCTTTTTTTTCTTTAATTTCAAGTCTGATGTGATGAATTCAATCAGAAAGCACTATATTTTCATCGAACTGACCAGTCTACATATCTATTTTATGCTAATCTATAGCAAAATGGAATTGGTACCAACATCGTGCGCAACGTCATTATATTTTACGACAAGAGAGACGGACATTGTACTCCTCTGATAATTTTCCTTTGTGATATTCAGTTTTTAGACGTGCACATTTCCGTGCAACTGGTATAGTATACATGTATGTGTCTAATGTTTGACATTAATTTTCATTGAATTTAACCTGTATGATCACTGAACAATTGTGAAGTCGGGAGATTCATTATTTCAAACTATTTAAACATTTACTTTTACCAAATATATAATTCACAAATATTTGTTTTGTCGTTTGTGGTTGTTACATGAAGAATATTTTGGAATATTGTATTTGTCGGCACTAACGTTAAATTCTGATCTGATGAGTCTCTAGTCCTTTCCAAATTAAATTTTACAGTTTGTTTTTACACCATCGTCTTGGGTTTGTATGGTGTATAATTGTTACCAATGCCTAAGGTTAAGGGATGTCACTGATGTAAGCCCCGCCCAATCTTTATGTGACTTATCCAAGCCAGGAACATGTAGTCATATTTTTTATTCTTTGTTGTAGACTATATATATCTCCATATTTTTTAAATGGGCTGTATATCCTGAGTAAAATCTACAAACTTTTTAAACTACAAATTATGGTTCCAACATACAACAAGTGAACAGGGTCTAAATACTAGTAATTTAATTCGAGGTGTTTAGGGTTTGTGTTGTCGGTTTAATACATATCAGCGGAGTTAGAATATGCTTCTTTTTCTTTCATTGGTTTATATCGGTGTCCTTTAGTCCTTTTTCTAAATGCCAAAATTTTCGGGTGGACTGGATTAATCAAGTTTTTCACCAGGAAAAATTGGCATGATCCAAGTTTCTCTCTACCGGCCTGGGTTAATAACACCTTGGAAATTTTGATAAATATAAAAATAAAAGACTACATAAAACGAGCAAAAACAGTTATAACACTTTAACCTATGTCAGTTTTACACTGCTTTAGCTGTTTGAGATGAAAGCCAAAACCTTCATTTGACCCCTATGGTCTAATTTTAGAAACTGTCGCTATGTTTTTAAAGGATGAAATAAAACCTATTATACATTTGATACCCTATGGAACTTTCTTTTAAAGGTTTTGAGTATTAGATATTTGAAAAAAAGTAATTAGACTTTTACAAAAATGTTACATAAAAGCTTGACTTATTTATAATAGATCTTACTTAACTGAACATTTATTGCCATTTATACTTCCGCCTCTATCTATTATAATATTAAAGAAATAGCCAAAAACAGTTAAATTTAATAAAAATAAACTATTCCCAACAGTAGCCCAACAATGGGTTGTCGAACTTGTCTTAAAATTTATAACAGATTGACCATGACCCCTTTATCACTTCAATTCCCTCTCAATTTTGCTCTAACTGCTGTAGGTTTTTTTTAGATTTAGGCAAAAAAACCAAATGATTTAAATTGATCCCCTATGTTCTATTTTTAGCCATGGTGGCCATGTTTGTTGTTGGATCAAAACTTCGAATTGTTTCAGAGGACAAGATTTTTAAATGTTACAAATTGTGTAAATTGTCTTTAAGGGGCAATAAGTCCTTAAGGGGTTAACTGACAATTTTGGTCTTTTCGTATATCTTACTTTGCTTAGCAATTTTTCTGTTTACAGCTTATCTTTATCTATAATAATATTCAAGATACTAACTGTACAATTTCCTTAAGGATGTTCGCTAAGTACTCTCTTTCAAAATAACAAGCTTTTTAGTATACAAATAAAGGATTTAAATAAGCAGAAAAATATGAAGTGCGCTTTCGAGATATATAAGCCATTTAGAATTTGGCGGGAAATTATTCATTTCTTTAAAATTACCAATTCATTGGCAGCAATCCAACAATAGGTTGTTAGTATCATCTGCTTTCACGGCTGATAGAGCTTGATCATATGAACATGTTTACCCTTCTTTAGATCTGATCTTAAAAAAACTACATCTCACCATATCTTCTATTTTTAGCCATGGCGGCTTTTTTAGTTGTTGTTGATGAAACAGAAAATAAAATACAAACTTTTTTCTAAATATCAAAAGGATCATTCTGCTTAAATGTGGTTAGAATTGGCGGAGAAGATATCTCAAATAGTTGACACTAGACGGACGACGACGGAAGCCAAATGATGGAAAAAGCTAAAATTTTCTTTCAGGAAAGGTGAGCTTAAAAGATAACATAGGTGTAGTGAAAATTCGACAATTTTTTTTAAATAACATATTCAATCATGTAACACACCGGCAGTATAGCATACTTTATTTAACACTATCAATAACCTTGACATATAAAGCCCCGGTCACAACAGATCGTACGACAAAGTCGTGGAAAATCTATAAAATAGTTGTCGTGCAAAATGTCAAAAAAATATTTCGAATGGTCACATCAGCTACGACATGTCCACGATGGTTACACGACGGGTACAGTAAGGAAGAAAATAAATGTAATGGTACTGTCGTGGGTTTGTCTCAAGTGAGTCGTGCGATAGTCGTGCATCAGTAATACGACAGTCTTGAGTTGTTTGGGGCCATTTTTTTTTTTAGGTTTTCATGTCATGGGATGCGCGTCTTATTGTCGTGCCACTGTCGAACGACTGTCGCAAGACTGTAAAAAAGTGTTGCACAACAGTCGTGGGTCACTCGCGCGTTGGTCCGATTTTTTGCGTGCCTTTTGCCATTTACTTATAATATTGTTCAGTGTCATTATAAGTTCGGTACAAATAAACGACTTTTTCGTATTAGTTTATATTATAATTGTTCAGCGAATTCAAACCAGGATGCCCCAGAAAAAAAATAATAACAAAAGATAGGTTGTAGCAGAAAACATGGATGATGTTGACCAGACAAAGGACCCCCTACCACAAGCTGAGACAAATGACGATTCGGAAACAGCTGGAGACGACCCTGCTGATAATATCGTCAGTGTGACGGGGGACGGGGAGGAGATTACGGACATTCCCGCCGAATTGTATTTTTCTATATAAAACAAAAATGTGTTGCACGACGAACGTACCACTGTCTTACGACAGACAATCAATGTTGTGCGAGCGTCTTTTATCGTGTCACTGTCTTGTGGCTGTCGTGAGAGTGTCTTACCACAGTCGTGAGATTGTCGTACGATAGTTGTGACTTGTGCGACAATGGAACGATTTTTTTTTTTATCAAAATGATTCATTTTGGTACCCACGACAATGTGTTTATCGCACGACAGTCGCACGACAGTCGCATGACTGTGGTAAGACACTCTCACGACAGCCACAAGACATTGACACGATAAAAAATCGAAGAGCAAAAAAGGTGCATGTTCAATACACACGACAGCACCACGATGCTGAAAATATCGTGCGACTGTCGTAGGATGATCACAGATGACCCGCTATTTGACCAAATTTTATGTCGTGGCGCTGCATAGATGTGTCGTGGGTTCGTTGTGACCAGGGCTCAACTTATCGGAGATATACTATGTTTACATACCAGATGAAGGTTACCACGGATCCAATGTTTTTGTTTCGTACTGTATCCAGGCAAAGCATCGAAAAAATGTCGCATTCGTTGAAATTTTATTAAATATCGAATCACAACAAAGAAAATGTACACAGTAATTCCAAAAAAGGCTGTTGAATAAATAGATCCTGACAAAAAGCTTATGTTCGCCATGTTCAGTGTAAGTGTATACCAAGGTTAGTGCGACCTCATTATAGGTAGTTTCCCACAGTGTGTGATCTCAGAGTGTGTGATAAGTTAAAAATAACATTACAATTTAACACTCAGTGCTTTATGTAGAATTTCAATAAATGAATAATGCGTGGTCATTACTGATCATGAGGGTCATTAATCCATAATGATTATCAAATAAACAGTATATTTATTTGTGAATGAATTTGCGTGATTACTCATAGATTCTTATTAATTATCTTTTGTTAAATTATGGTCTTACACTACAAAGTCTTGCCGTTGGATATACTGGTATTGATGTACCCTATATTTGACCTTCATCACTGTCAGTAATGTTGACCTGCGATAACATCATACTGTACAACTTGGTGACATTATATACATGTACAAAACTCTTTACTATTTATCAGTTGTTTTACTTTCTTTATTAATCTTTGTTTGTTTGTTTGTTTTTCATATTTTTGCATAACATGTTTATTATTGTTAAAGTGTCCTTGACATTATTTCACAGAACTGAACAATTAAATAATTTTAAAAATGGCAATTTTCTGCTCAATTACGAAGTATTTTATTTTAACAACAATATTTTGCATAAGTTTTTAATTTATCTATTACAAAGTTAAGTAGAACAATTAGATATCAAGTCGACAACATGGGTACTATCTATCAAGTTGGATGTAGAAAATGCATAACCTCCGATTTGAAAAAAAAAAAAAAAAATAACACGGACGGAGAACATATCAATCTATTAGTTCAGTATTTTTTGTGCCTGCCCTTATATTATGTGACTCAAGAAAAAATTCAAAAAATAAGGGTAACAGTTGCATCAAAAAGAGAAAATCGAGTGTACCTCTTTATGTTAGGACGTGTTTGGGTTAGATATTTTGAAATTGTCTTGAAAACGTCTAAAGCAAGAGCTTCGCGTCTCGCTTCAGATTCGATCATTAATCAGGGCCGTAAATTACATAGAGGCATGTAGGCAGTTGCCTCCTATTGCGGGCTGACAAAAAAAAATGGAGAAAAAAAAACACTGAACAGAAAAAATTAGTTAAAATCATGCATTATTTTTATAGCACTGGTTGTAAGTTAAAACAACAAGGTGGTTAATCATAATGGCATGCAGGTGTATTCAATATTTGGATCTGAACGGTGGGTACCTAACTCAACTCCTTTGCACACATACAATTTTCCCACCAAATACTATTGCATCTGCATACATAGAAGTGACAATGTTGGTAATATTGAATGCATAGAAGTGCTAAAAAGATGGGATTCGTCCAGTCAGAAAAAAATCACCTTAGCATTTGAAAAAGCCAGAATAAAATTTTTTGGTGTATACAAACATTGTTACGTTTTAATAATTTGAACTTGATAGATAAAATTATGAGTTATTGAGTATACATTTTCATTTTAAGTTTTGAAAATTGTGTCTATGAAACGAAGTCAAAATTAGTTCAATTTGGACAGCCAAATAAGCCGGATAAACTACAAAAAATGACCAACTTCAGGGGGCTTTCATTTAAAGTCTTTGCAAAATTTCCCCTAAACTTAAGTAAAAATAGCTTGTAAAGAGTCATAAAGCAGGATAAAGCGAAAACAAATCTTACTCTACCGGGACACGTAATCTAACTCTGGTTTATAACTATTTTTAATATATTCCAGGCGCATATTTATTGAAATGTAACAAAAAATTGACAAGTCGTGTATTCTTGGGAGGTACATTGCATACAAGGAAAAGGCCTGAAAAAATATCCTTTTCTGCATGGAATGGGTCCAAATTTTTTTTTTTTGCCTCTCTCCGCTTGGCGATAATAAACTGCCTCCCCTTACAGGGCAGGCAATTTACGGCCCTGCATTTTTATATATCAAGGCTACAGGTTCACTTTATAACATAAGAAATTCACAGTACTAAAAGATGGATCCCTTTCTAATGAATCACAAAAATAGAGTAAGTGTGTTCGAATATCAAGTTTTTACTAAAAGTACTGGACGACAGTCTTTAAGTTGGATCTTAAAAATACATATTTTGCGAGAATTTTTTTTTTTTTTTTTGTGTGATGATTATGGTTTATAGTCTTCTTCCATGGAAAATATTTAGTCTGCCCTTCCACGAAATATTTAATTAGATTTTTTTTTTCAAATGTTTATGAATTTTTGAAAATTCCAGCTGGCAACCGATCAGACAATAATTTTAAGTTGACCAAATGCAGACAAGAACATTAACTGATGCTAATTAGCTAGTAGATACATTTGTCTTTTAAAATACAACTGACATATAAGGATCGTAATGGTGCTATGTGGATAAATTTATCGGTTTTCAAGAGCTAAATTGGCCGCTCGTCATCCCTACAATGCCTTCCATTTCTATGACTGTAAAAATGAACTGGTGTAATGGGGAGATAATTTTGACGAAGTAGAATCCATTGCCATGAAATTTTGCCTTATATAAGTGAATATAATTTTACAGTGTCATTCAATAGGACAATATTACATAGCAGTTTTTATTAAATCAATTATGTGCTGCAAGGGAAGAAATACAAAGGTCATCATAAATGTATTATTATAATTGAATTTTAATTAAGTTAATAACTTATCTTAATGCGTATTAAAATATATGAGTTTAATCGTAAATAAATGGAGAATGTGTCAATGGGACACAGATGATGCCTCCGCTAGCATTTAATATTACAAAGGGCATAACTCGAGAACGATAAAAGTAACGCCACCCGAATTCTAATTTGCTCATTGTGTTATGTTAAAAAAAACATTGCATGTGTATTAATGTCATAACATTTGGTTGAAGCAACATAAAGTTACAGAATGGATTTACAAATTGTGGGACGTACGGACGGGCAAAGGTAACACTTAATGCCCCTTCCAGTGAAGGCAGGGGCTTACACTGGATGGTAATAAAGACCAACAAATTTACAACTATACTGTTAAAAAAAAGAAAAGCACAGCTCTGATTTTTTTCAAATTGCAAAGTGCATAAATACAACTTGCAAAATCGCGGCAAATATATATATATTAAAAGTTAAAATGAAACGGTTAATTGCATCTTCATAATTTTAAATTCTAAATGCCCGATCTTTTGATTTGTTATCCTGCCACATGAAATGTGGGACTCGCTTAAAGTGCATATGACCCCTTTGCGACGTCGCGAAAGTTTGTGAACGTTGATCAAGAAATTTGTGGTCAATTTAAATGTTACATTTATGCACATATAAAGACCAAATATGAAGATTTAGTTCACTATGAAGAAAGATTTTGTACTTTCCGTATAAATATTCATTTGCCAAATGGCTTTGAGTGGGATTCCGTCTTTGGGAACGATTCACAATGCGGGGTACTAGCTCTTTATTCACACACAAGTCGGCAGTTCAATATGCAGTAAACATAAACAAATTGGTAAAGTCCAAATCATTTAATAAAGTCCAAATATAAAATATCAGTGTTACAAATTAGTTATTTTCAACCAAAAGCAATATATATGATTGCGATGGAAAATCAGAACGCAGTTCATGTGCTCTCGCTTGAGTCCCTAAATATAAATTTATCTTTCTTTAAATACCAAATAAAGTTGCTATAACAACACAGTTTGTTGGGGTCATGTTGTAAACAGAAATTATATAATAATTTGATTTAATTTATCAAAGAGAATTACGATAGGTAATAAATCCATCAATCAATTGAATTATGTGTGTATTTGATATGACCGAATAAAAAGTTGCATAACGAAAATATTTACATTAGCTTAGAGTTTAAAAGGTTATTGACAAATAGAAATTTATAATCTTACATGTTTCAGATGTAAACAAATATTTCGGACATGTGAATTCATAGCGAATTTTGAGATCATTATTAGTATTGAATAAATTAAATATGCCTGCTGCATACGAAATGTACACAAAAGAAGTCAATATAATTAGACAGTTTGAAATATAAAATTTAGTACCAAAGTTATGTGTGACAACTATTCCCTTTTTTAAGAAAATTCGTCCAGAATTTAAAAAAACACAACAGCATTGAATTGAGAAGGTCACTGAAACAAAAATTACTAATAAATGTTCAATATCGCCGAGATTGTCTGTTTCTAGTGTAAAAAGTTCTGTGATTGGTATGTCTTTGCTGTTGTAATGCCATCTGATTTTGGTTGTTTTCAATTTCTCTTATAGTATTGATCAAACCAAAATTATCACTCTGTAATTGTTTTATTTGTTGTTCTAATCCATCTATTTCAGCATACTTTTCATTGCATTCCCTAAAATTTATGTGTGTTTGATCTTCCCTATAGTTTTTCATACGATTAGAATCATTAAGTTCAATTTTTAAAGTCTTTAGTTCATTTTGAATCTGCTGATTTTGGTATGGAGAATGTTCCGAAGGAAAAAATGGTTCTTGATTTTGTTCCTGTATTAAGCTGGAAGTAAATTTGTCCATGTCCGAAGCATAAACTTTATATTGATTCACGATTTCTTTATGCGGCAGCAGCTCATTCGTGATTCGTTTGACTTGCAAGTCTTTCATGTCTGTATCCTTTTTCTTGTCTTTAATTAGTTGTTTTATGTTAATATTTTCTTGTTTGTTCCTTTGAATTTCCAAGGTCTGGTAAAATTTTGAGGGATAAATGTTTCTAAGCTCATTGTTACTAATTTCGTTGAAAGGTAAAACTGACACGAAATGTTTTCTCCCTTTAAAGCAATGCAGTCGTTGCAGGTGGCACGGTAGTATTTGCATTCCAGAATTAAGGTTGCTCTTTTGTGTACCCTACTTAGGTAAATGTATCTAAACAGTGTGATTGGACAAAAAAATACAGTATCAACTGAACATACTTTCCCAAACTGAGGGATGAATCAGGTGTAGAAAAATATGAAATAATTTTACATACAGATGAAAATGAATTTTTGAGAATTTTTTTTAAATTTTGTATTCACTGCACCGTAAAAGACCTAAAAGTACTAGTGGCCTTAGGCTTTTAAAAATAGCAAAAAAAGTAAACGGTCATGATACATATTCAAATTCATTTCTGAATAGTAAAATGAAAGTACTTCAGTTAACTGTGAATGTAGATTTTTTAGCATTGTTAGAAAGTGGTGAAATTTTTTAAAAGGCTATCACTATCCCTTATGGGCCAGGAAATACTACCGTGCCACCTGCATGTCTCTCCGTTTTGTAGAACTCGATTTAAGTTCTCGTTTTCGTCGTTTGCGTATAGATAATATTTCTATTTCTGGAGTGTAATCGTTTTTGAGATTGTGTCTCCTTACTCTAGCTGAACGATTCAATGTAACTTGATTGATATAATTTACACTGTATTCCGAAGGTTTGTGAATTTCCTAGTAGTGTTGTTGCCACGGAATAGGCATCCAGTTGCCTGCCGACTCATGTATCTTGTGTGAATATCTTGATATCTTCGTTTGATATACTAAATCCATTGCTGCAAAGAGTAGGCGCCCTAACCTACTATATATTTTGCAAAACCTTTCTTAGATTTTGTATCGTCAATGCTTTTCAATTTCATATTTTATATGCCATCTTTTGCTTTTTCATTCAAGCATTTTTGTGGCCCTTTATAGCTTGTTGTTCGGTGTGAGCCAAGGCTCCGTGTTGAAGGCCGTACCTTGACTTATAATGGTTTACTTTTATAAATTGTTATTTAGGTGAAGAGATGTCTCATTGGCACTCATACCATATATTTCTATATTTATATAAATAACTTTACAACACAAAATGTAAAAAAATCAAAACCAGAAAAATAAACAGCCTGACATTATGACAAATACATTATCTGATTAAAAACAAATATCACAGACAGAAACCCATGACAACCACTGAATTTCTTACTCCTAGCTTTGGACTTGCACACGCATTACTTGTGGCGGGGTTAAACATGTCTTATTATGGTAACTAAATATATTTGTCTTCCGTGGAAATTCTCCTGGTTCAAACATGTTGAATACATTTTAATACGGACTGAGGCAAATTTAATCATTAGGAAAACAAGCAATGAGAATGAAGAATATCTTACAAAAATATTCATGTACAATCAATTGCACTCATTGGAGTATCCTATTTTGCATACAAACCTATCGGTTGAGTAATTCAATATTTCCATAAAACCTTCTACATTTATAAATTGATTTTCTTTTTATATATATAGGCTATGTGATTTTTTCTTTCAAAAACATAATTGACAGTGTAATAAAACCAGTCCAAAGAAATAAATTTTAAACAGTGTAAATTGGACGAATTTCAAAAGGCCAAACACATACTTTTGATTTATTATAATACATTGCAAATTCAGTAACATTGTCAAAAATGCTCTTTGATGTTCTTCAATTAAAACACATTTTTCTTGCCTTTAATTCATATTTCATTGTTCAATATTGCAATATGCACAATATTTACAGAACCACATCAGTCATGGTAAATGTCCAGTAATTCTAATTCAATTGACCGACATTGTTAATGTGTTTTTTTTCATTTTCGCAAGCCAAGTTACGATCCAGTTGAGGAGACCTTTGTCTAGCGGATATGGTATTTTGTGAATTCCTGAAATAACTCTTCAAAATCGATCTTTGTTCACCTAATTATAAAAATTCACCAATAAGAATCATCAACCTTATATATCCAATGACTGCCAATGAAGAATAAATGAATTGGATTTTTAAAGCATTCAAAGATCACTGTACGGCTCTCAACAATAAGTAAAATGAATACCACATTGACAGCTATTCAAGGTAAAAAAAATGGGGGGGGGGGGGATGTGATACATATGATTTTTTTCAATTTGGATAAACATATAGGTATCCATGTATTTAAGATCCATATGTAGCTATAGTACAAGATTTCTACGTTGAACGAATTCTGTCAGCGCAATTATTGCTGTATGTCCACACCGTTTCCTTTTATAAAAATGTAAAATACTAGTCACATTTCAGAACTAAATACTTGTGTCTTGTGTTTCCATTATTTTTCTGACAATTCTAGATCTGCTTTTAAAAAAAAAGTCATCCTAGCTATCTCAGTACGTCTGTTGGTAGCATGATGTCCTTTCACAGAGTTTGGTTTGGATGGTAGACGTTTTAGTAGTCTTTAATTTGTCTTTCTTTAAAACTTTTGGAACGATATGTATCTGTTAGTGATTTTATGATAGATGATATATTTGAAAAGTGTACGTCCTTGACATAGAATTTAGTAACAACAGAAAAATAGGATATGCACATAGATTGTATCATATCAAGTTTATCTAGACATTTAACATGCAGTTTAATTTATTTGACATAAACTTATCATAGATACCAGGTTTACAATTTGTACGCCAGACGCTTGTTTCGTCTGAGAGCGATCTCAACTTGAAATTTAATTCTAAACTGTTTTATTTTTTTTCCAAATGAAATGAAATAAAAAGATCCAAAATGTTTACCCTGCAATGCTTAACATTTGTTCTCAACGACGACTTCATATTGTTTTAATCGGTGGGAAGTTCAACGAAAGTAATTAAATCCTCTTTATTCCCATTGTATTCCCATAGCTCCCTTGAATCGGAGACTTCATTAAGACTATTACAACAATAGTTTTCTAATAGTTTAAACAAGTTATCTTGCGGAACCCATATTGGAATGATAAATTTCCCCACATTGATTTAGAGAAAGGAGATACTTTGCCTTTACCCATAGATAAAAGTGACATTGAGGAAAAAGACAAAACTGACAAATCAAAGTACCAACATACTGGTAACACAGATAATTCTGGTGTAAAAATCAAACCATGTCAATATGATGGTATAACATCATGGACGGAGTATTTTGTCCCATTTTCAAATTCGGTGTTCATGCGGGACGCATGTGATTTTGAGGCGTGGGTTATGTGATGATTTTGTATCCAAGGCTATAGTGTTTATATTAGTTACTGTTCTGCAGAAGCCTTATGTTATATATTTGTATAATACTTTAATAAACGTATAAAAGAATTAGATGTTTCGCGGGTAAACTTTGGGTCAGGTCAAATGTGAAGGGGTGTTCCATGGAAACTGTCCAAATGAGTAACGAGACACTTTGGTAGAACACCCCTCATTCTAGAATAGTACGGCTATCATTGGGGTATATAAGCAGGATCGAATCCTAGCTCTTTGTCATTCGGCTGATGCTACGAAGACGATGGCCATGATATGTACTGTACGCGATGATTAGAGAAAGGATATTTGAGATCGTTGTCTCTAACATAAATCTACTACTAAGTGTTATAAAGTACAGGTTGGTGCCTGTTAATATTCTCTAATATATAGAATTGCATTCATGATGTAATGTAACAAAGAACAAGGTTGGTGCCTGTTCTTTAGACCTGTTCAACTGTAGTTTGTCAAGTATGAAGTTAACCGTACAGGACAAGTATGGATCTGTGTGACCAACTTGTAGGGTACCACAAGGTCCACAATGTACAATTAAGACAAGTCGTAGCTTGAAGAGTACCAACATGTATTATAGGACAAGTATGGATCTGTGTGACCAACTTGTAAGGTGCAAAATAGTTCCAAGAGAACAAGGACAAATGTAAGTCTGTGTGACCAACTTGTAAGGTACATAATTGTGCCAGGAGGACAAGTTTGTTCCTGACCCAGGACACATTTGTAATAGTACAAATTTGTACCAATTGTATATATTTAAAGTAGAATAGTTGTAGATAGTTTATGTGAACGCAAAGAGCAGTTGTACATATGTTGGTTCATTGACGTTAATATATCGATGAACAAGATTATTTGTTATATATTTTGTAAATAGAACATTTTGGATCCAGTATCAAACAGGTAACGGACTCATTCTAAGATAGAAACTGACACGCTTACCCTGTGTACACGTTACGCGTATTTCATTATGTTATATAAGGTCAGTTTTATGTATTTTGTAGAACAGGAGACCATAATATCCTCTGTAGCACTCCTGCCGACTTCCCAGTACTTTTACTAAATCTTATATTCGTGTGTACACGGACTTTACCTCATCATTCTACTTTTCAATAGCCTTAGCATGGTCATGAACTGTATTGTCTTATCATTTAAACTTATGATTATAATGCCTTTCTTTAGTTACTAAAACGTCTTTATCTTTGTTCTGATTTTTAATGGTTTTAACAATCAGTGTGCTTTAACTTTAGTAACACAGTTCTGTCCTTTGATTTCGACGAGTGATTGGGGTCACATATTTTCTGTGACAGCAAAGGAATTATCTTGTTGAGTTCAGGTGACTACATCAAGACTGCCGTATTCCTCATTACCATTTGTCATTTTACTAGTGGCAAATACATGTCTTCTTTAAATTTCAGCCTTTTAAAATTGCTATTATTAAACTGGTAACCAATGCTGAAAAAGAGAAAGAACTACAGTCGTCTTTAATGTAAAGTAGAATCGCATTCATTTATTTGATAACAGTTTTAATATATTAATACTTACTACGATTTTTTTACATGTCGTTTTTTTTTACATGTCGTTTTTGCTTAATCGTTTGGTTTGTTCAACATCTGGTCAGGTCGGGACATTTTATACATTACATTGTTGTTTAATTTTGCTCATCGTTGAAGGACGTACGATGATACATTGATGATAACATCTACGTTGGTTGGTCTCTGGTGAATAGTTGTTTCATTGGCAAACCACATCTTCCTTTTTTATATTTATCTCTTTCCCTTTGGTCTATTGATAGTTGTCTCGTTCGCAATCATGTATCAGCTCAATATTTTATTTCTCGCGAAAGTGTTTTTTTCATTTCGTTTGTTTCTTTTTTTTTTGTTCTACTCTACAACTTTACAACATCGTAGGCGGTACTAGTCGTATGGGCTAGCCTTTTGTCTGCACAAGGCCCGACAATGGCACTCGATGATGGCATTAACCCATTAATTGATATGTACGTTGAAAGTGCTTGAATACTTTGGATTCATTCTTTGATAAATGTATTTATGGATAACAAATGTTTATGAACAATTTCACAAAAAAGGATATTGGCTTCTTAGATAAAAACGGTCATCATTATATCCATTACATTTTGTTTAATAACACTTGGATTTCCTTTAAACGTTCAATCAAATTTGTGTTTGATATACAAATAAGAAGATATGGTATGATGTGGTATGATTGCCAATAAGAGAGCACTTTCGAACAGAGAACAAAAACACAATAAGCACTTTCCAAATTAGTCATAAATATCTAGTTTTCAGTACGATGGATGACCTTCAAACGACTTTACATGTTACACTTTACTTAATTAATTTGTAAGTTCTTTGAAATTGTAAAATAGGTGAATCGAACATCTGTGAAATTGACTAAAACATCACCAAGTTCAAACTACACGAAAATAATCATATTACATGTGACTTTCAACTTACAATATAATATAACGGTACACAGTAGAACAGCTAACACACTTCTATAAGTACTTTGTGGCTTATATTCTGTAAAATATACAAATTAGGATGATATTAAACTAAAGCTCAGACGCTTTTTAAATACAAACCTTTGTGAATTCAAAATGAAATTTTGTATTGAAAAACATATAGAAAATTCGACTCAAATGGGTTTTAATCTTTATCGAAATTGTTTCACAACTTGAAAATAAATTCCGGATGGCATAGAACTGGTGATACGTTATCCATCATTTCATCGTCGAGGAAAGTATGTTTTACGTTGACCAATTTAATTTTTACGTTAACCTCATATCTTTGTATCAGAATTAATCTTTCAAAATAAAAATAAAAAAGATTGCATTAGACAAATACGAATTTAATTCGACTCACCTAAACTATCAGTTGATTCTTCTCCTTTATACGTTCGACTGGAATATACAAGTGTTTTGTAATTGATTAAAAGTATGTGTCCAAAATATTTGTATGCCCCATTTATGGGCATTATGTTTTCAGGTCTGTGCGGATAATTGCGGATGGGGCATCCGTGTACTATGGACACATTCTTGTTTTATATAATATATACGTGACAATTGCTATTCATATGAAAAGTACTAAACATAAAAAAAACCGGAACCAGTCCCATATTGATTCCGAATTCTCGATTTTGATAATTAAAACTATATTATTTTAAAACTACATTTTACAAAAATCTGTTACATCTAAAATGAGTAAAGTAACGCGTATTGGTAATAAATTATAGGCAACAATAGTTTACCGATATCATAATCTCATGAATTTATTAAGATTATGCAATTTTTTTTTATGTTAGTGGATCGCATGAACTGGAAAATGAACGAAACAGATAAAGCGTCTGCTGGGAATGTGCACGCATTCCATCACACGCAATGAGATTCCAGACTCAGTCAAAATTTCACAATAAAACAAAACAACACAATCGGTACAGAGCATTCGCGAATAATAAAATTGAAGAGAAAAAGATAAACATAAATATTGTAAATTACTTTCAGAATCACATGGTTTATGATAATAATATACAAGCTATATCTGTAAAATGCCTTACATGATTGCGGCTTTTTCTGTTTCCCTTTTTGGAAAATTACTTTTTGTCGTAATTTCTGATTGCTGATCTGAAAAAGAGTCAGTTGATTAAAAATATATCTTACTTGTAAATCTAATACTTTTTACATTGAAAGATATTGGTTACATCATAACATTTCACAAAGATGTAATTTTCAGGTTGGAAGATTGAACATCATGGTGACTCCCTGCACATTATGAATTGCTAGTACGTCATTTCACTGTATTGTTTGCTTTGGGAATGCATATGATCGAGTTTCACCTACTTTATAGATTGTAAAGAACAGACATTTGGGAACGGATCCCAATGTGTATTTTTTTTAATGGCCTGATCTATAAATGTATAACGATAGTATTTATGCATGGTGCAAGAAAGACAACTGAAAACACAGATAATAATTATAACCAGCCATCTTAGACATATTGTTATCCTCGTAATGATTGTGATCTTTTAGATGTTATTATTTCATTTCATTATTGAGTTTATTTAGAATACATACTTCATTTAGGTACTGAAATGACTCTGATAAAAGATATTCATACGTATGCAATTCAAATAAGGTTGTGTTGGAAAATACTAATACAAATACTAATTTTTGACAGAAATGATTCAAAGGAAAATATTTTATTATACAGAAGACAATCTGAATAGCTTTTTTAACCAATTAAGTAGGTTTGTAAGCTGTTGACAGATATTGTGATCAACATGGGTTAACAAAATTTAAAGCAGATACGCTAACAAGTGTACTTGCATGTTCTCATCCAAATGCAACTGCAGTTTTCAAAATCTGGGTTACAGTATGTGCCATTCTTTGATTCTTTCAGAAACGCGTAACCATCCATACAAAAGCACAGATTGTTTTCCGTAGAATGGTTACGAAAAAGTGTGACTTGTCCCTTTTCGGTGCAAAGGGTTTTTTCTCTGGAACATTTGAATACGGATATGTTGTTTGATTTGTAGGAATAATCTTGATACCTTCTGGATGCACATGGGACTGACGTAATTTTCTTGTATTTCGGAGACCACACAGGGAATGTTCCTTTAAAAAGATGATGATGATTATATGCAGGTAAATTATGTGAGATACAAATTGAAAAATATATTCTCATTTGGTTGTGGCCTGTTATTTATTTCTTGCATAACTACATATTTTCTCATATAACACTGGGAGTGTGAATAGAAAAAATTGATACGAAAATTTTCTTTAATTTAAATGATTAGCTTATTGAGTATCACAAGACGTGTTTACGAAATTTCCATTTGCTATTCGTTTTGTCATTGACGACTTTCGAAGATTAAGACGATGTACATTTTGTCCATGGCAACATACATCTATGTGGTTTCTTCAATGATATACTAAATACTCCCACATTTTACGTGACAATCTTCTTTTTGATAAATCTTATTACGTTCTGGTACGTACAAAAGGTATTAAAATGTTTTATGTTTTAAACGTTTGACACTTGAAACTTGAAAAGGACATATGACGACATACTGAAATGACCAAAAAACTAGATCAACACTAATAAAAGTATCACATAGGAAAAATATGTCCAGCTTTTATATGTCACCCTAGTTATCGAGACTGTCAGATAACTACTGTTGTACTGCCATATACTATATGAAACCAGTACAACAATTGTATTCCATGTGGCTTTGTTTTGTTTGTTGTGTTTTTTGCACGACACGAAAAATGTGCCGCTATTGTGACTCTATTTTAGTCTATAGTTATCCTTCTCGCTAGGAAAAATATTTTTCACCAATTAACTCCTCACGTATGTTGACTGTCCCCTCTTTGGTTTACTCTATTTCTTTAGTCTCACGGATGAACTTATACATAATTCCTCAATTTTTAAAGTTTGAACGGATTGCAAATTGAACACTGAGAATACGACTTCTGGGCCTGTCATATAATGATGGATTACCATGAATGACTTCGATTCCAAGACATAATCTTAAACTTGAACTTGCTTTTCAACATGTGTTTTTGTTATTGTTGAAAGCTGCTCTTGTCATTTATTTAATATGTATATCATTTTCATAAAACACTACTTAATGAAGCATGAACTACATTTGAAGCTTCGAAAATAATTCAATTTATATTATCTTACCTTTCACAAACCATTTTGGCCTTTTGCAGATACGTATAACAGCATTGAAGTATGGTAGTACAGGTAAGCAGTGGAAGTGTTCTTTGTTTTCAGGACAAGTCAGTTCTGCTTCAATGTCAAATTGTTTACCAAACGGACATTTGGAAAAAGTTTTCTTGGCAAAGGTTTTATCCTGGAGTAAAGATTGAAAATCTATGTATGTAATAGTCATGGAAATTGATATTCTTATTGTATTGTAAGTTTCTGTGTGTGTTGCATTTAAGTGTTTCTGTTGTGTCGTTGTTCTCTTATATTTGATGTGTTTCCCACAGTTTTAGTTTGTAACTGGATTTGTTATTTCTCAATCGATTATGAATTTGAACAGCGGTATAAAGTTACTACTGTTACCTTAATTTATACTTATAACGCGTATGAAGAATCCATGTATTTATATGAGAAGAGAGAGAGGGAGAGAGATATAAGAAAAAATGTATCCTATGAATACTACATACAGGATGTATTACATTATACTTACGAATAATGCCGGTGCAAAGATCCATAATAAAATGAAAACAGTAGCCCAGTTCATTTTCTATCTTTATCCTGAAAAAAAAACAATGAAAAAGAAATGATTTCCACGTGAAAAGAAATGTTAAGTTTTAATTTAAATGATAACTCTTTCAGGCTGTTGAACAATTTTTATCCACGTTTAAATAGTTGTATTTAGAAAAGTACCCTGATTAGAGAGAAAAGAAAAATTCAATGATAATCATACCGCTTTAACTTTCAAAATTGTTATTAGATAGTTACCATATAATACACATTTACATGGTCTATGCATTTCAGTATTTCAATTACTATTAATTTAACATGAATACAGATAAATTAGATTTTAAGTGTTGCATTTGTTCTTTTCAGGCTGTTTCATGACGAAAAAAAATCTATCATATAATGTATTCTTTATCTTCTCTTGAATATGCATATCTTCATTATAAACAAACAGTTTGTGCGGGGTATTTAAACTTATATTTCTTCAATACTTCATTTGCGTTAACCAATATATTCAACTGTTTGTCTATATTTAAACTCAGTGATCAATGAACTACATAATATATTTACTTCCCGTTTTCATTTAGTCTTGATAAAAATCTAATCATTTGCATATGATTAAAAACAATCAACTAAAAATACAAAATTGCAGTTTCTGAGATATTTCCATTTTACCATATGGACGGTTTTTATTTTTGGAATTATTTTTATCATGTCATTGATCAATAGAAAAAAAAAACCAGAATAATTCACAAATATATTTTTTTAGAAATGATCATATGACAAATCTATTTGCGTTAACCAACTTTATGATAAATCTATACCATAGGAAATACTTTGCGTTAACCAACTTTATGATAAATATATACCATTTGAAAAATTTTGCGTTAACCAACTTTATGATAAATATATACCATTGGAAACATTTTGCGTTAACCAACTTTATGATAAAACCAAAATGATATAGCTTGAGATAATTATTATCAACTGTGCGTGTTTTAAACCGAAAGATGTCATATTCAATCGTGTTAGTCTGATGCAGCAAATACTTCATCATCAGTTATGTAGCAGTTACTGTGCTTTTACAATTTACGAATATTATAGTCAAGTTGTTTAAAGAAATATATATTCATTTACTATATTAATTAAAAATTACCCGAAAAAAACCAAAACCCAACAATATACAAACAAAGACGGAAACAGGAAACATGTGGTTGGGTTAGAGTTTAAGGTGATCACAATCCCTCCTTTTCCCTTTCCAGACAAGACCAGCACAGTCCACCCGCTTATCAACAGGACTACTGACACAAACTATGATCAATGTTTCCCTTTATCGTCAATTTGACAAAGACAAAATTATATAGTAGCTTACAATATATCACGTGGCACATATTTATATATTATTGCGTTAACCAACTGATACTAAAAAAAAGTAATATTATTTCGTACTTTATTTGGTCATTTTAACTTTTTTGGATTCGAGCGGCACTGATTAGTCTTTTGTAGACGAAACGCGCGTCTGGCGTGAATACAAAATGTAATACTGGTATCTATGATGAGTCTATTACAACAACTGGGTCGATGCCACTGCTGGTGGAGTTTTAATTCAAAAAGCAACCAACAGAATAAAAGGATCTTTCATTTAAAACAAAATTTTCAAAATTAAACTAAGCATTGAAAATATCATACTTTGCACAACAAAACTATTCTCATCTTTGAGAATTACCAAAATTGCAGTATCAAAATCAAAATGTTATTATAGGCAAAGTAAATTAATTCAATTTACAATATTTGACAAATATCAAATATTATCCTTAATAGGAAAAAACAATATCATATTCTAAGAGCAATGTCTTACCTTAGTATTCAAGCTAATAATGAATAGAGACTACAATAACATACAATAAAACACGTGTCGTATGACGTATGAGTTTGCGTTAACCAAATTCATGTTACCCAACAAGTATTGAATGATAACACAAAACTTTGTCTTAACCAAATTGTTATTAATAAAAACTACATTTTTGTTTTCAAAATTGATAATTATATTTTAATCATGTTTTAATAATAAAAATAAACATTAATGAAGCTGCACCACTTGCTTTCATGTTTAGTGAATAATAAGCCTGTATTGTAGATACACCGGAGAGTTAAAAGACAAACAAGGATAATACACAATGGGAATGCCTTTGTGACAAATAGAACAAAGTACGACTTATAACATTACAAAAAAACTAGCGAATAATTGAATATAACTTTTTAAAATGTTCATGTTACAAATGTTACTTGCGTTAACCAACTATATGAGAAATATATATCGTAGAAAAAACTTTGCACTCACTCTAGATAAACAAAACTTTACAATTTCAGAACAATGTCTTACTTTAATAGTCAAGCGTTAAATGAACAGAGACTACAATAATATACACTAGCACACGTGTCACATGACTTATACATTTGCGTTAACCAAATTCATGTAACCCAACAAATATTGAATGATAAACCCAAAACTTTGCCTTAACCAAATTGTTATTAATAAAAACTACATTTTCTTTTTAAAATAGATATATATCTTAATTATGTTAATAATAAAAGATAACAGTACTGAAACCGCATCCCTTGCTTTCCTGTTTTGGTGAATTATAAGCCTTTTTCTTGTAGATTCAAGTGAGAGTTAAATAACAAATAAGGATATTAAACAATGTATATGCCTTTGTAACATTTACCTCAGAAGAAGTAATCAAATTCGTTTACCTCTATTGATGCATACAGGGAATAAAAAAAAAGGAAATATAAGTATCATGCAAAAAGTAAAATCACAAAAATACTGAACTTAGATGAAGATCAATTGGGAAAGTCCATAATCACATGGCAAAATCAAATAACAAAAGTGACTTCAAGAAAAAAGACTACTGAACAATCTGAACTATCGTTGTGTACATATTGCACGCATTTAATTTTCTATTCAGCTGAGTATGATTTTTGTCAACAGAAAGATGGAGCTAGTGGATATTTATATGTATAACATTCCGATGAAGCGGACATTATACCAAAATAACGATTGTCTTATTCTTCTGTAGACATATGTATGTGACTTTGTGGTACAGTTTGTGTATATACCGTTTTGTATTGTATTGTCCGTCTTGATAGAAAGAAGACAGTTTTTGCTCCCTTATCATCATGTGTTACATAATGAAATTGTCGTTCGTGTTTAAGATTTATGTAGAAATCATGTGACAAAAGAAACGTAAAATTATGCACATAAACGAAAAGAAAGGGTATTTTGTGATAAATGACAAATTCATTTCAAGCCTTTTCAATTTCAAAGGTGTATAGTTTTCGGTGTTTTTTTTTTTTTTTTGTTATCTCATATTCAGAATATGAATATAGCCTTAAATATGGAGAAAACACTAACATCTCCTTGCAAATTGTCCTAAGTTCTGGTTAAAGAGGATGTCATTTCTATCACGATACAATTGTGCAACAAAAATCAAATTTTCATCGAAAAAATCACAACAAAAAACTTTGACATATTCACTAATTACGATCAACAAACACAAGCAACTTCGAAAACAAATACAAACTGGAAAAAAAATTACACTCATATTTCCTTGTTGAAATGGATTATCATCAGAATATTATACAACACTTACATTATCTGCTCTGCATGCGAAATCTTTTATGATGTCTATACATACAAGGACATCATTTGGTTAACGAGGTCTAAGTCCATTGATCTATGTTTGTACGAATTTTTATATAGAGGCAACAGTAGTATACCGCTGTTCAAACTCATAAATCCATGGACAAAAACAAAATCGAGGTAACAAACTAAAACTGAGGGAAACGTATTAAATATAAGAGGAGAACAACGACACAACTCTACAATGTAACACACAAAGAAACGGACCAAGCATCAGACAAAATCCCACGAGAATAACAAATATAACATCAAAACCAAATACATGAATTTGGGATAGACAAGTACCGTGACACGTCTTATCACAATGTGAATTTACACTCAAAAATAAGAGAAAACAAACGACGCAACGTTAAAATGTAACACACACATAAATGAACTATAATATAACAATGGCCATATTCCTGACTTGGTACAGGACATTTTTAAAAGAAAAATGGAGGGTTGAACCTGGTTTTGTGTCATGCCAAACCTCCCTCTTTTATAGCCATGTGAAATAATAATACATATGTCTGTTTACCATGAAACCTGACATTTGCAACAAATTTTGTAGGTATTTTCTATTACCCATATTGTGTTATCATTTAATATTTTTCAGCAATTGTCAACGAATAAAAGAAAGCCGACTTTGTGTACCCTTTGAATTTAACTGATATACAAAAAAAGCTGTTTCTTTAAATCTGATACATTTAGTAAAAATGAACAAAAGATGGAAGTATGATTTTTCATAAGATTCCCTTGAATATTTTATATATGCATATCGATCAGCTTGAATTATGGATTGTTTTAAAAAATTCACAATTTAACTTATCATTCTACAACACTTAACAATATTAAGCTGTATCATTTCAAAACTGTTGAATAAACATCAATTTTGACCTGCAACATGTGGAAGTGCCTGGTCCAAGTCCAAGGAATTTCGTTTATACTACAACAACAATAGTTTACCACTGTTCAATAGTCATAATTCGACCAAACAAAAACAAATCCGGGTATTTGTTTCATAGATGACATTGATATGTTTCAAATATTGTAACCACCATGTCATCCTCCATTCCTTGAATGTGGTATCACTTGATTAGAATCATCACTGAATATAAAGAGCACAGTTAATGCCACATGTGGATCAAGACTCGCTTATTTTCTAGCACCTACGATCACCCTCGTTTTTGGTGTGGTTTTTGAATGCTCAGTCTTTAACTTTCTATTATTATTTTGCAGAATGTGCTTTTTGTCTCGATAGTTTTTCTTTTTATTTATTGCTTCGATTTATGAGTTTGAATATCCCTTTGGTATCTTTCACCTCTCTTGCAGATTCAGAGCTTGTTTGATAAGATATACACTTTCCTGTTTGTTTGTTTTTTTATTTAATATGAATGCTCTCTTTTTATTTCTATCACATTATCCCACATCTTTATATTATTTGAGTAATAATTGATACATATGCAATATGAAACGTCACTACAAATGCATGCACAAAAAAAACTGAAATCGTTGCTAACGTCTACGTCATTTGGAAACTTGTTTTGTTCGCAATCATACAAAATTTCCTTATTTATCACATTATCATTTCGTATTTCACGAGGATAAGCTATTGAGGAAAAATTGAAATCAAAATTCAAGTTAGATATGTAAAATCCTATCTTATAAACAACCAAATCAGTAACAATAACTCTTACATTATTAGATTGTAATGTACAATTGATCAAGGACATGTAGTCAATTTTTTTTCTTTTTCTTTTTTTATCTAAATGATCAATTGAATACTGAGTACTGCAACAAAAACTGCATTTCCAGAAGCCTACCTTCAACTTGCGAGTTTTAAGAAAAAGGACATCGCATATTGTTTTACTTTATTCTTATTTCTGACGGTTCTCACCATCGAAGAAATTAATATTACATAAATATATCCTACTAATATAATAATTTCAGCAATTTATATTTATTACAATAATGCAATTATCTACAATTTTAGACCAAAGTAAACAATTACAAAAAAATTACAAATAAGAATTACGTAGTAATTAATCCTATAAACATCAATGACTTTATACAAATGATCATGTGATCATGATTGTTATTTGCGATAACCAATTGATAGATAAAAACATACCGGTATACCGTAAGAGAATTTTGCGTTAACCAATATTACTTTTTAATGGCTCGAAACATATTAAGTTAACTTAAGTTGTAAGGTGTCATATTTTTCTTAAATTAATTTCATAAATGACCATTATGTTTAGGAATATATACTACTAAGTATTCGGTAAATATGGAATTACACAATATAGTATGATAAAATGAAAAAGCCTAATTACAAATCTTAAAGATTAACATGATACGGTTAAGAGGAATTTGATGGGCGGTGGATAACGCGCATCATGGTACGACAATTTCTTTGGAAGGATAGACATGGGCACACAGTACATCCATCCTTTGGGGTAGTGTATAATAAAGATATACAACAACTAGAATCAATTGGTTTAGACAGAATGAAAGCAGTTTAACGTTTTTCACAGTTAGACGTCAACCGAACGACAATATAATTTAAAAAAAACCACAATCATCGAGAGCAGCATACAATCTTTTACAACAGAAATGTGTCTACATGTAATTCACATACATCGCTACGGGAAATTCATCATTAAACAAAATCAAATTTCAAAATCTAATTACTTGCCTGACATGATATCGATAAGATTAATCATTAGAGTTTAAACATATCTAAATTTAACTCACGCCAAAAGTGAAGAGCAATCATGTCTCTCCTAAGACGTCAATTTTTCAAGTAAGAAACTATAGAGTGAATACGATAAATCACGTGGTACACGACGTATGCATTTGTGTTAACCAACTTCATATAACTTCATATAACTCCTCTCAATCTTTTTAATTATATACACCTCGCCTAAAGTTAAGCAACACCTGATAAATTTCCAGAATCGTTGTTTACTGAATTAACTAATCGATATATCGGTACAATGAACTGAATTTGTGTTTTATAAGATAAAATATAGAACGTTAATTGTCAGTAGCGAGTGTATTCTGCACGATTTCGGAAAAGGTCATTCACACGACGTCTCATGCTTTGACCTAAGTGTCGTAATGTTCTAGCAGGAATTCTTCGTCATTCTTCAATCAAGGCTGCTCGTATTTCATGTTAATTCTTACTAGCTGGAACCCTGTTGTTGATTTTTCGACCAATATCATCTCAAGCATGCTCAATGAGAATCATATCCGATGAAATGGGTGGCCAAGGAATGGTGCCAATTGCTTTTTGACGTAAATAATATGAAACAGTTCGTGCTCTTTGTGGCTTAGCATTATCGTAAATGAAAGTTGGTCTAGTTGTAATATTGTGATTGTCAAAATGTGACACAACGATATCCCGGATGATGTTATCGCGATATCGTGAAACCTCTAACATAAAACGCTGTAGTTCCAAGGATGTGGTGTTTCCTGTATGGTGTATTTCGCTGACGCCATACGCACATGCGCTTATAAATATGATGTAGTCAGCAATGGTCTTTTGATTGGTCTACGGGCACGTACATTAGCACAATTTAGTCTGCCATAAACAGTTACATTTCATTGCACGAATTTTGCAAGGAAAAAATTTCTATCTAGCTTAAGAAAATCCATTTTATAAGGTACCAAGGAATAGAATTTATACTTGAATACTTTCCTATCGATTAACAATAGATTAACGAAATATTTGGAAACAAAACAGTTTCATATTTAATTTATTAAAAAATAGAAGCAAAACAATTTAGGTGTTGTTTAACTTTTGGCGAGGTGAATATAACACAATCGTTTCTTAAACAAATTAATAATTAAATAATTGATTTATGTTTGTTTACCGTTCAGTGGCAAATATTTCATGCATATTCTGGTCGAGTTATTAAATGAAAGACGGCAGTATGAAAAATCAAATCTAAAAGAGATGATAGAATATTTTTGATTTCTTTTGAGGCTTATTTTGAACGATGAGTTACGAATGGAAATATACATATATAGTTCCCAGTTTCTTGAAGAAGAAATAAAATCAGCTGAAAAATTTGTACTATTTCAAACTTGAATGCATTTTGCTATTGTAATATTCTTTTCTAGTTGATACATGCAATACTAACTATTTTAGTATTCAAAATCTGTTTAGCCTCTGGACTGTTCCACGGACAATTTTCGTGTATTGAATTGAATGTTGGTGAAACTCGACAAACTTTGGGTAAAAGGATGAATAAACACCGGTCTGAAAATAAATATCTTCAACTCAGGGTTCTTTATAACCATATTATCAACATCAATTTGACATTTGCGGTAATCTCAGTACCAGAATCTACGACTAAGGAGACCATCTGAATTTTGAAATTATTAATTTCCCCCACCTTAGTAGCAAACTACTAGCTTCACCTAGCCTGCTTATGGTAATAGTTATTTAAGGTACCAGGGTTATAATTTAGTACGTCACACGCGCGTTTCGTCTACACAAGACTCATCAGTGACGCTCATATCAAAATATCTATAAAGCCAAACAAGGACAAAGTTGAAGAGCATTGAGGATCAAAATTCCCAAAAGTTGTGTCAAATACGGCTAAGGTAGTAATCTATGCCTGGGATAAGAAATCTTTTGTTTTTCGAAAAATTCAAAGTTTTGTAAACAGGAAATTTATAAAAATGACCACATTATTGATATTCATGTCAACACCGAAGTGTTGACTACTGGGCTGGTGATACCCTCGGGGACGAAACGTCCACCAGCAGTGGCATCGACCCAGTGGTGTAAATAGTTATCAAAGGTTTCAGGATTATAATTTAGTACGCCAGACGAGCGTTTCGTCTACACAAGACTCATCAGTGACGCTCATATCAAAATATTTATGAGGCCAAACAAGTACAAAGTTGAAAAATGTTTCCCAACTCATTCGATATGCAAGAACTTGCAGCTAATGCAATGAGTTTGTAAAACGTCACCAGTGTCTGCGTAGAACGTTGATGAACCAGGGGTATGTCAAAGAACTTCTTTTCGTCTAAAACGGTCATCAGAAGATACCAATACCTTATTGATAAATATTCCGAACAACTTCACAAATGATACACGATGGTCTTAAAGTATAAATTCTAGGAACTGATGTTTTCATCATCTCAATAACGTTTAAATTTTTTTGTATTCTTGTCTTTTGTATTTTTCCAATGTGCTTTGTATATATGCTTTTTTGTTTTTCATTGTTACATATATTTTTTTTTTATAGTTATTGAGATTTAAACACAATATTGACTGCTGTACCCCTTTTTTGACATTTGTACTTATTATTTCTGATTGTTTTGTCCACAAATCGTTTCAATATAATGGAATTTTATAAGACTTTATACAAGTGAGAGGTTTAGTAAGTTAAATCCAACATTTTCTACATAGAAAAATGACTGTACCAAGTCAGGAATATGGAAGTTGTTGTCCATTCGTTTGATGTGTCTGAGATTTTGATCTGCCATATGCTTAGGAACTAGATACTGCAAGTATAGACGAATTGATGACTTGCTTTGACGTGTTTGAAGGTCTGTCTGCAATGTAAAACTATATGTCTTAATTGGGCTATATATATTTTTGTATTTATATCTACTACCAGCTCTAATTGTATAATGTGAATTCATGTAAAATAATGCATTGATTAATAATAACTTCCCATTTAGGTGTTGTTTGATTTTTTAATAGATATTTTTTTCTTCTTAAAGGTAGATGTGATTGGCAGTCTTAAGGTGCAAAAACGACTCAATACTGCAATTTTTTCACAAATGTCCAAGAAACCTACAAAGAAAATAAAGAAATACATGTGTGAAACAAAACAATATTACTGCGAGACAGAATGATTTATATATTTATGTGTGCTTGTTAACTTTTTGAATATAAATGTTTCATGTATGTTATTTATATCTTCTCTGTTTTAAGTAGGAAAGACATATACGTAATTATACAGACTTTGATAAACAATAACCTGTCATATTTTGTGATAACGAATGTAGGTACACGTCACTGAGAAAGCAACTAAAAGAAAAAAAATATCATATATGTTGTTGTCAACATACATTCTTAATCGATGGACTAGTGACTTTTTTTATTGCAATCTTTTACTGTCACTCAACACGCTAATTATGCCATGTTTTAATCCTTAAATTTTAATTGCAAAGAATGAAAATACTTAAAATGTAGTTAACATCATATTATAGTGAACGGACACTTCCATGCATCAAGAACATTTAAAATCAAATTGATGCTCAAGGTCTGCTATGGTATAAACGAGAAATAAAAACATCGATACTGGGGCGGGGATGCACATATCTCGATTTTTGACAGGTTCATATCTTCTAAAAAAGCAAACCAACTTACCAATGCCAATATATCAAACTTGAAGTCATTGACAAAGATGAAAAACACAAAACAGTTGTACAAGTTATTACTAAAATCTTAATCCAATTCACCTGCTGTATATCTGAAACTTAAAAAAATTTTAGTTTAATTTGATTTGGTGTAGGTTAGTTAGCATTGCTTACTTTTTACTTGGTAATTTTTTGTATTCTTTGTCTTTCATTTGTGCTAATGAGCGTTGTCTATATGTGTTTCAAATTTATAGAGATGAAGATTATAACACAATGTTGACTGCTGTATCCAAAATTTGACATTTGTACCTATTGTGTCAGTGTGTTTTGTTTACAAGTCGTTGTCAATATACTTAAGATTTAATTGATGCAAGCTATACTTTATTGCAGTATAAACATGGGTAGGCACTATATTAGTGATTATTTTTGCCCGAATGATAGTGAGGGCTAAAATAACACGAATATAATGCCTACCCATGTTAAAACTACAATAAAGTACAGCTTGCATCAGTTATTTCGATTCTGAATAGGACAGTTAAGGTAATTTCTATGTCCTATAAGTGTAAAAGTGTTTGTTTTGGCTCTTCCATGAACCTCTCTTTTTTGTTTGTAAAGAAGCAAACGGCTGGGACTGTGATTTTTCAGAGGGAGGAGTTTGAACAGCCAGCATGAACGGTTGTCGTATCTAGGTCAAATATGTCAATTTCGGAATGCAACACATTACAGTCATAATAAATGAATTAGTAACATCATGTGCACCATTTAAGAGTTTGAAAGTGTTTTAAAGTTAAGGAAATATATTAAGTGCATGATAATTTGATAAAATGCATTATTGTGAAGAAGTCAATATATGCATGTGCAAACAAATATTATTGGATTTAGAGCATGGGTTTGTTCACAAAGCGAAAGAAGCACGTCATATTAGAATAGAGTATTAAGCGACTGTCATACACGTGAGTGGGTTAGCTGGTCATAAGACCAGGTTTAATCTACCTTTTTCTACATAGGAAAATGTATGTACCAAGTTAGGAATATGACAGTAGGTATCCATTTGTATGATGTATTTGAGGTTATGATTTTGACATTTGATAAGGGAATTTTCGTTTTGAACGACTTTTTGTTCGTTTTTTTGTGATTTTACTTTTTATTTGTATAAATTGTTCTTTTCAAGAAGTCAAGTCGGATGTTTTAAATTTAAAAAATGTATATGAGGTTAGAAAAGGTTACTATAAAAATATTCAGAAAATAATAACCCTTCTTTCTTCTTTAAATTATTTAAGTGACTAATTACGTTCCTTTCAATTTATCAATTATTGATTCAGTGTAAAAGTGGATGATTTTATTCTATTTTGGTTATAATATATAATAAACTAGTTTATAAGTAACATGGTGTGTGTGCCCTTATATTATTTCAAGTTAAGAGTTTGCTTTCGCGAGCTTATTTTTAACATTGCTTTTAACATCATTTTTTAAAATTTTGTATTATCAATAACATGTATATCTTTTAACTGTTCATGCCCTATTTTTCTTTCCATTTCATAACATTTTCCTTAGGATAAAATAATTTGTAAATGATAAAAAAAATACTTAAAATGCTAAGCCTCTACTCTTTTAAATGTTAATATGTTCAAAGCAGTGCTCACGCATTGAGTCAACATCGGTAACTCAAACGTGTGCTGAAAATGATTTCAAAGAAACATCACCGAAGTTGTCGAGGCTTAAAGAAGATGCAAAAAAACGATAACGACGGAGCAGTTTCTCATTTCAAAGAATAAGTTCACAGAAAAGCAAGTTGATTTTAAAGAATGCATATGTGTAAAGCCTGAAATTTAAAAGCATGGAAAGTAGTCTCGGATCAAAATTCTTCTTTTATATTCAATTTATAGTTGAAAGATAATGGATACGTGTTTTACTTACATGTCGAATTCGAAGCATCATTTGATGAATTGAATATCCTTTTTTCTTGATCTATACATATGAATCAAAACAAACAACATTCTTAGCAGCATGACCACTTATGTTATGTCGTTAGAAATATATTTCATAAATGTAAACGACATCTTAAATGTTACCAGACAGTATTTGTATGCCTTTAAACATTTAACATAATTGAGGTAACGAATACACGCTTAATGCAAAACAACTACAAAAATAAATGTCTACTTCTCTGATTTTCAGATGGCAAAACACCATTAGAGTAAACCGCTTTTGCAGTCAATGCAAAAAGCGACAGATTGGAGACGTTTATCATTTTTTATTTGAATGCAATTTTTTTTTCATAAAAAACGACAATTATTACAAAGCATCAAAATACAGTTAAATTCTCTGAACTAATGTCAAATACAAGAAAACCAGTTCCGAAGAAATTTTGTTCTTTTATCACAAGTATAAATACTTGTCTTTGTACTCCTGGCTTGCATCAGTTTGTTACCTCCCTAACGTGTTAACAAACTGACCATGTCAACGACTTGATGTGTTGATAAATATTTAGCCTGATTTGCGAGCGAGTTAGACTTCATGGTTAATAAACTTTGACCAGTTCTTAAGTGTCCTCTTTGACGTTTAATTTTCAACTTTTCGTATTAATCTAGATCTGTTTGAAAGATTTCGAATCTTGCGTTAATCAAAAATTGTACACCATACCTGCGTTGCAATTAGGAAAAAGAGAATCACAAATGCATCCTACAACATTATTGCACCTGCAATATACAAATATTTGTGATAGGAACAACCATCACTATCTTTAGTGGTGCAGTTGAGTATTGCTGCTTTGAAAATAGTATTATGATAGTATGTATGTGATGGATGTTAAAAAATCACCTAGTCTTAAAATGTTTGAATTTCAACCATTTTACGAGTTTTAAAAATTGTCTCGTACCCTGAGTTGAATATAGACAGGAAGACCAATGGATACATTAAAAAGAAATAAGAAAGAAATACATCGATACATCAAAAAGTAAGGGAAAGCAAAGAGTATAGTTATTCACCATGAGTTGCAGAACGCGGCATATATATAACATCATAGGCGAACGAAAAAAGACAAGAAAACAACAAATTCAAATGAGCTATATCATAAATTGCAAGAGGAATACAAATTGAAAGCAAATGTCACAAGAAACATAATCATATCGTTATCTCTGATATATTCACAGCTTAAATGAAATGTTATAACTTTTTTTTTAATATTAACGTTTTATTAAATGTAAGATATGGGATAAAAAGTACTTCATTGTTTAAAAAGTTTGTTCTGCTTTAATTGTGTATTTGATGATATTTCTTGACACTTCATTACGTTTCGTTTACCAATCCCCCCTCCGCATGTACACAACCTATTTGTTTGAGAATCCAATTTAATAATAAATCTACCAACATCAACAGGTTTCCTTTCATTCAAAACAGCTTTCAGTAAAAGATTAGTCGCTATTATTACAGTAATTCACTGATTTGAATATCGTTCGATGTTTAGAATAATATTTGACCGAAGAAATTTTGAACAAGCTAAAGTCCGATGAAAAAAGATAACTTGAAGTTAAGATTTTCAACTCAATATTCGGATGATGCGCCTAGTAAGTGTGTTTTGCATACTTTCTAAAGTTTACCGTTTGTCATAGCTACAGTTACATTTGTACTGACATTCTATTCCATAATATTCTAAAGGACACGGAGTTTCACATTTTCCGTTAGATCCGATGAAGCCAGGTGGGCACACTGAAATAAATTATATGTAAAATAATTTTGGGTTCTTATATTTCATTATTGAAATTTAATAAAAACAACAGAATGTATTTCTACTAATGATAAATAATTGCATTCAAAGGGTAGACTGCTAAAAGATACATTGTACATTACTAACTTTATTATTTTGTAAGTCGAACGCATATGCAGTATCGACCCTGATCATGAATCTGCCAATATTTACAGTAGACTTAGTTTGTAGATGTATTTATTGTTGACAAATTTTGTTTTTACGCAAATTTTAATAATTTTGTTTATGACATCTATTTCATCCCATTAAAATATTTACTAAGAATAAGGTGGTTATTTCCATTTAATGGGATCACAAAGAGCATACCACAATATTGGACATCATTTTTTCAAAAAGCATAAAAAAAACAATTATCAAGTAATATACATACACAAAAAAAAAAAATATACAAATGTTAAAGATAAGGGTCACCCTAACTTAAAAAAAGAGATTTTAATAAATTGGCAATTCAGTGGGTATGTAACTTAACTGCAAATGCCACCAAGGCTCGGTGCTGCACAACACGATGGCCATTGATGCACATTACATAATGGAAATAGGGAATGTGTCAAAGAGACAACAACACGACCATAGAACAAACAACAGCAGAAGGTCACCAACAGGTTTTCAATGCAGCGAGAATTTCCTGCACCCGGAAGTGTCCTTCAGCTGACCCCAAACAAATATATATTTACTAGTTCAGTGATAATGAACGCCATACTAAACTCCAAATTTTACACAAGAAACTAAAATTTAAAATAATACAATACTAACAAAGGCCACAGGCTCCTGTCTTGGGACAGGCGCAAAAATGCGGCGAGGTTAAACATGTGTATCAGATCTCAACCCTCCCCCTATACATCTAGCCAAATATAGAAAAGTGAATAACAATACGCACATTAAAATTCAGTTCAAGAGAAGTCCGAGTCTAATGTCAGAAGATGTAACCAAAGAAAATAAACAAAATGACAATAATACATAAATAACAACAGACTACTAGCATTTAACTGACATGCCAGCTCCAGACTTCAATTAAACTGATTTAAAGATTATGTCTTCATCATATGAATATCAGGCACAATCCTTCGCGTTAGGGGTTTAGTATCATATTATCATAACATATATGAGAAGAACATAACCCGTGTCATGCCAACAACTGTTAAAAAAATGTGTTTAGTTCCGATGCAAAGACCCTATAAGTGAATCAATATTAACGCCAAAATATGCAATCTTTAATGACCTGACAACAGTATCGTAACTATATGCCTTCTTAATAAGTCATTGTTAGTATTAGCTTTATTTAAAGTAAGTTCAATAGGATAAATGTCTTTAGTATGCATACTGAAGTCGTCATTATTGAGAGCCAAAATATCATCCAAATATCGAAAAGTATTATTAAATTTGTGTATAAGATGTTGTTTTGATGGGTCTTTGCTGATTTTTGTCATAAATTGTAACTCATAGCAATACAAAAACAGGTCCGCAATAAGTGGCGCACAATTAGTCCCCATTTAGAATTCCGATAACCTGACGATATACCGAATCTTCAAAGCGAACAAAAATGTTACCTAGTAAAAATTCAAGGGCAGATGTCAAATTGACATAGTTTTTTTGTTTATTGCTACTAAAAATGACCTTAAAGAGTTTTCTGTAACAATATCAAGCTGTTTAAAAATGATAATCAACGTTTAGTAACCATTGATCTCAGTAGATTATTGGCTAAGTATAAATGTCTTAACCTTAATCATCTCTCTTATTGAATATATATTTTATCAAATGTAATGCTCTTGATTAAAAGTGGTCTTTATTTAATGTTTGCTTATCTTTGATCCAGGAACGCAAAATAAAGTGTTAGCGCATGAACATCGCAAATAAACTCATTATAGATACCAGAATTAAAAGATTGTTTTTGCGCACAAACGCGTGTTTCGTGACGCTCGAATATAAGTTTAAAAAAAGGCCAAATAAAGTACGAAGCTGAAGAGTAATGAGGACCAAATATTCCTGAAAGGTTTGCTAAATACCAAATACAGCAAAGGATTTTCTATTCCTGTGGTACAATAGTCTAAGTATTTCATTAGTTTAAAGTTTTGTCAACAGTTCATTTATAATTATGACTATATCAATGTAATTCATGTCAACACAGAAGTGCTGACTACTGGGCTGGTGATACCTTCGGAGAATAAAAACTCCGCCAGCAGTGTAATCGATCGAATGGCTGTAAATAAACTCATCCTAGATATCAGAATTGAAATTTTGTTTCTGAGCCAGACGCGCGTTTCGTCTACCAAAGACCATGTTTATAAAAATGGAATTTATTTTGATAATCATTAGAAAAACGTTGTTTTCCATAGTAACTCGTGGATTCAAGACTTTATAATTTAATAATCGAGCTAAGATAAATCCGATAATCTATTGATACCAATGTTAGAATCTGTATGTATGTGGATAGACAATAGTATTCGTTATATCAAATAATTTAAATTGAACAAAACTGCATTCACGCAGAAGTGTCGATATATATTGTTATGTAAATAAAGGCAACGGTAGTATACCGCTGTTCAAAATTCATAAATCGATAGAGAAAAAACCAAATCCGGGTTACAAACTAAAACTGAGGGAAACTTATCAAATATAAGAGAACTACGACACAACAGAGACACAAAACCGAAATGTAGCACACACAGAAACGAACTATAATGTAACAATTGCCATTTTCCTGACTTGGTACAGGGCATTTTATGAATAAATTGCAGTGTTAATTATAACAATAAAATTACAACATTACACGACAGGGTTGCAATAAATAAACAGATAAATGGGAGAAAATATAAGACAGAGATACAAACGAATAATAGCCGTCAAAAGGTAACAGGTTAAAAAATATTTTTATACGCCAGACGCGCGCTACGTCCACACAAAACTATGCTGAGATGTAAAAAATTTCAAAGCCATAACAACTACAAAGTTGAAGATCGCCGAGGACCAAAAGTTCCAAAACGTTGTAAGGCCAGGGTTATCCGCCTGGGACAAAAACATCAAGAATAATACATAGTTTTGCAAACATATTCCTGACTTTGTACAGGCATTTTCTAATGTAGAAAATGGTGGGTTAACAATTGACTAAACCTGGTCTTATAGCCTCTCACTTGGGAATGATCCTGTTTGTCTATGCTTAATAACATGCAAAAGACATTTTATTATTTGTAAGTCTAGATACTACCTGCCTAGAGCAGAGAAGCTTCATACATATTTTACATTCATCAGTTAAATCACACACAGTTATTCATATATTAATATTCCCGCCATCAAGTAAACAGATCATTTTCTATTTCAAAATCAAGACTTTAGTGGTGAAAGTGTGAGTTAATCTTTGAATGCATGTACTTTCAATAAGTTAGAAGCGATGTGCCTACACACCGTTTTCCAGCAATGTCATTTGATCTGTACCTGATAACACTATTATGTACCATGATCACATTATTGTTTAATCTTAGTTTAGGTGACGAAATACGCAATCAAGTGAAATTTCTACTTCACTCGGATTATCGTTAAATAATCCGATATCAAGGCCAACATTGTTTTGATAGTGCTATAGTTACAGAGCTTTCCTAATTAGTGATCAATCGTGACAAAGTGACAAACATCATGATGACATTGTATCAGGATCAGTACTGATTCCGTTAATTCTTCATTATAACAAGAAAAACACAAAATCTTTTTTTTTTTAGTGTTCCTCGGTTTAAAATGTAAAACCAAAATGCTTATGTTTATATACTTTATCAAACACATGTGAAAAACACAAAAATATTATGTTTTATTTTCATCATCAAGCGAAATGACTTCTCTCTGTACTTGTGAGAACAAAGGCCTTATTATGCTCAAAGAGAAATCACATTTCACCCATTGCTCTATCCGTTGTACGACCTAAAAACAACTGAAGTGAAACAAACTATGTATTCAAATTAGTTATAACAATCTGAATATTGTGAATAGTAATGGACCATGTATGAATTATTTGATTGATAAAAAAACAGCATTTTTACAGATGCTTACAAAAGCACACAGGGGCTTTTTGCAATAACAACTTAAGGTTAAAGGCTCGCTCTTAAAAAAATACTAAGTTCCTTCAAAAAGTGCATTTGTTGTTGAACTTATATAAGCCCTGTCTACCTATCATTATTGTTCCATTTCATAAAAAAAATCATACAAATATTGACGCAAAATTGGACATGATTAGATCGCATTTTCGCCTACATACCTTTGCAAATCCCATTCACTTCTTGATGGTTTCCACAGCAACTAGATGAACTATTATCACTCCTATAAAACATAACCGAGAAGAATGAACAGAACTTACTTTCGGGCAGCTTAATTATTAACATATCCGGATATAAACATTTATCTTACCTCCTATACATTTCCAGGAATATGATTGGTTAAAAGCGTCCGCGTGCAAACCGTGTATATTTGATATTATGTTAGTAGGGAGGCGGGGCTTATCTCATACACGGTTAGTAGTGGAGTTACGTCCCTTTATATTCCTTATTAGGTAAGAAGGGGGCGGGGCTTATTTCATACACGGTAAGTAATGGTGTTATGTCCCTTTATAAAAAACAAAACGGTACTGAGAAAAAATCTTAAAAGTTCCAACAGATGAAGAAATTGATGAAGTTAAGATTGAAACATTGTAGGATCAATGGAAGTATTTTCTTAGTGCTAACAGTATTGAAGACTTGCTCATTTTGAGAATCACTAGTCTTAATTTCATACGTTAAGATAGTCGGTAAGATAAATTCGTTACATAGTGTGCTAGTGACGTAATACGGTATATATGGGGTCAGTAAATTCCATATGGGGATTCGAGCTTCGCTCTCACCCCATATGGAATTTACTGACCCCATATATACCGTATTAGGTCACTAGCACACTATGTAACTAATAATATTATGACAATATTCTGGAAACTAACTCAACCGTCGTATGTGTTATACCACCAAATCATATGACGTCACTTCCGTTAACATACGAAAAAAGGTCGAAAAAAACATTCCTTGAATTTGACAGTTGTATGTAATAAATACTACAAAACATTGCAGTAAAACATTTCTGGGTCACAAACATATATCTGGGGTATTTCAAAGCACCACTTTTTTATTTTGTGTTTCTATAGAATATTTTGGAAACTTGAGGTTACATGGTTACTAAAGCTTTTGAAAAAATGGTGAAACTTGATCGGTTAACTTCCAGTGATGATTATTTTCTTATATGCAATGACATGTTATGGGAAATTTTATCAATAGTACTGTACAGGATAAATTTTTACTATGCCAAGTATTTTTTTTTATGTAAAGCAAAGATAAATTATGCACAATTTTTTTGAAAAGAGCAAATTTAACAGAGACTAATAGGGGAAATTCAATGATGGTTTTACACCTACATAATGTTTCGGCACAAACTAGTTTGGTAAAATATAATAATGATATATTCGGTTGAAAATCAAATCCCTGTCGTTTAAATGTACTTCGAGTCATGAATAAACAAATGGTTTTTTTCCCTGGTTTATTAAAGTTCATTATGCATTACGATTTCATTGTTATCGATTTTACTTAATCTCATGGTCACTATTTATCTTATATTTGTAATGCTGATAGCACTTACTGATCAGGTATTCTGCAAGTATTTATTCCACTGAGAACTAAAAGATGAACCGATAATAACAGTAAAAACATCCTTATATCTGAAATGCCTTATTATAAAAGAGTTTTTTTGTGGCAAATAATAATTTCTGTTTATAAAAGGAAATATTTCATATCGAAACGATAATGAATGACGTCATTGCTTACATAAAGATATATTTATATATGTGTGTTTGCGGAAACAATTCACAATTTTCACTATGATAAACGAGATAAATTGTCCAAGGAAGTACTTGTTTTAATGTACATTTGCATCAAAACATACAATTAACGATGTTATTTAAAAAAGCAGGTTAATTTCGTATTCAAATTTATGTTCATAAATATTACTTTATCTGATTAGTCTGTTTTTTGTGATATTCATTTGACGTGGCTCGGTACTTATACGTCGCGTCATTGTGTTATTGTAATATGCTAAATTTTTGTATTATTGTTTTTCATATTTGCTTATGTGCTTTGTGTATATGCCTTTTTGTGTTTCTTTGTTACATTTGATGTGGCTCTGTTCTTATACATATCGTCATTGTGTTATTTTGATATGGTAAATTCTTGTATTCTTGTCTTTCGTATTTACTAATATGCTTTGCCTTTATATTTTGTTCATACATCCTTCTCAATATAGTGGGATTAAATGCAACTGTTATAAAAGTGACAGGTTAAGCTAGCTATAAAACCAGGTTTAGTCCACCATTTTTTTATATAAGAAAATGCATGTACCAAGTCAGAAATATGGCAGTTGTTATGCAGTCGTTTGATGTGTTTGAGATTTAGATTTTGCCATTTGACAAGGGGTTTTCCTTTTTAAATTTCCTCGGCGTTCGGTATTTTTGTAAATTTACTTTTTATCGAAATCTCTATGCTCGTTAAAAAGAGAAAAATACAAATTTGTTTACAAAATAGTTACCCCTTTTACTTATTAATATCGGTGTTTATAAAAGCAAATATTTCACATAAAATACTTTGATAAATGGCATCAATTTATCTATAATACTAAAATTACGAGGTCAAATGTGTCAGCCGTCATCACGTAAAAACGACGAATCAAAGAATTCAGCTTTATATATAACTAATATAGTAGAAAGGTGTAGATTAAAAATTACACCACTCCAGGCCCTTTTGTTTTCCACGTAATTAATATTGCCAATAATTAAGAAGTTCCGGGTCGAGTCCGATACCGATACCAATACTATATTCACCTGTTACCTATTACCTTATCTGTACGTTCCGCATCTAACAGGTGCACCACCAAACGGTGTATTTAGGATTATGCTATATACACGGATCATAATCACAGGGTTGACACTACTAAATTCTTACCTATTGTAGTATTTTAATCAGTAAGACTTTCTAAGATAACAATACGAATACTAAAAATCTGGACTTAAAATAAGGTGCATATAGGAACCGTTTTCAATTTGTTAGCGGGCATGACATAAAACAGTGAATCAAATAATTCAACTTTATTTATAACTAGCATAGGACAATGCTGTTGATTAAAAAATACTCCATTCAAGGACCTTTTGTTGTCCAAATAATTAATATTACCAATAATTGATAAGTTCAAGTTCGACGGGTTCAAACAGAAAGATTTGAAAGCAGAGAAAACTGTGTATCTTATCATCGGCATGACTTTATCAGATAAAAAATAATACTAAAATAAGGCTTGCGCATAGTTATATACTTTAATTCAGTCACGGACCCGCGATATCACGGGTGTGTACAATAATAACATATTACATAACATATTACATAATACAGTAGCTTGGCCTAGAAAAGGGGTCAACTAAGCCAAGCCAAAAATGTCATCGTTAGCCAAAACAAATCACCTAGTATAAAAAAAAGAAGCAAAAACAAAAACAATCACATTTCTAAGTAAAGAAAAGGAGTTGAAAAGGGAGATGGAGGGAGGGAAATTGATAAAATCCCAAATAAAATCTTGTTTACATAAATATCGATCGTGTTGCTTATCAAGGATGTGTAAACTGTGACGTGTAGTGTAAATACTGACACACATTATCTAGTGCAGGGGCTCTCCAAAGGGAAAGGCAAATTAACTTAGAATAAAACTAAAGATTTCCGTCATCTGCATAAAATAAGTTATTAAAATAACTTGCCTATATGGATACATCTGTTGTAGGTTTGTCACTGACTCAGACGTACTTATAAATATAATTATTTTCTGTGACTGTATCTTACAATAATTTGTAGGATCCTTTACTATAGATAATTTAGCTGATTTGTAACAATAACATCTTCATGCCTTATATATCATGTACTGCAGTACGCCGCTAGATTAAAACTGACGTGGAAAGGTAACACACGGCCAGCGAAAGCTCTATTTTTAAGAGCCCAGGTGGTCGTGTGGTCTAGCGGGACGGCTGCAGTGCAGGCGATTTGGTGTCACGATATCACAGTAGCATGGGTTCGAATCCCGGCGAGGGAAGAACCAAAAATTTGCGAAAGCAAATTTACAGATCTAACATTGTTGGGTTGATGTTTAGACGAGTTATATATATATATATATATATATATAGCAAAAGTAAATAAACACGGTGTACAGAATGTATATAATAATATTTTTAAATTTGCAAACTACATTTCACATCAAATAATAACAGTTCGTTAAAATATTGTCACTAGCGCTTTCATGCCTTCTGGCAATCTTCAGGCGACGTTTTAACAATGTCCTTGACGACACTGCCGTTGGTAACGTTTATTACGTTACAATAACGATAAGGGGAGATAAATCAAACGTGTTTAAGTAGATCCGTTTAATTTTGGCTGAAAGTCCTTTATAAAGTGTGCTTCCTTTGCCAGTCTTTTATATTTGTTCGATTCGTTCATTTTATAGAACGGATATACGGTAAATTTTCCACTACTGCACGTTTCGAAATGTTCGCTCACATCTTGCATTCGTGTGGATGGATCTCGTATCTGTTGTCTGTGAACACGAACTCTTTGACAAATTGAGTTACCAGTCTGTCCGATGTACCATTCCTTGCAAGTGCTGCATACAATACAGTAAATAAGGTTTACCGTTTTGCAATTCATGTCTGCATTTGGAATAATGGTTTGGCCGTTTTTCAATGTTATTTGCGGGCCGGCTGCCATGTATTCACAAAGACCACATCTAGGGTCATTACATTTTGAAACGTTGTATTGTATTCCATTTGGGTCATAAAACTTAGCCCTTGTTAAAATATTTTTAAGATAATAAACGTTACCAACGGCAGTGTCGTCAAGGACATTGTTAAAACGTCGCCTGAAGATTGCCAGAAGGCATGAAAGCGCTAGTGACAATATTTTAACGAACTGTTATTATTTGATGTGAAATGTAGTTTGCAAATTTAAAAATATTATTATATATATATATATATGCTTAACATCAACCCAACAATGTTAGATCTGTAAATTTGCTTTCGCAAATTTTTGGTTCTTCCCTCGCCGGGATTCGAACCCATGCGACATATATATATATATATACAAAAAAGTTTCTTTTCAAGCGGTGTACAGAATTATATATTAAAAATTAAATACACAAAAAGAGTATTTAAATTTTGAATCATGCCACCCATCACATACAAAAAGAAACATTCCATATTGTATGGCAAGACGAGTATGTTCAATTGTATTAGATAAAACTCTTCGCAAAAGAAGGTTAGAAGAACTGAAGATGTATCTCTTACAGCAGAAATATCCATTAAAACTTATAGATGACAGTATCGAGAGGACAAATAAAATGTCTACAAATCAACTAAGGACACCGAAGGAACATACAACCGATGATGATATCCTCCCGTTTGTGACTACTCATGATCCGTCATTACCAAATGCCTTCAAGTTTATAAAATCGAATTTTCCGATTTTACATCAAAGTGAAACAATGAAAAATTTGGTAACAGAAGAATCGATCATTTATAGTAGAAGACAACCGAAAAATTTGAAACGCCAACTTACAAAAGCGCGATTTGATATAGTTAAGAAGATATCATCCGTACAAATTTGTGGCGATTCACGCTGTGGAGTATGTTCCAGAGACAATTATATTTACTTAGAAATAGGCAGTACGAAATATTTCAAAAACGGTAAGAAATTTACAGTAAACGCAAATATGACTTGCAAATCAGAAAATGTAATCTATTGTATAACATGTGTCAACTGTAAAGAAAACTACATCGGTCAAACAGGAAATAGTGTGTGTGAACGGGTCAGGATCCATAAACAGCAAATACGGCAACCCGAGTACAGACAAATTCCGTTGAGCGAACATTTAGATATTTGTGCGGGAGGAAAATTCAAATTTTTCCCGTTCTTCAAATGTACAGAACCAACAGAAGAATACCGTAAAGAACTAGAAAGAAAATTTATAAAAGTGTTTGACGCCAAGCTTAATGCTTAGTAGTTACATGAACAATAACGTTGCGTCATACTACTAATATTTTACGAACAATGACGTTACGTCATAATACTAATGTGTTCCCCATAACGACGTTCATAACGACGTTCATAGTCTTGAAAAGTCCCAAGATGGATGAAAGCGCTAGACAATGCTGCTTTTAAAACTCTTTTTGTGTATTTAATTTTTAATATATATATATATATATATATATATATATATATATATATATATATATATACAACTCGTCTAAACATCAACCCAACAATATATATATGTGCACATTTAATATGCAGCGCATTTGCGGGACATACAAAATGAACTTCGGTCAACCTTTTTACACCCAAATCAATTTATAAAAAGAAGCGTTCAATTCTTAACTGAACTACACAATATGAAAACGATTTTTTTTTACATGGAGTTTTCATATGAAGTTGCAAAATATAACTTATCAGATGTTTCATTTTTTATTTAAGCTGATTACGATGAGAAGATTTTAAGTATAACAATTAATAAAAAAAAAAAAAAAAAAGGAATGAAGTGCAAGTAAGACATATACAGCCTAGTCCAAAAGAAATATATTTATTATGAGTCTTAGTTTATATATATTTTATAGTCGTTATAAGCAATACGTTTGAATACAAGTTGTAACAACTTAGTCCTCTCTAAAATAATACAACATAAAAGATTTCAAGATGACAGCAATTGTATATTTTTAAAAGTACAATATGATGGATATATTCAATACATATCTTTTGTTTACACAGTAACAATTGAATACTAAAACATTAAAGATCTAGCAAAATTTATCAATACATCGTCTCGTCTCGTCCTTTTTCTAAAAAAAAAATCATAGTAAGAAATCATACCTTGTTGATAAATAGTCTGTATCAACTTCACAAATAATACGAGATAGAATTGAAGTACTGGTTCTATGTACTGAAGTTGTTACTTATTGTGCCTTTGACTTTTTGTATTCTTGTCTTTCTTTTTTGCTAATTTGCTTTTTCTATATGCCTTTTTGTTTTTCTTTGTTGGCGTATTGGTTTGTTTTTATAATGATTAAGATTAAAACACAATGTTGCCCGTTGTACCCCTATTTTTGACATTTTTACCGATTAATTTGCTGCGGGACTTTCCGTTCAGAATTTCCCTCGGACTCCAGGATTTTAGTTATTTAGGTCTTTCCACCTTTCCGTGTGGAAAGACCTATTGAATTTGTTCTGATTATTTTTTTTTCCTTCCGCCTAATTTTTTTCTTGCGGTGTAAAAAAGTTTCAAAAGATGTCGCTTAGTTTTTTTGTATATGATATCATACAGTCTATACGCTTTTGAAACTGACACTGTTTAACCGAACACTTTTCTTTGTAAGAGTTATCTCCCCAAACACTGTTTTTCTTGTTATCAGATCTCCTCCGCAACCGTAAAAGAAAGGGACAAATTTATTTTTTTCAAATTGCTCGTTATATCCTCTGGATGTTAGGTTTGATTTTGACCGAATATTTACGAAAACCCCGTATGAGAGTTATTTCCCCTAATGTATTGAAATAAGTAAAATAAATTTGGAACTGGAAAACCCTAAGTGATAGAGGCCTAGGGTCTTTTGATTTGAGGTCCTTGGTCCAAAAAATGAAAATGAGGTCAAGGTCAAAGGTCAAAGGTCAAGATTATGTTAACATTTTTGATTTTGGCTTGTTATCTCTTATTTTCAGAAATCATACAAGATATCGACCAAATATTTTCAGACAATTGTTAGTTGCGACATGTCGTTACACGTAAATTTTACTTAAGGTGAGAGGTACGTAAATGAACGCCTCTAGCGGAAAACGGGAAAATCGGCGTTTGTTGCTATGGGAGTTATCTCCCGTACACCAGAAAAAATATTTTCAAGATGTCGGAATATATTCCGCTTCGTCGGAATAATGGTCAATTTGGTGGCAGAGTATTGAATGCATCTCATCAAAATATAGCTAAAATTGAAGAATGAAAAATGAAATATCTTGTAACATTTAAACAGTGCTTTCCTCCCATGAAAATAAAAAAAAAATTGGCATGTCGTGATGGCCGAAGAGCGACTGAGTTTGGTTTACTGTCCTTTACTAACACTAGCTGACCAACTTAAAGCTTGCATATAAATTATGTTTCTACAAAACTGTTCAAAGTACAAAGAATGGATCTCGGAACTGTTTTGTTTATACCTTGGGGTAACTGTCCATACATGAACTTACTATACGCCGGTAATCGGCAAAGATCAGAGACTTAAAAAATCAGGAATGTTGATATGACGTGAAAACGAAATGTAGTATATATTGATAAGAATATCATAAACACGTGCATGCATTACACACGTCAACTCCCACAATAACAAATTAAAAGCTTACACTACATATTGTCATTTTATTTATTGAAATGCCAAAGCAAACTTTGTCACGGACATTCATTCATTTGCATTCAAAGAAATAAATTTTCCCAAAACAACTGTCAACGTGAGTGAAAACGGCTAGGACGTATTCAATCCTCGACACAAAAAAAGAGGTTAAATAAATACTAATATTTTTTAATTTGATATTCCTGTTATAACTGTTATATAACCATTTTCTCATATAAATGTAAACATAAATCTTTCTTTACAGTGCTTTCTTTCACGTCCGCGATATGGTCTATAAATAGAATTTGAAAATGAAAGTACTAGTGCTATTTTAAAACAAATAATTTATAGTAAAAAAGAACATTGAAAAGCAAAAGAGTTTAATTGCTTTCTGTGTGACATGAAATTTGTATAATATAATGTCGGAAATTACTTCAGATGGGTAAGCAAGAGAAAGTGACAATAAACTGATCTAAAGTTGAACGAGAATCGTAATGACTAAAGGTGATGGGGTCTCCCGCATGAACAAACGGGAACTCCGAAGTAAAACTGTTTTTCAAAATGAACGAAAATTTAAAAGAAATGAATACACGTTGCTTTTCAGTTAATTTGAATTGAATGGAACATTGTGTATTACAAGCTTCCAGCATGAAAAAGCGGCAGGGAAAAATATAGATCCGCTGATTGAAAATTACGGCTTTAGGGAGCTACCATTTGATTTTTATGGGGGGTGGGGGGGGGGGGGGGGGCTAGGATGGAATTTAGGTAAAAAAAAGTCAGGATAAACTAAAAAAAAAAAAGCAGGACCAAACAGAGTGAAAAATAAAAAGGCAGGACAGAGATTACAGCTAAAAAAAAATGCAGGACAAAATTTTTCATCCTAGCCCCACCATAAAAATCAAATGGTAGCTCCCTTACCGCCACTTCAAAAATAAAATAATTTATAGCAAAGTATAATATATATATATTATATATATTATACTGAAGATATAGAAATTTCTGCTTGCACCAATCAATTTATTTTAAATTGCGCAAAATTTCGGAATTACAGTTATTTCGATTTCAGTTTATACTGTTTATATACATGTGCAAATGCTGCTATAAAAAATTAGAATTAGAGTTATTATTTTTGCTTTACGTATTTCTTCTCAATTTTCGCAAAACTTGCCAAAAATTCTAAAGTACTAATAGGTATATTGTTGGCACAAATTACGAGGTCCTAAAGCTGTTGGCGATTTCCAATCTCTGCAACATCTAATACATAGTTTACGTTAAAATCTTCTATTCAGTACATTGTTAGCTTGATCATTACAGCTCACAAAATCTAGACTGGATACATTTATCTGAACGTCATATACTGTTCAAAGTCTATGTTGAACAATTTATAACAACACATAGCTGAGTGGGGGATAGAGCAGATTGGTATCCCGAGAAAACATTGTCAACCGCGGCGAAGCCGAATAACAAAAAAAAAAAAAAAAGATAAATAAGTTGGAATTTATATACATTTGTTTTTAGATATTCACATCTATGCACTGTCCGCACTATAATAACGGAACAAAACCAACGATGGAGAGAAAAGTAGGGATAATATGCAACAAACTTTGAAATATTCTTTTTGTTGGTCTTTTGCCTATTATTTACATTTATCCCACATCTCCTTTCATGTCATATTAAACACACTACTTATCCCACATCTCCTTTCATGTCATATTAAACACACTACTTATCCCACATCTCCTTTCATGTCATATTAAACACACTACTTAAGTTTGCAAATGACCAGTACTATTTGGATCGAAGTATATGTTCATGTTTATGTTGTGTTCTCGTGTTATTGAACCATAATTTTATATATTTTACATGCATGACATCCTGCAACTATCGGAGGATTAAAAGTTAAATGTTGTGATTTTTTTTATGCACACGCCGTAGCGGAGATTATTTTTAACACTTGTCCGTCTGTCCGTCCGTCGTACCGTCCAACATTGATTTTTGTTCTCTAACTTTAGTTTGCCTCAACCAAATGTTAGAAGACTTATACACAATGCTGATTACCAAAAATAATCACAGATCTAGTTTAAATTTTGGTGGCGTCACTTTTAAAGGTTTTTAGTAAATATATAAATATCACTTTATAACATTATATGCAAGCGGACGCATATGTGTCCTATGGACACATTTCCCCATTTATTTACCATTGTTTGTCTTTTGGCCGTTTTTTGTTTTTTTTCACAATACATTGTCAGTATGTTTTCGGTTTATAAGTTTCAATTTTCCGTTGTGCGATATATTTCGCCTCCAATATTGTGAAGCAGCAATATTGTGATCGAATATGTGAACATTGAATGTATCTCGTCATTCGGAGAATCTATTTTAATGCTAGATCTTTTGTCGTTTCTGTTCAATAAGTTTATAAACATATGTCCTTAAACATTGTGTTTTTAATATTTCCAAAAATATGTTATAAATACTTAGGACCTCGTATAATCACTGAAAAAACAATAATAGGTAATCGATCCTTTTTCCAGGCAGGATAATATGCTCTATAACGCATTTGAACAGCCAAACAAATTGTAATGAGGCAGTCGTTGTCTTTACAATTCTGCTGAAATAGCCTTGACGTTGCGTAATCCTTTCGGCGACGTCATGATTTTTCTCTCTTTTCCCGTCAACAACACCCTTTCAACGGCTGATATATGAAAAAGCAGTTCGGTAACCCCATGAAAATTATATATCAAAAGAAAGGAAAATAATACCTTAAAAACATTTGATTTTTATAGAAAATCGTAGGATTGGTTTAAACTGCAGAATAAATATAGGTTGAAATTTCTTATTTTTGGTTCAAATTTGACGTTATGTCTATGTACTTTATGTTGTTTCATTACCATTTTCAAATGCCTGGAACTCGGAAATTAGATCGGTGACCAACTTAAATTTTTCGATTTTTCATTATCTTTCAATAAGTTCTACGTGCATACAATTTCTTTTAAAAATCGCAGGACAAGCCATTTACGTACCTGTTACCTTAATTAAAAGGGTAGGTAACATTTAATGCAAGTTTTTCCCCCTTTTATATCTAATATTAGTTGTATGGTAATATAACTCATTAACAATATAAAGTAGAGGCCTAGAGTCTTTTGATTTGAGGACTTGGTTGATGACCTTGAAATTGAGCTCAAGGTCATAGGTAAATTTAACGTTCTAGATTTTGACCTTTGCTCTTTCCTCTTATGTATACATGATAAAGCCATGGGACTTTTTGCAAAAGGTTGCAAGCAATGTGATCTTGAAAAAGTCAACCGGAAGTGACCTTTTGTAAAACGGAAGTATCCAATTGTTGTACTAATTTAATGTAAAAGTATATATAAAACCATCTATTTTTGGAATCAGTGTCAAGAAAACTATCAAAACATACCGGAAGTAATATCTTTTAAACCGGAAGTAAAAAATGATCTCCCTTATTTATATCTTTTTGTAAAGAAACCATATATTTTTGGAATCAGCGTTCAATAAGCTGTAATTTGACGCTAAAATTGACATTTAAAACCGAATTTTAATATTTTCATATAAAAAAGATCCTTACTGGTGGAAAGACCATCAATGGTTCTCTGAACAATTGGTTTTTAATTTTCTTTTTTGTTTTGTTCACACATCGTTTTCAGTATTATGGGGTTTTATGCGACTGTCATACAAGTGAGTGTCGTAATTTTGTATGCAATATATATTTTCCATCCTATTTCAAATAAAGTAATATTCATATATAACGTCGCTGGGCTTCCAAAATGTCGTATATGACTTTTTTTGGCTAAAAATACTTTTTGACATAAATGATCATAAATGGTCTGGGCGGGAGGAAATCTTTGGTATTACAAAATAGCATACAGTTAGGCCAATCAAAACATTTGAAATAAGACATATTACAAAATTGCCAATGACAGTTGTTTGTAAATTTGCTTCCAACCCCAAGGGTGACTGGGGTATAGAAATATGGTCACTTGGTCTTCTCCCGACCGGCAGTAAAACGCTTGCCGAAGTGAGGCGTCCGTTTGGCTGTGCGGGATGTATCAAGTTCGCAGTCACGTCCGGTCAGAAGGGGGACGTTAAATCCGATGCCTCGCGTAAAGAGAGTGCCACGCTCTTTGCACGTTAAGAACCCTTGCAACAACTCTTTGAGGGGTCCGTAGGTGGCCTGTTGCAAGGCAAAATTTCTGTCCCTATCCTATATACCCTAATTTTCCAGTAGCAGTCCAAATTTCCCCGACCATCATCCTATATGGCCTCTATTACAACAACCTACCTATTGTATGTATTGTGAACTTGTTCTCGTCCTGAATATGCATGAAATATTTGCCAATGGACGTTAAGCAACCATCAATCAATCAATCAATAAATTTGCTTCCAAAATGTTGTATGAAAACTTAAAATTCGTTGTATAATGATTTTGGGAATAAAATAATTGTACATTTCTTTATTTCTATGAAAATAATTTAAGTTCGCAGATAATCAAGAAATGTCAAAGTTTTTATTTCACAGCTGTTTGCACAAATTTTCAACTTCACATACGACATTTTGGAAGCATGCATTTTGTCAGAATTTCCAAAGCCTGTTTGTAAAATTTTTTTTTTTTAAATTTGTTATTACAACATTTTGGAAGCCCAGCGACGATTAGTAGGTAACAAGAATTAAATGTCATTTCGCCCGATTTTAATTTTGAAATTTGTAGATGACTAGATGTGCCTAATATCTAACGGCAATAGATTCCATTCACGAATTAAGGAAGGGAAAATGATTTAGAAAATATGTCCCATCTACATCACGGTGCTCTGTAGTGAGAACGGTTTATGGTTTTATAATAATTATAATTTGCCTAAACAGAGACACATTCCGTGAGATAATCTAGAACATTATCATTATGTATTTTGTGAAATAAACATAATGAACGTCTATTTCTTCGAGAACTCAAAATTTCTCATCATGTTTCAAAAAGTAGTCATTCTTTGCTTGCAAATTGCGGAAGTTCATTAATAATTCGGGCTGCCTCAAGCTACAAGCGCTCAGTTCTTTCAGAACCTAAGCCATAGCTGGCATACATATTCTAAAAGTAGAAGGATATATTCGAGATATATCTTGTTCAGATCGTTTTTGTTCAGGATATATCTCAGTTTCGAGAAAACAAAAATCTGTTCAGCGGCACTACAGCAAATATCGTCTTTATGTACTGACCACTTGCAGTTATTAGAAAAATGTACAGCCAAATTTTTTGTGGCCATTTCAAATTACAGTAAAACCTGTGTAAACCGGCCACCTCTGGGACCGTCAAAAAGGGCCGGTTTAGGCAGCAGATGGCAGTTAGGTCCGCTGCTGTATGCCCTGAGGTAATCGGTGCCCTCAGGTAATCGTGGCAATAGTGCCCATATGCGTAGTAATAACATGATCTAAAAATAGAATAAACTAAAAATACATCATTGTACTTTCTATTTCGACTGACAGTATATGTGCGAAAAATAGGAGAAAACAGGAACACATACAATTTTTTACAATAAGTTACAACAAATAATTCACGAAAAAAAATCCAAATATTTGGTTTTTTGTGATCATTGCAACGTGAACAGATATTTATTTAGTGAAACGTAAATGACTTAAGGAAGAAAACACTTTTTGAATGGCGATTTAAACTTTTATAATAATAGTTGTCAAAAACTGGTTTCATAGAGATTTATGTAAATAAATGTATATACAATTATTTAAACTAACTATTACAGAATAAAAGTTATCCACACATGCCTAAGGCAGCAAACATTTGATTTTCGGGGGGGGGGGGGGGGGGGCTATGGATTTTTTGGAGACAGGTCGAAAACATTTTTTTCTTTCATTTCAAGCATTACATATAGTGGCAGAACAATTAGAAACAAACTTTAAAAAAAAACCATAGCCCCCCCCTGAAAATGAAATGATTGCTGCCTAAGTTTCGTGAATGTCCTGTTGAAACTTTGACTATCATTGTGTTTGGTAATATATGACACTTACATATGAACAGATTACGCATATATTGATTTTGGTTACTTCTTTTAAAGTAACATAAGTAGAAAATGATAACATTTAATAGATAGATTATTAAAATCAGTCCATCTTGTTCGACTGCATGAGGGGCAGTGGCGGATCCATCCATTTAAAAAAGGGGGGGTTCCCAATCCAGGACACAAGGAGGGGGTTCCAACTATATTTTTCCATTCAAATGCATTGATCTCCAAAAAAAAAGGGTTCCTATACCCAGAACACCCCTGGACCCGCCACTGTCCATTGTTCAACTACTAAATTGTCTGTTTTACTTACTAGTACACTTGTTACAATAAAAAAAACTGATAATAAATTGTTCAAATAAGGCTTTTGATAATAGTGGAATTAATTACTTTTGGAGTGTCAAAAACTCGTTGGAAGTACTTGATAAATTGCATGCATATATTGGTGATTCGAAATCTGTTCAAAGTTTTGATTTTTCTACCCTATATACCACTTTGCCTCATATTCTTATTAAGAAAAAAATCACATCCCTAATTAACTGGTCATTTAAAAAGTCGGAATGCGAGCACATATGTTCAAACTCTTTGCGATCATTTTTTAGTAGCAATAAACAAAAGAACTATGTCAAATGGACATGCTTTGATACTATTTATGCGCTTGAATTTTTATTTGATAACATTTTTGTTCGCTTTAGAGATTCCGTATATCGTCAAGTTATTGGAATTCCAATGGGGACTAACTGTGAACCAATTATTGCGGACCTGTTTTTGTATTGTTATGAGTTACAATTTATGACTTAAATTAGCAAAGACCCATCAAAACAATATTTGATACAAAAATTTAACAATACTTTTAAATATTTGGATGATATATTGGCTCTCAATAATAACGACTTCCGTATGTATATTAAAGAAATTTATCCTGTAGAACTTACTTTAATTAAAGCTAATGATAACAATGACCACTGCCCTTTCCTCGATCTTGATATCTATATCATAAACGGGAAGATTAATACAAAAATTGTTGATAAGAGAGATGTTTTTTCATTTCCTATTGTTAATTATCCATTTGTAGATGGTGACGTTCCCTTGTCATCATCTTATAGTGTTTATATATCTTAACTTGTACGATTCTTTCGTATATGTAACAACGTATTAGATTTTAGCGAGAGAAATTTATGTATTACTAAAAAATTATTACACCAGGGTTTTCGATATCACAAACTGGTCAAAACATTTACTAAATTTTGTCATCGGTATAAGGAAATAATTCGTAAATATAACTCAACATGCAGACATCTTATACGTTCAGGTACTAGTATTTCACATCCATTTTTTTTATGGAAATATGCTATATAAAGAAAAAAAATGTCAGTATTCTCCTCAGAAACTAACAAAACCTTTAAATAGACTTATTAAAAAGGGATATAGTTACGATACTGTTGTCAGGTCATTAAAGATTGCATATTTTGTCTTTAATATTGATTCACCGATAGAGTCTTTGAATCGGAACTAAACACATCTATTTCTAAAAAACAGTTGTTGGCATGACACGGTTATGTTCTTATATATTTTATGATAGTATGATACTAAACCCCTAACGGGAGGGATTGTGCCTGATATTCATATGATGAACACATAATCTTTCAATCAGTTTAATTGAGGTCTGGAGCTGGCATGTAAGTTAACTGCTAGTAGTCTGTTGTTATTTATGTACTATTGTCATTTTATTTATTTTCTTTTGTAACATCTTTTGACATTGGACTCGGACTTCTCTTGAACTGAATTATAATGTGCGTATTGTTATGCTTTTACTTTTCTACACTGGCTAGATGTATAGGGGGAGGGTTGAGATCTCATAAACATGTTTAACCCCGCCGCAATTTTGCGCATGTCCCAAGTCAGGAGCCTCTGGCCTTTGTTAGGCTTGTATGATTTTAAATTTTAGTTTCTTGTGTATAATTCGGAGTTTAGTATGACGTCCATTATCACTAAACTATTATGCATATTTTTAGGGGCCAGCTGAAGGACACCTACAGCTGCGGGAATTATCGCTACATTGGAGACCCATTGATTGCCTTCGGCTGTTGTCTGCTCTATGGTCGGGTGGTTGTCGCTTTGACATGTTCACCATTTCCTTTCTCAATTTTAATAACTATGTTTCTGATCTAATTTTGTATTCTATAAACGGCATCTATATATTTACACTACAAATCTACAACTCTCAGTCTATGGCTACACGTGCTGATCTTATCTATATTCATGCATAATATTCATTAGTATGAGTATCAAAATCAAAATTCACCAGTATTAAAAAAGAGAAACATTGCAGTACGAACAGTAATCTATTTTTTTTTCATTTAACATTACTTAGAAAGTAACGTAGTTACAAGCACAGGTTATATAGTATATAACTGCTTTTTTAAAATGTTAATTGTCTTAATCAATCTTATTTGAGAGATGTTGGATATTTTCAAGGAAAAACCTCACATCTCCAGTGGACTTTTGTACATGGTCAGATAACCTTAGGTCATCTCTAAATTACTGTGTATTTCCTGTATCTCAGATCATATCTATGATTGCTCACATGGTGAGGTTACCTCTGGTCACCTCTGTATGATTGAACATTGTGAGGTTACCTAATATTACCTCTGTATTGCTGTGCATGGTCAGGTTACTTCAGAGAACCATTGCACTACTGTGCATGATCAGATTACTTCAGGGAACCATTGAACTACTGTACATAGGCATGTTACCTCAGGGAACCATTGTACTACTGTGCATGGTCAGTTTATGTCAGGGAACCATTGTACTACTTTGCATTGTCAGGTTACCGAGGGAACCATTGTACTACTGTGCATGGTCAGGTTTCCCAAGGGAATCATTGTACTACTGTACATGGTCAGGTTACTGCAGGGAACCATTATGCTTCTGTGCATTATCAGGTTTCCTCAGGGAACCATTGTACTACTGTACATGGTCATGTTACCTCAGGGAACCACAGTACTACTGTGCATGGTCAGGTTACCTCAGGGAACCATTGTACTACTGTGCATTGTCGTGTTACCTCAGGTGACCATTGTACTCTTGTGCATGGTCAGGTTTCCCAAGGGAATCATTGTACTACTGTACATGGTCAGGTTACTGCAGGGAACCATTGTACTTCTGTGCATTGCCAGGTAACCTCAGGGAACCACTGTTCTACTGTGCATGGCCAGGTTACCTCAGGGAATCATTGTACTACTGTGCATTGTCATGTTACCTCAGGGAACCATTGTACTACTGTGCATGGTCAGGTTACCGAGGGAACCATTGTGCTTCTGTGCATGGTCAGGTTACCTCAGGGAACCATTTTACTACTGTACATGGTCATGTTACCTCAGGGAACCACAGTACTACTGTGCTTGGTCAGGTTACCTCAGGGAACCATTGTACTACTGTGCATTGTCATGTTACCTCAGGTGACCATTGTTCTACTGTGCATGGTCAGGTTTTCCAAGGGAATCATTGTACTACTGTACATGGTCAGGTTACTGCAGGGAACCATTGTACTTCTGTGCATTGAAAGGTTACCTCAGGGAACCACTGTACTACTGTGCATGGCCAGGTTACCTCAGGGAACCATTGTGATACTGTGCATTGTCATGTTACCTCAGGGAACCATTTTACTACTGTGCATGGTCAGGTTTCCCCAGGGAACCATGGTACTACTGTACATGGTCAGATTACTTCAAGGAACCATTGTACTTCTGTGCAAGTTCAGGTTACCTCAGGGAACAATTACACTACTGTGCCTGGTCAGTTTACTTCAGGAACCATTGTACTACTGTGCATAGTAGGTTTCCTCAGGGAATCATTGTACTAATGTGCATGGTCAGGTTACCTCAGGGAACCACTGTACAACTGTGCGTGGTCAGGTTACCTCAGGGAACCATTGTACTCTTGTGCATGGTCAGGTTACCTCATTGAACCACTGTACAACTGTTCATGGTCAGGTTATTCATAAAGATAGACAAGAAAGAGATTTACAGATAATTTAGTAGACTGAATTTTTTTCTGAACTCATTTTTTTCTGTTTGTTTATAGGTTTATGGTGAATGGAAAAATAAATATAGACTTTTTAAAAAATCTTGCATCTTTTGGGGATATCATTCCAGGAAAGTGGAAGGATATCATGTTTACTTGAAGTGGTGAGGTCTAGTAAAAATAGCAAACAGAAAGTAGAAAAAAAATGAGTTGACTTCACGATTGCGTAACGTTTTATTCTTCGTGGCAAGACCCCCTTTTTTCAATTAAATCACAATTTCACTTTGGTACATAGATGATATGAACATGAATTTTTTTTCTAAGATCAGCTGTTTTGCATGTAAGCCTATGGAGGAGTCATTAACAAGACTGCAACCTTATGTTAATTTGATTTGAATCGATTATATTTGTTGTTATTTTTTGGATTACCTGAGGTAGTCCTGTTATGAAAGAATACTTCGTAGATACTTTGCTGGTATATGCATTTATGCTGTAATTACACAATTTATTAATTTAAAATGTAGGACTTCATAGATTTGTATTGTTTATGCGATTATATGTAAATGTTACATGAGTTCACTTGAGTTAAATGGGTTGTATTTGGTGTTATAATTGGGGTTACCTGAGGTAACCCTGTCATGAATGAATAATTCGTAGATACTTTGCTAGTCTTTACATTAATTGTAATAAACTAATTTATTCATTTTGAATGTAGGACTTCATTGAAGTTATATTGTTTATGGGATATATATGTAAAGGTGATCTCAAATAACTCCAGTTAAGTGGGTTATATTTATAGTTATGTCTGGGGTTACCTCAGGTACCCATGTTATGAAGAATGCTTTTGAGATAGTTTGCTAGTGTAAACATTTATGTTATAATCGGACAATATCTTTATTTTAAATGTAGGACTTCATAGATGTGTATTGTTTGATATTTCTGAAAGGCGACTTAACTTAACTTGATGTGAATGGATAAAACTTGTTTCTATTTCATGGGTTACCTGAGGTAACCCTGTCATGACAGCATATTTAGTAGATACTTTGCCAGTATATCCAATTATGGTGTAATAAATCATCTTCTTTATTTTTAATTTAGGAATTCATTAAAGTTATATTGTTTATGTGATGTATATGTAAAGGTGATCTTAATTAACTTGAGTTAAATAGTTTGTTTTTGTTGTTTTTGTATTGGTTACCTCAGGTAACCCTGCTATGAAAGAATTCTTAGTATATACTTTGTAAGTGTATACATTTATATTCTAATTACACAATTTCTTAATTTAGAAATGTAGGACTTCATAAAGGTGATACCTGAGTTAACTTGAGTTATATGGGTTGTATTTGTTGTTATTATTGGGTTACCTGGGGTAACCCTGTAATGAATGAATTCTATGTAGATATTTTGCTATTGTTTACATTAATTGTAATAAACAAACTTCTTTATTTCAAATGTAGGACTTCACGAAACTTGTATTGTTATGTGATGCACATGTTCAGGTGGCCTCAGTTAACTTCAGTTAGGTGGGTTATATTTGTAATTATGTCTTGGGTTACCTCGGGTACCCATGTTATGAAGAATGCTTTTGAGATAGTTTGCTAGTGTAAACATTTATGTTGTAATGGCACAATTTCTTTATTTTAAATGTAGGACTTCATAGATGTGTATTGTTTATGTGATATATCTGAAAGGCGACTTAAGTTAACTTGATATGAATTGATAATACATGTTGCCATTTCATGGGTTACCTGAGGTAACCTGTGATGACAGAATATTTAGTAGATACTTTGCTGGTATATGCATTTATGGTGTAATAAATCAACTTCTTCATTTTTAATGTAGGAATTCATTTAAGTTATATTGTTTATGTGATGTATATGTAAAGGTGATTTGAATTTACTTGAGTTAGATAGGTTGTATTTGTTGTTATTGTATTTGTTACCTCAGGTAACCATGCTATGAAAGAATTCTTAGTAGATACTTTGCTTGTGTATACATTTATATTGCAATTCGACAGTTTTTTTATTTGAAATGTAGTACTTTATAGATTTGTATTGTTTATGTGATGTATATATATAAAGGTGACCTCAGTTTTCTTGAGTAAGATGGGTTATCTTTGTTATTATTGTTATGGTTACCTGAGGTAACCCTGTAATGAATGAATCCTTCGTAGACACTTTGCTAGTGTTTACATTAATTGAAATAAACAAACTTCTTTATTTTAAATGTAGGACTTCATAAAAGTTGTATTGTTTGTGTGATGCACATGTAAAGGTGACCTCAGTTAACTTCAGTTAAATGAGTTATATTTGTAATTATGTCTTGGGTTACTTCAGGTACCCCTGTTATGAAGAATGCTTTTGAGATAGTTTGCTAGTGTAAACATTCATGTTGTAATCGGACAATTTGTTTATTTTAAATGTAGGACTTCATAGATGTGTATTTTTTATGTGATATTTCTGAAAGGCGACTTAAGTTAACTTGATATGAATGGATAATACTTGTTTCTTTTTCAAGGGTTACCTGAGGTAACCCTGTCATTACAGAATATTTAGTAGATACTTTGCTAGTATATCCATTTATGGTGTAATAAACCAACTTCTTCTTTTTAAATGTAGGAATTCATTAAAGTTATATTGATTATGTGATGCATATGGAAAGATGATTTGAATTAACTTGAGTTAAATAGGTTATATTGTTGTTATTGTATTGGTAACCTCAGGTAACCCTGCTATGAAAGAATTCTTAGTAGATACTTTGCTAGTGTATACATTTGTATTGTAATTCCACAATGTTTTAATTTGAAATGTAGGACTTCATAGATTTGTATTGTTTATGTGATGTATATATATTAAAAGGTGACCTCAGTTAACTTGAGTTAGATGGGTTATCTTTTTTGTTATTGTTATGATTACCTCAGGTAACCCTGTTATGAATGAATCCTTCGTAGAAACTTTGCTAGTGTTTACATTAATTGTAATAAACACACTTCTTTATTTTAAATGTAGGACTTCATGAAAGTTGTATTGTTTATGTGATGCACATGTAAAGGTGACCTCAGTTTACTTCAGTTAAGTGGGTTATATTTGTAATTATGTCTAGGGTTACCTCAGGTACCCATGTTATGAAGAATGCTTTTTAGATAGTTTGCTAGTGTAAACATTTATGTTGTAATCGGACAATTTCTTTATTTTAAATGTAGGACTTCATAGATGTGAATTGTTTATGTGATATTTCTGAAAGGCGACTTAAGTTAACTTGATACAAATGGATAATACTTGTTTCTATTTCATGGGTTACCTGAGGTAACCTGTCATGACAGAATATTTAGTAGATACTTTGCTAGTATATCCATTTATGGTGTAATAAATCAACTTCTTCATTTTTGATGTAGGAATTCATTAAAGTAATATTGTTTATGTGATGTATACACGGTGGGTATGGTTGTCCTGCGAGAGAACGTACTGTGCTGGTGATTCGGTCCTGACGGGTGCTGGTGATCAATGAAAAAATGTAAACAAAGACGAAAATCATGATTTTTGACGTTTTCACTCATAAAAAATGGAAGAAAACAGTTGAGATTTTTTAATTTCGTTTCTTATGGGTTCATATATAAACCATTAAAAAATTGACCCTCTAAACTGTTTCAGTAAGTGTAACACAAAAATGCCCATTTTCAGAAAATCTCGAACTGAAAAAATAAAACAAAAATCCTCATTGAGTCCGCTTTCTATACCGCAATCCACACGACAAAACAATTTTGTGAAAAAACATTGCAATTTATTAAAATTTAGCATTTTCTCAATTTATTCATGTCCTGATACTGTGCTGGTGGGTCCTGTCATTGTGCTGGTGGGTCCTGATACGGTGCTGGTGATTTTGGATAAGAAGTTGGTCATATTTGAAACAAATGTTACAAAATCAATACAGTTAGCCAGATAATTGTTGCCAACAGGATCTATAACTCCTATTTTAGGTCTTGTGCATCCATTCGGCTGTTTAATATGTGTTTTCAAATGATCTGAACTTGTATTACATAATAACATAAAAGGGCAACATCTTTCGTCCAATATCAGATAACAATTTATAGTATCTAAAATAAGTTAAAAATTCCACAATACTATATAATTCATTTTATGTGTTGATTTGTTCGAAAAAAAGTCGAAAAGAAGAGACTTTTTTAATGTCATGATTATCTCTGTCGCTTTCTAGATCTATGCTTAGCATTTATTTCAGATGACATGGACTCCTCACCCTGATGACCCTGCTGCCTTTCATAACTTTATCCGTATACATATATTAATAGATAAACAAAAGGCTGCAACACGTATTTTTGTATTTAAAATGATTCGTTGTAACGAGAATATTTGTGGTGAATGGAAACTGTGAGGGTCACAATCTTAAATTGCTTAAAATATAATATCCTGAAAACGGATAGATGGAAACAAAACTGTTTGATATATCTGGCTTTAGATTCAGTTTTTTTTTTAATATAAATTAAGGCTACATTATAATATGATAATTCTATGAATTCACAAATAAAAAAAAATGCAGGAAAAAAAATGAATGAAGTGAAATATCTTAGTAAGGAGTCATTACTACAGAGATGGTGTGTTTGACACACAAAACTTAAAAGTTTAGTGATATTTCCAATATCAAAATAAAAGTGTATTTTAGTTGGGTATTTTTTCCATTAACTCATTTTCAATTATAATCAAGGCACATTTTATTTTTATTCATGAAAAATATTTAAATATAGAAAAGAAGGACACATTGTTCACTTCCTCCCCCGTAATTCTTTATCAAAAATATTTATTTTGAAATGAAAAAGCTAAGAAATCTTAATTTTGTTAGTGTTCTCTATGTTATCTCGTCTTCATTCTCTGACATATTCTAGCCTGCCCTTTCATAGACTAGTGATTTTTTTAGCGTTCTATCGAACTTTCGAAAAAAAAAATACCTGATAACCGTTTAGACAAAAAAAAAATATGTTGGAAAAATCTAACAGCAAGTGATTCTTAACAGCTATAAGATACATTTTTTCTTTTACAATGCAACGTTTAAATCTTACAGGAAACTATTCCAAGCTTTCACTGTAACCTCGCTCTAACTTATTCCCATCCCCCCCCCCCACCCCCAAAAAACACCAAACAAACAAACCCGCAATACTATTGTCATTCTTATAGTCAGCACTCAATTGTTCACAAACAAATCTGTTTTAAGCTGCAATAGACATGATTCAAACGCTCAGAAAGTCCTTTGTTCTATATTTTTGCTCTCAATTTTTATGTTAACCCTTTTACATTCTTATTTTATGGGTTATTGTTGAAGGTCGTACGATGACGTATGGTTGTTAACACATACTTCCTTTGGTTTCTTATGGAAATTTGTCCATTGACAACAAACATACCACATCATCTACTTTATATAAGTATTGTATAAACTACAACGTATTTTGGTGATCTTGCAAAATGATCGTAATCCCGAAAGTCGTAAACATATTTTCTTATCTTAAAAGGGGCAAGAAGGGTTCCATTAACAGGCCAATAAAAAAGATTACAGTTAATTAAAAAAAAAATAGGGGTATTTTTTCTCTCATAATAACAGTAAACAGATTCACAACAATATCAATTTCAAGAAAGCAGACAACAGCTAATTAGTCAATAACAGTACAGCATCAATGATCCTGAATATATGCCACTTTTAACTAAAATATAAAAGCACAGAACCAGGACATAGAAGCACAGAACCAGGACCGTTTTTCTTATCACCAGCACAGCGTCAGGACAATTCCGTTTAACGAACTTGCACGACTTTTGCAATATAATATTGTTGTAATATACTTTGCATGGTACTTATGACACATCAGAGAAAAATTAAGCAACAAAACAGTCGTTTTATTGCCGTTCTGATACAATGTAAACAAACCCACCAGCACAGAATCAGGACCCACCAGCACCCGTCAGGACCAAATCACCAGCACAGTACATTCTCTCGCAGGACAACCATACCCACCGTGGTATATGTAAAGGTGATCTGAATTAACTTGAGTTAAGTAGGTTGTTTTTGTTGTTTTTGTATTGGTTACCTCAGGTAACCCTGCTATGAAAGAATTCTTAGTATATAATTTGTAAGTGTATACATTTATATTTGAATTTCACAATTTCTTAATTTAAAAATGTAGGACTTCATAGATTTGTATGGTTTATGTGATGCATATATATTTAAAGGTGATACCTGAGTTTACTTGAGTTATATGGGTTGTATTTGTTGTTATTATTGGGTTACCTGAGGTAACCCTGTAATGAATGAATTCTTTGTAGATACTTGGCTATTGTTTACATTAATTGTAATAAACAAACTTCTTTATTTCAAATGAAGGACTACATGAAAGTTGTATTGTTTATGTCATGTATATATATATAAAGGTGACCTCAGTTAACTTGAGTAAGATGGGTTATCTTTGTTATTATTGTTATGGTTACCTGAGGTAACCCTGTAATGAATGAATCCTTCGTAGACACTTTGCTAGTGTTTACATTAATTGTAATAAACAAACTTTTTTATTTTGAATGTAGGACTTCGTGAAAGTTGTATTGTTTATGTGATGCATATGTAAAGGTGACCTCAGTTAACTTCAGTTATGTGGGTTATATTTGTAATTATGTCTGGGTTACCTCAGGTACCCATGTTACCCATGTTATGAAGAATGCTTTTTAGATAGTTTGCTAGTGTAATCATTTATGTTGTAATCAAACAATTTCTTTATTTGAAATGTAGGACTTCATAGATGGGTATTGTGTATGTGATATATTGGAAAGGCGACTTAAGTTAACTTGATATGAATGGATAATACTTTTTTCTATTTTATGAGTTACCTGAGGTAACCGTGCATGACAGAGTATTTAGTAGATACTTTGCCAGTAAATGCATTTATGGTGTAATAAACCAACCTCTTCATTTTTAATGTAGGAATTCTTTGAAGTTATATTTTTTATGTGATGTATATGTAAAGGTGATCTGAATTAACTTGAGTTAAATAGGTTGTATTTGCTGTTATTGTTTTGGTTACCTCAGGTAACCCTGCTATGAAAGAATTCTTAGTTGATACTTTGCTAGTGTATACATTCATATTGAAAGTACACAATTGTTTAATTTGAAATGTAGGACTTCATAGATTTGTATTGTTTATGTGATGTATATATATTTAAAGGTAACCTGAGTGAACTTGAGTTAGATGGGTTATCTTTGTTGTGATTGTTTTGGTTATCTGAGGTAACCCTGTCACGTAAGAATACGTCGTAGATAGTTTTCCAGAGTATACATTTAACTTGTAATAAACCATTTACTTTTTCATTTTGGACTTCATAGATAAGTATTGTTTATATGATATTCAGGGAAGGCGACTTTAGTTAACTTAATTTGAATGGATTATATTTGTTGTTATTTTTGAAATAACATGAGGTATCTCTGTTATGAAAGAATACTTCGTAGATAATTTGTTGGTATATGCATTTATGCTGTAATGACTCAATTTCTTAATCTAAAATGTAGGACTTCATAGATTTGTATTGTGTATGCGAGGTATATATAAATGTAACCTGAGTTAACTTGAGTTGAATGGGTTGTATTTATTGTAATTATTGGGGTTACCTCATGTACCCCTGTCATGAATGATTACTTCGTAGATACTTTGGTAGTGTTTACATTTATTGTAATAAACAAACTTCTGTTTTTTTGAATGTAGGACTTCATGAAAGTTGTATTGTTTATTTGATGTACATGTAAAGGTGATATCAGTTTACTTTAGTTAAGTTAAGTGGGTTATATTTGTAATTATGTCTGGGGTTACCTCAGGTACCCATGTTATAAAGAATGCTTATTAGAAAACATTTATGTTGTAATCAAACAATTTCTTTATTTTACATGTAGGCCTCATAGATGTGTATTGTTTATGTGATATATCGGAAAAGCGACTTTAGTTAACTTGATATCAATGGATAATACTTGTTGCTATTTTATGGGTTATCTGAGGTAACCCTGTCATAACAAAATACTTAGTAGATACTTTGCTAGTATATAGATATAGGAAGATGTGGTGTGAGTGCCAATGAGACAACTCTCCATCCAAATAACAATTTAAAAATTAAACCATTATAGGTTAAAGTACGGCCTTCAACACGGAGCCTTATGCATTTATGCTGTATTAAACCACTTTCTTCTTTTGTTATGTAGGAATTCATTGAAATTATATTGTTTATGTGATGTATAATATGTAAAGGTGATTTGAAATAACTTGAGTTAAATAGGTTGTATTTGCTGTTATTGTTTGGGTTACCGCAGGTTACCCTGGTATGAAAGAATTTTTAGTACATACTTTGCTAGTGTATACATTTATATTTTCATTACACAATTTCTTCATTTAGAATGTAGGACTTCATAGATTTGTATTGTTTATGTGATGTATAAATAAAGTTACCTCAGTTGACTTGAGTTTAATGGTTGTATTTGTTGTTATAATTGTGGTTACCTCAGGTAACCCTGTCATGAATGAATACTTCAGATCATTAATTGAACTTTTATAAAAAATAAAAGTTTATAATTTTACCAGCCATCCCCACCCTACACGTACATACGAAATGAATGATCGGTGAATACAAATAATAACATCATTTGGGAAGTTTGTTGACATCTTTGGTATTTGGTCACATTAAAATTTGGTATTAAGATCTATCTAAATAAGAACTATATTTTCGTGCGTATTTAATCAATGACGCATTACCACGATTACCTCAGGGCACCGATTACCTCAGGGCACCGATTACCCCAGGGCATACAGCAGCGGACCTAACTGCCACCTGCGTTTAGGCAGTGGGTCGGTTTATTCAGGTTTTCAGATTGACAGGAAGTCAGAGGTTCATGACGTCAGATATTTTACAGAACTGCATATTTCATGCAATTAACAAATAATAAGCATGTATAGTACAGTAGATTACTGACATATTATAAATTAGTGTATTGAATAATAGAAAATTCTGAAACTAATTTTATCTAACCTAGAGTGCCGATGATTTGAACACAATATATATTTGGACATGTCCCTGCTTTTTACCATTTTTCTACGAACGAAACATCTTCAATCATTGCTCTCATTGGTATGAGAAAGTTCAGAAATCCATCATCTTTGGAATTTGAAAAATGATTCATACATTTAATGTTTGTGAAGAAATACTCATATGAAGTTTCTGGCTCGTTCGCTTCATTTTCACTTTCGCAGATTTTGTTTGCGTCGGAATCTCCACGTTGTTTGAATTGATAAACACGAGTTGTTTTTCTGTCCATCATAAGTTTCCTCCGTAGGCATTGAAGATTAATTTTCCATAGCAGTTATTTCGTAATAGGCTTGAAGTCCTTACGGAGATGAAACACCATATCTTCTGGTGATTTTTTGGTCTTGATCAATTATTGAAAGTTTCTAGATCCATATTCAATCTCCTCCAGCGGCGGATCCTAAACCTCGATGTCGGAGGGGGGGGGAGAGGTTTACCATAAAACCAACATTTTATTACAGATGTATTTATATTTATGCGAGTGTGAGGGTTTTTTTAACTAAATTTTTAGGGGGAGGGGGTAGATCGTCGTTTCTATATTTCTATACCTTTTTAATCTTTTTTTACTATTTCAATTTATGCCTTTTTATTCCTGCCAATTGATCTTTATTATATTCGTCCTAAACACGCATCAAATATCTGCCACTGGGTGTTAAACAACCAACAATCAATCAATATGTTCTTCATATTTCATCACCTCTATATTCTTGTATCTATACTTTTGCCTTGCCTTACTACTTTGCACCTTATTCTAATAACTGTAAAACACCTTTATGTCCTTATAAATGGTGACCTACTACATACATGTTCATGGCAATTGAAACAAGAAAAATAAACAATAATAATTGTATGGTTGGAAATGTATAGAGAAATATATAAGTCCCCGATTATGATACACAATTGGTCGATTTCCCTTGAAAATAAGAGGGGAAGGAAATACGACATTCCGTTTAAAAAAACAAATCTTGTATGGTTTTAAAAAATAAATAGTTGAAATAAATTGTTACTTAATTTACAAAAAGACAGTTTGGGAGAGGAAAAAACATACATTCACAAGAAATGTTATTGTGATGTACTGTAGTTTGGAGATACCCAAATAAAGATGTATACCAACATTATCGACATTAAACCTGGGACTATTATATTAATCAAGATTAAACATATATTTCAGTTTGTACCTATCCCTAATTAAAACACTGATCAGAAGTTTCACCTGGGAATCTGTATTGTATTATAAACCAATAAAAAATTGTACTATTCCAATCAACATGTAAATGTATTTTACATTACAGGTGTCAATATTTACACACCCACCAATAAGTTGTCATAAATCACGCATGGTATTAATTAATGGCCAGTTTAAGAAGTCAAATCAAGCTGTGATTAATTTCCGCTTAAGATAAGAAGATTCAGTAGCAATACAAATATGTTATATATTTTTTTATGACTTGAACTAGGGGGCCGTGCCCCCTGTGCCCGCGGTAAATCCGCCACTGTCCTCCCTATATTAATAGAATTATTGGGAGATAATGAACGAAAAACATATAACAAATACACAAACGTCAACCAGTGAATTACAGTTTCCTGACTTGGGACAGGTACATGCATATAGGATGTGGCGAGTTTGACCATGTTATCGGGATCCAAACCCTCCCCTAACCTGGGACAGTGGTATAACAGTACAAGAAAAACAGTTGAAAAAGGCTTAAAACACAAATGGACGTGACCGGGCACCTGCACATCCCAAAAACAAAAAGACACCAAGTACAGATCTGAGAGTACTTGCAGTTACTGACAACAAATGAAAAATATCATGCATCTAAGACAAAATCTGTTGAAACTCCGGATTCGAAACTCGCGGATCTGTTATACTGACTTTTTAAAATACCACAGATGAGTCATATCAATTTTGTAATGTTTAAAAGATCTTGTATAGTCAAATGTTTAAGTTTTAAACATTAATTTTGGACGTCCGAAGCGGTTTTCAAGATTCACCCGTATCTTAAAATAGAATAAACAGATATAAACTTAGCTATGTAAAATTGACCAGCAAAACAATCTCTACAATGTAAACAACATGGAGGAAATGGTCAGACGACTCCTTATTGCCCTTCAAAATGATTTTTACGTTTTGTCATATATGATAGAAAATTGAAATAGATAACGATTTACTTTAAATTACAAAAAGTAGAATAACTAGTATACAGAACTCTGTACAATATTAAAAAACGGGAAGTCTGTAATCAAATGGAAATATCAAAAGCTCAAACACATCAAACGAATGGATAACAACTGACTTATTTCTAAAATGGTACATTCATTTTCTTATGTAAAAAATGTTGGATTGATCTTGGTGTCTGAACAGAAAGTTGATGAACCAGGGTGTGTTCGCCCTTTCCCTTATATTAAAAATAATGTTACATTCATCGGAAGGTACCACGACCTTGCTAATAAATATTCCGTATCAACTTCACAAATAATACATGATAATCTTGGTGTATAGATTCGACGTTCTGACATTGTTTGACATCTTAATAACATGTTATAAAGTTCTTTTATTTGTCTTTTTTTCAATTATTAATATTACTTTTACTGTTTGGTCTGTTTTCGGTGATATCCATTTGACGTGACTTGGTACTATACATCCCGTCAATGTGTAGTTTGTATCATCTTAACATTTGCGTGTTTACTTTGTACGTGTGACTTTGTGTGTGTTATTTAACATATGACGTGGCTATGTACTTGTATACATCCCGCTATTATGTTACTGCTCTATTATGATGCCATTATGTTATTGTTCTATAATCATTTTGAAAAAGCAATGATTGTGGTTGTGTAATTTGATATATGCTTTTTGTGCTTCTTTGTTGGATTTTTGTCTGTTCTTGTTCTGATTGAGATTGTGACACGGTGATGACTGCTATACCCCTAATTTTGATAATTTTACCTATTATAAAATTGAGAACGGAAATTGGGAATGTGTCAAAGAGACGACAACCCGACCACAGAGAAGATAACAGCAGAAGGTCACCAACAGGTCTTCAATGCAGCGAGAAATTCCCGCACCCGGAGGCGTCCTTCAACTGGCCCCTAAACAAATATATATACTAGTTCAGTGATAATGAACGCCATACTAAACTCCAAATTGTACACAAGAAACTAAAATTAAAAATAATACAAGACTAACAAAGGCCAGAGGCTCCTGACTTGGGACAGGCGCAAAACATGCGGCGCGGTTAAACATGTTTATGAGAGCTCAACCCTCCACCTATACCTCTAGCCAATGCAGAAAAGTAAACGCATAACAATACGCACATTAAAATTCAGTTCAATAGAAGTCCGAGTCTGATGCAAGAAGATGTATGTCTGTTTTGTTCACGCATCGTTGTAAACATAATGGAATTTGATGCCACTGTCATACAAGTGAGAGGTTTAGCGCTATAAAACCAGGTCCTACATCTGAAAATGCCTGTACCAATTTAGTATTTTGTGATTTTACTTTTTATAGCTAGCTAAACCTCTCACCTGTATTAAAAATGCATGAAATTCCATAATATTGACAATGTGTGAATAAAACAAACAGACATAATAAGTATAAATGTCAAAAATAGGGTTAGAGCAGGCATCATTGTGTTATAATCTTAAAATGGTCAGCCAGTTTAGTAGACTTACTCTTTATAGGAAAAAAGTAAAATCACAAATACACGAACTCAAAATTCAATCGTAAAGTCCCTAATGAAATGGCAAAATCAAATTACAAAACACAATGGACAACAACTGTTATATTCATAACTTGGTACATGCATTTTCAAATGTATAAAATGGTGGCTTGAACCTGGTTTTATAGCGCTAAACCTCTCACTTATATGTCAGTCGAATCAAATTCCGTTATATTCAAAACAATGCATGAACAAAAAAGACATAATAAATAAAAGTCAAAATATGAGTATAGCATTGCTCAATGTGTTACAATCTCAAAACATAGGAGTGATTGCCCTTAAAGGAGAAATTTTGTTTTCCTCTTTGTGTTTGAGCAAACTAAAGATGATGGTGCTAAATGACCAGAAATACAAGATGAAAAAACAGATTTTTGTCATGGATTCTATTCTTTTCAAAAATGTTAGAGAGTGTCCTTTGTTAAATATTCATATACACCAAGTTAAACGACACAGGTTCTAGTTTTATATTGCACATTTTTTTTTCTTCACGTTTCGCTGTTCTGATCATCCTTATGTTGATTACACAGGAATTTCCATAGAGTGATTGTCATTGACAGTTTTTGAACTTCACAAGTAATTAAAAAAACAAATAAACCATAATTATAATTTTGGGGTTATATTTAATGTAAATAATCAAACATTTTAATACAAACAAATTTCTATAATAAAGTACATCTGTGGTTACAAGATGTACTGGCAAAACTGATCAAAGCAAACTCGTAGTACAATTTATATGTATTGAACATATTAGCATACAGCATTCTTTTAAAGTCAGTTCAACTATATATACAAAATGAAAATAGAATTCATATTTATTGAACACAGTATTTTACAACATTCTTTTAAAATCATTTCAATTTTTATACAAAATACAAATTGACCGCAGTATCGGTTGCTGTATAGATTTTCCTCTATGTTAACAATTTCAGCATTTCTAAATCTTATATTGAGATTTGGTATTGAAATTCGATAGATTATATGACCAATACATAAAAAAAATGATGAGATACATTTTCTGAATTTACCCTGTTGTACTATTGATAAAAACCATCATCAATATTTGCTGATCGAGTAGACAACATAATTTTATAATCTTTAGTGGTATCTGCATCCTACAGAAATCATCACTGTACAACAGAAAATCAGCCAACACAAATCTGAGTTTAAATTGTTTTTCTTAACTATATGTTTTTCAAAGGATGATCACGTGTAAATGATTTTTATTCAAAAAATGTCATTGAAAACATCATTAGTTGTGGTATCTTAGATCTAAGCGTCATATATAGGTGTCGTTTTTCCTAGTGATGGCTTAAGTACCTAATTAAAAGAGAATAGGTAAAATTAATTAGAATTGCTACTTTTTATACAATATTATATATAAGATGTTTAAAAGTATTTAAATCAGTACAGTTGTTCAAATTGACTATCTATTATTTTGAAAACAAAACAAAAAACGTACATAAGGTATACACGGAAAATAATCAAACGTATTGACTCATTCAAATTGCATTTCTTTTCATTTTTTACTTACAAGTATAACATATGATCCATAACAAATAAATCAGGGGGAAAAGGGCTTTTCTTGACATAACGTAAGATGTAAACTTGCCTTAACCGCTGAGATGTTAAGTGGGCTCGTTCCATGACCGATCCGTGGTAAATCCATATTATCAGGTTCTTCTAAATAATTTTCCTCATTGGTGTTATCTTAAATAAGATTTAATGTTTGAAAAATTATATTGTCATTTTCAAATGAGTGCAACAATATTAGTTGGTAACATAAATAATAAGAATGCATGAATTTACATGTACATTTATATGTACACGGGTGCCACATAAGGAGCAGGATCTGCTTACCCTTCCGGAGCAACTGAGATCAACTCTAGTTCTGTTTGTCCATTTTTAGCCATGGCGTTGTCATTTTATCTTCGATTTATGAGTTTGACTGTCCCTAAGGTATCTTTCGTCCCTCTTTTATAAACTCCTATACTAGTATACCATCTGAATGACGCTTAAAATATTTAAAATTGATGTTTTTAACTGTACCACATGGAATCCTGTGTTCAATAGCTTCATTACCGCCTTTATGGTCTCATTATAGCATGTTCGCATCGGATACAGAAGTTAGTGGGTACGATACTTGATTAGTTCAAACCAAAGACTTGAAAAGTGGCATTTTCATCTTCTCCGCTAAGAATACGACACCAAGGAGTCAGAATAATGTGTCCAGGTAGGGTAAGCTGACACTTCTTACGAACTGATAACTAGTGAACTAGTACGTTGAAAATCCGGCTCAGCATGTTTGTTTTATACACATTGAATTATAATTGATAATGTGAAAAGTGTCGAAGAGACGGCAACCTTACGAAATAGCAGAAACAGCTAAAGACCACCAGTGCGTCTTCAACATATCTATAAACACCTGCGACCGAAGACGGGCTTAAGCTTGCCCCTTTATCAAAAATGTTTTCTATTTAAATCAGAATGGTCGTCTCACTAAACTCCGAAACATATAAATTAAATAAAATTTAAAAAAAAATACAAGACTAACAAACGCCAGCGGATCTTGACTTGGGACAAGCGCAAAAATACGACCGGTTAAACATGTTCGGTGATATAATATCCCTCCCCCTATACCTTTTCAATGTAGAATATACAAACAAACATCAATACGCACAGATAAATTCATTTCAAAAGAAGTCCAATGTCAGAATAGGTAACAGAAGAAACAAAACAAAATGGCAATGATGCATAAATTAACAATTATTACACTTAATACGAATATAGGAACAACTTGGCAATAACAGTATAACTGTTGGTGTGCATGGAATGGCGATTGTTTTTTTTTAAACTCGTCCTCAAAACGTGATAAAATTATTGTCAATAAAAAATATTAAGATCTTGAAGAAGTTTCATAGGAGTTCTGCTTCTTTGGTTGAAGTTACAAATCATCTAAAAACAATTTGATGGTAGTGATTGTTTTAAATTTCATATATGTTAGTGTCTTGGGTTATAAATTTACTTTCTAAATGAATTGTCAATATCTATCTTTTTCAAACAGTTAATGTAAAATATGCACAAAACTATCTTGTTCAAGGTTCAACGGAATCACAGTCTTGAATCTTCATATAGGAATTTAGTGAGAAGCTGTTCTAGAGTACGACTCAGACAATGTCTATTGTTTACCTTCGAAGCAACATTTGCTAAGTTTTTGTTTTCAATCAAATTATTATTTTTTCTCTTTTATCTTATGTTCATCAATTTTAAATATTACCTCTGCTGTTCTCACTAGGTCTATTATTTATTTCATCACTTCTTGAAAGTGTGTCACTTTCTCCTGAAATACAATTAAACATAAGGATTAGACATTTGTACTTGATAAATCATAGTGTTGAAAAGGCACCTTTGTATGCTATTATATAATTGAATTATCAGCACGGTTTGTAAAATGTATGACATTTTTTTGTTGCTCTCTTTTATTTACCAAACAAATGAAATTAATGCTTTGATAAATGATTATCAGTAAATGGGAAATTAATACGAATTAAAAATCCACATATAGTAATATATAAGGAGACACAGTTTAAAAAAGGCAGGATAAAATCTCGTTCATACCTGAACTTATATTTTTCTGTTTAAATATTTAAAAAAAATAAGATAAAAAAGTGTTTTCGTTCAATCATTAATGAAAGTGATATAGGGAACAATTAATTCGCTTTTATACCGGTGTTCATAAATCGGTTGAGAGAAAACAAATCCAGGTTACATCCTAAACCTAAGGGAAACACATCAATTATTAGAGGAAAACAACAGTAACATCAGGAACACGGAAGTGTAACAAAAACAAACACCAACTTACTTAGAAACGAACTATTAAATAACAACTTCCATATTCCTGTCTTCGTATAGGATACTTTAAGAAAAAATGTTGGGTTGAACCTGGTATAATGGCTTGCCAAACATCCCACTTAACGACATTATTAAAAAAATATCGGTTTATTGACAACATTGCATGACAGAAATGCAGCACAAACACACACATTCATCACAGAGAAACCCACTAACATACAATAATATGAGGCAGGCATTACCTGTAAATGGGGACGAAGTCTGTATGAATTATTTTTTTGTAACTTAAATATTTGTTTAAAAAAAAGAAACGGAAATACCGCAACGTTTCCGATTTTGGTTCTGTTGTAAGGGATTTAGTTGTGACGTTATTTAAATTATGACGTCATATGTAATGTAAACAAAGAAACGCTATCATCAGGTAACGTTTTTTCATATCAAGGAATTATTAAAAATGAAATTGGTATTGCGCGTTCCTTCCAATTTTATACTAGACTGATAAATATATATTTTACTCAAAGTTTCATACAAACGAGACCGGAAAAAGGAAGTACATTGTACATTTCTGCGCAGGTCCGGGATTTCAAAACACGACAAAAAAAATTTGACCGATTTTGAGTTCATTAGTACAATGAAAAATTCGGGAAATTTTCCCGTATTTTTTTTTTATTGAATTTTCTACTGTTATTGGGGACTCCGTCCCCATATAAGATTCGACATGCAAACCGCAGAAAAAACATATTCCACCAACGACAGATACCACAGGATATCACAAACAAAGACGTGCTTACGAAACTAACACGCAATCTCGAACTTTATACATTTATTTTCACATATCGGGAATATTACAACATGATATTACAAGGCATTTTCGTGCTCAGTTAATAAAAGGAAACGAATGTCAACATTAAAAGTGAAACAAAGGTAAATCAATTATTCGACTGATTCAATCTACAAAACTGTATTTTATACAAGTAAAAACGATGATTCACATACATTTTTAACGTAAACAATGAAATTAAACAGACCTTGAAAAATTTAATTGCAAGAGTTCGCTTTCTATTTATATCTACATTCATGTTAATATCGCTTATATGACTGTTGGAAGGCTTCGAATGTCAACTCGATAGTCATTAGATGACATTTAGATTAAAGTACACACGAAATAATGATACATATTATCGAGCCCATACCTTGTAAATTGTTTATTTCCGACCTTTTTTTTAATTTCGATTTACGTTTCAGTATGTCATAAATCATAGTTTAAGAATTGGAGTCAAATATGTGAACATGAATTTGACAGCAAAGGTCGCTTTAAATGATCAACTTGACTTTTGTCACTATGGGACTTTCTAGAAACTCACTTCTGAAAGCTCGAATCTGATAAAACAACAATTGGAATGTAAGTCATGTCTCTTAATAGGAAATATAATGGTATAATTATTGATAAGCTACAGTCAATAGCAATGCTAAGAAGTAAAAAGAAAACAAGCTGAAACTTATATTTACAAACATTTCTATATTTAAAACTAGGTTAAAATAACAACACAGAATAATGAAAGCCAAAAATTGAGAATACATTTTATGTTCAATTATACCAAACATTATATTTAGTTAAACAGGGAGTAAAAACCGCTAATCGTTTACTCATTGTTGATCTGATCTCACATTACTACGAAGCAGATCTCTTTCACTACAAGGGATATAACCTGCTTCAAATCATGATTTTAGAATAACATTAATTATTCAATCAATTCAAGCCTTGGTTGAATTGTAATCATGACAACTATTTCATAATATAATTAATAAAATAAAATACGTAAATTTATGTTTTAATTGGTTTTATTGTTATGAAATTATAAATATAAAAAGTTAACTAAAACCTTCAGTCATTTCACTAAATTGTTGATATTGTGTGGTTAAAAACAGGGACTTGTTATTTGGACTCAACGATGTGTTTTTAAGGAAATATATACTATGTAGAATGCTAGCAAAATGGATGTAAGAATTATTTTTTTTTCCTATAATTTGATAGAGGAAAATGCGTGCTTTAACGGTTAAAATACTTCAAAACCTTCTAGTAATGATGTTCAAACCTAAAGGTATCAGAATGATTTTATAAGTTATTCGTCATTTAGAAACAAAATCTTTTTAATTTACCAGAAGACACATATCTCATACGGTGGAGTAGTTTATGGTAAGTCTTGTCTTAAGCTGATTAAAACAATGACAACAGCCTAAACAAATATACAACCAAATGTCAATACCTGGTGTCACTTGAATACTGCTACGTTCCTGTTGGATGAGGTTTTGTGCATGAACATTTATATCAATATTTTCTTGGGAACAGGTTCTTTCTTCTTTGTCTTTGGTTTCTGTGATATGCTGAGTGGAATCATCCTTGTACTCGCGTGTGTCTGGAACTTGAACACGGTTCATGTCTACTTCTACAACAAAATAAAGTATTTATACATCCCTGCTTTTCAAAACTTTATCCAAAAGAGCTTTCTGGTCCGACGCACGATATGTATCAGCATTATTTTCATTTCGAACTTTTTTTCCCGGCTTTTTGACTCTTATTTCGCAAAATATATATGACTTAAATATTAAATCAGAAATAGTGGAATTTTGGTTAGATACAACAGTTTTGTAAGGGGAGGATAGCAATGAATACGTCCAATTTATAGTTTTATAGTTTAACATAATAAAAACAATTAAAAGCCATATACATGTAACTCCATTACAAAGTTCCCTGCTCATTACGTGAACTTTGGCTTATTTCAGTATAGTTTTCAGTAACTTTCAACTTAGCTGTTAAATATTTTAAAGAAAACTATAAACGCAATAAAGTTTAATTTCAGATATATTGTTACAAATGTAGATCTTCTCTTATAGATAATTTTCCCCCTGTTTTTAGAAAAACATGCCAATCATTTTAATGGCAAGCCTCAAAACATTTGACTGTGTGATTGCAGAGGAAATTTAAAAAAAAATGATTTGCGACTGGCAATTGATATAATTGATAATTGATAAAATATCACGTGTTTTACATGTAAGAGAAAAAAATGCCCTATAACATTTTATCATTAATTATTTTTTTTGATCTCACAATCGTAAATTGACATGCTTGTTTTTCACTGTAGATATACTTCTTAAACAAGTTAGCAAATTATCTCCCTGTGTATATGAATGGTTTAAGAGTGTATTGTCTTTTTGTGAGGAAAAGAAACGAAAACAATATGTCATAAATTGCATGCGCCGAAGGTACTTCTCTTGATTTATCTTCATCAGCAACACTCAATACCGACTGTTTGAAAGTCAAGGATGTATATAAACCGAAACCGGTGAAGAGCTATTAGACCGAAAAGAATATTTAGTTAAATAATTGCCAAATCCATATAAGGTCAACTGACCTTCTTTTGCACTTATTTTTAGTTTACATTTTCTGGAAACTTCATGGTATTCAATAACATTTAGAATATTCATGGTTTTTTAATTTGAAATCTCTGATAAATATTTGAATTATTGAAAAGTAAAAGAACACTTGATGTCGTGGTTTATACCTGCAACAATATATTGAAATCGTCAATCTTTATCACACTGTTTACAATAGTTTGTAGGGATATTTCGTTAAGCATGTGATAGATTTAGCAATTCGGTGAAAGACTGTTTCTCGGAGTGTTGAACTTGCAATAAACTCAAGCAGTATGTATGGTCTGCTTTAGAAGACAACGATTGCTCAATTACAGCTTGAAAATCCTAAAAGTTTTATAATTATTTATCTTATTTGTTATTAATTTTAGTTGTTACCTTCGCTATTTGCCGAATAACTATATATCAAATTAGACCATCCGGAATTTGTGTCACGTTCCACTTAAATACAATTAAAAAAAGACATTTTAGAATAAAACAAATTTGCATATATACTTGATAAACTGTACTATGGAAAGGCACTATTGAATAAGTGTATAATTGAATTATTTACACCGTTTATAACATTATGACAATTTTTGTTGTTGTCTTTTTTCTGCCAAAGAAATGACATTTATTCTCTCTGTGACTAATCTTTATCAGTAAATATGAAATAAATACGAAAAAAAAATATAATCATTTTCTGTAGTCCACGTCTGAAATAAAATGTTGAAATTGTCATTTTACAAGATATTTTTTTTACAATTTTTCAGATTGTTGTAAATGAATCGATCATTATTCTGCATGTTGATTTTAACACACAACATTCGTGAGAATTATGCTACAATGCTCTGAAAATTTGTCTTTAATCTAGGTTTTCCTGGTTCGTTTGTTTTTCAATTTAATTTCTTACATCTTTATGATTCTGGATTCGCATGACGTGTATGAATGCATAGTAAGATACGCTTTTCTGTTTGGTATTTATCAAAAAATCTTTTATGTTCACATGAACTGTTTATTTTTTTGACTGTTGCCCCAGAGATTATTTGTCTTGTATTTTGTAATGTTGTCAGTATAACGCAAATGTTGGAATAACTAGAGGCTCTAAAGAGTCTGTATTGCTAACGTTGGTCTATATATATATTCACTCATCACCATAGATTTCAAGCAAAAAACATTGTTTTGTTGATATTTTATTGCTGGTCATTTAGCCCGTTTATTTTCTCTCAATCTTCTTTATTTTATGCTCAAAACACAAAAGAGGGTACACAAATCCTATATCAAGGTCATTCACTTTTATAAAGAGTGACAGTATACTACTTATATCGTCAACATTTGACTTGTTAGTAAATATTGTCTTGCTAATAATTTGAGCTTGTTTAAGTTTCTATTTATTTATTATAACCTTTTATCATGTAAAAGACAACTCAAACAAAATGTTACAAATCGTCATTAAAGGGCAATAACTCCGATAATGAGCCATCGAACGAATTCCACTATATATTTTGATTGTAGATCATTTCGTAATGATCATGTTTGCCTATTAAGTTTCTATCCATCAATTTTAATTTTAAAGATATAAGGCAAAACGCAAAAGGTCAAAATGTGTTTCAAAGGGCCATTAGTCTTATTAGGATTCTACTGACAATTTCAACAATAAGACTTGTTGGTAGAACATGTGTAGCAGCTATTTTTATGCATTTTAAAGTTTCTCTCTATCTTTTTTAGGTTTTTAAATTAAAAAAAAACAAAATTTAAAAAATGATTAAATTTTTCATTCAATGCTTTAACTCCCTAAAGAAATCATCTAACAATTTTGATGTAAATAGACACTAGTCAGAGCTCAACATTCTAAACATTTATGTTTGTGACAGATTTAGTTTATCTATAAAGGTTTTAAAAATAATAGACAAAACTTGCATTTTACACCCCCCTTATGTTATATTTTAGTCATGCCGAACATAGCGTGCGGAATAATCCACATTTCCTAAACTTGATACCTTAATGATAATTGAGGCAAAGTTTAGTTAAATTGAGCCAAGTAGATTCAGAGTTTTGTTAAAAGTTAACAGAGGATGGACGACGAACGCCAAGTTATTAGAAAAGATCACTTAGAGCCAGGTAAGCTAAAAATACCAAAATATTTAAACATGTAAACTATATCAATGATTCTAAGTCAATAGCAAAACCAAATCATATCAACGGAAATACAAATGGCCAATTTCCATATTCACTTTTAATGCTTAAACACTGCATACCAAATGCAATTGAGTTATGCTTGGTTTCATAAGAAAATCTCTGTACCAAGTCAGGAATATGACAGTTGTTATCCATTCGTTTGATGTGTTTGAGCTTTTGTCAATTTGATTAGGGACTTTCCGTTTTTAATTTTTACGGAATTCAGTATGTTTCTGATTTTATTTTTTTCCTTTAAACTAACGTAAACACACATTTTAACTTGTATATTTATTGAAAGTATCGAAGTCATTGAGCAATGATGAGGGGTTGGGTCATAATATCTCAATGGAAATGAGACTTGAAAATACCAATACATCTAAATCCAAAAAAATTTAACTCAAGATAAGCGATTCATCTTAAACGTTAACTGATTTACTCGCAAATCTTATCATGTAAATTATGCAAAAAGACCATGAGTGAAGGGTGAAGTAATAATCGCCATGAAAAATTTATATGCTAATGCTTATTATAAATCTGCATACCATATTTCATTAATCTACCACTTATGGTTCCCTTTAAAATGACCTAACCACAAATTAATCCATTGCCATGACGCCAGTCTATTCATTTGTCGTTGTTTCGTTTTCTGGAATCAACGCTTCCTAAAGCTGTCGCACCAAATTATATTCAATTGTTTACTTTGTGTGTGTAATTGCATGAAGTTTGAAGTGGCGAATTAAGTGAATTTTAATCACTTATGGAAAAGCGTAATTTTAGCGTTTGTAATTTGTATTGCCTCTACTGGAAATCGAACCCTTCCTTAAAATCTGCTATGCATAGCTGACACCAACAAATCGACGCAACATTTCAGCTACCAATGAGTTGCAATCAAGTTGTCTTTTTAACAATGCTATACCCCAATTTGTGATGTTTTTATCTATTATGTCTGTTGTGTCTTCCTCTTGATATTAGCTAAATAAATAAAGTCTACTTTAGGCAATTGATTCAATTTTGCCTGATGACTAGAACAGGTCCAAATATAAAGCTGACATATCATAGGGAAGAACACAATGATATACCACTGTTTGAAATTATCAATAATATATCACAAATCATCACTACGGATCGACTCAGTTACTTTTAAAACCAAACATTACCTGTCTGCTGTGTCTGTCTTCTTCTGCATTTCAGTGACAAACCTGTAACGGTACAATTCTAGTAATGGTCATTGCTTTTAAGGCAAAGCATGCTCTTAAAAATAAACAAATATCTATTATTTTTATATCTTTTGTATTAACTTGTTGTTCTTCAATTCAACAAATGCGTATTAAGTAAACAAATCGCAAATGATATCTTAAAAATAGACTTCTGTGGTTATCTCAGAGGCGTTGAGTAGCCTAAATAATCTGATGACAGAATACAGTGTGCTGCAAGAATAAACAAGGCGCTGCACAGTTAAAATATTCATATTATCTAATTAAGATAACTGACTTTCTGTTTTAAGTGGGAAATCTCCACCTAATAAGTCACACAAGTCTTAAAAACAATTATAAAAGAACTTCAATCATACAATTTGTTTTACACAGTGACTTTTTCAACTAATGTTATGTGCTTTGAAAAGCAAGTATTTTACTGTGAGATGTGTTAAAATTTCATTCGTACAATGGATACTTTCCTATTTCTTTGTTAAATGTATTCCAGTCACCTTTATTTATGTTCTGCTGATTATAAAGGTCTATTGATTACAAATGTTTTTTTAAAAGTTACAGGAGGTGAATTATTTATTTAGATTTCAATTACAATTATTGTATTTTCTATGTAGCAACATTACAGCAGCGCTAACAGAAGTATCTATATATCTCTTATATCATGATTTCCATGACAGAGGTTGCTGAGAGTTCCGACTGGCGAAGTTAGAAATCATCCCTTCATTATTTTTATGGAGATCATTACAGATATGTTCCAAATTTCGTAACTACAATTTGTCCTTTTTCCCGAATTGTGACCTACCGAATTAGACTTAACACAGGGTTTGCACTAACATTATCAACACGACGGTTGCCTCATGAGGAGCATGATCCGGTTATTCTTCCGGAGCACCTGCGATCACCGTAAGTTTTTTTGTCGGGTTTGTGAAGTTCAGTCCTTATTTTTGTAGGTTGTGTTTTGTTTACAATCGTTTCTCTGTTTCTTCAGCCACGGCGTTATCAGTTTATTTTCGACTTTTTTAGATGGAATGTCCCTTTGATATCTTTTGCCCCTCTTTTACAATAGTTTATCATAGAAGAAAGTAAGAACTGCTCACATGGTTGCTTTATATAATTTTATACATATATATAATGTTTAGAAATAGCAACAATCAACATATTCCAACTTTATGTATTTGTAGCTACAAACATATTTTATGCAACATCAATAAATGTGTTACACTTTTCCTCAAATCTTGTATAGATTAAGCTACAAAAAATTTGTTTATCATGCATCCGATTTCACCTTGAGAGATGCACACGCCTGATGAAGCTTATTTGTTTAGCGAAATATTGCGTATTTCTATTTAAAATATAATAGATATATATATACACAAGAAAGTGCGTTATGAGTGCCAATGAGACAACTCTTATTCCAACTCACAACTTTTAAAAGTAAACCATTATAGGACAAAAGTACGGTATTCAACAGGGAGTATAGGCTCACAACGAATATCAAGCTATAAAGGGTCCTAACAATTACTAGTGTGAAACCTTTCAAACAATACAAACAACGGTCTAATAATTATGGAAAAAAGGAAACGAGAAAAAATTATGAACCAAATCAACAAACGACAACCACTGAACACCAGGTTTCTGACATTTAACTTGCATTTTGTATTTTTGTTCTGTTTTTGATCGGTTGCAATGTTGGTTGATCTACAGAATCATAAGTAACAAGTAGGAACTAACTTAGTTACTATGTTGGGTTTAGTGACCAATTTCTGTTTTAATTGGACAAGTGGTTTCATAGGAGATTTTGTTTTTAACTAAATTTAAAAACAGATATGACAGGAAACGGTTGTCCAAATGACACCAAGTAAAGATAAGATAAACACTAATTTTGTCATGATCATCTTTTAGTATCATGATCTGATCCTTCTTAACATTTTTAAAAGATATAACCTTTTTAAACATTTTAACCAAAGTAAGTATTTTAAATCCGTTCATACCTAGAATACTAACAAGAAGTATACTGAATACAGTAGCTACTGTAATGTATATGCTCTGTAAATCTGCACCCTCATCTGAAAAATAATAACAAGTTCTCAAAAAAGGCAAAGATTCAATTCATTTTTTAAAATGCTAGAGGCTTGGTAATTGTTTTTGGTTTTTTTTAAATATATTTTGGATGCTTTCCCATTTCTTAATTAAACTTTTCCCTAACAGTGTTCCAGCTAGGATTTCAAAAGTGAGCTTGCTGATTAATAATTAAAAACAGGCATGTCAAACAAAGTCTTTAATTCTGTAGCTATGAATGTTTGGGCTCTTGTCACTTTTACACGAGAAAAACTTGTTCGTGTAACAGTTAAGGACCAATCACTATATCACTAGCTATGCATATGCCCAAGTCCTTTAGGAACCGTGATCTGTGATGACCTCATGCATGCTACAAATGTAGGCATGATTTGGCCGAAGTGATGGATGAAAATACAAGATGAAAACTAGGAATCACAGCCTAAATTAAATTGTAACGACCGTTTCACTGTATTATCATTAGCTCTTTAAAAACGTTTAAATTGATATTTGGAATTATTGTGTTGAGGGTATACGAAATAATTAAGGATGACATACTAGGGGGTTGCTACGAATGATATCGACAACAAGTGAACTGCATCGGATAGAAATCGACATTATACAATTAAATATCAATATATTTGTCAAGGTTATTGACATCCTCTGTAGCTATGTGAACTGCGAAATTTTCAAACTGCAATAGTATCAAAACAGCAAAGATAATGAATAATAGAGATGGGCTATATTGAACACATACTAAGGAGAAATTTCGTGCAAAACATGAAAATATATATATTGTATTGTTTCATATCATTCAATAAAAACAGGGGATTTTGTGGCAAATAAAACCAAGATTTTTGTAGAAAATCCACTGACTTTAAAACTGAGATTTTTGTTATAAGATTTTAAACATAGATAACGCACTTGTGTTCTATAATGTCTTAGCGTTTATTGTTTACAAAAAGTGATAAACAACCTTTGAATTGAAAAAAATACCTTGTGCTGATCGAGTCACTAAGGTTAAGCACACCCTAGAATGTGTACTTCATTTGGTCCATAATTATATTTATTTTAACCAATATCTAAATTGATAAACTTGTTTTAATGAAATCACTACTAGCACTGCATACAATAACCCTATATCTATCAAGCACCGAATTCCCACAGATGAGAGTACCAGGGCAAAGACTGTGGATTTTCTACATAATTTCCATATGTTTAGCATTGAATGAACATAATCCTGGACTTAGTTTTGATTGCAATTATCTTTATAGAATAAATATAAAAAGATGTGGTGTGAGTGCCAATGAAACAACTCTCCATCCAAGTCACAATTTGTGAAAGTAAACCAATAAAAGTCAAAGGACGGTCTTCAACACGGAGCCTTACCTCACACCGAACAGCAAGCTATAAAAGGTCCCAAACATGACTAGTGTAAAACCATTCAAACAGGACAGCCAACGTAGTCTATATAAAAAATAGAAACGAGAAACACATATGAACCACAGGAACAAAAATGACAACCACTGAACATCATGTTCCTAAAATTCATCGGGTTTACACGTTTTAATAGGTACCAACATTTACCCTTACCTGAAACAATAGTGTAACATTACAACATAGAAAGACAAAATACAAAATATCAATTGAAATGGCGTAACTCAATCAAAAGACACATTACCACAAGTGAACATACACCGAACGAATAAATTTGATCTATGACACAATGCAAAGTCTTTAAATATTTTAAAAGGATTCGATGTAAGAAATAAGATTGAGAATGGAAGATTGCACTTGCATAAGGTCGATTTCTATTCGACGCAGCTCAAATTTAGGCATGTTACACACCATTGTGTAGATTTTAGATTGACGACTCAACAAGTTATATTGGGGTAGACAATCAAGAAATCTAAATAAAATAGAAGTTGGCGATCTGATGACATCTTTCAATAATGCAAGTTAAGTAACTAGTGTTATATCAAGGTATAATTAGGGGATAAGATACAATTGCCTGTCGGCTATAAGCGGATTATCTGCTATTTCAAGTTATAACACCGGCAAATGTTTATCAACTGAGGGTTAGAAACATGAAGACAGGAGGTATTATAGTATTTTCATCAAAACGTTACGGTAATAAACGCATGAATTTGCAAAACAGATTATGCAAGAAAGGAAATAGGTTGTCTGTCAGGAAAGGCGGGCAAAACGTACTAGTTACTTCCAGTGCACATTTGTATGTTCATTTTATCATGTTTTCCTCTTATACTGGCGCTTTGGGTGCCAAAGTTCTTACAAGACGTCTCATTGTCTTCTTGTTGCGGTCACTGCATACGGGAAAGTATTGGCGAATAAGGGTACGAGATAACAATGAATCAATAGCAGTATTATTTTCTTAAGCGTTTTCTTTTCAAGAAATTAACATACACTTGTTTAATAGTAATTCTTATAGGTATATATAACATATTCAACATATTTGTATTTTTAAATTTAAAATTGTTTATGACTTCAAGACATACTATATATCAGACTTTACATTCGCGTCAAATTAGGTTATATATGTTACTCTTTAGAATAGTCGCAAGATAAATGTTACCCATTAGCTTTACTAAAAGCTCACAAAATTCATACAAAATTAATCGCCTGTTATAAGTACCTTTGCTTATATTGTTTGTTGTTTTTCGGTGACAACTACAGTTCCTCAACGTAGGATCGCAATATGTTTCATTTTTTTGCAGAGGCAAATCAGCCAAATAATCCTTTCCACAATAGCACAGGTTATCTAAAGTCGAACTGGTTATGTATGTTAGCTGTCCTTCTCCAATACAAATGCGTTTAAGTTTTGGTATGTCTATTTCATTAGACCTGTAAATCACATCAGTGTAATACATATCTGGACATGGAACTGATGTAATATTCCATTTTAATAATACTGGGCACGTTCCTAGAAAATAAATAAAATGTCAGTAAGATTGGCATTCACAATTACTTAATTATGGTACTTACAAGGTATGTTTGTAGATAATCTTTTTGACAAAAAGGCACTAAATATATAAAACGATACCGTTTGTCAGTCAGGGTCTATCCGTTTAAACATAAGGCAACACCCCGACCAAACAAAAAAAAAGTCAAAAAGACAAACTAAGATAACAAAACACTACACAGACCGTCATGACTAAGCAATGCAAGCGCGGCGATCCCTCATGTCATATGCTCAAGAAATACACGGATTTTCTGTTTCACACGTGGCACCCATCTTGTTACGCATTGCGAGTTAACGTATGGTGTTACAAATAACTGTCCTTTAAACTCTACATGAACATTAACATCTTACAGTAATACTCAAAATGGGAGCAACTGGCACATCAATATGATAGGGTTTCAATGATTAATACAAAAAAATAACTTTTTCCCCATTATTTTGTGAACTATCAAGTTTTTCCTTGTAATGATAATAGTGTTACTATACTATAATAAAGTTCATTAGAAGATAGGCACGACCGTTTGAAAGCCCATCATTATTTAAAAGTGTATATTTTCAATTCAAATGTATGCCTTGCCAATAAAGCTGAACACCGAAACAATTGAAAGATATAAAAGTGGTCCACTAATTTAGTAAACTTCATATGAATGTCTATAGTTTGACAAATATAAAAACATAGGTAATGTAACCGTTTTTAACAATCCTATAACCTTTATAGAATTCAAGGAAATAACTTTAAGAAATACATGAAATATCTTGAAAAAGTCACCAAACAATTACAATACTAGTCTGTATACTATTTACAATACTTACCGGGTACAAACGACTTTGCATTACTACAAACCACCTCATAATTGTTCCAGTCAGGATAAATAGGCAAACAGTGTAGTCTTGGTTCTATACAGCTTTTCGTTTCTGACTTGGCAGATTCGCACATATAACAATACATAACATCCTAAACATTTAAATACCAACACAAATAATATTACAATTTTGATCACATTTGACAAAATTCAGATAGTATTAAACAAGATGATTTAAGGATTTTAAGATGTATATAAAGCAATCTTTAAAATATATATTTTGTTCTCTCAACCCACGTTTTTTCTTAAACTGTGCTGTTAGAGATAAGGCAGTTCTTTTCAAATAAGTCCATTTCTATGTGTGTTGGCAGTTGTTTTTGATTTTGTTGCAGTTCAGTGTTTCTGCTGTTTTGTTGTTCTCCTTTTATAGTTGACGTGTTTCCCTCGGTTTAAGATTGTAATCTGGATTTGTTTTCTCTAGATGGATGTATGACTAATGAACAACGTTATACAAAATTTCCTTTATTTATAAATAAACGGATACACAAATCTTTAAGTAATGATTAGTAAAAAAAACTGCAAAATTAAAAAAAAAATCAAAATGTAAAGCTGTTGATGAATTAAAGTACTTTACTAATGTAAGAGTGTTTATTTATTATGAGATATTCCGCATTATTCTATCATAAAAATATCTTTTTTGTATCTTCAGACTGATTAGAAATACACTATATTATCTTTTTTTATACTTACAAATGAACAAAGCAAAAGTACCAGACTCCTTGTTTTCATGATATTGATACCTGTAATTAAAAATATTTCAATGCATTACCATTTGGGGAAATTAGAATATGTTACAGAGTTCTGATAACGTCTAAACTAGTATTTTATAATACGTAGTAATCATATGTTTGTGGTCTTCGTAGTGGATACTTAGTGAGAAGTTTGTCAATGAGTTCCTTCTGTGTTGATGCTTTTGTTTTCATCGGTTCTCAGGTGACCATTGAAAGAACATGTATGTTGATTTTTGTTGTGTATTCCGGAAAAAACAGCTAAAAGGAAATATATTTTTTTTAATATTGATGGGTTCATAGATAAACATGAGCGCTTTTTTGCTGTTTCAATATGCGTACCACACATGTTTTCATTTTTAAAATCATCTGGAAACAATAAACAAAAATTACCATGAGGTCCCCTTTTGGTAAACAAATCCATCGTCCCACTGGCAATCATACCAAATCATTTTGCTTTATATTAATACATAATTATTTTGTAAGACACGGTGTCAATTTATCAAAATAGTGCATTTTCTCAATTGAAATATGTCGTGATTAAGTGCTAATGGGTCCTGGTTTTTTCTGGTGGGCATTAACACGGTGCTAGCTAGTTATGACAAGTTTTAATTCATTGATTTAAAACATTGTAGATTCAACAGAATTATGCAAAAGGATTTGTATTCAATAACATTACCTGTAGCAGTGTAACTACGCCAAATGCACATTTTGAAAATCATTTTTGATGCTCTAGGTCAAAACATCGACCGAATGTGTGATTTTGACTGTAACTTTGGACATCCATTTGACATTCCAGTATGAGTATAATTATTGCTTCATATCACTCAGGAGGCCAGCATTGTCAGTTAAATATCAGATGAAACATATTAGATTGGAATAGTTTTATTTAAGCTATGAATTGTTCTTGAATCAGAACTTTTTGAAATAGTATGCTGACTTAATAGTACGGTGACCGAGTAAGGAAAAGTCGCTTATTTAAGGAGTTTAATTGTCATTCGGACTATACGGCTATAAATCACAGTATTGGTAGTTGAAAGGTTAATCTTAACATTTTGACTTGTTGTCAAAAAATCGTACGGTGCAATTTTTGTAAAATGGGCTTTGAAATACATTAGTTAACTTGAACACAAAATCGACCTAGAAAAGTTTTGAGGTCTAAGTTGTAAAATAACATCCGTGATATGATTTCTGTTATTATATACATTGTTGTTATACCTTATTTTAACGATTTCAAATAAAGTTTAGCAATATTAACCCGTTTTTTTAAGAGTTTATGTAAAAGATTAAAACTACGAATATTTTGCATTGAATAGAGTACGTTTCAATTTAATTTCATAATTTTTTTTAACGCAAAATGTAAAATAATTCACATTTATATGATATTTAATACCTTTATTAATCAATAATATAAAATTAATTTATATCAGACGCATTATTTCAGCAATTTAAGCCAGATATAAGTTTTAACGCTCATACGACGGAGCTAGTCGAATATCATATACAGCCTATTATAGATACATATAAGCAAAGGGAATGTGCTGTATTAACTACATTCAAATACTAGGATGTGTTCCTTGAAGCAGTAGACAGTAGCTGTCAAATGTAAGAGTAGAATGAGAGGGAAATTTGTAACTTCCTTGAGATCGTCTTCTCAAATGTATACTCATGTTTTTGTAACCAACCGTACCAATTACTGAAGGTGTATGCAAGTTTAAATACTCGATATGTTTCAACTTTCTGAGAATTTAATAGATGGCTACTTTGCTTTCAAACAGACTCCTGGACATTTCAACGGTTTATGGAAAGACATGGCAACAGAAAGACCGTTCTAGAAGCCTCAAGGGGATCAGGTGGCACTGTAGGCATAACAAATCAAAAGTCTGCGCTTGTTAGATGGACCCTTTCTAAACATTTCTTAGAATCTCTTAGTCGTGTAACGCTGAAAAGTGCTGGAATTGCTGCAAATAATGCATTATCACAAGGGAAAATAAAACTAAAAGCAATGAAAAGAGATGAACATGTTATTGCCATTGTGGATCATCTGAATGATCCATGGCTGATCCCTTTGATGTGGAATCCCATCCTCCGTGTCTTATTTACATCTCTTCTAGAATGCATGATACACGAGATATTCGAGATTCTTTGCTCACCGCTGAATATGAAGGCTTGAAAATATCTAAAAAATTTATCACTAGTTCTCTATCTTTAGATCCAGGCAAGGAGTCTTTATAGTCCTATATCAAAGTCAAAACTAAAAACGTTTTACAACATGACCACAAAAACAAACATTAGATATAAACCGGAGGAAATACTTTTAGCTCAAATAAATCCATAACTTGTATTTAGACGTGCACTGATTTTGGCAAAATGTAGAGATGATGTTACCATAGATCATGTGACCCTGTGAGTCCCATTCTAAATTCCTTTTCTCAAGATAATGGCACCATCGGAAAATCATGTAAGTCTGATTTGGCGAAGTAATTAGAATCTGAGTCTCTTGTGCACTTTCCATACCCTTATTTGTACCATCACTTTCAACTTGCATCAGAGATGGTATGGCATTGGTTCAATGTATTGATATTAAGAAAGGTAAAACATTCGGTGACCTTGCAGCTGACTTAAAACATATGTTCTGATGAATTTCTATAGCGCACACAGTAGCAGATGTTTTTGACCGCTACGAAATAAATGAACAACTCTATAACCTCTGCCGAAAGGGAACGCTGCACAAAGACTACAGCTTCCACCAAAGTGTATAAGATTATTGAGTGGAGAAGTATTCCTAACTGCAAAACTTTGACAAATCCCTTATGATTCCACCTGATGTGAGCTTTACATAGGCAGAACGTTTGTAAATTCCAAAATTGTCAAAGTTATTTATACCAACACTGTTAATGGCTGTAGTAACTTGCTTAGCACTCAAGAGGAGACCTAGGCTGATACTCAATTCCTTAAACTTTGACACGAAGTTTAGAGAAATGGGAAAGACCGGAAGAACAAGCATACAGACCTCTAATACAAATGTGTTTGTTCTGTGTGTTCGTGTTCACTACTATAAATGTATGACACATGCAAGCGAGTTGTGGGTGCAGATGGGGAGCATTAGCAGTGCAAAGGATGGACGGAGATTTTCACCCACTAACTGCTGTACATGCCCGACCGGATGCGACACAACTTTGTCTCTGTTTGGAGTAGGAAAACAAACTATCTACCAGACTTTGAAGGACACTCACGACTATTTCAGTGGTTTTTGGAGTTTCGATAATATTGCCAAAGATAAAGCCCTTGCTTGTACATGAAAGTTAATTTCAAAGCTCTATGATCAGAAAAATCTCTTTAAAACCATTCCAATATAATTATTATCTAATGCGCGTCAAGCTTGCAGCTAGTAAAGATGTAAGTTTAGTCAGATTACCTCTCTGTGAGGCGGCACTGAAACAGCATGTTTTACGTAATTCGTTTCAAACTAAAAATTTGGACCGCATTACGCATTGCTAAACCCCCTATTACGTCAATTTTACAATACGACTGGCGATAGTTAAATGATTCATTACACCCCGTGTATTGTAAAAGGCATATGTCAGCAGAATTCTTACAGGATCTTGTGTTTTCATTGAAAGGAAAATCTCCATGTAAAATAGTCATGTGTTCGTTCACAACAACACCCTACATGTCCGGAGCTTTGCTCCTGAAAAGTTCAGAATTATGTAGACATTTCAAATCATGTTCCTTGATAGATGAACCAAAACATACTTCTGGCATAATTCTGTTGTGTGGATCTCTTTGATTGGATTTTTTATTGCAACTGTTTTGGAGGTATTGAGTGCTTTTTAGTTTTAATGAATTACATGAATGAGCTTAAGCAAAATACGCCTTCATGATAGTAGGCTTCAGTTAAAAATAATAATAGTTATCCTTTATTGCTGACGCTGAATGTCAACCAGCAATATAACTTCTGTAACTTTAACAGAATATATGTATCATAGATCAAGTGTTTGAAAAACGCCAATTTACAGAATAAATCGATTTCCTAATTCTTTTTGTTTTACATTTTCAAGGTAATTCATTGTTAAAAAATTTGTAAAAAAAATGTCTGTATCTGAAATTTAAACTTAATTGTTGTATATATCTTCAAATTTTAAAAGTATGGAAGAAGAAAAAAGAAAAACAGAATTTGATCTTTGGCTTTATTTTATGAAAAAACTGTCACCACATTTCTTTTTGACGACATCGATATTTCAAAAGTACTCATTTTTCCGAATCCAATGATATATAATATAGACATAAAGTATGTTTGACGATTAAATTTAAAAAATATTGGGTCTGGTCACCGTACTATAAACACACGTTTTACAAATGGAAAATCAGTTTTAGCGACATTTTAAAACGATATACAACTAATGCTTGTTTACCTTGGTTCGTATCTTACCTCTCTAGAGACTTTCTATGAGATTTATTATAAGTTCTTTTGAAGCCAGACTTTTGGTCCTTGTGTAGAGTTGTCTCATTGGCAATCATACCACACCTTCTTTTTATATATCGTTGATATACGCATATCCTCTAGAATCGGTGGCCCTCCATCGGGATTTCAACACTGCGTTTGATTGGTTTATTCAAAATAGAACTAAGAGTTTTGATTTTCTAGATAGTGGTACCTCTTATTTTCCACGTAATATTGATAGTGTCCACTTTATTTCAGCAGATTCAAAACAACGAACAAGACTTACTTTGTATACAAGACAAGCATGAAACAAATGTTTAAAGAAAATGAATGATTTTGTAAAATGAATGATTTGCTGTTTAAAATGTAAATTTGTTATCAATAAAAATGCCTTCAACAACGGGTCCTATTGAATAACATGATATTGATCGAAGTTGTATGACATAAGGGAAAGCGATTAAAAGAAGAAGACCCCAATCATTACCACAAAGATTAACAGCAAAAAATGTATCAGGCAATCAACGACAATCGCTGGTGGGAGGCACATGTGAAAGTGGTTAACATTTTAAGGGCTCTTTTCGCAATGCTCAGTTGAAAAAAGATCAAACTCATTAATTGAAAATAAACTGACAACGCCATGGCTAAAAAATTGAAAGACAAAGAGACAAATAACAGTACAGAAGACACAACATAGAACACTAAAGACTAAGCATTTTTATAGAATTGAAAGATTTACTACAGTGTCGTAATTAACAGAGTCTTTTTCAAAAACATGGAAATCGTAGTTACTAACTTCTTGATTAAGGTCACGAAAAATCTCACTTTATGATGAACATTCAGATGCCTGATGATATGAAGATCTTTAAGTGCAGACGTGTTGTGTTAAAATATTTTTTTATATTTCTAATCATTTAATTGTGATATATAATTTATTGTAATGGATCATTTGACACAATAACATGGTTATTTAAACTCACTTACAATACCTTCTAATTAAGAATAGGTGTTAATTTTTAAAAGACATTAACACAATAGTTTAAGTGATAGATACAATGGATAAGCGTTGATTCGGGAAAAACAAATCATTTGCCCTCCGGGCTCATGGTTTCTTTTTCAAGAATCAACGCTTATCCATTGTATCTATATCACGGAACTAAGTTTGAATTACTACTGAACAACTATTCTTGTTCACATATAAAGCTGAGTTCACAAAGAAAGAATTTCTAATGAAGAAAATATAAGAACTGCTTCATATTTCGATATTTTCGTCCTATTGACACAGATGGAAGTCTTCAAAAAAGAGTAAATGACAAATATAATGATTTCACAACTTTCCAAATGTTAAGTTCCAGTTTCTTTTATAATGCGACATCAATTCCATCTTATGTTGTAAACATATCTCATCTGATACCTTACGCATGTACATTTATATGTTCAAACTATACAATTAATTAACAAAATAACTGTTCTGATCAAAATATGAGCGAGCTGACTATAATCGACATCCTATTGGTTTTACGATCACTTTCACAAATATGTTGACCAAAATGATGTGTCTATGTCACAACTCCTAGGTGATGGCCATGGGCTTATGCAGTCTTATATCAATAGACCCAAAACAGTTGTTAGATCTGTAAGTGTACCTATAATGACCTATTCCCGAAAGTAACATCTAACTGAGTGTGGGTGCGCATGGAAGGGGATTAATGAATAGGAAGAAACGCCTTTCATGTCGACGCATCCGTTCTCGCGCCTGAACATAGTCGTGCAATTTTTCCAGGTTTTGTTTTAACCTTGACATGTTTCTTCTTCATATATAAATAATGTTTGAGCATTGGCAAGCTTCTTTTGCTTTGAAGTTCATGTTTCTATAAATGAAAATGTCAATCGGTTACATTCATTGAAAACTTGTAAATTATTCTAGAGGATTTAAATAAAGGCAACAGTAGTATACCGCCGTTCGAAACTCATAAATCGAGAGAAAAAAAAACAAATCCAGGTTACAAATTAAAACTGAGGAAAACGCATTAAATACAACAAGGAGCTCTCGAGAGCCTGAATCGCTCACCTGTTATTATTAGCTAAAATCTTTCATCAGGATTATTTTTGCGTTTCAATATATATTAATAGGGTGGCTTAAAAATGCCATTTAAATTTTTTTTGTATTTTGTTTATTGTATCTGTCATATTTTCTTCAAAAGTAATTAAATATTTCATTTTAGCCATAGTGTCTCTGTTTCTTGGCGAACAAGGAAATGAAATACAAAATTTATACCAGATTCATTTGAGAAGATATTTTGAGTTAAAAAAACAAAAACTGCAAAATGTCCTAAAAATAACCAATTTAGTGGCAGCAACCCAACAATGCTCTAAATGCTTCAGTTTCTGAGACATAAGCAAATAACTGCATTTGACCCCTATGTTTTATTTTTAGTCATGGCGGACATGTTTGTTGATGGATCAAAAATTCGGATACAATTCACAAATCAGATTCCTAAAGGAACATTCATTTGAAGTGAAGAAGCATTAGATACAAAAGTTTCAGAGAAGAGCTAGTAGAATTTTCTATAATTTTGATTTTATTTGTTCAAACAGTAGTACACTACACTGTAAATAAACATATCATCGATACCAGGATTAAATGTTTTATTTACGCCAGACGCGCGTTTCGTCTACAAAAGACTCATCAGTGACGCTCGAATCCAAATAAGTTAAACAGGCCAAATAAAGTACGAAGTTGAAGAGCATTGAGGACCAAAATTCCCAAAAGTTTTGTCAAATACAGCTAAGGTAATCTATTCTTTAGGTAGAAAAGCCTTAGCATTTCAAAAATTCTAAAGTTTTGTGGACAGTTAATATATGAATCTCAGAGATATGAATACGACCATATCAATGATAAAGTTCTTTTTGAGATAGAGCAGGTGCCAATTTGTGAATTTGAATTTATTGTCACGGGTCCCATGCGTTAATAAACTTTCATACATATGAAATAGAATAAAGTAAAGTCTTGAGATTTATTACGTATGTTTGTTGAAGGAACCGCAGTTATTAATAGCATTATTGAAAGTTCAAACAGAGTCAGCAACACTGATCAAACGATGTATTTGTGTCTACTGTTGTAGAGTTTGTCAGATGATTGTATGAAGATAGTGACGATGAAGCCTTTCTTTTATTAAAAATAGCTACAATGAAAGAAAGAAGGGCAATACCTAAATTTGAGTACTTTTAAACATTGTTTTGAGTTGTAACAATCATGAACACGCCGATATATAGTGGGGAAAATATGTTAAGATAATTCATTAATTGTTAAAGTTACATGTAGAAACGACGAAATACAAACTATAGACGCATTCAGCGAGTGTATAGTTTGTCAAAGTTTATGCAAACTATGCAAAGGTATGTTAGAAACAAATTATCTAAACGTATACTAGCTGAACCGTTTGCATCGTTTGTGTTAGAAAGAAATGCACTCTTGATGTAAATTATAAGGAACCATATATTTTTGGAATCAGTGTCAATTAAACAATCAAATAATAGAATAAATAACATTTTTTAAATTGTAACAAACTTAGTATACCCCTTATTTTAAACAAAAGTGTATAGAAACCATTTATTTTTGGAATCAGTATACAAATATCTATCTGTTGCGACTGGAAATGGCATGTTAAACTGTATTTTGTTATTTTATCATTTTTTTATTTTGAATATATTGTTTTTGGTGGAAAGACTATCTATTTTTGTTTAATTTAATCGGAAGGACAGTTATGGAATAACCGTTTCACAAATGATATTGGATATGTTCCTTAAGTCGTAACTACACTACCGAATTAGACTATTTACCGGATTTGTTATAACATGAGCAACACTACGGGTGACACATGTGGAGCAGGATCTGCTTACCCTTCCGGGACACCTAAGACTACCCCTAGTTTTTGATGGGGTTGATGTTGCCTATTCTTTAGTTTTCTATGTTGTGTCGTGTGTACTATTCTTTGTGTATCTTTTTCATTTTTAGCCAAGGCGTTGTCAGTTTATTTTTGATTTATGAGTTTGACTATCTCTCTGGTATCTTTCGTCCCTCTTTTATAAAACACTGTTATATGAGTTCAAATACACAAAATCATTTCCAGGCAAAATATGATATATCGTGAGGAACATTAATTTTTAGTATTACATTCAATTTAATTTATAGATTACTAGGGAATTGCTGAATTTGGTTGTATTGCATATTAAATTAAAGTGCATGTGTCTATAAGTCAAAAACATAGAAAAGAATAAAATGATTAAACTTCAATGCGTAATGCAATCCGGTCTTTCTGGGGAATTGTTATTGTGGACTTTAATTTAATATGCAATTTATTTCTTTAAAAAAATTATGAAGAAGACATAAAAAATGAATTATTTTGTTGAAATCTATGAAACTGAACAACAGTGTATCTCCTTAAGTAACTTGCATACATGTATGTTGTCTTTTAAATATTTAAAGTTAGAAAAAGTTCTGATTAAACACAGGTTTAGATGATTCAGGTCCAATCAAAAGAGCAAGACAGGTATATAGCAGAACACTATTACAGCTATTCTATAAAAGCATGCATTATGCAAAACAAAACTTTCATAGACTTGCTTGCTATATTTTCTTGAATGTTTCAAACAATATGAAGGCAGAGTTTCAGTCTGTTTTATATACTGGGACTTGATTGGACAATAGAAATTAACATCAAATTCCAGTATTTAGTAGACAGACTGAAACAGTCTACATACCTGTTGTTTACAAACAAACATAAATGCAAACATACATACATAAATACAAACAAACATAGTAAGCAAGTTGATCAAAGGTTTGCTTTGCATGCTTTCATAAAAGATCTGTAATTAAAATTCAGGAGTAGATCTAGTACACTATGAAAGACTAGTTCCAGTACTTCCCAATTAAAGAAACAAGGGGTTACCCCAAAATTCTCGCACTACTTCACTGGAATATTCAAATCTGACCTCTCTAAGATCTGATACCAGTGTTGATGTCAGTTAAGAAGGCTGAAAAATACTGACTCAAACAAGCTTTGTCATTTACAATGAAAATTGTGAATAAACATTCTAATATTGTAGAGGCCTAAACTTAAATCATAGGAATAGATATCCTTATCATGAAATCTTGGATTAATTATTATTAACATAAAACATAGGAACATATATCCTTAACATGAAACATAGGAATAAAAATACTTTATATATATTATCCTTAATATATGAGACAAAGGAATAAATATTCTTAACATAAAATATGGGAATAAATATTCCTAGCATGAAACATGAGAATAAATATCCCAGACATCAAACATGGGAATAAACATCTCTAACATGAAATCTAGGAATAAATATCTTGATCATAGAAAAAAATATCCTTTCCATGAAACATTGCAATAAATACCTTTAGCAAGAAACATTGGAATAAATATTCTTCATATAAAAACTGGAAATAGATATCCTTAACATGATTCAAAGAATAAATGTCCTTAACATGAAAACTAGGAATAAATATCTGTAAAATGAAACATAGGAATTTAAAAGGGCATAAATAAGCATTATTCTTGGTTTTCGCACCATAACTTTAGTATAAGTAAATACAAATCTATAAAATATACCCATAAAAGGAAAGTTGGGCTCGATTTTGGGAGTTTTGGTTCAAAGAGTTTAGGAATAAGGGGTCCAAAGGGTCCAAAATTAAACTTTGTTTGAATTCATCAAAAATTGAATAATTTGGGTTCTTTGATATGCCGAATCTAACTGTGTATGTAGATTCTTAATTTTTTGTCCTGTTTCAAATTGGTCTACATTAAGGTCCAAAGGGTCCAAATTTAAACTAAGTTTGATTTTAACAAAAATTGAATCCTTGGGGTTCTTTGATATGCTGAATCTAAACATGTACTTAGATTTTTGATTTTTGGTCCAGTTTTAAAGTTGGTCCAAATCAGGGTCCAAATTTTTTTTTTTAAGTTTAAGTTCTTAGACCACATTCATTATGTGTCAGAAACTTGTGTTGTGTCAACTATTTAATCACAATCCAAATTCAGAGCTGTATCAAGCTTGAATGTTGTGTCCATACTTGCCCCAATGTTCAGGGTTCGAACTCTGCGGTCGTATAAAGCTGTGCCCTGCGGAGCATCTGGTTGTAAATTTTTACAAAGTATTTACCTCTGTATCTCAAGGGCCAAGTTCATTATAGATAGAGAAATTTCTTAGTAGCAAGAATGTTTAGTAAAGTAAGATTTACAAACACATCACCATCACCAAAACACAATTTTGTCAAGAATCCATCTGTGTCCTTTTTTTAAATTGCAAATAGACCAAGGTGTGCGACACAGGCTCTTACGAGCCTCTAGTTTCTAGGAGTTATGGCCCTTTGAACATATTTGCCTCAATATACTACTGCAAGTTTTTCATAACAACTCCTCTAAAACCCCACAACAGATTATCATGAAACTCTAGAAAAAAAAAATGAATCATAATTTCCTGATAATATGCACATCTACATAGTATGTAACTAAAATACACTTTTAATTTTAAGATGGTACAAGAGACCTCATCAAATTGATTTTTTTCAATTTAACAGAAATTGTGAGCTTTTATGTGACAGCTTTAATGTTTAAATATCTTTTTATTTCAGAGAATGGAAATCGAGAAAACTGTACTACATATACTACATGTACTAATGAAGCAAGAATTACCATTTCAAATGTCCCGAAGACAGCTGCACACAAGAGAATTCTAAACAAAAGCAGCAATGAAGAGCATATCCTCATACAACATACTCAATTCTTTGTTAAATGATGCAAAAATGAAAATATCAGAAACATCAAAAAGATTATAAGCAGATAAGATAATTTCAAATCAGCCTGAAAAGTCTATATATCTTTAGAATAAACAAATAATTCATTGGCACTTAATTCAGATAAAATTCTTCAAATGGGATGGGCATCCAAGTCAATAAATCCAGAGTTACATGAAGTCAACAACTAAGGCAATATATTGCATTAACACATCAAGTAGCAGTATCCTAAATATTAAACAAGGTCAGCATTTTCAAACTTCTTGAGATGAGAAACTTTGTTCCTTGTGCTTTTCAAAGAAGAAAGGAAATTTCATTTCACCCCGTGAAAAACTATCAAAATAACGGAATTGCTTCTTTCAAAAACTAGTGAAATATTTCTTTCTTTTATGAACATGACTAATGATAGATTTAAAGTCTTACACATGCTTGTGGTGAAAATGATATATTGAGAATAATTGTAAAATTCATCCATGATACCAGAAACCCTTTTGTGATAGACAAAAAACATAAGAATGACACCTGATTATATAATATTGTTATGTATGTGTTTATAATTATTTTGTTATGTTGTTGAATTTGGGTGATATTCTTGTGAATTTGGATTTAAAACTGATAAGATATCTTTATCTTATGGAAGCGTTTTTCTTATAAACTTCTAGTGGAAGACACTTTCTGACAGATTTAATACTTGTGATAAAATTTGCTGGACCATTTGTATTCACAAACTATCTAAACTAACTTTAAAATTCTTAAAAAGATTTCAGGCATATTATACTAATCATTTAGGTGGCTCGGTAGTATTTCCTGGCCCATAAGGGATAATGATAGCCTTTTTAGAATTTTCACCACTTTATAACACTGCAAAAAAAATCTACATTCACAGTTAACTGAAGTACTTTTATTTTACTATTCAGAAATGAATATGAATGTGTATCATGACCGTTTACTTTTTTTGCTATTTTCAAAAATCTAAGGCCACTAGTGCTTTTAGTACTTTTATCATGCAGTAAATATACAATTTAAACAAAGTCTTAAAAATTCATTTTCATCTGTTTGTAAAAAAATGTCTGACATGTTTAATATTTGTAAACAATATTAGTGAAACCATTTTCTTCATAAATTATATAAACAAACTTTAAAATATTTAAAAAGATATCGTGCATATCATACTACATGTAATCAATAAAATTTAAAAGTCGTCAAATTCTATCGATTACATTTAAAGGTCATATGCAAGTATATCTTTGAGAAACTGCATACAAGTTCAATTTTGTTTGCTGGACCATTTTCTTTAAGAACTATATAAAGAATCTTTAAAATATTTTTTTAAGATTTCGGACAAATTATATTTATCAATAAATTAAATATTATCGCATTTAAAATTGTAGATTTAAGGAATCATGTTTGGATGACGGGATTAATTTTTGTAAATGAAACGTTCCTTCACAAAACTGACAATTATAAAATAGATTGAAATCTTACCTTTGGCTCCTGTAGTAGATTCTTGTCAATATTTTGTCTGGTTTATTTTTTGCATAGTATAAAGAATGTAGTTCTTTAAACTTCCGTGTTGATATATCAAACATCGACGGATGTGTTCTTGATACAACAAAACAATTGTCTCTCCTACAATTGTATAACAGCTGATTGTAAGTTTTGTCTCGAATATTGCTGTTGTTTACCTAAAGTGTTTGTTGTGAATATTAAATGAATTGGATATTTGTTAAAAGAACACCAATATATGAGCATTCACTAGTCAAAGCACCCCACTGTGACTAGCTAAACATTACCAACAATAATTCGATACACAATTAATACGTACCCGTGTTTAAAATAGTCACGCCTATAAACAGCGACACCTTTATATTTTTTTCTTCGTCGTCTTGTTTAACGATGTTTCGTTCTGTAGGAAATTAAAACATTAAATTTACTTAAACATAGAATAGTAAGTATAGAATACAATTTAAAAGATATTCGTTCACATGATTGGTCATGCATGATATGCTGGTAATGTGCGTAATGTCCTGTAATTCAAGATTCAAAATTAGTTCGTTTCCTACGTCAAAATGGAGGTTCAAATGTTTACGTTTTTGGCCATGAATATGCAAATCATTTATTCAGGCGCGGATCCAGAGCTTAATATTGTTTCGGGTAGCTTATCCAATGTAATTCACTGTTACATAAATGGCTATACGTTACCATCCATTGTTACAAAAATAGATGTGTTTGGTGTGTACATCTCTGGAATGTTGTGTATTCAATTTTATAGGCTGAACATCAATGTTGTCTTCATTATAATTCCATGCATACACAAGTAATAACACCAAATACATTTTTTATAAAAATATAATGTAAACAAGATATGTTTAACCGTCTGTCTGAGCAAAAATGCGTGTGAATATAGCTGATGAGTCGTTTTATAGTTCAAGCACAGCAGAAAACACGTGGTCGTTCATTGGTGTTTGTTTACTTGAAATGCTCGTTGTTTTTACTGCATACTTAGAAACTACTTTTTTGCTATTCTTATTTAACAGCAGATATAATAAGTATTTACAAATGGATTGTATTGCTTTCATGAGTTTTATGATACACCTTGTCTGAGAAATAGGTCTTGTTAGGTCCTTTTACAAAATTGAGGCATTGATGACCTTATTGTTATTCACATTATAGCTTAATAGTAATATAGGGGAGCATATAGGACAGATTGGCCTATGTGTAGTGTCAATGCATCAACTATCAAAATTCTACTTGCTCTGACTAATTGCTCAAAGTCTTTCTTTTCTAAGTATAGAGCAACTCCTCTAATGATTATAAGTAAGGAACACATTATTCCAATGCCTAAGTCCTGTTTTGTTTGTCTCTCTTATTTCCTTATTTATTTATTTTTATCCATACTTCAAAAAGTACAGTTAAACATGAATTTGGATTAAATTTTAGGTGTATTTAGTTAATTTTATGACATAACACCACTATATTCTTTTAAAAAAACCCAGACACATTCAGAGTCTATTCATTGATCCCCTTAGCTTATCATTCGGTATTCAATTTATAATTTATATAAGAACTCAACAGCTATTTGTAGGAATTTTGAATTCAAATTCAAGACAAAATTTCAAGAACTTGTGACGATAGAAATAATTTAAACTGCATAATTGCGTTTTAGCTTTGTGTAAAGTTTTGTTTGCGTTGATTATAATGTTTTACTCCCTTTCAGGCTTATTGGATGTTCCCTCAATTTAGACCAATTAGTAGAACTTGTACATATTATACAGTTACTAATCTAAAAGCAAGTATTATCAAAGAGCTGAAGAGCTCTGAGGGAGAATTCATCATGGAATAAATTTGGACCAATGAGAGCTGCGCACCTTCTAAATCAAAACATTTGATTAAAGTTGAAAGTTAATTATCTAAAATTCAATTGAATTTAACAACTACTTCAACATATTTTATAATTCTAATTGTGTACCACTGAATGGCTGGCTCGACCATTCGAATTTTTTTTTTTCAACAAAGTGAGGACTGAAAAATCTACTCAGTTTTAATTCTCCATTGATAAAGTTCATAGTTATAACTCTCATCACAGGGATACATGTACTTATAAAAAAACAATATGATTAATATAAGCTGTGTGAAGCTTGTTTCCAAATCCTACATTTTGATATACAGTAGACTCCACCTAATCGGATATCCGCTAAACAAATATATCGGCTATTGTAATATTATTTCCAAACACCAAACCTTTCCCTATATTTTTAATGTTAATTTTATCGAGTTATCGAATTACGGATATAATAATATATCGGCAAATCGGATAAGAAATCTAATTAAAAACTAAGCACAATCGGATATTTTCAATGTGAAATGTATCCGTAAGTTACAAAATCATGCAGACTAGAAAATTTAGTTTTTTTTAAACTAAAAAGCATTTTTATCTTATAAAACAGTTGTTTATAGTCATTGTCTTTCTATATAAAAGAGGGACGAAAGATACCAAAGGGACAGTCAAACTCATAAATCTAAAACAAACTGACAACGCCATGGCTAAAAATGAAAAAGACAAACAGAAAAACAATAGTACACATGACACAACATAGACAACTAAAGAATAAACAACACGAACCCCACCAAAAACTAGGGGTGATCTCAGGTGCTCCGGAAGGTTAAGCAGATCCCGCTCCACATGTGGCACCCGTCGTGTTGCTTATGTGATTACAAATCCGGTAAATAGTCTAATTCGGTAGGTCACATTCATGAAAGGGAAGGGGATTGTAATTACGACGTAAGGAACATATCCGATATCATTTGTGAAACGGTTATTCCATAACGGTCAACCAACTCGTGATGGCGTCCGTTAAATTTACGAAGGGATGATTTCAACTTCACCATTTGGAACTCTTGGTTTAATAGCTTCCTTGTGAGCAGTAACCCTCTATCAAGAAAGTCATGATAGGAAATGAAAGCACGGGAATATCGTATCAATTGGGAGATATAAAGTGAATAAAATGTCCCCAAAATTCAAATGGGTTTGAATTTTATTATTTACAACCTACAACAAAGATCCTACGTTTGGAGAATTTTGATAAAACTCGAAATCTTCACAGAACTTCAGACATTTAATTCAAAAAGAATGTATCTCCTTCTGAATAATTTATTGCAATTTACATATAAATCCCTTTAGGCAAAAGAAATCTGACTTTTGTCAGATATAGTTTTGTTTATCTTTTTACATAAATAAGGCCGTTAGTTTTCTCGTTTGAATTGTTTTACATTGTCTTATCGGGGCCTTTTATATCTGACTATGGGGTATGGGCTTTGCTCATTGTTGAAGGCCGTACGGTGACCTATAGTTGTTAATGTCTGTGTCATTTTGGTCTTTTGTGGATAGTTGTCTCATTGGCAATCATACCATCTTCTTTTTTATATTGTAACATGTGCCTAAACCACACACATGTCATGGCTGCCATTTCGATTGTTTACAAAATGTGAAATAGCCCCGAGAACCATACCCTAAATACAAATAATTTTCAGAAAACTTAAAACTTAATGCATGATATTAAGGCAATCATAAATATTTTCATTAATATAAAATTTGTTTATTCAAAGGAATAAAATACATAACAAATACGATGATAGCTTATAGATTGTACACACAACACCATAAAATGATTTGATCTATTTATAGCTCAATTAGTTTACCTGTGATGGACTGTGATAAATGTAAATAACGGATAAAATTCGTTTTAGAACTCAAATAATAATGTTTATCGGTTTACTGATAATACAGGTTTAATAAAAGTTGTAATTCCGTATTTATTCTCGCGGCCCCCCTTTTATCTTTGCATTCTAAACTTTGACCGTGTATGTCACGTGACTTTAGCGTATTGTGACGTCACTTCCAAATTTTCTAACGTTTGAACGGGAAGGTTGTTCAATTTGCTTTGAAAAATCCAGTTCCATCCTCAACACAGATGAAACCTCAGAAAAGAAACAGGCAACCGCCTAATAGTTTACGATCTGGTTCAGAGAAAAAGGCTACGTCTAAGCGTAAAAGACCAAACGTTAGTAATGTGCATTCTGATCCAGAAACACCCATGGCTCCTCGTGGAAATCAGAACATTATTGCGTCGGGTAGTCATTAAACCCAAGCTATGGTAAATGCAAGGGGAGACGAGATTATTGCCCCCAACCAAAACCTTAGTGACCGTGCGGAGTTAGACCCTGTGTCTGTGACTGTAGCCATTCCTGGACCGTCGTCTTCCAGAGTTCCGATGTCGAGTACAGAGTCTCTTCGACCAGAATCACACGATGTCGCCACAACAATCATCCACAGAAGAGCAGCTGATAATGGTTCTAGCATAGTTTCCCAAGTCGGGATGGTCCCATCACTACAAAAGTCAAAAAGTCTGAAAAGACCAGTTTTTGTCTGAATTAGCATGAATTTTTACTCGACATTCTTAATTTGCCTGAATAATTAAAAAAAATTCTTGACATAGTATGAATTTGTCTAATAAGGTTCTTGATTTTTCTTGACAAGTGTCTTGACAGTATGAACATTGTCTTAAAATTTCTCGACACTTCCTGTATCATCTGATAGAGGTCTATATTAGTCTCAACCAATTCTTGACTGTCTTAAATTTGTCTCGATATGTCTTGACATATTCTTGACATTCTTAATAATGTCTAAATATGTCTTGACATATTCTTGACATTCTAAATAATGTCTGAATATGTCTGGACACATTCTTGACAGTCTTAAATATGTCTGGACACTATCTCAACAGTATAAATTTCACCTGAAATGTGAACAGACTTATTATTCCTGGAGTAGATAATAATTTTTTTTTAATCTTTGGGAATTATTCAATTGTTTTTATGTTAAAATAATTAACTTCATAATTTTGATGAAGAAATTTCATTTTAATTCAATTTTTCATCATCAAAATGATGATTTTCATTTTCTTCTATCAACAAACTTTTTAAATTGTACTGGCATGGTCAGTCAACTGACAAGTTGTATGGCTGATAACAGGTAAATCAGTAATTTCTTTTTGACAGTTGCGTGTACTCTGGGGGTGTGGAATACCTTAATTTTATGGGGAACATCCTGTCCATGTGTATTCCAACAGGTGACATTACACAAATTGTTCCTTTATTAAATGAATGATTTGTATATCATCATAATTTGCTATTTATATAAACCACATTTTGATAATTAGTTACCATATAAACATTGAGTATTATGAATGTTTAATGAAATATGTCTACAGAATGATTGGTTTTTTAAATCATTTAATTTATAAGATTTAGGAATCAAAACTTGTAATTATTTAAAAACCCACATTTAAATTATTTCATACTTTAGATTTTCAATTATTTTACATGCCCAACTTTTATTTTTGTTGTAAGAAGTGTAACTTGAAACAACAGTATATCATATAAAGAGAAATAAAGATAAAGTTATACCATGTATAGTGGTCATGATTTGTAGAGTTCAGAACTGTCAAGTAAATTTTAGACACAATTCAAAATGTTCAAAATATGTCAAGCCATATTGATAAAATATAAGAATGTCAAGAATATGTCGAGAAATTTCAAGACAGTATTCAAATGTCAAGAATTTGTCAAGAAATTTTAAGACAATATTCAGAATGTCAAGAATATGTCGAGTAAATTTAATACAAATTTAATAAAAATGAAAATTCATCAAGAAAAATTAAGACACAAGTCATACTTTTAAAGAATGTCGAGTAAAAGTTCATGCAAATTAAGACAAAAACTGGTCTTTTCAGACTTTTAAACTTTTGTAGTGCATCGATTCAGGATAGTCATGGTATGTATACACATCCAGGGGACCAAAATGCAGCCCCTTTTTATCATAGTAGGAGGTCCCAGTCGAGTCTAGCTAATCACATTCCGGAAACCATTCCTAGCATATTTGATCCGATTGGGGCCCATATTCCATTAAAGATTAAGGAAAAAATTTGGCGGGGTGAGTTTATTCATTTAGGTTTATTGCTAAAATCTGCTGCAGATTTGGGTTCTGATTCTACTTTAGATGGTGATTTTGTTTTGAAAGGAGGTGCCCTGACTGTGGTTAATAAAAAAACAGATTCTTTAAACAATATAGAAATTTGGACTTCGGCCTTTATGATCTATATGGCAATTCTATTAGAAAAATGGCCTATGAAAGCCCAAGAGTATTTGAAATAAATGCAAAGCATTCGATTAGCGTCGTCTAGGGGTACTAATAATGGTTGGGCCGTGTATGGTGATCAGTACCGACTAAAAAAAGAGCGCTTTCCATCATCTTCCTAGGGTGTCATTGATCAGGAATTGTGGATTTTGTGCGTGGTGACGGGGAATGTCAGTCAGTCATCGTCTGTAGTCACATTCCCTTATTCTACCTCGAATTATCAATCTCGTCAGGTTTCGGATATCAATCTTAGTAGAAATCAAGGGAGGTCTCCTCATAACCAGAGTAATTTTCGTGGCTACAGTGGAGCCGGTTTTCAAAAATGTCGGAATTTCAACCAAGGCCGTTGTACGTTTGAAAGAAAATGCAAATTTGATCACAAATGCTCAAAATGTAACGGGCAACACCCAGTTACAAGTTGTAGAACTTAAAAATGTTAAACGGTGTGATTTGTCAGATTTATATAAATTAGGAAATTCCCCTATCAATGTTTGTGAAGTCGAAAAATGTTTGTTGGATTATCCGGAAATAACTGCTGCCGTCGAATTGATTCAGGGATTACGTTTTGACTTTAAACTGATGTACACTGGTCCTAGATTTTCTTTTACTTGTAAAAATTCTAAAAGTGTTTTAAAGAATATAGAGACCACTAGGAAGAAGTTGAATAAAGAAATTGAGTTCGGACGTATTTTAGGTCCATTTTCACATCCACCTTTTCCTACATTTCGCTGTTCCCCCTTGCTCTCATTCCTAAAACAACTGAAGGAGAATTTCGCTTAGTGTTGAATCTGTCATCCCCTACTGGTAATTCTGTTAATGATTTTATTGATCGAGAATTTTGTTCTGTGCGTTATGCGAGTATTGATGATGCGGTCGAGATGATTAAAAAATTAGGAAAAACGCAAGTTTTATTGGCTAAAGCCGACGTAAATAGTTATCAAAAGTACCAGGATCATAATTTAGTACGCCAGACGCGCGTTTCGTCTACACAAGACTCATCAGTGACGCTCAAATCGAAATATTGATAAAGCCAAACATGTACAAAGTTGAAGAGCATTGAGGATCCAAAATTCAAAAAAGTTGTGCCAAATACGGCTAAGGTAATCTATGCCTGGAATAAGAAAAAGTCCGCCTTCAGATTGTTGAGAATTTGGCCTGGTGATTTCGATCAGTTGGGTTTTGAATTTGATGATGAGTTTTATTATGCCCGTAATTTGCCTCTCGGGGCAGGTCTGAGTTGTTCCTTATTCCAAAAATTTTCCACGGCTTTACATTGGTATGCGGCAAAGTGCAGCCATTCTAAGAATATTCTGCATTATTTAGATGATTTTTTGTTCGCCGGAGAAGCAGGCACGAACCAGTGTGCCAATTTATCAAAAAAATTTACTAATGTATGCCAGAATTGGGGGTCCCTTTAGCAGAAGATAAAACAGTTTTACCAGTTGAAATTTTAACATTTTTTGGCATAGAATTTGATACTATCGCCATGGAGCTCCGGCTGCAAAAAGTTAAGTTAATCGAGATATAAACAACGGATTACTGTTATACTTGGTTGTAAAAAAGTAAAGTTGCGTGAACTTCAGTCACTTATTGGGTTATTGAACTTTGCTTGTCATGTCGTTGTTCCAGGCAGGGCATTTTGCCGTCGGTTAATTGATGCAACTTGCAACGTAAAGAAAGCTTGGCATAGAATTCGCGTCTCGTCTGAGATGAAAGATGATTTGCAAATTTGGTTATCCTTTTTATACGAGTATAACGGTGTTTCTGTCATGCTAGACTTGATTTGGACATCAAATGAGACAATCCAGCTAAACACTGATAGCACCGGAGGTTCAAATAGGGGGTTCGGGATTTATTTTGATGGCAAATGGTCGCAAGCTTGTTGGCCTCAAGAGTGGAGTCAGAACGGTATTTTGAGGGACATCACGTTTTTGGAATTTTTTCCAGTCGTCGTTGCTATTCAATTGTGGGGGCGATTTTTAGATAATAAAAAGTTATTGTTTAATATTGACAATCAGTCAGTTGTAACAATTTTGAATAAAAAGTCATCTAAATCTGCTAGAGTAATGATTTTAGTAGGGAAACTTGTATTTATTTCCCTCAAACATAATATTTTGAAAAATACATGGAAAACTTACAAGACAGCATTATAGTCGTTAGTAAAGTTTAGCAAAGAATATGACTTAAATGTATCATGGCCTATACAAATTGATGTGTTAACTCGTTTTATAGCTTACTTATCGTATTCTGGTTTAACATCATCTACAATCAATACATACTTATCCGGGATTAGCCATAAACATAAATTATTAGGTGTAACTGACACTACGTGTACTTTTATAGTTTCTAAAATGTTAGAGGGAGTTCGAAGGAATAGTCCCAAATTATCAGATATTCGCGCTCCTGTTACTTTAGAAATTTTGAACAAAATTATACGATCACTCCCATCCGTTTGCTCTTCTCATTATGAATCTTGTCTGTTCGCTTCTGCATTTAGTCTTGCATTCTTTGTTTTATTAAGAATAGGTGAGCTCACGGCCGATACGAATACAGATATCGGAGCCCACACAATTTTCATTAATGATCTGTCATTGAAATTTTCAAATAGTAAATATGAATTGCATTTGAAGATTTGCAGTTCGAAAGCTGACCAGAGAGGTATTTCAACAACTTTAGTAATTCCGCAAAGGGAGGCAGATCTTTGTCCTGTGAGCATGTTGCGTGCCATTTTGGGAATACGATATCCGGCTTCTGACAAACCCTTGTATTTACATTTCAATGGATCTCCATTGACTCGTTTTCAGTTTATTTCTATACTTAAGAAAACCCTGTATTTTTGTGGCGTTAAAGACCACATCCTATCACATTCGTTCAGAATAGGCGGAGCATCACATTATAGCAGAATGGGGGCTTCGGATTCAGATATTAAGAATCTTGGGTTTCTGATCCATACACGAGTTACATTCGGATTTGGTAAATTTTATAGATACGAAGATCTTCGAAACTGTATTTTAATATGTTTTGTAAAGGGTTTAAAAAGAAAATCAGGACCTTTAAGAATTTTTGTCATTGTAGAACCCCGTCAAGTTTGGGTCATGGGATCATCTATTGTATATTGGGCGGCCAGAGGCATTAAGAGAAGACCAGGGGGTCAAAACCTCGGATTACAGTCAAAAGGTTATAAACTTCATTGGTATGGTCAGCGAGGGATGAAATGGAAAAATTTGTTACCTTCAGTTGAAGAAAATCTTAGATGTTATCCACCTCCACAAATTTTGATCATACATTTGGGTTCTAACGATTTGGGTTTGATCAAAGGAAAAGAGCTTATTGAGTAGATAAGGTTGGACATTATACGATTACATGTGTTATTGTCAAATCTCTCCTTGGTATGGAGTGAAATTTTGCCTCGTAGATACTGGCACTTGGCAGAAAATCAGGTGGCTATCAATTCGACTCGTAAACGAGTTAATGCAGCTGTTCGAAATATATTCAAAGAAGAATTAAATCCTGGCCTTGTAATTTGCCATCCAAATATAAAAGCCCAAGAAAGAGATTTGTTCAGGCATGACGGAGTGCATTTGTCAGATATAGGTAATGATGTCTTCTTAAATAATGTTCAAGGAGCTTTAGAGTCGTTTGCAAGTTAACAAACTTTACTAAAATTTTGTGTTTATAAATTTTGAAATTATTATGAAACTAAGGTTTCAACTCCCTCTTTTTGGCTTTAGATGAATTTGGCTATTTATTTTAGGTATTTTTGACATAAAGCTCTTCAACGATTTTCGGTACTTATACATCTTCGGATTTCAAATGTTTGGCTTTGAGCGTTCCTGATGAAGGTAAATCCAGAAAAGCGCTTCGGACGCAATAAATTATAAAACGTGTTGTTTACCATTTTTTACATCACTGGGTCGATACCTCTGCTAGTGGACTATCAGTCCCCGAGGGTATCATCAGCTCAGTAGTCAGTGCTTCGGTACTGACATGATTAACAAACTTTACTAAAATTGTCTGTTTATAAATTTTGAAATAATTATGAAACTAAGGTTTCAACTCCCTCAGGCAAAGTTGGCTTTAGATGAATTTGGCTATTTATTTTAGGTATTTTTGACATAAAGCTCTTCAACGATTTTCGGTACTTATACATCTTCGGATTTCAAATGTTTGGCTTTGAGCGTTCCTGATGAAGGTAAATCCAGAAAAGCGCTTCGGACGCAATAAATTATAAAACGTGTTGTTTTCCATTTTTTACATCACTGGGTCGATACCTCTGCTGGTGGACTATCAGTCCCCGAGGGTTTCATCAGCTCAGTAGTCAGTGCTTCGGTACTGACATGATTAACACACTTTACTAAAATTGTCTGTTTATAAATTTTGAAATTATTATGAAACTAAGGTTTCAACTCCCTCAGGCAAAGTTGGCTTTAGATGAATTTGGCTATTTATTTTAGGTATTTTTGACATAAAGCTCTTCAACGATTTTCGGTACTTATACATCTTCGGATTTCAAATGTTTGGCTTTGAGCGTTTCTGATGAAGGTAAATCCAGAAAAGCGCTTCGGACGCAATAAATTATAAAACGTGTTGTTTTCCATTTTTTTCTGACCGTCGAGTATTTCCTAATTGATAAGTTAATTGTACGGGTAGTAAACTCGTTTCGTCGGGGGTGAGAGTGTTTAGACATTCTCATTTGGCGGGATCTGGCAAGATGACAGGGGGGTCATGACCCTATAATTTTACGTTAGACCATATGTTATAATATTCTCCTATGGTACCACAGGGAAGTTGTGTTTTTTATAAACGGCTTTCTCTTGTTTATCAGAGCGGCCGGTTCATCACTGTTACCAGTTTTGAATTTTATCCTCCGAGTACCGAGGAAGCGTTATTCAAGTTATGGCCTAGCGTCAGTGTGGGGTCGTGCTCCTCGTTCACTCTAATTTTCCTTAGAGGAACTTTTGTTACTTCTGTTACCAGAAGAACACCTACTTGCCAATATTAAAAATGCCGGCGGTTTGTATCGTCTTGCCAGACCTCGTTTACTGTTTTTTCCCTGCGGCCGATTTTATTCCACTTTAGATTTCTTAAATTATTTAGTTTTTACGGAGTTGCGGAATGATCGCTTATGAGACAACTCAATTGTACAAATCAACGTTGGTATTAGCATCTAAAGGTAACCGTACAACCTTCAACAATGAGCAAAACATTTACCATATGCGGGCGGTTTTATTCCACACATTATTTCTTGAATTATTATAATCTTTAATTAAAGACTCAATATATGTATGGCAGATATTTATTCTCATATATATTTTTGGGCATTAGATTCATTTTATTAAATATAGGATTTAAAAACTGAAAACAAATATGAGCACCATATCTCTGGTGGAAGATAACCATACTTCTGCGAAGTGTGGCATTCCAACAATGACGTCACTAGGTTGGATATATTTAGAATATTTCGTAATACTGATTTTTTCGGATTGTAAAAGAAACGTTAATAGTGTGAGGGGGAGCTCTAAATACGATAATTTTACGAAAAACAGACGGGAAATGTGTAAAAAGGTGTTTTAAGTTAATCTGTTCATGTGTGTGCCTCTTTCTCGTCAAATTCAGTATGACATGTTGAGGGATATCCAAACTATAAAAACAAAATGATTGAAATGAGGGTTTGTCAGTCTGGTCAGCCTTTTAGGATATTTAAACCATACCTGGGGATCACTGATGTCACACAGCAAGAACATATGTCTTTGCAGATCATAGAATAAGATAGTTTCCCTCGGTTTTAGTTTGTTACACCGATTTTGTTTTTTGTCCATGGATTTATGAGTTTTGAACAGCGGTATACTACTGTTGCCTTTATTTAGTAACATAAATGTATTCTTTAAAAAGAGCTGTCAGAATGACAGTAAATCAGATTTTTTAGCATTTATTTGTGTCCTGCCATTTTTCAATATCACAAGGACCAAAACTCCTAAATTGTAAAAGTTACAATCATCAATATCAAATGTGACCTCTATATTTTCAACAGTAACGACATATAAACTAGATAGAAAATTCCCCTCTAGCGGGACAAACTGTGTGCCCTTAATGCATTAAGTAAGAAAAATTTACCTTGTCCTCCTACCTAGGATTTTGAGAATTTTTTAAAAAATAGTGAATTTTTGTAGGGTTTACAAATGGAAAAGCCAAATCAAGCTTGACCTGCTTGACCTCCTAGTTATCATAAGTGACATCATTTTGAAATCTAAGAGACACAAATTTGAGCAGCAGGGGTGGGTAGACAGGAATCATGAAGTCTAACAAGGAAGAAATACGTTTATGAGATTACAACCTTATACAATATGAAACCAGTGTATCTTGTGGGCACTCGAATAATTTTCTAGGCTCCCACTTTCAAACAGTTATTGTAATATAGGCATGATCAATGGAATAATGATTGTCTGTGGTTTCATCGATATAACCTTGACCTACATACACATAGTACTCTGAAGTTTGTTCAACTGCTAAGTTTGTTTGAACTGGTCAATACTGATATCTCTAAGAAGAACTGTAATAATTGGGTGTCACAACAGAACGTATTGTATCACAAATGCTGTCTACATTGGTTAATAAATGACAGTCTATTGATGTCAGACAAAAGTGTTTGTTCAGATGATGCCACTTTCAACTGTATTCCCTCTATCCCTTTTTCACAATGAATTTTATTCAATCATAATGATCTTGCAAGCTTTGGCTTTGCGAGTGGCAATTGGCTGTAAACAATTTGCTTCTCATTTCTACTCGAGATATCTCAATTTTGACATTCTTGTCAATTATCTTTTCAATTTTCAATGCTCTTCAACTTCGTACTTTATTTTGCCTTTTAAGCATTTTATGATTCGAGCGTCACTATTTTCTTAGTCCTGGTATCTATGATTAGTTTATTTTCCTTAGTAAAGTCGAGAAGATGGAGACCCTATAGTGAGGTATCTCGACTTAATGACACATATACTATGTGACTTTGGATGCGTCCTTTTAAGGATGCAGCAGGATTAGAAAGTTAAATTCCTTGACATTTATGCACTGTTGATGCTGCAGCTGGTTTCTATGGAAATTGTTTGCGAACAATTTGAACAATTTTGTATTTTCCTACTTGAAATTGTCTGGTTATGAAATGTATTGGTGTCCAATTAGGATTAATAGTTCCTTTGTATAGTGATTTGCTTTTTCTCCTTTGTGTTGCACCAATGTCTTTGTCCAGAAAAACAACCCACAAAAGTATCGGTTTATTGTTTGATATGTCTACATGCATAAGTTGGTAGGAGGATCCATTGGTTAGACCATCTTTTATATCTTCATTTTGAATCATTATGTAGTTTGCAGAAACTTTCATAGGTAATTCTAAGAGCAAGATTTGAGTTGTTTGCGGTGGAAGCGTCTGAGATCAGTTTTATATAGAGCCTCTGATATTTGTTGTTACATCTCCATTTATTTATTCAGAGGACTGAGCATCATAATAACGACCCTCTATCTTTGATAATGAATATACATTGTGCTATCAACAAGTGCATTCGAACTGAACAAATGTATGTAATTGTCTATATTTTAGATTCCCTAGCTGATGAAACCAGTCTTGTAAATAATGTGAGAAGATCATTTTCTGTTTGTACCCTTTCTCGGGCTCTATTGAGTAAATGTGCAAATTGACGCAGTTCATAAAACCAAGGTTTGCCAAAAATTAGTTGCTAGTTGTCCATAATCTGCTCTTGACAATGAAAAAATCCACTGATCAAGAGCAGAGCGTAACTTTAAAAGATCACTAACTAAATGCAGAGATATACCACCAAATAACTTTTTTGATCCAAAGATAACCTGGAGTCGGTTACTTCGGAAATTTAACATTGGACACTTCATCTATAATAAGGACCTTTAACTTAGCAAAATGACTTTTCAGTGTGTTCAAAGTGATGTGGTCTAATGGTATATAAGTTTTCAAAGACTGGTTAGGAGGAATATGGAAAATAGAATATGTTACCTTTTATGTTGTTTGCAGAGCTTTGCATGTTGGGTCTCCAATAACAACCTTAATCTCATCTTAATTTTCACCTGCAGTGCAATAATATCACAATAAGGCTTGTTAAACAGCTTTCAACACATGACTTTTACCCACCCCTGCTCCACAGGATAAGAAAACATGATATGCTTCATCGTTTGTTTATTTGTATTCAACATGTAGTAGAAGAAACATTTTTTATCTGGATTTAAAGAACGAACTACAATGTAGTTCCAAATATAATTGGTCTGATGGTGTATTCGCTATAAATAAAGGCAACAGTAGTATACCGCTGTTCAAAACTCATAAATCCATGGACAAAAAACAAAATCGGGGTAACAAACCAAAACCGAGCGAAACGCATTAAATATAAGAGGAGAACAACGACACAACATCGAAACGCAACACACACAGAAACAGACCAATCATCAGACAAAACACCACGAGAATAACAAATGTAACATGAAAACCAAATACATGAATTTGGGATAGACAAGTACCGTGCCACGTCTTATCTCAATATCTCAAAAATAAGAGAAAACACAAACGACTCAACGTTAAAATGCAACACAAAGAGAAACGAACAATATATAACAATGACCATCTTCCTGACTTGGTACAGGACACTTTTAAAGGGGAATAAAAGTGGTGGGTTGAACCTGGTTTTAAGGCATGCCAAACCTCGCACTTTAATGGCAAAGTTAAATATAACATTGAAATGACAACATAATATTACAGGACTACAATACAAATAAATAGGAGAACACATTAGACACAGAAAAACATGATTAATAGATAACAAAAAGCATCAGGTTTAAAATTCAATACGCCAAAAACGCGCCTTGCCCACACAAGACTCACCAGTGACGCCCAGATATAAAAGATCGAAAGTGAAAAAAGTACAAAGTTGTACAGCACTGAAGATCAAAAGTTGAAAAGGTTTCGCAAAATACGGCATTGTTTTTATGCCCGGGATAAGAACATTCTTATTATATAGAACAATTCATGCTATTGCAAACAGTAAATTTTATCAAATGAATATGAAAGAGATATACACAAAGAAACTAAAGTATTAACTAATTACAGAAAACTAAACCTGAATACATAACGCCTAGATATAAAAGATCGAACGTGAAAAAGGTACAAAGTTGTACAGCACTGAAGATTAAAAGTTGAAAAGGTTTTGACAAATACGGCATTGTTTTTATGCACGGGATAAGAACATCCTTATTATATAGAATACTTAATGCTATTGCAAACAGTAAATGTTAACAAATGAATATGAAAGAGATATACATAATGAAACTGAAATATTAACTAATTACAGAAAACTAAACCCAAGTTTATCACAAAATAGACACACATCCGAATCAGTCCAAGCGTCAACGTAATTTAAAAAATTGTGACGTCACATACGATGGCGAAAAGGCAGAAACGTTATGCCACATTTGAATTTATGAAATTTAGAAACAGCATGACGTCACATATGAAAAACTATCATTCAAAAATGAGATAGAATTAGGATTGATTTAGAACTAAATACTGATAATTCATTTAAACAAAATGCATATTGCAATACTTATTAATAGCAATTAACTGTAATATATATATGTCCAGTTTGTTATGAATCCAACTTCAAACGTAAATAATCGTACAAAATTTAATATAATTAATAAAGAGGAGGTGGTTAATTTTTCTATACGTCATACCTAAATATATAATAAGAAGACGTCAACACATTTGACAAAATCTGATGAGAATTACAAATATAACATTAAACATGTAAACTAAATACATGAATTTGGGATAAACAAGTACAGAAACACGTCTTATAGTAATGCGAATTCACATTCAGCAGAACGGTCACAATCGGGAATAAGTCACGTTTGGTAATTAAAAGATTAGACGACATAATGACAAACCACAATCTACCATGTGGTAAAAATGTCCTTAGCTAGTTTGGTTAAAGAGACATTATATGGATCAACCAATTCGTGATGGTGTCCATAAAATTTACGGAGTGTCAATTTTAATCTGTCCTCCTCATAACTTTGTTGGAGCAGTTTCTGCGTAAGGAGCACACTCCTGTATATGAAGTCCGTATAGTGTGAACAAGCACGTGAATAACGTATCAATTGTGATATGTAAACACCATACGAAGGGGCAGAGGGTATGTTACTGCTGAGAAATGGGAAATTGATAATTGGGAAGTTGAAATCGTCCCGTTTATCATAGATTTTTGTGTGAAGTCGTCCATCTACGTCAATATTGAGGAAAAGATCAAGGTATGAAGCAGTCCTTCTAGTATCAGTAGTATCCTTAATTTCAAGTTCACTGGGATATATGAGATGTAAGTATTGGCTGAAGTATGGGTTGTTCAACGATAAAACATCATCAATATATCGAAAAGTAAAATTAAAGAATTTCGCAAGGTGCTTTTTCTTTTTGTCTTTTAGAAGGTTCTGAATAAATTCTGCTTCATACGAATACAAAAACAAATCAGCCAGCAGGGGTGCACAATTAGTACCCATTGGAATACCGACTGTCTGTTGAAATATAAATCCTCCAAACTCAACAAATATATTGTCGATCAAAAAGTCCAGCATTTTAATAATATCATCTTCAGTATATTTTCTGGAAGATTCAGTGTGATTCTTCACAAAATATGAAGTATTGTATCCCAAAACAAGAAATTTGTATCTACGATTCCCATTTTTATAGAAAAAGCTCTGTTTTATGAGTTGGTGAAGTCGATCTTTCAACTGAGCATGGGGAATAGTAGTATATAGCGTAGAAAAATCAAAAGTTTTTATGTTGCTGCAAAATTGCAAAGATTGTGATCGAAGGTTAAGCAGTAGATCTTTCGAATTTTTGAGAATCCACATCTGGTTAACACCACTGGTAGAATATATCTCCTCACAATATTTTTGAAGCCCATCTTTAACTGTAGAAAGAATAGTAGTCAATACTTTAGAAAGATGTTTAGTCGAACATTTTGAAGACCCAGCTATGTATCGTTCTTTATATGGAGTTTTGTGTAATTTAGGTATCCAGTATAATGAGGGCAAGTTTTCTTCGTTTTCTTTGATGTTGATACCAAAAGAAAGAAGGACAGATTTATGATTTTGTAAAATTTCATCCTTGGTAAATGATGTTAAAGAATATGTAGGATTACCAGTAGTTTGATCAATTCCAAGCTCTGTAGTGAGACATTGCAAATAATGTTTTTTACATATGAAGACAATATTATTGGAGGCTTTATCTGCCGGAACAACGACATATTTGTCATGCAAAGAGGATAAAGCATCCACAACCTCCGGATTCTTGAAAGGGTTAGAAACTCTTGTACTCATATTACATCTTAGTTTTTGTATGCGCCTCTGAATGCATGATCGAATAGCTTTGATCCATTCAGACAAAGTGTCCAGTTCGGGTTCGTCTGGTTCGCGCTTTATCCATTTTCTTGCATAGTCCTCAACTGCATCCATCAGTAACTTGAAATTCTTTTTCCAGTTGATGGGCTGGGGGATTCTATACTTTGGTCCCTTGGCTAGCAACTCTCTTAGTTGTTTATTGGTAACAATACCAAGGTCACCAGTAATAATATGACCAGCTGGACTATAATTGTATTGAGAAGATGCACATGAGCAATCCGGAGGCTTGGATTTTGTATCTTTGAGGTTAAAATCCTCTAAAACTCTCTTGTGGTTGAAAATCTTTGATGCAATAGACTTGGTGTAAATATAAGAAATAACAGGTGTAGCTTTATTTTTGAAGTAATCAGGTATAGTTTTTTGTACAGATTTTTGATGAAAAATATTGCCAATATTTACAGCATCTAAACCTTTATTGGCGAATTCTACCTTAAAAAAGTAACGCTTTTCCTCACTATTGGATGTAGTCAATACGGGTTTAAATAGTCTATGGTTAGCAATGTCCATGATAATTGCAACTAATCTATACAAAACAGAACGAGAATCAGTAACGGAAGTATTTTTGGCATCTTGAAATAGTAAAGAAAGTTTTGACAATGAAATGGAGTATAATTTAGTTCTAATATGATGAATACCTAAAGGTTTTTGAACAGACGTTAATAGACTATCAATTGTCACGGTGTGTACAGCAGGTGGTATATATTTTCTGTGACCATGACTTCTATTTCGTCGAGCAGAAGTATTAAATAATTTTAATGTATTGACAGTACTACACCTGGGACTAGATAAAATACCTACACCATCAATTTTGTCATTGCATCCATAGGGAATGGCTGTTCCCAACTCTCTGATCCAAAAGTCTTCTCTTTGTAAACGATATGGTGTACTCAATATGGGGTCATTTGTTGGATGATATATTTTCTCTATAATCCGGACTTTCATTGAAACAATAGAATGGTCAGGCTGATTAAAATGTTTATAGAGAAATTTGTTGTTATTAGGATCATTAACATTAGACCGATGATCATTCATCCTAAAATTGAGTCTTTGTCGAGTTTCCCCGACGTAGATCAATCCACAAAGAGTACATTCAATACCGTAAACAATATTGGAGGCAGTGCAATTCAAATCCTCATGGCTATGTGTATTGTAATTTTTGGTGGTTAAATTACTTTGAAAGTGGGTATCAGTTATAAGAATATCACAGGTTTTACAATTTTTACGGTTACATTTGGAAATAGAGCAATATTGATGGTTGTCATTGAAATCTAAAATATCTGAAAGTTGAACCGTACACGGCCGAATATATTCAAACTTGTCTGCATTTTTATAGTACAATGAGGATTCAGAAGACTGCACATGTGTCATTTTCATAACATCATTTAAGATGATCCTGGGGACACCTGATAAAATCGGTGTTGTTGTGTCCTTGACAACAGCCGATTGACACCTTTTTATCCTGGGCGTCGTGTCATCCAGTATAATATTATTTTTTCTACTAGTTTTCATGCTGTTAGGCTACCGGACTGGTAGAATCCTCGGGGACAGATTGTCCACCAGCAGAGATTCCGGTCCGGTGGTGATAAATAAAGGCAACAGTAGTATACCGCTGTTCAAAACTCATAAATCCATGGACAAAAAACAAAATCGGGGTAACAAACCAAAACCGAGCGAAACGCATTAAATATAAGAGGAGAACAACGACACAACATCGAAACGCAACACACACAGAAACAGACCAATCATCAGACAAAACACCACGAGAATAACAAATGTAACATGAAAACCAAATACATGAATTTGGGATAGACAAGTACCGTGCCACGTCTTATCTCAATATCTCAAAAATAAGAGAAAACACAAACGACTCAACGTTAAAATGCAACACAAAGAGAAACGAACAATATATAACAATGACCATCTTCCTGACTTGGTACAGGACACTTTTAAAGGGGAATAAAAGTGGTGGGTTGAACAATTTCAATGTCATTTTTTGTACTATTGGAGCATCCAATATATTTTCCTATGTCATAATGTGTACATGCATATCTACAGGCTGGAGTATAGACTCCATGTCTTATCGGGACTGTTCTGAATCATCCTCTGTTTGTCTGAAATTTGGGGCAATATATCTATTTCGTCATTGACTATCTGTAAATTTCTTCAATGCTTTCATCTGTAGTAAAGGCATCACACATTGTCTAAAATGAAATAATGTGACCTTCATGGATTTTAAACTCATCTCCATAAGTGGTACTTTGTCCTTTGAGAGAAGATTCCTCTCTCTATGGACAGAGGGCATTTATTGCTCTCGATGATAGTATAACTTTGAATCTTTTTTAAAATCTATAACTCACTAAACGTATTACCTTTGAGATCCTTCTATTGACCAGCAAACTTCCATCAGGCAACTGAATTTTCATATCTGCAACTATTGCCTCCACATTATTGTCTACTCCGTCTATTTGATCAACTGTGTCAAAGATACCTGTTATCTTGTTAAATTGGTTTTCAAAAGAGGATGCGAATTGTGGCAATATAATATTCACAACGAAGGTAGACGTTGTGAGTGCCTATCGAGGAGTCCAGCACAAATGACTTCTGTAGATTCATCGGGAAGTGTTTTGGGCACAGATGATGGCTTTAAAATACCAATACGCTTCTCTAGTAATGAGTAATTGATGATATTGACATCTGTAGAACTCGTTGTCAATGGAAGTTGGAGCAGCAGATAGATTGCTTCTTGTGCGGGACCTTCGCAGTGAACTTGTTAGAAATAACTCTCTTTTTCTCCTTTACACTGAAGTTTCCTCTTTTCACTTCATCCACTGCATTTTGCAAACGAATACGCATAACTCCTTGAGATTTCAATATATAGCTGGCTATATATATGCACACAGCATATGGGTCAATAACGAACTGTATATCTATAAAAAAGAAGATGTGGTATGATTGCCAATGAGACAGCTATCCACAAAAGACCAAAATGACACAGACATTAACAACTATAGGTCACCGTACGGCCTTCAACAATGAGCAAAGCCCATACTATTTTTTTGTAATTGTCCTTATGCTGAAGAATGTTTGTTTTTGAATGATCTGGTGGAAAAAGGTTTCTTTCATGATCTTCAATGGGCAGAATTTGAAATCCAAAGCGACATACACGCTTGCCTTTCTGTTTGCTTGATTTGGAATGCCGATGTGTTAGCAATTTTACAAACTGTTGATCGTCTTCTGAGGCATTAGAGCTAGAAGCTTTTGATTTTGCCATTTTTTTATCAGGGACTTTCCGTGTTGAATTTTCCTCGGAGTTCAGTATTTAACTTTTTTTCCATACGGGTCCTAGCACTTATAGTACCCTAGTATCATATCAAAACACTAATCGTTCATATGAAACTTCAAATTTAATAGAAATATGAGGCATATGTTTTTATAACTAAATTGCTAGTTTTTATGATAAAACTAATGTGCATTTTTTTTTTTCTTAAGAAAATTCCATAATATGTCAAAATTAAGAAGAAATTTCCTTTTTTTAATTGTTTGCTTCCAGTAAACAATGCGCCGATATGTTTTCCGTATGCAGTGAACTCATCGTGACCTTTCTCGTAAAAATCCGGTGATCGCAATACGCATGGATCTGTCATTGAAATAAAGTATTATCTTATATTGTACATGTTATACACGTGATCACTGGCAATGCTTCTTTGTTGATTGTTTACTGAAAGGTGACAATCGGTAAACTACCGCTTCAAAACACGACAACTAATTAGCTGCCATATTTTAACATCATAACAGACCGCTAGAAAAAAAAATGGACGATAATATGATATCGATGCGTAAAAAATGACAAAATCCTGCACAAGAAACTGAGTTTATGATATTTACATGCATTGCTTCAAGAATTAGATAATCATTGTGTTTTACCAGTCACTCGTTTCATATGACTTTAACATTGACCAATGACACATGAAAAGAAGTTCAGTGTTATATCAACACTGACAAACAGTCATGTTCACCGTACAATCCTTCATTTACCTCATATTGTTGAACTTTTGCTTATTCTATCTGATAAACTGAAAAAATTACAAAAACTTATCATCGACCAATAAACCAATACAATGATTAAGTGAACACAAAAAACTTCCATTTAGACATGTACACCTTCCATATTACATACATCAAATATAGTGGCTCTATTCTATAGCATACAGAAGTACATGTATACAAATCCACAAAACTAAATATTGTCCAATGAACCACGAAATTAATGTCAAGGTCATATGAAACCTGTCAATCGGACATGTACACCTAACAATCAATTCATTCACCCAATATGGTTGAATTTATGCTTGTTGTATCCAAGATACAGTCTTGACCCCTTAACTTTAACTTTGATCACTTTGCTTCAGTTTTGCAAATTGGGTAATATGAGAGGGGCAATTATGTAGGAAGTTGGAGCGAGTTGGTGGTTGGTATGTTGTATGTTCATACCTTTTGGATCTTTTTAACTTTAATAAATCCAGCGTCACTGATGAGTCTCTTGAAGACGAAACGTGTGTCTGGCGCAAATACAAAATTTTAATTCTAGTTTATCTATGATGAGTTAATTTATTCAGTAATATTCAGTCAATTCTTCAGACATATCTAATGTGATCATTACAGTAGATAAAGACCGTGAAAAAATTGGTTTACTAGAGGAAAAGAGAACAGGATTATAGTTACGACAATTGGAATAAAATAAAATTAACGGTACCAATTTTCTTGCACCAGATGTGCATTTCGACAATACATGTCTCTTCAGTGATGCTCGTGGCCAAAATATTTGAAATCCAAAGCTTACATAAAGTTTAGTCAAATCCGTGGAAGGAATCATATCCGTCGTCATATGTTAAACAGATATTCCATAACAATCAAATTTGGAAGTGATGTCTTCCGCTTCACAACTTATAACACTTTGTTAAATAGCTTCCCTGTAGGCAGAAACCCTTCTTCAAGGAAATCATGATCAATAATGAAAGATCTGGAATATTGAATCATAAGATGGGTTAATACTACATATACTTGTGTAGCTGGAATGTTACTTATAATAGAAAAGGGAGGTTCACACTTGTGAAGCTGAAATCATCTCGTGTGTGGTAAAGTTATCTTAATCAACGATTAGTTTTTATAATTGATATGTGTTAAAGTAATTGTTGAATAAAAATTTGTTCTTCGGAAAAACGTTTACTTGATGTAATACAAATCATCGTCCATGGTCTGATCCAGATCCCTCACTCGCCTGGTATTCTTTCTGACCATACTTTTTTCAATAGTTTTCTCTTTTCATTTCCAATCTTTCGGTTATTGTCCAAAGGTAGTTAATTTCTCAATTTTGGTACAAATTATTGATACACATATTGATAACTCAATTTTAGACTCCGTCAGATGATTTTTTTTTCTAAATATTTGCAATTCAATAGTATACTAGACAAGAATGGAAAGGGAAATCTTCAAACAAGTAATCTATTTTTTCATATGTCATTAATAATATCTGGCTTAGTAATTTCCAGAATGAGGCCTTGGAAATGCACTTTCTTAATAGCAACAAAAATTTGATGAAAAGTAATATTTTTTATCTTAATTGGTGTTCATTCTTCCTTAAGAAAAAATACATTTCCTGTATTCAAATTTTAAAGTACAAATACCGAATGCTGAGATATTTCCAATTAAAAGTTAAATACTTATAATAAGATATAAATGTAGAACAAACAAATAAATGTCATTGCAGAAAATGATAAGGTAAGAGTTAGTATTCTCTTGTTTCATAAACAAGTATGACCAACGTATATCAGGTATCTTGTCTTAGGGAGAGATAAATCCTACTGTGTAAAGAACCACTCAGTCTGATTAAAACCAGCCCCCACTATCCACTTGCGTTTGTCTTCAATCGTCTCTTTTGTCGTACAGTTTTGATTACCACCGACCCGCACTGTCTATTTTTTAGATGAAAGTCAAGATATGAGGCAGACTTAACTGTATTTGTTGTATATTTTATCTTAGTTCGATGGATTTGATGTGTTCAACATAGTCACCATATTTTGCATTATTTATTAAGAGACCATCATCTATATAGCGGAATGTAAAGTTAAAGGACACGATATATTAACTGTGTTAAAAAAAAGAGGGACGAAAGATACCAGAGGGACAGTCAAACTCATAAATCGAGAATAAACTGTTGAATTAGACGGGTTGTTTCCAACTAATACTTGCACATTTGAGTGTAATTATTTGAAAATTTCTACAGGTGATGATCATACTGACCCTTACTTACACAACCATAAATAAGACCTTCTTATTCAGTGACTCATACTATAGTAGGTCATTTTTGTGTTTGAAACAAATGACAAAGATATCAACTGACTGGATCTGGATGGTAAGTATTACTTTTGATTTTACAGCACTCACTTTATACTAACAACATTTCACTTGAGCAATCTGCTAAAATATTTTACCAGTTGATCAGTTAGTTGGAGAAGAAATCTAATTGCAATTTGGTAAACTGTTTTGGCCATTGCTATTGTGATACCCCAAAGGTCACTGATTAAGCACTGTAAAATAAATATTTTAAAGGTTGTTGTCTTGTAAGATGACTGACTGTCTCCTTTATATCCATTTATGACTTTTGAACACCTGTATACTACTGTTGCCTAAATCTATATCAATTTATATGATAATGTTCAAACTTATGTAACATTCTTTCTAACATAAGTTATATCACAATTAGTGCAGCGTAGGAAATCATACTACACAAATCCAGCCAGCCTGTATGGTGTTATCATTCTTTTTAACACAGTTTTATTGAATGCACACGAGCAGTAACAAAAATAATTTATTTTATTCATACTATTCATACAATTACAGGCTTTATATACATGATATATAATGTAACTCATACAATTCCAAAATGTATAACTTTCACAGATTTTGGTTTATCTTCTTCTTCCTGCAAAATAAAACAAAAACACATGCTTTGATATCTAGATTTTTTTCTCTTACAATTGAATTCTTACACCACAAATAATTAATAATGACAATGACATAAAAAGAATTGCTTAATGGGACATTATCTAGGATTAAGACAAAGCATTAAAATATTATCTATTTATGTTAAATAATACTGAATTAGTAGTTGGAACATTGCATTTTACTCTAATATTTGCATATACAAATTGTATAGTACTTACTGAGGAGTTATTTCTATCTGGAGTACTCCGATCTGTCAAAATAAATTATAGAATCACTACATCACAACAAAACAATGCAGAGAATTTTCTTCTATCTTATCATTACATTGCATCAAGGGTTTCAAATGGTTAAATTAGTTTTATTAATGACATCAGAACAGGCATGACTATTAAGGAATATCTTTGTGTAATAGAAGACCAGATATTTTCCACAAATCCTAACAAGGATTTGCTTTCCTTTCCAAAGCCGCCAGAGTTCAACTGTTGGTTGGATGAGTATCGCTCAAGCTTTACCTTTCTATGTAGTGTTTAACTTTGGTTGTTAGTCTTTTTGAGTATTTCTTTTTAGTCATGATATTGTCTTTTTTTAGTGGACCTCTTCTTTTATTACAGCATCGGTATCTTCTTTCGTCTTTTAAGAGACTTTTCATGAAAGGAGTAGAACAGAAACTGATGAAAAACATTTAGAACTATAAAATTTTATTTCTTTTTTCATTCAAATTAACATATTTGTGCCTAGATGCCTAGACACCAGTAGATGTATAACTATCTTTGATTCATGTATATTTTTCTTGTTTCAACATCTAAAAGCATAAACAGCAAATTGTACCTGATTTTTTTTTAAATTAACATATTCGATCTTACCATGATTTGTCCACTGAGGTTCTAGTTGTAAAGCTGTTGTGTAATCTGATATTAAATCTGCTTCTATGTCAGATAGTACAGAATTTCTGAAATTTTTTATATTTACATTCATTAGATATTACAGTTAATCAAACAGAGACAAATTCTTTATTGTCTACTACCATAATTTTATTATTATTCGTTGGATACTAATTTTCAAGGATTTCAATGGGTATAGGTGAACCAAGAATTAAAATTGAGGGTTCTCTTCAGGTTCATCTTAATAAATGCAAAGTAACTTCAATGAAATAGCACAATAGTGCTTAAACTGGCCTGAACCACCCCCCCCCCCCCCCCCCCCCATCATTAAATCAATAAACGTTTTGTTATTAATTTTTGCTGTTTACAGTTTCCCCCTTATGTATTACATTTTTCGAGATATTAGACAAAACTTGAAATTTTGTGATATAAAAGCAATACCTCCTATAAGGAGTCATCTGACTATTCTTGTGGACATTGGAAACAGGTATATCATATTTTTTTGAGCATGTTTGCACTTTCAGATTTTTTTTTATTATGTTTTTCAATTTATAAGACAATTAATGCATTTTACCTTTATGTTCTATTTTAAACCATGGTGGAGGAATCAAAGCAAATACTTAATACTTGATACTCTATTGATCTTTCTTCTTTAATTCGGTAGCAATCGATAAAGTAGTAATTATAATGACAATGGACAACAACAGCATAGGATGCCAAGTGATGGCAAAAAGTCTAATGGCCAATGGGGCCAAGTGACCTAAAATGAGCATTATTTAAGGGTACCCTAACATTATTTTCGCCTAGACAAATTTGAGCATAAAAATGATTTTATTTTGCTTCAGTGTATTGTTTTGTATAAATAAAAGAAAACAATTGTGATACATAGGCTTACATTAGAATTTCATTGTAATCTGAAGCAATACTTACACATGACTATTTCTGTTTTCTCCATTTGCTAAATTACCTCCCCTGTTGCCATAACTATGATGTGAATGGAAGCCATTATGTACACCACCATTCCTTAAATCTCCATTAGACAAGTGTCCCTTGAATAAAGCAAAAAGAAATGGTTAAATTTTATCAATTTGAATTTAAAATTAGATAAAATCTTAATAGAAAAAAGAAAATTCTGAGCAGACTTGAAATTCAAGAGTTCTGTTCTGTCATTGCACAAGATGATGTCCTTCTAGACTGTGTATGGACTTGTTGTATGCAAACTACTGTTAAGTACAGCCCCTATATTAGATTGTTTGACAACCTGATTTCATATCACCAGGTACTCTATGCTAGCTTTCAATTACTACCAGCATTATTTGACAAGGTATTCTACCTCTTACGGTAGTATTTATATTTTGTTTAAACTTGTGTGTTTTGGGGTATCTTGTATACTGCTATTATGGACAAAAGAAGTATTCTTGAACTAATATTTAAAGATTGAAAATGGGAATGGGTGAGATCTCAAATAACTATTGAAACCCTGTCATATATTCATGTTCCTATCCCAATAAAGGAACCTTGTCATATCTTAATTTTATTTTCATTTGGAAAGTTTTGTATTGATGGCAGATCTTCCAAATATTTTATTCATTTCATATAAGACTTTGGGGATTTTAAAAGAGATTGACATATTGCATGGACATAATATTAACTATATCAATTGGTGATTTGAAAGTGAACTGAAATTCTAAAAAAAATGAACATTTGCAGTTATAGGTAGGTTAAAGCTATAACTCTTTATAAAAGTGAATTCTATAAAATAAAACAATCTATAATCTATATAAAATACCTCATTTTGTGATAAATGTTGCTGGTTTAACTGGTGAAATCCATTATCCACAAAATCATCATCATAGTCATCAAATGAATCTGTGCAATATAAAACAATGTGATATCCATCACCAACAACACAAAGTGCATAATATAATTCAATTCAATAAGTGTAGTTTGTGAATCCAAAAACCATGTACACAGATATCAAACCAATGCACCTTTTTGTGCTTTTTAAATTTTTTTTATGATGTCATTCAAACAAAAAGAAATAATATCTTTAATCAAATACTTTATACAAAGTTATGTATTGGACTTATAAGTAATATTGAATTACCCAATGACTCTGATTCAATCTGTTCTGCCTTCCTCTTTGCCACTTCTGCCAATGCTGTCTCTCCTTTATCTAATGCCATATAATGTATATCCTATCAAAAGATAAATTTGTGTAAGGAAAACTACTATATCATATGGTTATCAGCTTTGTTAAAGCATAAGCTTTTTATCCATGATGATCTTATATATCTGTTCCTGACCATATGAGTATTTAGACCATACCCATGATACCGGTTTACTGCAGTCATGTTACAATATTTGAAATCCAGAGCTTCTTAAAACACACTGTAGACACATTAGAATGGCGAAATACCTTGTCATCATTGCACATGCTAAGACGGCTAAAGGATTGTGCGCAACAAAAACAAGCAAATACAAAAAAAAAATGATAGTACCATGTGGAAGTAAATGTCGTCTTTAGCCTACATACAACAATGCAATTAGCGATGAAAACTAACTTTGGCATCACCATAAAGTTTTTATTTAGCCTTTGAATTATAAAATTATTACATTTTCATGTAACTTTCATAGTTTTTTTTAGATAAAGGTTATTGTATTTTTGAAACATTTGTAATATATTTAAAAAAAATACCTAGATGGTCCAAATAGTCATATGGTCTGGCCCGTTAATAACCAAATGAGTATATACACATATGGTCGGACCATATGCGTACGGTTGGACCATATGAGTATATGCATATGGTCATGGTCCAAATACTCATATGGTCCAGAACATATCCAATTTGTGTAAAGATAGAAACTTAAAGTCACTACTATTTGTTCAATTTAAATCAGCGTTTTATTTCACATGAAAATGACCTACTCTAGCCAAGACTTTTCGATTTTTTTGAGTCAAGTGCATTGTTATTTCAATCCATTTTTGTAGGCATTTCAAATCATATATTTCTATTTGTTTTATTAATGAATCATGCTCTGAAAGTATAAAACTTTTTGTGTATGGGAACATGACTTGTTTTCAATATGTGTATCTGATCCATTATTCATACTATATCATATCTCAATTTACTTGCTTTGAGGTTTTCAATAATTCTCTATTGGTATTTTTGTTGCTGTAGTTTTAATAAGAACCTTTATGAATTATATTGATCATTCCCTATATAACATTCTGAACCTATGCTTACCATAAATAAATCCCTTGAACCAATATCTACAGCCAATAAAAATGCCTTGTCAAATCTTGAGTACCTGTGAAAAGTATGAATATTCATTTATTATCATACATATCACTCACAGAAAACTGTATGCATTAGAAATATTTTTTGAAGTCTACAGTTTTATGTGAGATATTCAGATAAAAAAATAACTTGTCAATGCATTCCTACTACATTACAGTAATCTATTTGCCAGATATTATTTATAATTTGTTGCTGTTACCACATGCACACAACTCAGCTATGTTCTTCAGTGAACTGATGCAGTGTGACCAACATTTAGTAAACAATACTGCTTAAACTATAGGGCTGGTTACTGTCTTAAAACTTGCAGTGAGGTGAGCGATTTTGATCTATGTTGAAAGCATCACAGTGACTGTGACTATAAGATGAGAAACAGCAGGGCACTAGTGTTCCTTTGCTTTAGTATTTTTTGATGTGCATGAAGTGATTGATTTTGATTTTGTGTCATGAATGGGTAAACAAAAATATCTTCAATTAGAGTATGGCCTACACAATACAAACTTTCCTGTCAAAAAGTCAAAAAACAAACATTATTCCACTCACATATGAATAAGTTAGGTATAATTCATTTAGTCAATAATCTACATAAACAAATGCCAAGGATATTTTAACCATTTCTAGTCTTTAAAAATACTTAATAATGCTCAAAATGAATTGTAGAATTATTGAATTATTGAACTAATCTACTGAATTTCATAATTTTCAAAAACATAAATCATATCTGGCACAAAATGTGTTGATATACCTGAGTAATTGGTGAAAGAACCGCCTAGCTAATCGACTGATAGGATCTCTATAGTCCATGATTGTTACTTCTGATAAAGGTCGTTTTGGTGCATAAAATGTCCCTAATGTTGACTCTAGCTGACCTTTTAAAAATAAATATAAAAACTAATAATTACACAATAATGTTTAAAGCAATTACACAGTAACATTTGATAGACAAAAAGATGAGGTAATATCAATTTTATGTTTCTTGTTTTAACTATATTTTATTGTAGAAAGTTAGAGTCACAACATTAGGCTATATGTATTAAATATGCTGGTTGGTTGTTTTCTATAGACTTATATATACTTCATATTTTCCTTACCAAGATGTTTTGAAACCTCTATCGTCTATAAACTGAACTTAAAATAAAGTTGATTCTAAACTCTCTACATCTTTGAAAACCCCCATGGTATTTCACTAAGTCTTGTGGATTTATTTTCTAAACTTCTCTTTAAACATTGAGATTTATGCTTGACAAAGGATGACAGACTTGAATTATTTGAAAAGTAGATGGTTGTCCATTATACCTACCCTCTCTCTCTGCATTGAGTGGTTGTCTAAGTAAATGATTTACAATAGCAGACAAACTGGAGTAACACACAGGACCTTCCATGTCCCAGTTCATAGCTTTCAGTAACTGTACAGCCTGTTCAAAATAAAGATAAAAGATGAATTGTGTTACGTCTGTTGTCAGATTTATGTGAAACTGATTCAAAAGGACTTGGTCAGGCCTGCTTCATTATTTCTTGAACCTTTTACAATAAAGTAACACTTCATCAGTTAAAGTTGATCTGCAGTCTGTAACATATATCTTTAATTGACTTAAATTCATATTTCATTTCATCTGAAAATCCAAATGCTTTTCATGTATGAGATAAGTAGCAACAAGAATAGTATGTTGATGATATTTATTTGTGCACTGCCTCATTGCATTAGTAACCTATTATAAATTGGTATTGACATTTTGATATGACCAGCTCTTTAAAGACTGAACAATATACTGTGGATTCATTTATTTTCATTGGTACCAATTTTCGTGGATAAAGGAAAACAATTATGTTCGTGGATATTTAATTTTGTGGTTTTGCAGAGGTCTTCATACAAGCCTAGAGAAAATTGTCATTTGTTGTACATTTAATTTCGTTGTTTACCTGTACCCACGAAAATTGGTATCCAACGAAGTATAATAAACCTACAGTATATTAAGTTATGTGGCTGTTCTATAAACCTACAGTATATTAAGTTATGTGGCTGTTCTGCAGTCAATTTTCAGTACTTTTCAGCCAATTCACTTACAGTCAATTAACCTCTGGTCAGTCTATAGCTATGTTCAGGCTGTATTTGACTTAAAACAACAACATAAAACCTGTCATCATCTCCCAATCAAAAGGGTTTCCTCAAATTTGGGATGATTTGAAGACATCGTTCTAAGACAAACAAAATCATTTTCATCAAATCACATGTTAATATAAGTTTTTTTATAAATATTACCAAGAATGCATAAGATTATGAAATGGTGAATTCAAGCTTTGAAAGACATACTTTCAATATTAAAAAATCCCTACCTCTTCTTCTTGCCTGTGTTTTAAGTATTCTTTGACTAATTCTAGTCCTGACAGTCTCTCTCTACTGATAACTCCTAGATGTAATATAAACACAACTGGAGGACCTCTACAAAATACATTGTTAAGTTCAATCATTTAATGTAATATTGTATAATGTCTATGTTCTTCTGTATACCTTTGTATTTACAGCGGTTTATCAGAATAAAGTATATATATATACTCAAATAATAAATTTTAATATATATATATATTGTAAAATAATTTTAAGGGTTTCGCGGAACCCAGTGTCTCGCCTACTTTTGCTGTTAATCGCAGGCTCAACAAAAATGAGGAAAAAAATCAATAAAATTATTCCTCTTGAAACTATTCTTTGATTGTAAGAAGCTTCTGTCCAAGTTTGGAAAAATCCAGGATAGTTTATGAATCTAATAAATGTATTAAAAACTTTTAACTGCAGACTGTATGTAATGTTAACTGGCAGAAGTTAATTTATAAGTAAAATACAGATACACAGGTACAAAATTTTAACAAAATTTCCTTCTAGATACTAGCTTTTTATCATAAACAGGCTTCTGTCCAAGTTTGGTACAAATCCAAAATAGCATGAGAAAGTTATTAAAATTCTAAAAACTTTAACCACAGAGTAAATGTGTTGTTTCCTGGCAAAAAATCTAAGTCAATTTAGGCCACACCAATTTAATTTCTTGTTCTACAGATTTTTGGACTCCAAAAATTGGGGCGAGCGAGCGATTTGAAAATTTTAATAAAAAAATAATCAATTTGCAAATTTTTTAGGCCAAGCTTGAAAAGTGAAGGCGATCGATTATAATTTTTTTTTGTAAATATAAAATAGTAGGTTTTAACAATATTAAAACTTGATTTATCACTGTCTTGTACTTTGACAATTCTTTGATTTATGAAGTATTTTTCCCTGTTCACCAAGAAATAATTGTATAATTAAATCTGGTCTATGTATGTGTGACTGACAATGAGACAATTCTCCATCCAAGTCATAATCAGGTTGGGGACATATATATATCTTTGTAAAAACACTTTTTAGTACAAAAGGGCTCATATATTCCTAAAGAACTATATATCTATAACTATCTTGTATTAAATGGTCAAAACATGTCCAAGAATTGTGTAATATTCCTGCACTTAAACCATGTTAATATAACACATTTACTTTAACAGTTTAATATTATTCAAAATAAGTGGACCCCTCTTTTAGCAAAATGTTTAGAAAAGTTGTTTAAAATATGATGTATTTCTCCTCTTTTTCAGTAAAAAATTCTAAGTTTTCAAAGTTTTTGTATAGTAGCACTATACAAATCCTTGGTATTTCTATTCCCTTTTCTACAACAGTAAAATGACCCCTTGTCTGAGGGAGGGTTGTTTCCAACCTGATAATAACAAACACAGGTCAAATTACGGCCTTTTACACAGGACTTTGATCCAGACCAAACAGCAAGCTAAAAGGGACCCCAAAATTATTAGTGTACACGATTCGAGCAGGAAATCCAACTATCTAATTTATATATCCAAACGGGAAAATACCAATGACCCACATCAACAAACGATAATTGCTGAACGACAGGCCCCTGAATCAATCAGGACAGGTGCATAAACATGCAGCGGATATGGATAGTTTTGTTTCGCCAGCATACAATATAATTTCAGTTTAAGGCAACTCCTTCAGAAGTTCTTTGTGTTTTATTCTAACAAAGAACAATTTTTGATAGGGAATATAAGTAAGGGGGAAAGTAACCAATGTTTTGTTCTGTACTGGTATTTCCGCTGTTATACATGTATATATTTATATCGGAGCACTCCCACGTGGGATAAATTGCTTTTATGCTGAAACAAATATTCTCACAGATATTTACACAGTGTGATGGGGTGCTTATAGGTTTAAAATCGTTATATACAGGTTAGACTGTGATATTAAAAAACAAATGTTGATATCTTATTATAATATTAACGAAAAAACGGTGCGGGAAATAGACATGATGGGGTGGGTCTGTTGAATAAGGAATTAAATTGGTGTGGCCTTAAAAGTAAATATGGAAAAAATGGAATTTTATTTTTATAAAATTTTCTTCTAGATACTATCTATAGCAACATTCCAGCAGCACCGGCATACGGGGTATATATCTCCCAATTGATACGATATTCCCGTGCTTGCATTTCCTATCATGATTTTCTTGATAGAGGGTTGCTGCTCACAAGGAAGCTATTAAACCAAGAGTTCCAAATGGTGAAGTTGAAATCATCCCTTCGTAAATTTTACGGACGCCATCACGAGTTGGTTGACCGTTATGGAATAACCGTATCACAAATGATATCGGATATGTTCCTTACGTCGTAACTACAATCCCCTTCCCTTTCCTGAATGTGACCTACCGAATTAGACTATTTACCGGATTTGTTATCACATAAGCAACACGACGGGTGCCGCATGTGGAGCAGGATCTGCTTACCCTTCCGGAGCACCTGAGATCATCCCTAGTTTTTGGTGGGGTTCGTGTTGTTTATTCTTTAGTTTTCTATGTTGTGTCATGTGTACTATTGTTTTTCTGTTTGTCTTTTTCATTTTTAGCCATGGCGTTGTCAGTTTGACTGTCCCTTTGGTATCTTTCGTCCCTCTTTTTTTAATCATAAACAAGCTTCTGTCTAAGTTTGGTACAAACCCAGGATAGTTAAAATTTTAAAAACTTTAACCACAGGGTGAATGTAATGTTTCCCGTCAGAAAAACTAAGTCCATTTATAAGTAAATTACAGAAAAAACGGGGTTTTATTTACAAAATTTAATTTTGGATACTATGTTATGATCATAAACAAGCTTCTGTCTAAGTTTAGTAGAAATCCAGTACAGTTTGAGAAAGTTATTAAAATTTCAAAAACTTTAACCACAGAGTGAATATTTGTGGACGACGACAGAATGTAGGATCGCTATGTCTCGCTTTTTCGACTAAAGTCGAAGGCTCGACAAAAATGGCCAGGCTGCAATGGTAAGATATTCTCCAATAAAGCAAAACTGAGGAACATCAGAATCTTCCTTTGAGATATTGATCAAAACAGACAAAATCTTTAAATAAGAGGCTCAAAAGAGTCTGTGTCCCTCACCTGCATTTTCAACAATAACCATTGCTTGGTAAAAATCATCATTAAACGGCAATAACTCTAAAAAGAGTTAACTGACAATTTCAATCAAGTTGACATATTTGTAGATCTTGTATTGCAGATAATTTTTGTTAAATATAAAGTTATATCTATCTATTATACTCATAAAAGCAAAACAATATGGGAAAAGCATCATTATAGGCAATAGCTTAATTATGGAGTCAACTGACAATTTTGGTCTTCGACGTTTTTGTAGATCTTGACTTGATAATCATTTTTGCTATATTATTTTTTTTTCTCTTTCTTGTAGTTTTTAAGAACTACGGCAACAAAAATGTGTCCATTGTACATGGATGCCCCACTCGCTCTATCATTTTCTATGTTCAGTGGACCATGAAATTGGGATAAAAACTCTTATTTGGCATTAAAATTAGAAAGATCATAACAAAGGAAATGTGTGTACTAAGTTTCAAGTTGTTCAGACTTTAACTTCATCAAAAACTACCTTGAGCAAATCTTTTAACCTGACGAACAAACAAACAGACTTATAAATGAACGGACGAACAGACTAACAGACGCACAGACCAGAAAACATAATGCCCCACTTCTATCGTAGGTGGGGCATAAAAATGCAAAAATTGGTAAAAATTACCTGTCAAAATGCATGTACATAGCATCAGTGTAGTCACCATTCCATTCTACAGACTTAGGATCATATAAGCACCATTTAATATCCTTTAATGTGTAGGGAACCCTGCAAAATATTCTTCAAAATTTGCATGTAGGACATGTGACAAAAAACACTTTGCCACCAAAATTCACATTTCTTGTTATCTTACTTTTTTATTGTAACTTATAAAAATAAAATGCTATAAAGTGAAAATATGGTAGAGCAAATGAATATCCCTAAAATATATCCTCAACAATCGAAAAATATACATCTTTAATTCAGCTGAAAACAGGACAGGGCAAAAAACAATAAATTCACCACATAAAAGGAGGATATTAAAATCTCTTAAACTGGAAAACATAATAAGAAGATATTTCCGCTGTCAAAGTAGTCATTTCAAAAGTTTATCATGTTGCATGTCGATAAGACTGATAGGACTTTTTCCTACACAAGACACCTATAATATATTATCTCCCCTTATCATACACTTTAATCTGCTTCGCTTTAGACTAACATATAATATGTGCATGGTTACATTCACAAATCTAAAAGCCAACATCAACACTTAATCATATCTTACTTAAAAAATTTGCCTACAGGTAGAATTCTATGTGTACATGGATCTTCTGACACCAACTGTACTTTCAGGGGAGATAAAGCCATATCAAAAACCTGTAACAAGCAAGATATAATAGTTTTCTGCTAGACAATTGTATTAAATGAGATTCTACATATTGACTGCATACCAATGGTTAACCAAACAAATTATAGCAAATCCACTGTCTACATGTTTGATTGAGTAAAATGGACTGCCCAATCTTCATTCCAATCTTGTATTTATTTGCACAAATTTAGTTTTTATCCTTTTTTTAATGTGGTTAAACTGAATAAATAAGTATTTCTTCTTAAACAATAATTTTTACCTAAAGGCACTCAATTAATTAAATAAAATATAATGTATTGAAAACAGTTTCTTCATTGTATGAAAACAAAGATTTGAGTTCAAAAGAACCCTTTGTGCAATTCATAAAATAACTTAAACATGTTAAAGCCAAACTATAATTGTTAATGCCATGAGATATAAATAAAACCTATGCAATCACAGCAATTTATTTTTTCTATAGGACTGATAGATCTACATTCTAGCTGCCATTGCTTCCTTACTTTACCTGAATATCTCCTCTAGCACCTACTACAAAGAATACTGTGCCTGTAGGATGCCACGATATGCAGGCTGGTATCTGTAAACAAAATAATGTATTATTATAATGTTTATATCGGACACCATCTATCTCCATTTCCCATGATGCATGTGTAAAATCACGTGTCTATAATAAAGTATTATATGTCATGCACATGCACATGTACTTGACATAAATTTATGAACAAAATATAAAGATTTATCTATTTTTATATGTATACTATATACAGTATCAAACACTGATGATTACATACCAAACATAACTTTGTATACCAGAAAAGCAATATTTTCATTTCAGGATTTGTATCACAAGAATGAAATATAATTTCTATATCTAGATGTTTTAACTTTACACAACTCACCAATGCAGCCCTGACATAAAATGTAGACTTTCTCCCTTCATCATATAGTACCTAAAATTAGATAAGAGTATTTCAATCAGAAAATAAACCTTCACAATCAAGATAGGTTAATTTTAGACAGACTGCATAGTCTGTGGAGTACAATAGAATGAGTACAAAAGACAGAGCTTCAACACAAACTCATTGAACCTGAAGTATTAAATAGGGATGTCAATACAGTATTAACTGTAAATCACACTGTTTTTTTTATATATATTTACTCACTGAAGATAACCCTATGTTACCTCAACTTCCAAATAATGAAATAGTATGGAAGAAAGAAATTTTGAATTTTTATCCTTAAACATAAATACAACTAAAACCAAATTTGCCACGGAAGCTACTACAGTCTGTTTTCTTATTGTATTGTTAATGTACATAATCCTAAACCATTTTTTTCTGTAAAAGAGATTTCTGAAAGCTCTAAATTTCTGAACTTATACAGCAAATGTTGTAAACCTTTAACCATAAAATTGTCTATAACTGAGTAAATTCATACATACAATAGAACCATCAGCACAGCCAAGAACCAATTTATCTTCTAGATGATTTCTACTTAAACAAGTTACATGACCTGAAATTTGAAGAAACAAAATATGTCTGTAAATCTACTAGTATCATGATTGTATGCCTTGAGTTAGGCATGTTACTTTTATGTTCAAATCAAATGAACAGAAAAGGTAATGTTGAATGTTTTCAACATTTGATTCCAGAAAAGACAATATCTGTGCAGTCTTTCAATCTGATAACCTGTCTTTCTTTAGTATAGTTTTTGTGAATCACTCAGTTAACATTTAAATATAAATAGTGCCTGTATAGTACTTAGTTCATAAGATAACCAAAAAGAATTTTTTAAAAAAATATGAAACACTTACAATGGAAGATTGCTGCTATAATGCAATATTAGTTTACTATTGTTATTAAACCCTGAAGTTTTACAGCAGTCTTTGAAATTGGTTCAGATTGAATTCTGCCCGAACTGTAAAAAGCTTGTGTTTGACTGCTGTTAAAGTATAGATCTGATATATCAAGCTCATATTAACCAATATGTACACATGTTGTCCTAGGAATAACTAGAAAATGGAAGGACTTGCAAGGACATTGCAATATAGTATAATTACTGTAATTGGTTTTCCTGTTAAAATGGTTTTACACTAGTCATTTTGGGGGCCCTTCATAGCTTGCTATTCGGTGTGAGCCAAGGCTACCTGTTTAGGACCATAATTTGACCTATGATGGTTTACTTTTACAAATTGTGACTTGGATGGAGAGTTGTCTCATTTGCACTCATACCACATCTACTTATATCTATATTACAGTTCAGACGGCATTAAGTCATTGTTGAGATCAATTCATTTTTAGACCTGTTTGAATAAGTCAGTGTTAAGCATGTTTGTTACAGTATATTTGCTCTAATGTAATTGTTCCAAATCAGAAAGTAAGAGTGTTAAATTTTAAGAACTTCAAAACTAAGTTAACTCTACTGCATTTATACCCCATACAAAACATGAAACTATATAATGAAATAATTGCTTTACTTCCCTTTAACTATATAATGAAATAATCATTTGTTTAAACTTACTTTTAAGTGGAATGGCAATATTTGAAATTCTCTGAATCTGCAATAATAATATTCATAACTTTATTTTTTTTAAATAATATAATTCATATGATTTACTTTAAGCAAATATATCTTTGGGGCAAAATGGCATCAGTGAAAGAATCCCCTCTCATGTAGATATATCTCTCAGTCACAATAATTTTTTCAGATAAATCAAAATAGTTTCCTAAAAGAATCATTTTCAGCTAAATTCAAAACTGACCAATTTTAAAAGCTATTTGAATTTAAAAACCTATTTTAAGTGTATAAAAGATATTTACATGATTCTTGTTTTTAAATCAAATGATTCCAATGATTCAAAAAATAGCATGGTAATTTTAAAATAATTTTTAGAAAATGAATCAAATGTTTATAGACAAATCCTGCTTAACAGACATGTAAATCTATCAATGATCATATAGTCCAATTCTTTTTGATTTATTACTGTAGTGTAGAAGAACCTGACCTTATCACAAATACAAGCTCCTTTTAGCCAAAATCAATGATCTGGTTAAAAACATTGGCAAATTGATTTTTATGTTCCAAAAATAATTTTCCTTGAATTATCTCATACATACAAGAATGAGCTGTTGTCTCACCACCGCCACTCTGAGACTTACCTTTCCTTGAATTATCTCATATGAAGAAGTATGAGCTGTTGTCTCACCGCCACCACTCTGAGACTTACCTTTCCTTGAATTATCTCATATGTAGAAGTATGAGCTGTTGTCTCACTACAGCCACTCTGAGACTTATGATTCCTTGAATTATCTCATATGTAGAAGTATGAGCTGTTGTCTCACCACCACCACTCTGAGACTTACCTTTCCTTGAATTATCTCATATATAGAAGTATGAGCTGTTGTCTCACCACTACCACTCTGAGACTTACCTTTTCTTGAATTATCTCATATGTAGAAGTATGAGCTGTTGTCTCACCACTACCACTCTGAGACTTACCTTTTCTTGAATTATCTCATATGTAGAAGTATGAGCTGTTGTCTCACCACCACCACTCTGAGACTTTCCTTTCCTTGAATTATCTCATATGTAGAAGTATGAGCTGTTGTCTCACTACCGCCACTCTGAGACTTATCTTTCCTTGAATTATCTCATATGTAGAAGTATGAGCTGTTGTCTCACCACCACCACTCTGAGACTTACCTTTCCTTGAATTATCTCATATATAGAAGTATGAGCTGTTGTCTCACCGCCACCACTCTGAGACTTACCTTTCCTTGAATTATCTCATATGTAGAAGTATGAGCTGTTGTCTCACCACTACCACTCTGAGACATACCTTTTCTTGAATTATCTCATATGTAGAAGTATGAGGTGTTGTCTCACCACCGCCACTCTGAGACTTACCTTTCCTTGAATTATCTCATATGTAGAAGTATGAGCTGTTGTCTCACTACAGCCACTCTGAGACTTATGATTCCTTGAATTATCTCATATGTAGAAGTATGAGCTGTTGTCTCACCACCACCACTCTGAGACTTACCTTTCCTTGAATTATCTCATATATAGAAGTATGAGCTGTTGTCTCACCACTACCACTCTGAGACTTACCTTTTCTTGAATTATCTCATATGTAGAAGTATGAGCTGTTGTCTCACCACTACCACTCTGAGACTTACCTTTTCTTGAATTATCTCATATGTAGAAGTATGAGCTGTTGTCTCACCACCACCACTCTGAGACTTTCCTTTCCTTGAATTATCTCATATGTAGAAGTATGAGCTGTTGTCTCACTACCGCCACTCTGAGACTTATCTTTCCTTGAATTATCTCATATGTAGAAGTATGAGCTGTTGTCTCACCACCACCACTCTGAGACTTACCTTTCCTTGAATTATCTCATATATAGAAGTATGAGCTGTTGTCTCACCGCCACCACTCTGAGACTTACCTTTCCTTGAATTATCTCATATGTAGAAGTATGAGCTGTTGTCTCACCACTACCACTCTGAGACATACCTTTTCTTGAATTATCTCATATGTAGAAGTATGAGGTGTTGTCTCACCACCGCCACTCTGAGACTTACCTTTCCTTGAATTATCTCATATGTAGAAGTATGAGCTGTTGTCTCACCACTACCACTCTGAGACTTACCTTTTCTTGAATTATCTCATATGTAGAAGTATGAGCTGTTGTCTCACTACCGCCACTCTGAGACTTACCTTTCCTTGAATTATCTCATATGTAGAAATATGAGCTGTTGTCTCACCACCACCACTCTGAGACTTACCTTTCCTTGAATTATCTCTGTATGAAGTATGAGCTGTTGTCTCACCGCCACCACTCTGAGACTTACCTTTCCTTGAATTATCTCATATGTAGAAGTATGAGCTGTTGTCTCACCACCACCACTCTGAGACTTACCTTTCCTTGAATTATCTCATATGTAGAAGTATGAGCTGTTGTCTCACCGCCACCACTCTGAGACTTACCTTTCCTTGAATTATCTCATATGTAGAAGTATGAGCTGTTGTCTCACCACCGCCACTCTGAGACTTACCTTTCCTTGAATTATCTCATATGTAGAAGTATGAGCTGTTGTCTCACCACCACCACTCTGAGACTTACCTTTCCTTGAATTGTCTCATATGTAGAAGTATGAGCTGTTGTCTCACCACCACCACTCTGAGACTTACCTTTCCTTGAATTATCTCATATGTAGAAGTATGAGCTGTTGTCTCACCGCCACCAGGGCTCACACTACTTCAGAATTATAGGGAGAAGTGACTTCTATTTTTGAAACTGATAGGGAGAAGTGGTGAGATTTGAAAGAGAAGTGCTCATTCGCACGGTGCGCTACAATGTATGGATTTTATTATAGTATAAAGGGCCATATGTAAATAATGTTCTTTTTATATTGTTCAATTCATATCTGAGTAAAAACAATACAATTAAAGTAACATTTGAAATTAAAAGTTGTTTAAGTTTTACTAAGGTTCTTGTGAGAAACTTATTCCAACTAAATATCTAGCACTAAAAAAAAAAATATTTTAAAAAATGTAAAGAAATTATAATATGTCATTATTACAATTTAATTAAAAATTATCTTGTGTATGAAATTCAGTGTTTCTCATAAAAAAATATAAAAGTTATTAAGCTGAGCCATAATATATTGAAATTAGTATAATAGTCTCAGAGTTAAGCAACTTTAATCAATAGTTTGAAACAATCCATAAAAAATATAGGGAATTATATACCCCAATCAATTAGATGTAACAAAAAGTCTCTTAATGTGTGTGGAATGCGTAATTTTTCCCTTTGGGATCAATATTCTTCTGTCAGCTGTTCTGTCCGTGCGTCCATAGTAATTATTGTAAAAGTACGGATTTCGGTCATAGCTGGTCCGGTTCAGATCCGTAGTTTAGAAATCGGTCAATGGCAGACGAATACAAGAAAATTTACAAAAATAAACGATGTTTGACTAGTTATTTGAAAAGGAACATGACGTTTTTAATGCAATAAATGGATTAAACATTTACTGGAGGCAACTTTTATCATGTTTAAATGAAGTAACAAACTTATTTTGCCGCCGAAATTTAGGTTGATGTACGTTTTCGAGTAACAAGCATCGGAACTTGCGAAAATGCATGAAGTAATAAAAAGTTGTATTTTTATCAAATAACCTGCTACACACTGCGAAGACAATGCTTCAACCTCTTTTCTAAAGATAATGAATCGTTTATGTCTGAATTTCTTTAATTATCAATAAACAAGAATGTGTCCTCAGTACACGAATGCCCCACTCGCACTATCATTTTCTATGTTCAGTGGACCGTGAAATTGGGGTAAAATCTCTAATTTGGTATTAAAATTAGAAAGATCATATCATAGGGAACATGTGTACCAAGTTTGAAGTCGATTGGACTTCAACTTCATCAAAAACTACCTCGACCAAAAACTTTAACCTGAAGCTGGACAGACGGACGAACGAACGAACGAACGGACGAACGAACGAACGGACGCACAGACCAGAAAACATAATGCCCCTCTACTATCGTAGGTGGGGCATAAAAATTGATGTTTCATCAACTTGGTAAAAATTCAAAATGTCCGATGACGGAAGCGACTGAAAGTGAGTATCGTCAAGAACAGGGCGACTTGATTTCGCTTTTGGGGGTCGGGGAAAGCGAAGTGACGGTCGGGAAGGCGACTTCTTTGCCCAAGTCGCCTGGTAGCGTGAGCCCTGACCGCCACCACTCTGAGACTTACCTTTCCTTGAATTATCTCATATGTAGACGTATGAGCTGTTGTCTCACTACCGCCACTCTGAGACTTATCTTACCTTGAATTATCTCATATGTAGAAGTATGAGCTGTTGTCTCACCGCCACCACTCTGAGACTTACCTTTCCTTGAATAATCTCATATGTAGAAGTATGAGCTGTTGTCTCACCGCCACCACTCTGTGACTGCTCTATAGTGAAAAATCTGTGTGGTTGTAAACAGCTGAAACATATGCATCATAACTCATAGATGAAATATATGAAAAATAAAAAAAACAGAGTCTCTACAATGACATCAAATTTCTATTATCTTGATAAAGAATTGATGTCATCTATGAGTATGCTTTGTAATATTAGTGAATCAGTGTTTTAATAATCACTCTGAACTGCATGAATTGGGAAAAACAAAATAACAGCATTGAATCTGGACTTTAATTATAAAATCAAGATAAATGACATACCTGAAGCTTGCATGAAATGGATCACACTCTGTCCTATTGTAAGCCAATAAGTCTATATTTGGCCTGAAAATACAATTCAACAGTTGTAACTTTTGTTATTTTTCATAAATGCTAAGCTAATAATTAGTATGCTATTGTTTAATTTTACAACTGCAAAAATATCTACACATATATATATATATACAAGCAATTTTTTAGATGCTGCATTAATCAATATTAAAGCACTAAACATTAACATCAAGAAATGTTAAATAAAAGACCTGAATATCTCAGATTAATTTAGAATTCTAATATTCAGTTTTAAAAAGTATTTTTGCTCAATGAAAATTATTTTATTTAACCTCATATATAAGGGAATGATTTCATATTTTGATGAATAAACTTTCAATTTATTTCAGAATTTTGTTAATAAAAGATTTATTTGACCTACCCATGTATTGATAGAACTATCAGATTTGCTCTGTCTCTGTCAGTTGACATAGGACTCCATGGCCATGCTTCAATACTGGAGGTTGGCCACCAAACTAAAACCTAAAATAGTATCATCAACTGTCCATTAACAATAACAAAAACATGGTCTAACTCTTAGTATTATATTAAAATTGTTAGAATCCTAAATATGCATGTACTTTTTACCACTGGATGTTGTGATAGTTTTCCATTGTTAAAATAGACAGAAGAAAACTTTTGAAAAAATTAAAAAAAACTAAGCAATGAATCACTTTTTTATGAAGATATATTCCACAGGATAAAAGTTCTGATGTGTTTCAAAATGAGAAACATATATTTGACTTATTTATCACAACCCAATAAAGTAAACAATGTACTTTGCATTTAAGTGTAAATTATCTGAATAAGCATTAATAGCTCACTGCTTTCCCCTTTTTGCTTCTGCTACTGTTTTCAAGTTTTATATTTAAGTAAATTTAAAACAGTAGATTTTTAATTTTATTTTTAGAATTGAATTATCTCCCTTAAAATCTAATAGACAACCATATGGTCAGATAATTTGATTAGAAAACTTTATTGATTTCTGTATTTCTTGTATTTTATTTGTTTCTATAGGTATATTGTTACTTCTCTAAAATCAATTGTCTTAATTAATAATGTATTAACCAACAATCTGTTATTAGAAAAGTATCACAAGTATCTTATTCTTCTCACTGTTAAAGGGTTATTTATAGTTGCTTACATGTCATTTGGTCTATGGCAGATTGTTGTCTCACTGGCAATTAATCATTCAACATCACCTAATTTTTACTTAACAAAATATTCGGCGATTATAAACATAACAATATAAGGTAAGATATGTCAATCTATCTACATAAGTAATTCAGTTAAATCTTGTCAAGTTAGTGTAAAACCTGTACTATAATTAATACATCTGCATAACGAAGATGACTTCAATACTGTAAATTCAGAAATTTTTGTGATTTGGTCATTTTTGACTAAAATGCAATTTAATTTTTGCGATATTTAGAAAAAATCCTGTTTAATTCATATTTCAAAATGCTATTTCCATCTATCAAACTCCCTTTCATCTCCTAATGATAAATAAAATGGCTGACTTGCACATCATCTCATGGTATGATTTTAGAATAAGGTTCCTTCTTTGCTTAATTGGTCAAGTATATTCAACAAAAAATGAAAACTTTAATGACACCATTATTTATCACAAATCATCATTGTTATCAAAGGTTTTAGGGAAATATAGAGTTAAGCTTTATACTTTAACATTTAAGTTAACATTTAAGTGGAAGATTTGCAATGCTTCAGCCAAAAATATCTGCTAATTCAAAAGTTCAGTTGACAAAAGTGACATAGTGCAACTCAAAAAAAATTACTGCAAAAAAAATTTAATACTATGCATAGAAAACATTGTATTTTGCCAAATCCATATATCACAGATCTATTATTCTTCAAAGGGTGTAAATATTTAATTCAAAGCAATACTAAAGATTCATTACTTTTAAAAACTAATTATTATGAAAAAACAAGCTCATAATTATGAAATGTTTTACAGAATGGATATAAAAGAAGACACAAAGAAAGTTAAAGAATTTAACTTTGATGATATTCTTCCTAAGAATTCTTGTATATCAGACTTTCGCCAAATGTATTTGAAGAAATTATCAAAAACTGTTGTTGATAGCTCAACTGATATACACAAAGAGCTTGTCTGTAAATATCACCTCTGTAATGATCTTTTGAATATGTATCTGAAGAGAGAAATAGTTTCTAAACAGCCGAGGGTCAGATATAAAGCTGGCAATGACTTGTGGGAAGTTAGAGTTAAATCAGAAGAAATGAAACTTACAACTAAAATGAAAACATTCTTACAAGTAATGAGTGAGAGAGGACTAGAGTTTTTACAAAAAGAGGATATTTTTCAGGATTTTGTTGAGATAGACAATTCCACAGAGACTTTTGTTACATATAAAGGTAAAACTGTAAATCTTAAAATCAATCTGGATGCTATATGTCCACAAGAAAGTAGTGAAGACTTTCAACCGAAAGACAATGTAAGCTTGACAACAAAAACAATAAATGAAGGGAATTCAAGAACAGTCTATCCTGACCATAAATTAGACAATAAATTAGGAATAAAAATTGATATCATTGGTCATAATGAGGTCTCATGTAATCCTACAAGGCCAAAAAAAGGCATCTTAAAGACAACAAAACATGTGGATTCATCAAAGACTCTGACTCAGCCAATAGTTGAACTTGATGATACAGATAGTGAAGATGATTCAACCAATCAAAACCAGGATACAGAAAAAGAAGCAAAATGTCATACAATTATTCTAAATTTTGTTTTGAGCTTAAGAAGGTCAATCCCAGCAGACATCGTGCTTAAACAATACTTCTCGAGACTTCTTTTAAATAGACAAAGAAATATGCTAATGGTTTTTCACCTTGGTCCTCTGATAAGGGACCAAGAAATTGTTCTATATCAATATATTAGCAGCAAAGATGCTAGTGAAATGACCGATCGTAATATCATATCTGAGGAAAATGTAGGCAAAGAACATCCAAACCTTGACTCCTATATCAACATATGGATGGAAAATGAAAATAAACTTGTTCATCAGTTTTCAGAAACAAAAGATAGTATAAAAGCTTCAATCTATGAATATCAAGGCCTAGAGAAATTACAATCTAAATCTGAGAGGATAAAAAAACAAAAGTCTAAAACTGACAAGAAAAAGGAAAAACAAAATATTGATAAAATAGATCATGTTTCATCATAATATTGTCTCTCACTAAAAAAAAACAACATGGATAGTTCATTGAAGATAGTGTTTTGGTGTTGTCATCAAAAAGATGATCTTTGTAGTATTATTTTAGAATTAAAAGTACTTTTCATGAAGGTGAAATACTAGTAACCAGATAAGTGATCATGAGAATTGTTTTTCTGAGGTAACTACAATTTAAGTCTAACTATCTATGATTTATGACTCAGAAGTTTATTTTAAGAATAAATTATTTAGTGAATATTTCTTTTACTCACCATATCTTGACGAGTATTGACTGATACCCTTCTCTCCAAACGTCTACCTAACGGTCCTGGAATGTCCATCTGTACGGTCTGTTTCAATAAAATAATACATAAAATTTAGCATGGTGACACGAAGTATTTTAATTAATATTGTTAAAATTGAATATCTTATTAATTGACGAGAAAATTTGAATTATTTTTTATTATGAGTCTTTGAAGAGCATTCTATGGCAGGACTCTACATACTATTTCTAAATAACAGCATGGGACTTTTCTTAGAGACATAAGTTTTGTTCTAATGTTGCTGTTACACCGTTGTCTCAGGATTATGGAGGATTGACCATTTATAAACATATTTAACATGTCACATTCTATATGTGCCTGTCACAAATCGAATCATGTAGTGATTGTGGTTGGTTCCTGTATATTTGTTTTATGTTATGTTATAAATCAGGTCATTGGTTCTCATTTTGTTATGTCTAGGTGGTTTGCATTGAATATTGATATGAATTTACCTTGGGTTCCCAAGCAGATATTTTTTCTAATCTCTTTATAGCCTCCCCTATAGGGGGCCTCTTGATGAAGAATCCATAGTCAACTTTAGGTTTATCAGGATATGTTGTAATGAAAAATTGGTCACAGACAAAAGCTGAAAGTAAACAAATACTTACAATAACATAAACAAAATACAGTAGTGTAAAATTAATTTATTAAATTATTTTCTATTTTAAGTATAGGATGAGGTTTATTTATATGGGGACAAAGTCCCCTATTACAGTAGAAAATTCAATAAAAAAAAAAAAAAAAAAAAAAATCAGGAAAATTTCCTGAATTTTTCATTGTACTAATAAAGCACTCAAAATCGTTCAATTTTTTTTTTTGTTGTGTTTTTTAATTTCCGGATCTGCGCAGAACACATAACTCTACTTCCTTCTTCCGGTCTTGTTGTCGTGAGACTTTGATTAGTCTAGTAAAATATAGGAACTCAAAGAACACAATACCAATATTTCATTTTTAATCATTCTTTGTCTTTGGTATGAATAAACGTTAGGCCTACCTGATGCATTGCGTTTCTTTGTTTACATTGAACATGACGTCATAACTTAAATAACGTCACAAGTAAATTCCCTAACAACAGAACCAAAATCGGAAACGTTACGGTATTTCCGTATCTTTTTTTTAACAAATATTTAAAATACAAAAAAAATAATTTAAACAAACTTCGTCCCCATTCACAGGTAATGCCTGCCTCATATTAGAAATCAAGAATGTGTCCCCAGTACACGAATTCCCCACTCGCACTATCATTTTCTATGTTCAGTGGACCTTGAAATTGGGGTAAATCCTCTAATTTGGCATTAAAATTAAAAAGATCATATCATAGGGAACATGTATACTAAGTTTGAAGTCGATTGGACTTCAACTTCATCAAAAACTACCTTGACCAAAAACTTTAACCTGAAGCGGGACAGATGGACGGACGGACGGACGAACGAACGGACGCACAGACCAGAAAACATAATGCCCCTCTACTATCGTAGGTGGGGCATAAAAATAGTGAAATCCTATGTTTAAAAAAAAGTTTGATTTATACCTGCTAACCCCCTTAAGCAAACAATTTGTTCTTCAATAAAGCCTAAAATAAAAATGTATTGGTGCTTACTTTTATGAAGAGGGGTTGCGATCTGAAGTGTTTTTGATATATATAACAATTTATGGTATAAGGGGGTGGAACATGACCCAAGTGACAAAAACTTTGATAAGTACTGTTAAGGCTGGTAAGAATAAATATAAATACAAACATTTCAGGGGAAGGGATATGTAACACTTTAAAGATCTTAATCAATCAATGAAATGAAGGGGATGGGCATTCTCCTAGGAATGAATCCTATAGTGATCTAAATATTTCTTACCTAGTCAATTGCGAAAATATGGATTGTTTAGGGTAACATAGGTAAGGAATCCAAATCATTTTATTAGATATGCTGTGGATTCATTATTATTCCATTGAATACCAATTTTCGTGGATTTCATGGAAAAAGGCAAGAATTAATATATACATGTTTTAAGATTGATAAACAAAAAATCTAAAATCTTATCCTGAAGGACAAAGGTCAGACAGGTAATCTTCATTGGTATGCAAAATATGGTCTTGAGGTGCAATACCAATGTACCAAATATAACAAGCTTGTGTAAAAGGACAAAAGAGTTATGTTCATAACATCAAAATGTCCAAAAACAAACATTAAGTTTGACCTTTAATTGAAAGTTCAAAATCACAGGATGTCATCATGATATTTGATTTCATGTTACGGGAATACATTTTCACATGATGTCAATAGCAAACATTAAACCATACATTATACATACCATCTGATACTGTTTCTCCAATACCTTTACCAACCAATGATTTGTCTATAAAAACTTTCTCAGCATCACCACTAAAACAGCTGAATACAAATGTTACTATGGCCATATTACTCAAGGCAATCTAAAGACAAAAATTACAGTGATCAGTGGCCATATCATTTAAGGCCCCCTGAACCTAAATGTTGAAATGGACATGCATATACTTAAGCAACCTTACAATAAAGGTTACAGTGGCCCTATTATGTAAGGCAACAGGAACCCAAATGCTTAAATGGCCATATCAAACCAACCAACCTAGCAGAAGTTGGCATGTAGAAGTATTTGGTCTCAAAGATTTAACCAGTAATGCATTGGAGCTGAACACTTCTACTTACCAACAATAATAGAAAGATATAAAATAAATATTTCATTTACCTGAAATACTTTTCTACTTCTCCATCTTATATGAACAACTTTGTGTTGAGACAGTAGCTCCTGTTGATTAAATAAAAATGCTTTTTAGAAATACTGAATTATTATTTAGACAATAACTTCTATTGGTAGAATAAGTGTATTTAGTATAAATACTTAATTTGTATAAAGACAATAATTCCTGTTTGTCCAGTATGTGTTACAATACAAAAATTAGTTTGGATTGACAGTAATTTGTTTTGATTTTCTTTATTACCGGTATTTTCTTAATTCTAGTCAGTATCAAAAATAAATGTATACATCTTTTTTCAATTAATTGTGGTCTAAATGAATTATATAAACCAACAGCAGATCGCTTTTAAGTACATGTCCATTATATATAAACTTCATTAGTCAGCTGATGCAATGTAGTGGTCTTGAGGTAGCAGGTTCATCTCCAGTACAAGATTTTGAGTTTGATAAGCATACCCCACCAGGAAAAAGGTTTCTGACAGACCAGACAATACAAATCATCACTGTCAATTAAGCCACTCACCAAATTTGAAGTCATTCGGTATATCAGTTTCAGAGAAAAGTGATATATGTGATTTCAATTTGAACTTTTTAATATTCTAAAATTAGAAGATTCATTTCCATGGTTTCAATCAAATTTGAAGAGAAATATTTTATCCTGTTATTTACTTTACCTCTACTTCCTTCAATCCATCCTTTAACTTTTCTGGTCTTTTATTTTTTGGTGACCATATCATATCCTGGGCTACAAAAAGAAAAATCATTTATATTCAAAATGCAATGTATACATGTTATCTATGTAAAAAATTTATAAATATAATGTTCAATCAGCAACCTCCAAAATGGTTTATGAAATGACCTTCAGATCTGATATACAATGTATATCCAATATTTTTCAATCTTTTGACTAGCATACTCAGATAAATTTAAGTTAAAAGTATTTTTAAGTCGCTTGAGCTCTTTTCTTGTTTTCCACACTTATACACAGTATTTTTAAGTACCGGTATATATTTGGTTGTCACATAACAATATCAAACACATCACTTACTGTAATTTTGAAAGCAGTGCCACACAAATATTACACTGTATATGTGATTTTACGATATAAGCATGCAGCAAATTTTGAGAAAATTTATACATTTCTATATCTGGTCTAACCCTGAACGGTTGGGGCAAGTATGGACACAACATTCAAGCTGGATACAGCTCTGAATTTGGATTGTGATTAAATAATTGACACAGCATGGGTTTCTGACATAGAATGAATGTGGTCTAATGAACTTAAAAAATTTTTTTTTGCTTTTGAGCAATTCACTATGCTGTTGAATATTAATCCTAAAAGAAGAAATTTTCTTTCTAATTTCTGAAATCTGAAATTGACAACTACTGAGGGATAAACATGACATTAGATGACCTACCTTCAGTGAAAGCTTTCTTCTCATCATTATACAGTAATTCTGTTGGTCATTTTTATGAAAATAAAATAAAGATATCAGTATTATTTTAATCTTTTAACTTCCTGGCAAACAGCTGCATGCCTTTTTCGTGCTAAGCTTACACCTATTCATAATTATAGTATCTAAAAACAAGAAGTAAGGCATGTAAGGTGTCTGACAGCTCTGAAAAGTGCTTAAAATTTGAAGTCAACACTGTCAAACGGCGTACGGTTACAATGAAAGTGATACCTGATACTAATCAGTCTATATGAATGAAGTTATAATGTTCAATAGTATAAATAGGTAACAAAAATATTTAGTTAATTGCACATAATAAAAAATCCTAAACATCTATGATCTACAAACTGGAAGTAAGTTCTGACAGATTTGAAAAATGATCACATGACCTCATCATGACTGTCCAGCTGCTGACCAAATCCAAAATCATTCTGGTCAACAGTTCATAAGTGTCGGAGAAAAGGGTCTGACATGAAAATATATGTTATACAAACTGACCACTGGACAGAAATCATTGCAATTACAGGTACTACTCCTGGACTAAGTGTGGGAGCATTAAATGTACAGGACATAACATAAACAAACCGACCTCTTACTACAAGTAACTTAATCATAATAAAAATGCCATGTGACTTAAATCTGACATTGCAAGATTTTTAAAATGCTTCTATAAAACATTTGATATAGCTTAACAGAAAATGGCTGTGAACATAATTCTACAAATCTAAGTGGAAACTGGGAGCACACTTTGTTCTTTTTATTTATCACTGTGAAGTGTCTGTGTATAATCTAACTGTTGATTTGATATCTACAAAACAATGTACCATAGATACCCTGTAAGTATATGAATTTTGATGGCAAAACTTAAAATTTTAACATGTATATATTTATACCTGACTGAGATTTATCATGATAACAGTGACAGCCAATTACATCATCTACAAAAACAAAGATGACATGTTATTATCAATTTGCATATTACATTGGTGTCAGTTTATTTTCTACTTTAAAAGTTTTAATGTCCCTTTGGTGTCCTTCAAATCTCTTTTACAAAAGCTTTCTGATGAAGTTTGGACTTATTTTACCAATTGTGTCTCATTGTTTATCCACATATTATGCTATGATAGACTGTAATAATGGGGGTACCTTCATGATGAATAACAGTAAAAATTCTTGTCAAATGACTTTAACAGTAATTTTTGGTGCATGATGATAAAATGGACACTTTCTATTTAGACATAAAAAACTCAGCTGATTTTAACGTTTTTCCAAAAATAGATACTAATGATAATTATTTGATACCTCTGATGAATCATGATAAGGATGTTTTGATGAATCACAATAAGGATGTTTTGATGAATCACGATAAGGATGTTTTGATGAATCACAATAAGGATGTTTTGGTGAATCACAATAAGAATGTTTTGATGAATCACGATAAGGATGTTTTGATGAACCACGATAAGGATGTTTTGATGAATCATAATAAGGATGTTTTGATGAATCATGATAAGGATGTTTTTGATGAATCACAATAAAATTTAAACCAATTTGATGCTAATGGTAGCCAAAAATGATAATTTAACACCTGACAGTAAAGAGCATTACAAGCCTCATGATAGGTGTACATTTTCACAAATATATACATGTACAGGTAAAAGAAAATTGCATAAAATCATTCTTTCTAACCAATAATTGCAATGAAAACTAGAGTAGATGTGCTGAACCAAAGCACCTTTGTATGGAAATCCTTTTAGTTAATTGATGTAATCTTAAAATGTTTAAATGCAAACTATAATTTAATTATCTGGTTCAATTCATAATTCATGTAATTTGATTCTAAAAAATTATTGTGAGTTAGTAGTTTATTAGCAACTTTTCCATAAGAGAAAGCTGAATGTTGACCACTTCATGACATTTGTAGTGTTAGAGAAAGCTGAATGTTGACCACTTCATGACATTTGTAGTGTTAGAGAAAGCTGAATGTTGACCACTTCATGACATTTGTAGTGTTTGTGTCATTCGGTCATCATCTTGTTGCCATTATATTATATTTCATATTTTACAATGTATATAATTTTGCTGAAACTTAGTTGATTAATTCGACAAATGGATCGTCTGTCCTCAGATAGTATTCTCCTGTCTTGTTTGTTGATCTACATTGTACCTGTACAAGCTCAGGTACCAGTGATTAGCGAACTTAATCCGGATATCCCTCAGGCGTTAGATCTGTATTGGATTATAACATAAAAAGCCTAAGGGTTATGCAATTACATGCATTTGATTATAATTGATAAAAAAAATGGCGTCGGGCTACAAAAAACGATGAAGTTTTGAACGATGGCGGAAGACAATTTAACGATGGCGCAAGATAATTTAACGATGGCGCAAGTCATTTGACGATGGCGCAAGACATTTGAACGATGGCGGGGCGCCATCGTTAAACAGGCCATGGAGATCCCTGTTAAATACAATGTTCATATCTTACAATCTTTCTTAAACTATATCAATCTTACCTGGAATATTAAATTGATCTTTGAGGGACAAAATAAATATTTCTCCCATGCAGCTTGCCATCTTCAATCAGACACGGAAATGATAACACTCATAAAAATGAATATCAAATAGATTCAAGATGTCTCCTTCCCACTTGAAACTTACTGCTGGTTAAAAAAAACATTGAAGAAGATAGCTGTTGGATCAAAGAAGCAGCACTGTACTAATCTACAAATTACAATAAGACATTTGATAAGAATAAGAATTTTATGAGGTTAAATCAAAACAATAGGATTGTTACATGTACCAAAGAAAAACATATAAAAAATAAAATGATAGACAAACAAGAAATCAGCCCAATATCTGAAATCATTTAGAAACCAGGTGCTCCCTAGGGCACAACTTTATACGACAGCAGAGGTCTAACCCTGAACGGTTGGGGCAAGTATGGACACAACATTCAAGCTGGATACAGCTCTGAATTTGGACTGTGATTAAATAGTTGACACAGCATGGGTTTCTGACACAGAATGAATGTGGCGAAAAATGTATACTGTAATGTTTACTATAGTGACAAAAAATGTAAAAGTTAATAGAAACAAACAAAATTACAAATTTCTTCTTAATTACAAAGTGTTTTATTTTAAAAACACTGTTTGCCTAAGTTTTCAATTTATATAGTACATAGTTAAGCAGAACAATTAGATATCAAGTCGATGACATGGGTATCTTTCAAGTTGGATGTAGAAAATGCATAACCTCCAATTTAAAAAAAAAATTACCACGGACGGAAAACGTATTAATCTTTTAGTTCAGTTATTTTCTTGTCTGCCCTTCAATTATATGACTCAAGAAAAAATTCCCAAAAATGGGTAACAATAGTATTGAAAAGAGAAAATCGAGTGCACCTTTTTATGTTAGGGCGTGTTTAAGTTGAATATTTTGTCTTGATACCGTACAAAGCAAGAATATTTCATACATCGTCTTGCTTCAGATTCTATCATTTTTATCTATCAAAGCTACAGGTTGACTTTATAACATAAAAAAATCACAGTACTAAAAGATGAAATACATGGGTCCGGTGAAATACCTATCTAATGAATCACAAAAACAGAGTAGGTGTGTTCGAATAGCTATTTTTTTACTGAAAGTACTTGACGACAGTCTTTCAAGTTGGATGATGAAAATGCATATCTTCGAAAAAAAATTAATTTGTTGTCTGTGATAACTGGTGTTTATAGTCTTCAATCATTAAAAAAATTTAGTCTGCCCTTCCACGAAATATTTAATTAGAATTTTTTTAAATGTTTATGAATTTTTCGAAAATTCCACCTAACAACCGATCAGACAATAGTTTTAAGTTGAATCAATGCAGACAAGATCATTACCTGATGCCCATTAGCTAGTTGATACATTTGTCTTTTAAAATACAACTGACATATAAGGATTGTAATGGTACAATGTGGATAAATTTATCGGTTTCCAAGAGCAAAATTGGTAGAGCGTCATCCCTACAATGGCTTCCATTTCTAGGATTGTGTAAATGAACTGGCGTAATGGGGAGATAATTTTGACAAAGTAGAATCCTGACTGTAGAGGTAATTAGCATTATGTACACATTTCATTAAATTTAGTTGAGACAAACTTAAGTTAAGAGAACAGAAACTAAAAAATTCTTCAATTTTTCCACTTGTAAAGGGGCATAACCCTAGAATGGTAATTAAAGTGCTTGTAAGGCCACACCAATTTGATTCCTTGTTCGACGTACCCGCCCGCACTTATTTTTTTCAAAACAGATTTTTTTTTTTTTTTTTTTTCCCCGCTTCCCGCATCCGGAAATGTAATCATGTCCATTTCCGCACTGTTTTTTTTGTAAATATTATAAAAAGATATCAACATTTGTTTTTAAAATCACAGTCTAACCTGTATATAACGATTTTAAACATAAAAGCACCCCAACACACTCATGACACTGTGTAAATATCTGTGAGAATATTTGTTTCAGCATGAAACCTAATCATCCAAAGTGGGAGTGCTTCGATATAAATTTATAACAGCGGAAATACCTGTAAAGAACAAAAAATTGGTTTCTTTCCCCCTTACTTATATTCCCTATCAAAAAATGTTCGTTGTTAGAATAAAGTACAAAGAACTTCTGAAGGATTTGCCTTCAACAGCAATTATATTGTATGCTGGCGAAACAAAACTATCCATAGCCGCTGCATGTTTATGCACCTGTCCTGATTGATTCATGGGCCTGTCGTTCAGCAGTTATCGTTTGTTGATGTTGTTCATTGGTATTTTCCCGTTTGGATATATAAATTAGATCGTAGGTTTTCCTGTTCGAATTGTGTACGCTAATAATTTTGGGGTCCTTTTTAGCTTGCTGTTTCATCTGTATCAAAGCCCTGTGTAAAAGGCCGTACTTTGACCTGTGTTTGTTTTTATCAGGTTTAGAACAACCCTCCCTCAGACAAGGAGTCATTTTACTGATGTAGAAAAGAAGATAGAAATACCAAGGATTTGTATAGTTCTTCTATACAAAACCTTTGAAAACTTAGAATTTTGTACTCAAAAAGAGAACAGTTACATCATATTTTAAACAACTTTTTCTAAAAGAGGGGTCCACTTATTTTGAATAATATTAAACTGTTAAAGTAAATGTGTTATTAAATTTAACATGGTTAAAGTCCAGGAATATTACAAAATTCTTGGACATGTTTTGACCATTTAATACCAGATAGATATATAGTTCTTTGAGAAAATATGAGCCCTTTTGCACAAAAAAATATATTATAACTTATATTGATCCCTCATAAAACCCTCATGTAAAAGGGATATTCATAACGTTAAGGGGTTGCCCCCAAACTAATTATGACTTGGGTGGAGAATTGTCTCATTGTCAGTCACACATACATAGACCAGATTTAATTATTTCTTGGTGAACAGGAAAAAAATCTTCAGAAATTAAAGAAATGTCAAAGTACAAGTGATAAATCAAGTTTTAATATTGTCAAAACCTACTATTTTATGTTTACAAAAAAAAATTATAATCGCTCGCCTTTACTTTTCACGCTTCGCCTCAAAAATTTGCAAATTAAATATTTTTTTATTAAAATTTTCAAATCGCTCGCTTGCCCCAAATTTTGGAGTCCAAAAATCCGTAGAACAAGAAATTAAATTGGTGTGGTCTAATCACTGAATGGTAAAGATTGCTTTAATTTATCAGTTGGTAGTAAAGTGAATATTGCATTGTATATTGTATATAGCATTGATTTAAGTTGATTCAACTACTATTCTGGACAAAGAAAGATAACTCCAATTTTCAAAGAACATTTCATAAAGCATTGGTTTTAGGTGATTCAACAACCATTCTAATTTAATTTCTTGAAACTACAAAAATGCTTGTTTTTGGCCCCTTTTTGGCCCTTTATTCCTAGATTGTTTGCCCCATAACCCTTAAAATATATCCCAACCTTCTACTTATAGTATTAAACATTGTGGTACAATTTCAGAACAATTGAAATACTTATACACAACTTATTGTCCTGACACTAGATAAATGCTTGTTTCGCCCCTTTGGGACCCTAATTCTGAAACCTTAGGGACCATAACCCCCAAAATCAATCCCAAGCTTCCTTTTGTGGTTATAAACATTGTGTTAAAATTTTATTGATTTCTATTTACTTATACTAAAGTTATTATCCGGAAACCATCCGTCTTCAGACGTCGCTGATGACGAAGACGACGTGATGATACCAATATACAACAGCAAAAAATTTTGCGGTCGTATGAAAACATATAAAAAATCAGCTCAAAATCTGGAGGCGAATAGAAAAAAAGTTTGTATAACTGTGATTTCCAACAATTCTTAAAGTTGTAAACCCTTAATTTTGGTAAAAATTAGCAGCAGAACAAAACTTAAACTTGATGGTTAGCTCACTTACCAAAAATCAGCCCAATATCTGAAAGCATTTAGAAACAAGAGGCTCTCAAGAGCCTGAATCGCTCACCTTAATTCTTTTGGTTAAATCTCTTATCAATGATTATTTTGGCTTTTCAATTTATTTAAATGTTTTTTGGATCGTCCTATTTTCTTCAAAAGCCAAAAAAAATAATCATTTTCTCCTATGTTCTATTTTAGCCATAGGAGCTATGTTTCTTGACATACAAGGAAATAAAATATAAAATTTATACTAGATACTCTGAAACTCATTTAGCCTTAGTTTGGCTGAAATTGATACAGCAGTTTCAAAGGAGAAGATTTTTTAAAGTAAGTCAACATGATGAACAAATTGTGAAAAAAAGTCTTTAAAGGGCAATAACTCCTTAAGGGGTCAATTGACAATTTCCGTCAAATTGACTTAATTGAAGATCTTACTTTGCTGAACATTATTGCTGTTTACAGTTTATTTCTATCTATAATTATATTCAAGATAATAAACAAAAACAGCAAAATTTCCTTAAAATTATCAATTCAGGGGCAGCAACCCAACAACAGGTTGTCTGATTCATCTGAAAATTTCAGGGCAGATAGATCTTGACCTGATAAACAATTTTACCCACGTCAGATTTGCTCTAAATGCTTTGGTTTTTGAGTTATAAGCCAAAAACTGCATTTGACCCCTATGTTCTATTTTTAGCAATGGCGACTATGTTTGTTGATAGATCATAACTTCGGATACAATTTACAAACTAGATAACCTAAGGAACATTCAGTTAAAGTTTGGAAGTATTTGGCCCAGTAGTTTCAGAGGAGAAGATTTTTGTAAAAGATTACTAAGATTTACAAAAATGGTTAAAAATTGACTATAAAGGGCAATAACTCCTAAAGGGGTCAACTGACCATTTCCGTCATGTTGACTTATTTGTAAATCTTACTTTGCTGAACATTATTGCTGTTACAGTTTATCTCTATCTATAATAATATTCAAGATAATAACCAAAAACAGCAAAATTTCTTTAAAATTACCAATTCAGGGGCAGTAACCCAACAACAGGTTGTCTGATTCATCTGAAAATTTCAGGGCAGATAGATCTTGACCTGATAAACAATATTACCCCATGTCAGATTTGCTCTAAATGCTTTGGTTTTTGAGTTATAAGCCAAAAACTGCATTTGACCCCTATGTTCTATTTTTAGCCATGGCGACCATGTTTGTTGATAGATCACAACTTCGGATACAATTTACAAACTAGATACCCTAAGGAACATTCAGTTAAAGTTTGGAAGTATTTGGCCCAGTAGTTTCAGAGGAGAAGATTTTTGTAAAAGATTACTAAGATTTACGAAAAATGGTTAAAAATTGACTATAAAGGGCAATAACTCCTAAAGGGGTCAACTGACCATTTCCGTCATGTTGACTTATTTGTAAATCTTACTTTGCTGAACATTATTCCTATTTACAGTTTATCTCTATCTATAATAATATTCAAGATAATAACCAAAAACAGCAAAATTTCCTTAAAATTACCAATTCAGGGGCAGCAACCCAACAACGGGTTGTCTGATTCATCTGAAAATTTCAGGGCAGATAGATCTTGACCTGATAAACAATATTACCCCTGTCAGATTTGCTCTAAATGCTTTGGTTTTTGAGTTATAAGCCAAAAACTGCATTTGACCCCTATGTTCTATTTTTAGCAATGGCGACCATGTTTGTTGATAGATCAAAACTTCGGATACAATTTATAAATAAGATACCCTAAGGAACATTCAGTTAAAGTTTGAAAGTATTTGGCCCAGTAGTTTCAGAGGAGAAGATTCTTGAAATAGTTTACAACGACAGACGACGACAGACGACGGACGACGACGGACACCAAGTGATGGCATAAGCTCACTTGTCCCGCTAAAAAGGTCTGTATAACTGTGATTTTCAAATATATATAAAAGTCCAAAGCCACAAATTTTACAGCAAAAATTAGCATAGCGGAATGAAACTTTAACTTGATCTGTAACTCATCATGGATAACTCACGTACCAAATATCTGAAAGCATTTAGAACATGTAGAAAAAAAGTTTGTATAACCGTGATTTTCAACAATTTATCAAAGTCCATAGCCTGTAGTTTCGGCAAAAATTAGCCGAGCAAAACAAAACTTGAACTTGATCTGTAACTCATCTTGGTTAACTTACATGCCAAAAATCATCCCAATATCTGAAAGCATTAAGAAAAAAAGTCTCTATAACTGTGATTTTCAACATTTTTTCAAAGTCCAAAGCCTGTAATTTTTTTTGAAAAATTAGCAGAGCGGAACAAAACTTACACTTGATCTGTAACTCATCATGGTTAACTCACATATCACCATGTGATAATTAATAAATATGAGTTAGTAATTGTATTGTAACTGTATGTAAAAAATTGTTTGTATCTATGTATCTATGCAAATCAATATTCTTTTTCCTTATTCATGTATGCTCTGTATGCCCCTTGTGGGCCCTAAATTGGAAATAAAATATGTTCTGTTCTGTTCAGTTCTGTATCAAAAATCAGCTCAATATCTGAAGGCGTTTAGAAAAAAAACTCTGTATAACTGTGATTTTCACCAACTTATCAAAGTCCAAAGCCCGTAATTTTTTTTGAAAAATTAGTGGAGTGGAACGAAACTTAAACTTGATCTGTACCTCATCATGGTTAACTTACATATCGAAATTCAGCCCAATATCTGAAGGCGTTTAGAAAAAAACTCTGTATATAATGGTTTGTTGTGTAATGACAGAATTACGTAATTTCAGAATTACGGTCAAGGGTAAAACTATATGGCACTGACAACTTCTTTGCGGGGCCATAAAAATAATATATCAACATTCAATAATGTGAAGTGTCAAAACTAAAATTGTGGATTTGATCGTTCTCATAGGAAAAAATAATGTGGCTAATTAAATTTGCATTTATCCCTCGTTGAGTTTTATAACTTCCAGATTTTTTTGGAGGAATTTGAGAGTCGAATCTGTGTTTTAGGGGTTCGTATGGATAGTAAACCCGGCAATTGTAACAAGCCCCTGTGGTCTGAGACTCACCAATCAAAAGACAAAATGTTATCCAAAAAAGTCAATGAATTTTTCATAGGTTCATGAACAGCATAAATATAAGTCCTGTATCCGTTTATATCCGACTGTCTTAATTTTTAAAAATTATACCATAAGTCGAACCTAAATGTAATTTTGCATTCTTTCAAATTCTTTCAACTTTGTTTTCCTTTGCTACAAGGGAGATAACCTTGAGATTATGCTAAAACATAGTTAACTTAAACCGGGACCGATCGGAATGTTACAGACATATTATATTGTTTGTAACATATTGGTCCGATTTGTTGTCATTCATTCCACATAGTCATAGCGTTTGTCGGACTTATATTCAGGGGTGTAGAGGGCTTTCCTTATTTTGGAAAATATCAGTATTTCTGCCAGAATGTTTTTAAGCATAAAATACTCCAAAAGTGAACCATCTGCAAATCTACGGATATGAACGTAGATAACTTATAATATATCACCACCTAATCACTGAGACTACTATAACAGTATCGGATTTAATTATTTTTCTTTATAAATAGATTAAAAACAAAATTGAATGAGCGGGAAAAGGAAAATAATTTTTATTTTTCAAATTTTGTTATCACTAATGCCAGAGACATATAAAATCAACTTTTAAAGACTCTGAATCAGCAGTAAATTCATTTAATAATATACTATATGAAAATGCTTTGAAGTCTGCAAAACTAGTAAAGAAAGTCCCAGTCAGAAATAAAAATCAAAATAGGTCAAAAAGACGACCTTGGTACTCTGAATCTTGCCGTGAACTTGGCGTTACAGTAAAAAATTATGCAAAGTTAGTTAATAAACATCCCTATAATTCTGAATACAGACATAAATTTTATTCTTTCAGATCTAGACTTAGACGTCTATGTAAATATGAAGAAAATAAATACAAAAAAGATATATTTTCAGAACTTTATACATGTGAGAAAGACCCAAAGATGTTTTGGAACATCTTGAATAAATTAAGTATCAAAAAAGTAATAACAAAGAAAATGAATCTTTACCACAAGAAGATTTCATCCAGTTTTATAAAAAATTGAATAACTGTGACATAAATCACAATAGTTTTCACTCTAAAATTATTAAAGATTTTGACTCTCTAAAAGAAAAGTTTAATTTATCACATGTTACAGATGACTTAACTCACTTGAGTTCAGAGATAACAATTGAAGAGATAGTAACAGCTATTCGTTTAATTAAAAATGGCAAAAGCACATCAGCCGACATGATTTCAAATGAAATGTTGAAAAATGCAATCCCCATCTTAATAAAACCACTTCATAAACTCTTTAATAGCATATTCGAATCTGGTCAATTTCCGAGAATATGGAATGAGAGCTTACTTGTTCTCTTGCATAAGAAAGGGGACAAATTTGATCCAGGGAACTATAGAGGTATATCTATTAGTTCCAACCTAGGTAAACTTTTTAATAAAGTTTTATATAAACGTTTAGTAAAATTTATGGATATCAAAAATTTAATAAGTAAAAATCAAATAGGTTTTAAAGAGAAAAGTCGTACAGCTGACCACATATTCACTCTTAAGACCATAACTGATCAATATAGACAAAAAAAGAAAAAAGTTTTTGCTGCCTTCATAGACTTAAAAAAGGCATTTGATACTGTATGGCGACTAGGTTTATTTTCTAAACTCATAAAACATAATATCCCCCAAAAAAATTTTAATGTTATTTATTCAATGTATACTGATACAGTAAGTAGAATAAAATTCTCTAATAGGTTGAGTCCTCCATTCCTATCAGAAAGGGGTGTTAAACAAGGTGACGTATTGAGTCCACTTCTTTTTAACTATTTTATAAATGATCTAGTAGGTAATCTTGATGACAAACATACGGATCCAGTTGCTATTGGGGATACCTCTTTGAACATTCTTTTATATGCAGATGATATTGTTTTACTATCTGAAAGCAAAGAGGGTCTACAAAAATCTCTTGATATTTTACATGAATATTGTTCAACATGGAAACTACAAGTTAATACTGATAAATCAAAAATTATGATATTTAATTCTAATGGCAAGACATTGTTAAACCATTTTACTTATGATAATGCATATCTTGAAACAGTAACAAATTATTGTTACTTGGGTATTGTTTTAAAGTATAATGGCAATTTTTGCCTTGCTGTGAATACTCTAATGGAAAAAGCCAGGAAGGCATACTATAAAATAAAGAAAACTATAGGTCTCAACAACCCATGTAGACTTCTTGAAAAATTGTTTGATTGTTTAGTTACTCCCATTCTTACATATTGTAGTGAAATTTGGGGGGTGGATTCACATTTTAAAGACTCTGATCCATTTGAAAAACTTCATGTTAAATTTATCAAAGACATATTAGGGGTTCACTGTAAGGCATCTAATGATGGATGTCGAGCTGAACTTAATAGAATTCCCTTGAAAAATAAAATATTATATTCAATATTTAACTACCTGAACCATATAGTTTCTTCGGAAAATTCTTTGGCATATGATATATTCACTAAATCTGTAATTCAAACCCTTGGGTCATAAAGGTCAAGAGTCTTTTGAATGAACTTGGAATGTCTTATATCATCAATAACTTTAATTATGTTAAAGGTAATTTAAATTCTATTAAACAAAGAATTAATGACCAATGTTTGCAAGTTCAAAATGCAAATATATTTGAATCCAAAAAGTTTGACTTTTTCAAAAGTGTCTACATAATGGGCAGAAGACCACCCTATGTTGATATATTAAAAAACAGAAGTGACAGAGCTGCAATATGTAAGATCCGTATAAGCGCTCATACACTGATGATTGAAAGAGGGAGACATCTAAATATTCCCAGAAATGAGAGATACTGCTCTGTATGTAATTCTGGTCAAATTGAAAATGAAAAACATTTTCTTTTACATTGTGAAAAATACTCAACTAAGAGGGACATATTTTACCATAAAGTTTCAAATATAATCGTTGATCCTACAAAATTTCAAAAACATGAAAATAATATAATCTTTTTATTAAATAATAATTCATACACAATCCTAAAATTAACTTCCTCTTTCATCTCAGACAGTTTGAACCTGCGTAAAGCAGAACAAACTCTATAAAATTGCTAATAATCATTGTTCATAATATTACATATTAATATTGTCATTATTTTCAATACTTAATATGTTTGACCAACTATGTAATTGATATATTTTTTTTTTAATCATTTACTGTTGATGATATTGATATCGTTCGATGATATTGTTCTAAATATGCCTATTGCTATTCTATGCATTATTACTATTTGTATACCAGTTGTATGGGCCATTGCCAATTATTGTAATTGTGTTTGTGCCAATAAAATATTTGTATTTGTATTTGTATTTGTATAATACAATTGTATTATATGTCTCTGCTAATGCTATTCATATCTAAATTTTATATTTAATCAGTTTATAGTTCGTTAATCAGGGGCGGCTTTAGGCGGGGGCGTGCGCCCCGCCTAAAATTTGCAAAGCATGGGTTGTCCTCAGCTCAATGCATCTGTTTTAACATTCAAAGAAGTATATAAAACAGTAAGTTTAACAGAATCAACGTGATTACTAATAAACTGACCTACGGTTTATTTATAAGTTCTATAAATTCGGGGTACTGCGTTTGGTGAAAAAATATCATAGGTTTTTAGCAGTTCAAGTAAAACAATGTGACATGGTAGTTGTGGATTTTATAAACAATTGCTTTGATAAGTTCCAAAAAAACATTACCTCACTTTCCCACGAAGTAGGCGAAAGTGCCCTACCTGCGGTTGGGTTGGTTATTTCATTATGGCACGGCCAAGAAAACAGTCCTGTTTAAATTCTTTCTTAAAGGGGCACTAGCTGTCAAATTCATGGTCACAGATTTGTCTCAAATTCTCATATTTGATTTATAACAATGTAAAAAATTTATCCAAACTACCAAAAGTCCAAAAGAAACAGTTTACAGAGCATGGGGTAGAGAATATGTAGGTTCGTTTCGTGTGAATTTTAGTCCACACGCCATCTAATTAACTATCGACTTGACCTCAAATTACCATATAAGCGATGTAAACATAATAAAGATATGAATAGATTAAACCAACACGCGCAATTAGATTGTTATAGGTCTGTTTGATTTCATTTTATAGATTAAACATATATGTTTCTTATTGTTTTTTAACCGTATTAGAATGATTTTATATGGATCGAATAAGTTATCAAATGGTTTACCTTAGTTTCACTTTCATTGTTGACATTCTTTTTCTTTAAAAATAACCAGTACACGTACAATGCATGCGTTGTCAATCTCTAGCTAGGGGTTAAACTGAAGTTCACATGAATACGGATTTAATGAGGTCGACTGATTCACTTGCAAGTGAATTAGCAAATATCAATGTTTCTTCGCTTAATTTGATAAAATTGAACTATTTTGGCTGCTAAAAGCGAATTATTATTTCACTATTTCACTTTCATTATTGATTTAACAAAAAAAATCTTACTTTAGATTTTTTATATATCTCGTAGCTAGTACCCCTTTAATGAAAGATAGGAATACTGGTTCAGGCGAAAGGTTCGTTTATTAATTTGTATCATTGTTTAACATCTCTGTATGATATCAATATATGTTTCTAACTTTCAACCTGTAAAGTTTGCCGAAGCATGCATAAACGGTGAAAGCCCCCGACCCGTACTACCGTATTACATGATTACATAGGATCCCACGAAAATAAACATATCTTCGCAAGGACCTCATTCTGATTTTACTGGTTTTCGGTAGAAATGTATATAAAAAGTTTGACACGACCTCCGGAAATAGAAGAAAAGAAAAATTAAGAAAAGACAATTAAAAATCGCTGGCAAAAGTAGAAATTCTTGTTTTCAAAATCTTATATTGGTCGGTGAGCTATTATTGAGTCAATGAATAGAAGCGCGCAGAGTTCTTGTTAATTATAGTGATTACAAAATGTCAGGGGTGGATTTATGCTGGTTTAGCTTGAAACTTTAATTTCTCGCTAATTTTACCACAAAATATTTATTTCTCGCCACGCTTTGCAAGATATCTACATTGCACCCTCTCTAGAAGAATATTTCAATAATTTCGATAATAATGCTTCCAAAAAAAAAATCGCCTCGCACCGCTCGGGGGAAATTTAAGTTTGCGCCATACCCCCACCCCCCTTAACCAAAAATCCTGGATCCGCCCCTGTTAATAGATTGTAATGATGCAATGATTTTTGAAAATGCAAATGTGAAAAATCTTTTCCATCTTACAGTTAGGTACATTGTTTTGCTACAGGTCCGTTAATTGTATCTAATATACAAATATGTTACCTGTATTATGACAGAGTCTCAATAGCATGGGCGATGAATTTGTTTCACAGCTGGGTGTCCAGAATACACGAGTCTCGTTGATTGCCATAAACTTTTAAGGTATTTTCACAGCTGAGTACCCAAGATACATGTTTATTGTAGTTAACCTTGTCAATTATCGTCGGTGCACTTCAGGTAGGATTCAGGAGGGTGTAGATGGGGTTTTACAAGGGCAAAAAAATGTAGAGAATGGGGAAAAAATGGACCGACAAATAAAATAATTGAGAAGAGAAGATAATATAATTAGGTGTTGAAATTTAAAAAATAGAGAAGAATGACATAGAAATTATAGTAAATAAATAACTCCCACCAGAACCTCATCCAACGTAAATTTTATTTTTCAAACCATATTTTTTTCGGTTTCAACTCCATCTCTCTTTTCTCTTCTTTTTTTCAAATTTCCAGTGTGATAATTAGGAAGCGCGTTTTTTTCCTAATCACATTGCTTTCTAAAGAATCAGCTAATAACAATGCCTTTGTTAGTAATACTTCAGAATCAAAAGGTTTGATTATTCGATCAATTTAGATCAAGATTTTCAATTTGCAGACAATGTAATAAGCGACAAGTACAGAAGAGCCTGACAAAAAATATCTTTATAAAAGTTAAATGAATAATTTCCTTACGTTAACGTTACAGATCAGCAAAGAGGTTATAATTCACATAAGCCATATAAATTATATATAAATGTTCCCCCAGAAATCGCCGTCATTTTCATTTTTCAATTCACACAATGATTTTTTTTTTATCTTGGGATGACAGTGATCACAATTCTTGATCTTTAACTGGGTGATTATACTGAATCAGATACTGAATCTGACGACGACTACGACTCTGCTGCAAAGACTGCAAAATCTACAAAAGAAGCAGCAACCGCAAGTGCTTGTCAATCAAAACGTCAAGCTATATAGTATGAAATTCAAAACAGTGTAGCTGTGGCCATTGATTGACCCATCAAAATCATCCATTGACTGGGACAATTTACGTGAACGTTTGTCTGTAACAACCACTGTTCATGACGTACCTACGATAGGCATTTAAACTGTGGGGTCAACAAAGGTTTCTTAACGCCTTTAATTATAAAATAATTCGAAAAATTAATCAGGAATAACCTTTGTGTTTTGATTTATATAATTGATATAAATCAAAATATCGTGTTATTTCTGATTAATTTTTCGAATTACTTTATTTAGGTGTTGAGAACCTTTGGTGACCCCATAGTTTAAGTGTCTTTAAAAAGTACATAGTGAGCATTGGTCGTTACATACAAACGTTCACCTAAATTGTCCCAGTCAATGAATGATTTTAATGTGTCAATGAATCAATGGCCACAGCTACACTGTTTTGAATTTCATACTATATCAGTGTCCCGAGTGTGACAATACATATTCTTCCGTTTCTGGTTTCCTTGGCCATTTAAGAACAAAGCACAGCCTAGTCAAGATAAAAGGTAAGTGATAAGACTCTCCTTAGGGACCTAAAGACACAGAAGTTAACTTAAGGAAATCGTACGGCCTTGAACAATGACCAAAACCCATACCACATAGTGAGCTATATAAACAAGATAAATATACTAGCATGTATAGTATATTAATGGTTGTTTCCAAATCTTGTGTTGGCAACATTACATTTACAACGAAATGCTTTAACAGGAGTTATTGTCTGGAGCAAACAATTTTAAATCAAAAATTAAAATCCATTTTCAATTTGATCTAAGCTACATGAGAGCGTCGGTGGCAAAGTTTAATGACATAAGATAGTCTTAATGAAGAAACCTTCCAAGTTGAATGACTAAATAATCAAAATATATAACAAATTGTCTCTATGTTTACATGAGTGTAAACTACAACATTTGTTTCAATACCAGAAATATGGACCCTCTTTCGTAAACCGAAACAAGGAGCAATCTGCTGACAGTTTTCCATTTTAAGATACTGAGAAGCCAAAACATTGCGGAATGTATGGTAATTTAAAGATTTAAATTGTAGTTTATACGATAAATAATTCCTGCCTACGTCAGGTGGGATATTAATAGAATACAAATTGAGAAACCAGAGAGAGATATTTTTAGAAATTAATGAGAGAACCGAGATATTTTTAGAAATTACTGAGAGAACTGAGATAAGTTTAGAAGATTGGTTAGCCAATCAGATAGGAGATATAAGTAAAGTATTAATAAGCTCGTTTTAAGCTGCCAGTTCATCGTAGCATATTTTAATTTTGTTTTTACAAAAAGTTATTATTACAAAATAGTTGTTTCAGTATTTAAACTGCTGTGCATAAACTTTAAGTGTTGGATTATTCAGACTTTATATGAACTCAAATAAGTTATCCCGTGTGATAAAATATATCAGGAAAAGGAGCATGGAATAAACTTTGAACAATCCACGTGTTTGTACGGCGAGAAGTCTTCATTCATACGATATGTTCTATTTTATATTTGATTTGGAGTTTTATTATTCATAGATCTGAGGTCTGTTTATTTATTTATTCACCTATATTGCATTTGACATTACATTTATATATACACATGCACGGACGCAATGGGTCCGATTAGGAAAAAGAAAAACAATAACGCAGTCTATAATCCTACATTACTTGAAAATTGGACAATTGCTAGACTAAAAGCAGAGTTAGAAAGAAAGAATATCGCTTTTCCCATAAATGCAAAACGTTTGACATTGGTCCGTATTTTGAAACGATACGAACATTCCGATAGTATCACATCAAACACAACAAACGCACGTGGAGAGGAAGCACGAGGCGAAGACAGTCACACACGTGGTGAGGAACCCTTAAATGGTAGTGCGGTATACCATCATGCATTGCCACAACAAAACGCACGTGTAGATGGGGATCCGCGATCCCAGGATGCACCAAATATAAACAATAATGAAAACACGCCCAGTAACGACAATCGTGTTTTGATTGGAATTGTATCAAAATTATCATCGACTGTACAATCCCTACAACAGAATGTTTCCGGCTTAACAGGAAAGGTTAATTTATTACTTCAAGCCAGAAATGAAACTACCAGTATTAGTAGAATCGCAGAAACACCAAATGCATATGTCTCCGCTCCGGTGGATAGTGCATCCAATATCATCAATCATACTTCTACAAATTCAGGTCAATCTTGGTCAAATTTCAATTTACAGTCCGCATACAATGCATTACAAAACACACGAACTGCACCGAACGCAGCCGCAGGAAGCGAGGAACAGCTTTTAAATATGGGAAATTCAGGCAACATGGTGAGAACAGCACACGGCTATTCTGCAGAAACTCTACCGTTTGTGGAAACAATTTCACCCCAGTTACGAAAGAATATTATATCAGGTATGGACATTAATCTAACATCTTTACTGATACCATACTATTCTGGTTCAGGAACACACGAGTTAAGCTTGAGTGAAGACAAAAACAATAAATCTGACCCTAGGAGTTCAAGATCATTGTCTCTGGCCGAATTTATTCAGGCTTTTGGGATTTATAAGAACATAATGTGTACAACATTTCCTCATCGCAGGAGTGAGTTGGATCTTTATGAACGGGATTTGGTTGATATGGCCACCAGGTATCCGGGTAAGGGATTTTACGAGTACCATAAACGGTTTTCTGCTGATGCGGCAGCTCATTTAAGGCATAACAATATTCCTGTTGACTGGTCTATCCGAAATAACACTTTATTTTGCAATATTTTTGCAAACATTAAACCTAACACATGTAGCATTTGCGGTAGCACTTTTCACTCAAGTAGTTATTGTAATCAGTCAAACAATAGCAATAGGAATACGACAGGGTCATACAGGTCAGATCAAGACATACACGGCAGGGAGCGTTCTTACCATGGAGGAAAGGAAATCTGTAATAATTTCAACGGGAAAACGGGTTGTTTTAGACCTCATTGTAGAAATTTACATATTTGTCTAAGTTGTAATGGAGAGCACCCTAAAACAGTCTGTACGAGTTCAAAAAACGAGACACTAGGACCCAACAAAATCGGGTCCAATATGCAGAGAAGAATGTAAACCATCAAGTTTTCCTAAGTTTAGGAGTAACAACACCCATTGTGATTAGTAATTTAGTTCATGAATTAGAAAATCATCCAAATAAGGAATTCAAGAATTACCTAGTTTTTGGGTTAAGTCAAGGTTTTTCCACAGGTATTACAACATTACCATCTAAGTCTATTGAGTGCAAAAACTTAAGATCAGCGTTATCTCAACCAACACACGTTTTAAAATTAATAGAGACGGAGGTAGAAAAGGGCTATTTAGAAGGACCATTTGATTTCATTCCATTTACACATTACCGCATTAACCCTATCGGTGTGGCAGAAGGTAAATACAATAAAAAGAAGCGTTTGATCGTAGACTTGTCAGCGCCTCATGAGGATCCAAAAAATCCTAGTTTAAACGAACTTATCGATAAAGATGAATTTTCTTTGCAATATGTTTCAATTGATGATGCTATCAGAACTATAAAAAGCCTAGGTTTTAAATCTTGGCTTTTAAAAACCGATATAGCCGACGCCTTCAAGGTTATGCCCCTGTCGCCAATGTTATGGCCGTTTCATGGAATCAAATGGGATGACAGATATTACTTTTTTAATAAATTGGTGTTTGGGTGCAGATCTAGCCCAAAAATCTTTGACACTCTTTCACAAGCAATTTGTTGGATTGCTCAGAACAATTACAATATAGAGCACATTTTACACTTGTTAGATGATTTTCTAGTTATTGTACCAGAACAAGACAATGCTCAACAAACTATGAATACTTTTTTAGATATTTTTAAGTCATTAGGTGTGCCACTTTCATTTAAGAAAACTGAAGGACCATGTCATAAGTTAGAATATTTAGGGATATTTTTAGATACTTTTAATATGGAGGCTTATCTCCCTTTAGAAAAGGTTTTACGAATTCAAGAAATTATAGAATATTTCAGTAAGCGCAATTCGTGCACAAAAAGAGAGTTATTAAGTTTACTAGGGCATTTAAATTTTGCGTGCAGAGTTATAGTGCCAGGTAGATCATTTGTTTCACACTTAATTAAACTGTCTACTACTGTTAAAAAGTTGCATCACCATGTGCACTTAAAAAGTTGTAAACCTGATCTTGTTATGTGGTCAAAATTTTTAAAAGATTGGAATGGTGTTTCCTTCTTTTTAAATGATAATATAACGAATGCTGCGGACATTCACTTGTTTACTGATGCTACACCTTCCTCATTTGGAGGTTTTTATCAAAATGAATGGTTTCAAGGTGACTTTCCTTATGAACTATTGTCTTGTGAGCAAACATCTATGGCGTTTTTTGAATTGTATCCCATTGTAATGGCATGCGTACTGTGGGGAGATAGATGGAAAAGGAAACGTATATTATTCAATTGTGACAATTTAGCTACTGTTGATATTATAAAAAAGGGTAGATCTAAGATTCAAAGCTTGATGAAGTTAATGAGAAAGCTCACTTATCATTCAGCAATTAATAATTTTGTAGTGCATGCCAAACACATTCCTGGTATAAAAAATTGTATAGCTGATTCTCTTTCTCGTTACCAGATGATGAAGTTCAGAGCCTTGGCACCACATGCAAACGCGATACCAACTCCTTGTCTGCATCCCTCAGAGCTGATGATGGTTTGAATTTAAAGATAGACGAATTATGGGATGCGTCTTTGAGCGGAAGCACTAGATTGACATATAAATCCGCTTTTAAATGTTTCAGAACTTTCCTGGTCATGAATGGTCAACCGTGCTCCGAAGTTAATCTTCCTTATGTAAAAGAAGATCTTCTAGTCATTGTCAAAAAGCACTTAATCTGAAACACCAGACTATTAAACTCTATCTTGCCGGAGTACGTCATTATTATATAAGATTTTTAGGATATGATCCTATGGCGAATGCTATCAGATTACCAGTTATTCTTCGGGGTATTAAAAAATCTCAGAACAATGTTGTTCAAGAAAGATTGCCAATTACATCATCAATTTTGAATAAGCTTTGTGCATTATTATCGAAAGGAATATTTTCACCAGTGCTAGACCTCATGTTTCAGTGTGCTTTTAAAATGGCTTTTTTCGGTTTTCTTAGGTGTGGAGAATTTACCTGTCGGTCTTATAATGATAATTCATGTACAGTACTTTTGCAAGATATCACTGTGGATCCGACGAAACAGTTTTTCATTTTTCGCCTGCGATCATCTAAGCGTGATCCCTTTCGTCAAGGGGTGAATATTACTATTTATGAAAATGACACATTTAAACCAGTGGATACAATGAATAAGTATCTGTCTATAAGATATAACAATGGCGCTTTACCAAAATCTCCACTTTTTGTCGAGGATGAATTTCAATCATCGCCGTTAAGCAGGGAAACATTTATTTCTTCATTGAGACAACTATTGGACACACTTGGCTATAATACTGTTAAGTTTTGTGGTCACTCCTTTCGTATAGGAGCAGCTACATCCGCAGCAGCATGTGGTGTCGAGGATCATATAATTCAAACATTAGGCAGGTGGTAATCAGACTGTTACATACGATACATACGAACTGATGCCAAAGTATTGAAAAGAGCTCAGCACGATATGTGTTTTCATAACTTATTCATTTGTTGTAGTTTAAAGATTCAGAGAGATTATTATTGTTTCTTTTTTTTGTAGTTTTACACACATGTAATTTTTTTTTTTTTTTTTTTTTGTAACATTATGTGACATTTGAGTGGTAAAAAAAAAAAAAAACAACATGAAGACCATTTTAATTCCATATTTTAATAAATTTAGGTTAGATTACATAACTAAATAAAAAAAAAATATATATATTAAATCGTAATAAATGATGTATCTATCTTGGGGGCTTTCACTCATTTAATGGTATTAAATTCGCTTATTTGGCCATGTTAATTTCGGGGAAATTATTTTTTACCCCCAAGTCAATTATACATCAGTATAGTATATATTCTTAATTATCAGTTCCAATTATTATTGTATAAGTAAGCATGGGATTATTTTGCATATCGTGCTGCTGGTATCCACCGCAGCCGATACCCCGCTGCTGGTATCCACCGCAGCCGAAACCCCGCTGCTGGTATCCACCGCAGCCGAAACCCCGCTGCTGGTATCCACCGCAGCCGAAAAACCCGCTGCTGGTATCCACCGCAGCCGAAACAATGTTGCAGGTATCCACCGCATCCTATAGTTAATAGTTTATTTTTAGAATAATGTTTCAAATTATTGTTTAGATTAGGTAGATTTTTTATAAAGTGAGTAGCCCCCGAGAAAGCCAAAACATAGATACATTTATTGATTATATTGTTACATTTTTTATATGTTGTCATGTAGTTTTAGCAATTATATAATGGAAGTAGTATAGCTTGTTTTTTATTAGTCTAGATAATAAATATATATACCACTATGCTATATTATGATGTTTGTTGTTTTGTCGTCTTTAGATATCATGAGAGGTTAAGAAGGGATCGGAATAACTATAGACGATAGCTTTTTTACTGATTGTCATTTAGAGACATGTGTGCTTATATACAGTCATATAGATTTAACATTTGGGTTGTCGTAATTTGTCTTTGGTTAGTCGTTTTTCAAGTCACTGATACTAGAAAAGTATGATTGTATAAATGGTAATTTAAAGATTTAAATTGTAGTTTATACGATAAATAATTCCTGCCTACGTCAGGTGGGATATTAATAGAATACAAATTGAGAAACCAGAGAGAGATATTTTTAGAAATTAATGAGAGAACCGAGATATTTTTAGAAATTACTGAGAGAACTGAGATAAGTTTAGAAGATTGGTTAGCCAATCAGATAGGAGATATAAGTAAAGTATTAATAAGCTCGTTTTAAGCTGCCAGTTCATCGTAGCATATTTTAATTTTGTTTCCCACCCGCCCTCACCTTTACCTCTTTAAAAGTGTATTCACATATATATGTATTAAATATTGGGGCTACTTACTATTGGCCATGTTTAATTTCGGGGAAATTATTTTTTACCCCCAAGTCAATTATACATCAGTATAGTATATATTCTTAATTATCAGTTCCAATTATTATTGTATAAGTAAGCATGGGATTATTTTGCATATCGTGCTGCTGGTATCCACCGCAGCCGATACCCCGCTGCTGGTATCCACCGCAGCCGAAACCCCGCTGCTGGTATCCACCGCAGCCGAAACCCCGCTGCTGGTATCCACCGCAGCCGAAAAACCCGCTGCTGGTATCCACCGCAGCCGAAACAATGTTGCAGGTATCCACCGCATCCTATAGTTAATAGTTTATTTTTAGAATAATGTTTCAAATTATTGTTTAGATTAGGTAGATTTTTTATAAAGTGAGTAGCCCCCGAGAAAGCCAAAACATAGATACATTTATTGATTATATTGTTACATTTTTTATATGTTGTCATGTAGTTTTAGCAATTATATAATGGAAGTAGTATAGCTTGTTTTTTATTAGTCTAGATAATAAATATATATACCACTATGCTATATTATGATGTTTGTTGTTTTGTCGTCTTTAGATATCATGAGAGGTTAAGAAGGGATCGGAATAACTATAGACGATAGCTTTTTTACTGATTGTCATTTAGAGACATGTGTGCTTATATACAGTCATATAGATTTAACATTTGGGTTGTCGTAATTTGTCTTTGGTTAGTCGTTTTTCAAGTCACTGATACTAGAAAAGTATGATTGTATAAATGAGCAATGTCAGATCTAAACAAGAATGTTAAACATGATAGCATATATGATGATGTCACTCTTTCTGTCAATTTAAATGCGTTTCACAACTGCTGTCAATGGCGAATATTTCATGTAGTCAGTCTGATTATACAGAAATAAACACTTTACAACTTGTTTTAAGTTTATTCTGATGTTGTGTCTTTACATCTATGTCCCATGATAGTTTTTTTTATGTGCCTGTCCCAAGTGAGTTTACCGTATTTCAGTGCATGGTTGGGTTCGGTTCATGTGTGTCATACTAAATTTTTTTTGTAAATTGCTTAGTTAAGCCGTAGACGTCTTCCGTTTTCTCTACTGAATTGCTTTATATTTTTCATGTTAGGGACTTTTGAAGCACAGTAGAATTTTTCTCGTTGTAGCTATATAGGTAATTACGGTGGATTAATGAATCAATGAATGTGTTCGTAGATAGTAGATGTTTTTGTGTTCTGTTAAATTGTTCCTTTTAAAATTGTTATACGATGATGACTGATGTACCCATATTTTGACTATTTTATTTATTGTGTCTGTTTATTTAACGCATCAATGTAAATATAACGGAATTTGATGAGACTGTCATTAAAGTGAGAGAGTTAGCACTATAGAAACAGGTTTAATCCACCATTTTCTACATTTGAAAATGCCTGTACCAAGTCAGGAATATGACAGTTCTTTTCCATTCGTTTTTGATACGTTTTGTTATTTGATTTTGCCATGTGATTATGGACTTTCCGAATTGATTTTCCTGTAAGTTCAGTATTTTTATGATTTTACTTTTTACATCCAAATCATTGAACTTCATTTAACTTCAATAGTTGTCTGATTTGTGATCATTATCAAAATATATATCAAAATCTCCTTTTTTTATATTAGTATTGCTAAAAGTGGTTATTCCTTTGATATATATCAAGATTTGTGGTTACTTGTGTGTATTTTTTCATTGAACTGTCATCCAGACTGAGCATGTTTGTGAATTTCTGCAATCCAGTCTTTCAAATGCATATAAAAACACATGTATATCAAAATGCATATTTATTTATCCTTATACTGGGACAAGCATGACAATGAAAGTCTAAAATAATAATTATTTTTTTCACTTTGTCCAGTAGACCTCAGATCTGTTCCTACTGTTTTTTGTTGTTGTTGGGATGTACAAGTACCAAGCCACGTCCACTTGTATTTTTGTCCATCTGATGAGTTAAGCCTTTTTCAAAGGATTTTTATAGCTCGTTCTTATTATGTTTTACTGTCATACCACTGTCCCAGGTTAGGGGGAGGGCTAATTGGGATCCCGCTTATATGTTTAACCCCGCCACATTATGTATGTTAGTGACTGTAATTTAGTGGTTATAGTAGTCTCAGGTATATAATTTCTATAACGACCGCTTTCAAAAATACTTAATCGAACCCTGTTTGTAGAGCTTTATAAGTAACATAATTATAATTTTTAAATGATTTGCATATCTATAAATACTTGAAACGGATTGGTCAATTAGAATTTTTTACCTTGGTTTACACTTCGATCAACCATGTTTGAACTTTCCGAAACTACTTTTCATCTATTCGTAAATGTAATTTATAAGCAATGTTTTTAATATTTGGTATAAAAGGGCATGGGTCAATAGATATCTTGTAGCTTTTTTTACTTGATATAATCAAGGCGGATTCTCAACCACTATATATATATATAGTAGCATGGGTTCGAATCCCGGCGAGGGAAGAACAAAAAATTTGCGAAATCAAATTTACAGATCTAACATTGTTAGGTTGATGTACAACTCGTCTAAACATCAACCCAACAATGTTAGATCTGTAAATTTGCTTTCGCAAATGTTTTGTTCTTCCCTCGCCGGGATTCGAACCACTACATATATATACAACTCGTCTTAACATCAACCCAACAATGTTAGATCTGTAAATTTGCTTTCGCAATTTTTTTGTTCTTCCCTCGCCGGGATTCGAACCCATGCGACTGAGATATCGTGACACCAAATCGCCTGCACTGTAGCCGTCCCGCTAGACCACACGACCACCATGGGCTTCACAAATGATAAAGCTTTCGGTGGCCGTGTGTTACCTTTCCTCGTCAGTTTTAATCTAGCGTCGTACTACAGTTCATGATAGATAAAAAAAACCCATGTGTTGCTTATCAAAACTTGAATGGATAAGAATATTTGGACAAAACCACCCCCTACCCCTCCCCCCACCCCCAGAAAAAAGAATATAAAGAAGAATGGTTGGTACTTGTGTTTAGATTTTTCTCCCTGTGCCTATTTCATATCCCAATGGTTATCAATTGCATTTAAGCAGTTTCTTCTCAATGTACATCGATCTTTTTGTGTTTGGAGTATTTTTGTTCGTAAATGTTTAAATAGTTTACAAAACAATGATAATGTGGTTTAAGGTGAACCAATATTATATACCCTGGAATACGCCTATATCCTATCTTGATGACCAAATCAGACTTAACATCATTACACTTGCAAATTGATAAAGATATTCGGCTTTGTTCTAGCTCTTACATAATTTTAAAACGATTATAAACGATTAAGATACTTGAATGCAATTACAACAAAAGACACACTTCTTATCTTTATCTTATGTCAGTATAACTTATCATCGTCCACCCATCATCCAAATTGTTAACGTTTATATCCCACACACTTCCCTCCAATCACAATAAACATTTCCGTTTTATGAAGTTGGATTATTTAACGAAAAACAACTAATTTGCATAACATAATTAGACAAAAACATTGTTATTGAAATGACTCGCAACAAGAAAGAAGATGAGCGTTATGGATATGGAAAGTTTAAACCAAGGTATGTAAATCTCCTGAATAGTAAAGTAAGACTTAAACCTAGGGGTAAAATTACTGCTTTATTCATGTACAATACGAATAGTAAACAAATGATTGTGAAATAAGAAAAGTAAATAAAATAACGTGCAATAAGAATAGTAAACAAACGAATGTGCAATAAGAATAGTTAACATAAGAATGAGCAATATAGAATATCTTGTTCCATCAACAACTCATAAGAATTGATATGGTACACATCTCCTCCTTTGCATGATCCGCCTGTCATGCAAACGTACTGGATAACAATTACTACTAAATTCATTTGAAATAGTAACGAGCAATGTCAATGTCAAAGCAAAGCTTTCATATATGATAAGAATTGTCTTGTATTTACGCAAGACGCGCGTTTCGTCTACAAAAGACTCATCAGTGACGCTCGAATCCAAAAAAGGCAAAAAGGCCAAATAAAGACGAAGTTGAACAGCATTGATGACCAAAATTCCTAATAGTTTTGGCAAATACAGTCAAGGTCATCTATTCCTGAGGTAAAAAAGCCTTGATATTTCAAAAATTCAAAGTTTTGTAAACAGTTCATTTAAAAAAAATGACCATATCAATGATAACTCAAGCCAACACAGAAGTGCTGACTACTGGGCTGGTGATACCCTCTGGGAATTAAAACTCCACCAGCAGTGTCACCAACCAATTGGTTGTAAATAAACTCATCATAGATACCATGATTAAATTTGTTCAATTAAGATGCCACTTGGCATGCTATGTTATAAGTAAGGCTTTCAACTAATATCGGAATAACTGCTGAATTCATGTGCAATAGGAATAGTAAACAAAAAAAAGGCAACGGTAGTATACCGCTGTTCGAAATTCATAAATCGATAGAGAAAAAACAAATCCGGGTTACAAACTAAAACTGAGGGAACCGTATCAAATGTAAGAGAACCACAACACAACAGAAACACAACACTAAAATGTAGCACACACACAGAAACGAACAATAACATAACAATGGTAATTTTCCTGACTTGGTAAAGGGCAATTTTAGAAAGAAAAAAAATGGTGCAAAAGAGACAATGTCTTATAATTACGCCATTACTGTTAATCGGAATGGTAACACATCTCTTGCTTTGAATGCTCCAACTATCAAGTGATTGATATACGCAGGAGATTTTGAGTCCAATTCGACGAAAGGCAGTCAAAAATACTCTTCTCTTAGACTGCTGTGAGGCTTGACACTAAATCCACTGGATTGATTTTTTAGACTGGAAAAACTTGTTTTATCTATAAATTAAAATTTGATATGAAGTAGCTTTTTAGTAGCTGCGAGTACCATTAGATCGGTATTGCATGTTTGTTTGTCTTGTGTATTTTCTGCCAATCTAATAAGAATAAAGCCTTTTTCATTTTTATAGTTTGTTCTTATTTCGTACTGTTACACTGATATTCTAGATAAGAGCAGGATTGACCACTTTCAAACATGTTTTACCCGTCACAATGTTTATATGCCTGTCTCAAGTCAAGTCTGTAATTCAGTGATGGTCGTTTATAGTCTAAAATATAAATCCTCTCGATACCGTAACCTTTTCATAACTGACCGAATGACATGGGTTTGCCTATTGTTGAATGATGTACGGCGACTTACAGTTTTTTATTACCTCGTCCTTTTGGTCTCAGATTTACAATTGGCTTATAAGCAATCGCATCTCGTTATTCTTATTTAAGGAATTTGTAACGATGAAATAACATTTAGAAATTGTACAGTTATGAATAAAACAAATATAAGAACGGTACCGCTATGCATTATGAAATCATTTTCCTAACTCGAAGAAACTGAACACAAATATTTATTTTGTACCAGTAAATTAAAACATTATCATACACATATGCACACTCACGGTACTACAATTATTTTTTTATCGATACAAATATTTTGGCAGTGCACAAAGAAAGTAAATTCACAAAAATACCGAACTCCGAGAAAAATTCAAAACGGAAAGCCCTAATCGAATGGCAAAATCAAAAGATCAAACACATCAAACGATGTAATCGACAAGGATATGTTTGTCCCTGACCCGACTGTTAATTACATTTTTACACCAAATTCCTTGGCTGTTGGATGTGAACTAATTGATGTTTTAGTCTAAGATACATGATTGTTTTATTAGTTGTTATTGGCTTTGAACTAGAAGATCTTTACTTCGTGTCTTTTTTTGTTGTTGTGGGAAATGTATTTTCGTTAAATGTTTTCTGTTTTGTAACGATCTGAAGAGTTAACCTTTTCATCTGATTTCTATAGTTTGTTCTTATGTTGTACAGTTACACCACTGTCCCAGGTTAGAAGATGCTAGCAGTTGTCTCATTGAAAACCATATACCTCATCTCCTTATTTTCTATATGCATGTATGTGCAACGTTGTTCCTTTAACGTTACAGCCATAAAAATCATGAACGATAAAGCCATGTATAGAACAGTGTTCCTCTAGATCTTAAAAACGGTACAGCAATGAATAGAACATTTTTATAACTCTAAAAGATAGGCGGAAGATAACAACGGCGTAGTCAAACACATAAGTCGAATAGACTGACGATACCACGGTAAACAACGAAAAACGATCAAATGACAAACAAGTCTACAAACACAACATAGAAAAAAACTAAACACTAAGCAATACTTGATGCCAGGTGCTCCGGAAGGGAAAGCAGATTCTGCTACACATGTAACACATCTGAACGGCGAAACGGTACAAAAATTAATAGGACATGGTTCTTTAATATCAGAAACGATGCATCCTAACATTGCTTCCAACTCTAAGTACGTAACTAAACCGTATGCAAAATCACGTTTTGCTGTATTATATATTATTCTTCGGTTTTAATTATTATGGAATCATGATTTCAAACTCTTATTAAATGTTTCTATTTCTATTACATTGTACTGTCTTCCTCTAGCTGTCTACAGTGGATGAATTCTATACGATGGTTCGTCTTTTGGCAGTGTGTTATCAATTTCGTCGATGGATTCATGGTGTATGGTGTGATAAGTGTTATAATTCCTGCTTTGGAGAAACGATATGACCTGTCAAGTTCTAAATCGGGTCTGATTTCAAGCGCAAACGATTTCGGAGCTTTTGTGATTTTGATTTTTGTGGGTTATTTTGGAGAGAGACGTCACAAACCTAGAATAATGGGAGTAGGAATTTCTTTGCTGGCTTTTGGAAGTCTCTTGTTTTCTCTGCCACAGTTCATAGGAGGACGTTATGCCTACACAGTTTCAGGTAGACTATGAGACTAATTTAGACTAATAACAAATAAATGATATTTAAAGACATATAGTGGATCTGTTTTAGTGGTCAAAAAGCTATGTCTTCCCTTCATGTTTAGAAGTTATCACAGTAAAAAAAAATGTCCAACAATCGTATTCTAAGGTCTTCTCCAAATAACAATGTATAATGTCGTGGCATCTAAGGAAATATATGTGTAATTGGTGGGAACCATAACTAATTTCAATATATCTAACAATTTATTATATGAGAGGTTGTAGAATGCCTATCCCCCCAAAACCTCACCACAGAGGGGGAAAAATGCCGGTGCTCTTAAAATGTCTTGTCCTGGTAGTTTAGAATATAATTATTTCAGTGGTCGGGTTCTGAACAGTTTTTGATATGTTAATCATTTACGATATCAGGGGACGGGGTACAAATGTATAACCACCATCGAAAAAAATCTATATTGTTCTAGGGCACTAAATGTTCTTGTCAACCATTAAGACTACTAGTACATATTGTTTATGGTGGGAATATGAACAGTTTTCAACCTAATAAACAATTTTGATATAATTTGAAATGGACATGACACACAGGAGCAAAATCTAGGGTAATAAGGAATATATCTAGATTAGGAGTTGGATGGGAACAATTTGGAATATTTTGTGATATATGAGGCGCGGATCATTACCCACTAGTACTAACTCTTAGAATTGGTACAGCCATGTAATATCATGATTTTTTAGTATTATATATGATTCTTCTGTTTAAATGATTACGACATGTTCAAAACTGTTTTTAAATGTGTCTGATTGTATTACTTTTTGTGTCGTCTTTTTTTTATGAGATACACAAAACCGCTTTCCCAAAATACAAGACAGAAATTTATTTCGTGGGAATGACAGGAAATGTGAGATGTAACTAGAATCATGAATCGAAATAAAGGAGCATTGTTTCCTGATTCCGTGTACCAATTTGCAAAAAAAATCATAAACAATGTCAAATTCCTAAATTCTCATACACACTTAAATAAAAGGAAGGTACAGCTATATACAAATGTATTAGTATTACAGATATGGAAAGAGTAGATTGTATCTTCATGACATGTTTGCTAAAGACACCTTCTGAAGAGATTGAAGTTGTTCTTTTCCATACAAATATTTCGACCCGTTAATAATGGAATAGCTCAGATGTAACCTTCTTTTATCGAACAAAACATCAGTTATGCGAACACATATTAATAAGAACTGATTGATTAATTAATTGGTGTTTAACACCACTTTAAACGCTATTGTGCTATTTCGTGGCGGTCATTTTTTTATTGGTAGAGGAAGCTGGAGTACCCAGAAAGAACCATCGACCGTCGGAAGGAAAATTAAAAAAATCTAGCCTACAAAGATTGGAGTCCAGCGCATATCAATAAAGACAAATGATATAACTGTCAGAACGCAAACAAATCTAAGAATCAATTAAACGATAAAGTCATACACCATATTGCTACATAATAAAATGTGCTTCTCTTTTGTTAGATTCATATAACAACACAGACAATGTTTGTAATCAGAAAAATACAACTGGAGCATCATGTTCGTCTACATCTATGGATATCAAAGACAACTACAAAACTTATTACGCCATGTTTATCGTGGGACAAATGTTTCTTGGTATTGGGGCTGTTCCTGTATATACCATAGGCCTTACCTACTTAGATGAAAACTGTAAACAAAAATTAACTTCATTTTATACCGGTAAGTTCACATAAAACATACAAGTTTGTGCATGTAGCATATAAAGTCATTTTAAAATGACCTTGTAAGCTTATTGTCTAAATTTTCAGGATATTAAAATACTTGTAAAGCAACAATAGCTTAAGCTAGTTGGTATGGGGTCCTATTGACTTTGTGTAGAATAAATGATTATAGCATATAGAATTGTTAAAATAGCTCGGTAAGAACTGTGAGAATTACTTGTTGGTAAAAAAGGTGTCTTCTGGCTATTCCTACATTTTGTATTTTACTATTCTGGCTATTCCTACATGGGGGATTAGTGGAAGAACAATACATGTTTTTATTGCAAAATTTGTTGTTTTAGTCATTAGTGTCTAATTTGGTCAAAGGTAAATTTACCTGTGGAAATTAAATAAAAATTATTTTTTATATGTAATAATGAGACTTTTTTGTTTGAAAACATGCATAAAGTAATAATTTTAAGTATTTTAATACCATAGAATTTCTAAAAAATAAAACTAATTGAAAGAAAAGGAAGTAAAAGCACTGGAAAAATAAAAATAAAATGAATGAAAAAGTAGTAAAAGCATTTAAAAGTCTGGAAAGTCTAAAAAAAAAAAAAAACACATTTAAAAAGAAAATAAATAGTTACCCACATTTTCAACTTCAGAAAAATTCTCAAAGAATTTAATAATTTCATTATTTTAACAAATTATGATTTTAAAAAAATGAATATAATATCAAAAGTACTTAATTATCATAATCAGATAAGTGTATTAATTGGCCTAATAGATTAAGCGAAGCCAAATGACTATGAACTTTGATTAGCTTTGAACACTATTAACTTGTGCTCAGTGTCTTAACTGAACACCACAAGCTCTACCAAACAATTAAGCATTACTATAAGTAGCCAGATTTTTCCTGTAATAATCATTCTCAGTTCATCATGGAAAATGCACAGTTAGATATCAAGTTTACAACAAATAGATTAGGCAACCAGAACTTAGTACACAATAACTACAAGTTCCAGATAAAGTCAAGACGTGGAGACAGATGTTATTGGAAATGCTCTACCCGTAACTACCCTGCTACTGTCAACACACACAACAACATACCAACCAAAGTGGATGCTAATCACAACCATCCCTCAGACAGAATGCAACTCAGAGTAGACGATGTATTACAACGTATGAAATCTCGTTGTAAAGATGAACTCACTGCAATACCAACTGTCTATGAAGAAGAATTGGTAAAACTACGAGAGCGGGAATGGAATGATGACACACGCCAACTAGTAGAACACACACCATGCAAAGACCAGCCTTACAACGAGAGACATAAACTAATACCAGCACTACCAACAACAGTAGAAGATATCACAGTAGATGGTGAATGGGCTCAAACTACTACTGGTCAACCCTTCCTACTTGCAGATGATAACACCAATGGGCGAATGCTTGTATTCAGTACCCAAGAGAACCTATATCATCTAGCAGCAGCAGACACCATTCTATGTTTGTCCAACACTGTTCTACCAGCTGTACACATTCCACGCCAAAGTTGATGGTACTATGTTTCCACTGGTTTACTGCTTCCTACCCGGTAAAGATCAGCAGATGTACACAATGCTACTTACTATTATTAAAGATTTATGTAACCAATACAACATCCTTCTTCGACCAGCCAAGATGTTCCTCGACTATGAAATAGCCATCAGAAATGCAACAACTTCAGTCTTCAGACAAGAAGAAGCCTTCCATGCTCTAACATTGATCCAGTACAGAGCTGGCGGGAAACGTATCCCAAGAAAGAGGAAGTACAGGGAAATTGATGACAGACTCCAAACACTGAAGATAAGATTACAGAATGATGAACTTACTCCAGTGGAGTATGGAGATGCTGCTTCTCATCTCCTGCACATTGATTAAGACTTTCTATTCTTTTATATGTTCAATCATGTTCAATGTATTACTATGTGAGTGCTATGAATAATGTCAATTTAGTATACTTTTGGTGCTTTGTTTAGTGTAACTCAAAATTTAGTGCTTTGGTTTAAAGACTGATTTAACATTGATATTTCAAATGATATCATTTACTTATATATATTATTGTAAATAATTGCAAATACTTGTGCATGTCATTATAGCTATAAATTCATATTGTGCTTTTGAATACTATTTACATAAACTGTGCTATGAAATTATTAAATGAAATAAAAGATTGTGATATAAATTATTCTTTTTCTTTATTTTCTACAAGAATTACCTGGATTTACCTTAATTCATTAGATCTCATTAGTTTAGTGTTGTTACAACATAATCCTACATAATCCCATTGTTTACACAAAAATTCTGGGAACTCCTACATGAAATTATACTATTTTACCTATAAAATTCAAAATGTAGGAATAGCCAGAATGAACCGGTAAAAAAAATGGATAAAACTGTAGCATAAACGTATCATTAATATAGTGCAAATACAAGAAAGTTTTAAGGTAAATTCAGTCAGCTAAAAATTTGTACACGTTATTCCTTTATTGATAATGAAAAAATGATATTTTAAGATTGCTTTCTCTACCAGCTTTATTCCATTTGAATGCCAAAGACCGACCGTTGTAACATAAGCGTAAGTTTCAAATATAGGATTATAACAACGACGCACATCGTTTTACGTGTTTTGCGACACAGATTCTGTTTCGTTTCTTTTTCGAAACATTTTTTCTATTTTAAACGTTACTGTTTTAAGGCATACCTAGTTAACTGATGTTTATTTTAGGTGTAATCTTCGCATCAGGATCAATCGGTTCAGCAGTAGGTTTTGTGGTTGGTGGAAACCTTCTCAATATATTTGTTGATGCTAATACTTTGGATGTTACAACGTAAGTACTGACTAATTGTTGTTATTGATGACCAAACTTGCAATTGCTTTTTCTATTATAAATTTAAGTCTTAATCCACAATACGTGTGTGGATTGATTCCCCTAACAAAAGTTAAACTCTCTATCCACTATGTAATGCAACAACTTAATCGTCTTTTTTATTTCTCATTTCTTCCTTCGGTTATTAGATATACGAAACACACTAGAAAATAATAAGTTTAAACGATCTATCATATTGAAAATATGTACGACATATTTTACATTAGACGGTTTAGGCTGTTCTGATTATGCCCTGTGTCAAATGCTATTTATTTTAGTTTTCCAAACTTGAGTTTCGATTGTACCTGATAAGTTATTCCATCTTGTGTAACACGCAATTTCATTATTATGTGTTTTTTTATCCACATCCTTGTGATTTTTCTTTAAGTATACCTCTGACACCATCAGATCCACAGTGGGTAGGAGCGTGGTGGATTGGAATTGTTATCGCTGTGCCGGCCTTTATCTTGATTTCATTTCCCATTCATGGTTATCCCCGTCGACTTCCAGGTAATTAAAGTAATAAAATAGATAAATTCTAGGTAATTAAAGAAATAAGATAGATTTTAAATTTGATAAACAATATATCAATATCGGAACAACTTGATCACAAAACGACGTAGAACTTGCTGTATTAGATAGTAATTAAGATTATATTATATTCTGGAAAGATTTAATGTTTACGACACAGTCGTTGATCCTCGAGGTATCATGTTTGGGTTGTTTTGTAACTTCCCTCCAAAACTGTCTTTTTAAGGTTACAAGGAGCTACAAAAAGAAAGAAAGTCTGAAGCTTATGACAATAATTCTGAAGAAATAACTGCACAACCGTCATTTGGGAAGAAATTGAAAGATTTCCCCAAATCGATTCAACTTTTGGTAAGTATGCTCCATATATGCCGATTATTAAATAAACATATTAAGATACGTGTTATATGATTGTATAACTGTATAACTCCTCTAGTAAAGGTGCAATCAACAAAAATTACCTAACGATGTTTCGATGAAAATTATTGGAGAATATATCTATGGGGCACAGGTGCTCTCGGATGTAAATAAACACGGGGCAAATTCACAAACAGATACAGGATTCATATAGTCCAGACCGTTTGACAATGATTACAAGCATTTTGAATAAGTTTCATAACATTTGAGTGAAACAAACTAAAATCATAGAGCAGAAACAAAAAACATCCGCAATTAGTATGTTTACACAGGGCCATAACATGAACAGTAAAAGTGACGCCACCCAATTTGGAACCTGGTCTGTTTTGTGGTGAAAAGCATCGTGTAACATTTGGTTAAGGCAAACTAAAGTTAGAGAAAGGAAATCAGTTTTGGTGATGTACACGACGAACGGGACGGACGGACAATGGTTACACGTAATGTTCCCTTCGCATAGCGGTCGTGTATAAAAATTAAAGGACACCTTAATTATGGTCCTATATGGCAATCAAAACCCTAAATCAAATTAGTTCCCTCTATCCATACTAAAGTGATACTGGGGATACTTGTTTAAAGGATGGATAATTCAAATGTTTTAATACTATTGCAAATGTAGGAAGAATTTGAAAGTTAAAGTGTGAAATTTTGCTAAAATTCCGAATGAAACTCGTGGGTACTCAGGCAAGATGGCATTAAACAGTTTCATAAATGACATAACTTAATGTTTAGTTTATCAGAGCGGGTAATTGTTTAGATTTATTCATTTAATTGTGTATTCCAGGCAAAGAATCCAACGTTCATTCTGGTCACTCTGAGTAGTGTGTGTGAAACATTGTTGGTTAGTGGTGTGACAACCTTTGGTTCGAAAATTGCACAACAACTATTTAATATTGACCTGGCTACAGCTGGAACTGTCATCGGTAATATCAGTTTAATCATTTTGTGTAAGGTAGTTGTTACACGAAATATCGTAAATGTTACTATAGAAAGTAAAGAGTTATGCATTTAAATTCAAAAAGTTAACAAAAAAAAAAAAAGAGAAGTTACTCTGTAGTGTCACTTAAATCATTAAATGTAGTAGAACCAACTAAATAGAAATTAAGGGAAAGTAAAGTTTATGTTCGCCGAAGTCTTATATTCTCCTATTTTTAATAACTTTCTAGACATTTAGTTTTCTAACTTAACGGTGATTTCCACAACAGGTGTTGTAGTCAGGATTAATCGTATCATAAGTTCTCTGAGCACTTAGAAAACTGTTTAAATTCGCTCGTTAGTACACCTTTTAGCATAACTTCACTACACTTCATATCATTGCAATGATGATCAGGATAATCAAGCAAGAGATCTCCAATGTACATCATGTTTATTATACAGGTGCTATAAGCATTCCTGGAGCCGGAGGTGGAATGGTGTTCGGTGGATACATGGTAAAGAAACTTAAACTACGACTACGAGGAATAATTTACTTTTGTTGTGTGTGCATGTGTTTTGCTGCCGTACTTGCTCCGTCGTTTCTGATGACATGTCCGAGCCAGCCAGTCGCTGGAATATCGACTAGCTATAGACTGCAAGTATTAACATCATAAGATGTAAAAGAGGCAAATATTGAACTTAATATGTTAACTGTCTTAAGATTGCTTTGAATATTAACAATGGTCAGTTAAATTGTTACAACGATATATATACAATATATGGCAAATCAAAACCACTAATACAAATATAAATAACCTTTTTTCAAAGCAGAACCATTGACAGGCATTGTTTAATGTTAATAAAAATAATAAGTGTTACCGTAAACCGTGTGGTCTAAAGACCCCCTGAGAAAAAAATATTAGTTAAGTATTAATACGATGAACATTTTAGACAATATGCGTCTTTGTACTCCGAAAACAGATGCCGTCAACAATGATCTTCACAATATATAACTTTTCATATTCAACCACAATTCCTGCAGAATTATATGCGTCTTTCTTGCAAATTTAAAAGTTTAAATCATCATTCCCTTTCATCCAAATTATAAATGTTCAAATGTAGCCAGTTATTAACCAAATATTAACTATGATTGTATTAATGTTTTAGTGGCGAAAAGATTGACCTTGTTTCTAGCTGTAATTTACACTGTCATTGCACAACAGCTGGGTATGAACCAATATGTGACCTCAACAAAACTGTTTACTTCTCACCTTGTCATGCTGGTTGTACAGACACTGTACTACTAAATGGTACGAAGGTAGGATTCTTACTTTGAAATGGAGGCCTCAATCCCCAACTTCCTGGATCTGTCATAGATTATATCGGTAATACAGTTGCTGTCTCCGAACATATTTATAATATAACGCTTTAACTGCAAAAGAATTGAGACTCAAAAATATGTGCAACTGCTGTTGTCTGCTCTATGGTGGGATTGTTGTCTCTTTGACACATTTCTCATGTCCATTCTCAATTTTAACGTATATTCAATGTCTGCCATTTTAGTACTGTATCATATGTTTATTGATTTATAGATTTTTTATTGATTTTTTTGGGGGGGAATGGAGGGAGAGGGGGAATTCAAAATGGCGAAATGTTTTGTTCAGAATCAAAAGCTTGTTAGTGGTGTTTTTTTTTAAAGATAAGAGTTGGATACATAAGGCTCTTTTAAAATGCTTTATGCAATTTGAAAAAAAAGTATGCATGTATAATTGCATACCTGCCAACTTTTCAAAATAACCAATGGTTTTTTTATGTGCAACAGGGCTCTTATAGTCCTAAAAACACCAAGGGGACCTTCAAATATATTTTAATGTTGTTTTTTGGCTTCTGCATACTTCTAAAAGCCTAAAGCAATTGTATAATTAAGTGTTTTGTTTCAAATTATGGACAAAATTGGTCTTTCAAAATTTCCATTGGGAGCTTTCATGGGGGAAAACCCCCGCAAATAGTGACAGTTGACAGGTAAGTGATTGTGACTTATTCTGTGTTTTTATTTGATAGGAATTTATCCAATGATAATTTTAGTATTGTAAACCTTACATTTTTCATGAGCATTACAAATTTTTGCTATTTGTCACATTTTATGACTACCAGAATAAAATATCACAAAACTTAAAGTGTGAACGGACGAGCAAAACAAAGGAACGAACGGACACAATCCCCATACACTAGAAATATGCACTTTTATGTGGTGTTGCTCATACAAGTACAAATTCGGCGATGTCATACAAGAAAAAAGACGGGAGGCGGTTTATGACAATTGAAAGAAATCCGTTGTCATATGTGAAACGGATATTCCATATAACGGTCGATCAAATCGTGCGCTGATGGCGTCCGAAAAACGTTACACTTCCAAAGGGTATGTCTTTATAAGTTTGAACTGATATTTATATTTCAGAGCTATGCTGATTGTAGCTGTATCAGTGCAAATAAGAACGTAGTTGTGGCAGTGTCTGGTAACTGTTCTGAGGACTGTAACTGGTTTTATGTGTTTTGTGGGTTACTGTTCTTTCTGTTATGGTTTACCTTTGCCACGATGTCACCGATAGTAACAACGACATTCAGGTATTTATAGAAAGGTATATGGCATGAACAAAAGAGAACACACAACAATTCAGACACCGTTTACTAAATCTCTGCAGAGGATAACCACCATAGTTCTAAGCACGCAATTTTTAAATTATATTACCCTGATCTTCAACATGTTGATTCCAAAATCAATAGGATTCTTTCCTTTCCCTTTGTCTTTCCATCTGTATACATCACATTCCAAAGAACCAGGTAATATTCAGGTTACCATTCAGAAACCACTTTTCTCCAAACAACAAAAAAGTAATAACACCCTAGCCTTTGATCGATTGCTGCCAAAATCAATTGTCTTCTTTCTCCTTTTCCATCGGAATATGAATTTCATTTCAATTAAGCGAAGAAAACTCAAGTTACCATATCCAACTTTTCTTTATCTAGTAACAGTTACTATGGCCTTTTAAATAGTGACTCAAAATAAATAGCTTTCTTCCCTTTTCCCTAAATCTTACAGCTGTATAAGTTTAATGCCAATCAAGGAAAGGAATCCTAAAATTGATACAGGAAAAAGTAAGAAAATTTCTAAAAAAAAGGATTTAAACGAACCCACTAAAGAAAATATTTTATATATAAAAACTCAACAGACAAAGCTAATACCGGTATCAGTTGGAACGTTGTTGTGAAGTTTTATAATGGATCTCAGCTCGTTCTGTATGTTAACTCTTACAATGATGTCTCGGATTTCAACTAATGTACAAAAAATAAAATATTTTCATTACTAAACAAGTGTGGACACAGATCAATGTGGATATTATGCTTAGATGTGTGAGACTGTTTTATATGACAAAAGGAGTTCTATGTTTTTCCTATAGGGTTCTATATTATTAACTGTGTTTCACAATGACAACCAACCTCGCATTAGGAGTGTTGTTTATTTAATATTCATGTTTATGTTCAAGACGGGCATGGAAGAGACACTAATAGCATTAATTACCAAATTATTATGATAGAATATGTGCCACATCTTTGATTTTGGATACATTTTCTAGCTATGAGAGGAACACATAATAGGTTCATTTTTTCATGATGTGATTTTTTTTATATAGGAATATGGTATCTGAGAACATGTATTTGCTTACTTTTTGTATGGTTCTATTTATATTACTTTGTGGTGGATCGTCAGTATCACAAGTAAAATATTTCGTTTAGATGTAGAAATTGTTTCTCAGATTAGAAGACATTTAATTGTTTTTAGTAATGACAGTGCCTGACTTGATGCTTAGGGCTAGATGACCTAGAAAGTAAACTTCTGTGTTATTTTTTATCAATTTTTTGATAATATCTCCTACAAAGCTGGTCAAAGCAAAATACAGTTTTGACCAGTATGAAAATGATTCCAACAAAAGAACCTTCGTGAGCATGCTTCAAAGAGTCATCTGATAAGATTTCAAGTGGATATTATGAACATCTACTTTATATGTCTTATTATCTAAAAAGTTATAGTATTCAATATGAAAAGGTATTGCAAAATTATTCTATTTTCAACTTTTTGGTTATATGAATACAAATATAAGTGATACCAATACAGTCGGGCAGTTTTGTTGAGGTATGAAAGTGAAGTTATGAACATTTACTGTACAACAATGTTAATTCACACAAATTAAGAAATAAACAAATGAATGATAAATGTTGAACATGTACAATGAAATATTTTCATTACTAAATAAACTTTTCAAGCAGATACACAAATATCATAAAGGTTAAACCATTCTACTTATCTTTAATATTTAAAATACAGAGATTTCTGGTTGAAGAATAAATCTGCTTGTTATAATTTATATTTTTTGTAATACTAGTAGATGTTAAGTGTATTCCTCTCATTGTTTATAAAATGATAAATTGTCCTTAAAATCTTGGACTATTATACTAATAGTATACTAACAGTATATTAGTCCCAGTTAAAATCTTCCGCTTTTAGACTTTTTGTGAGGCTTTAGTTAGAGCGTTCTTCTTTTCTGTCTAGCGTTATTTTTTTTTAATTTAGTGATTTTCCTGTTTAAGGTTGTTGTCTCCTTTGATTAATTGGTTTTCAAGTTAATGCTATCCCGCATTTTCTTTTATTTATATGGAATGCAATCACTAGAGAAAGAAACACTGTATCTTTTATCATTGTTTCAAATGGTTTTTAACATCTTTGCTAGCCAAGGTCTACGATGGAGTAAAAGGGACCACGTCGTAACCATTGGATAGCGAAGATGGGTTTTTATATGAAATTCATTTTTGTATTATACTTTTTATTTTCCAGATGTGTTTCACAAAAACAACGATCGTTTGCTTTTGCTATACAATGCTTAGCAGCTCGTTTACTAGGTTTGTACTTTGGATTTAAAAACATACATACATTTGAACAATTTGAACATATCAGTCCATTAATATTGGTCGGTGTATATTTGCAGCTCACCTGGCCCGTTGTTGGGTTGCTGCCCCGAAATTGGTAATTTTAAGGAAATTTTACTGTTTTTGTTTATTATCTTGAATATTATTATAGATAGAGATAAACTGTATCTCCCTTTAGGAGTTATTGCCCTTTATAGTCAATTTTTAACAATTTTTAGCTCACCTGGCCCAAAGGGCCAAGTGAGCTTTTCTCATCACTTGGCGTCCGGCGTCCGTTGTCGTCCGTCTTAGTTGTCGTCCGTCGTCGTCGTCGTCGTCTGTCGTCGTTAACTTTTACAAAAATCTTCTCCTCTGAAACTACTGGGCCAAATTTAACCAAACTTTGCCATAATCATCATTGGGGTATGTAGTTTAAAAATTGTGTCCGGTGACCCGCCAAACCAACCAAGATGGCCGCCATGGCTAAAAATAGAACATAGGGGTAAAATGCAGTTTTTGACTTATAACTCAAAAACCAAAGCATTTAGAGCAAATCTGACAGAGGTAAATTGTTTATTAGGGCAAGATCTATCTGCCCTGAAATTTCAGATGAATCGGACAACCCGTTGTTGGGTTGCTGCCCCTAAATTGGTAATTTTAAGGAAATTTTACTGTTTTTGGTTATTATCTTGAATATTATTATAGATAGAGATAAACTGTAAACAGCTATAATGTTCAGCAGAGTAAGATTTACAAATAAGTCAACACGACCGAAATGGTCAGTTGACCCCTTTAGGAGTTATTGCCCTTTATAGTCAATTTTTAACCATTTTGCGTAAATCTTGGTAATCTTTTACAAAAATCTTCTCCTCTAAAACTACTGGGCCAAATTAATCCAAACTTGGCCACAATCATCATCAGGGTATTTAGTTCTAAAAATGTGTGGCGAGACCCTGCCAACCAACCAAGATGGCCGCCATGGCTAAAAATAGAACATAGGGGTAAAATGTAGATTTTGGCTTATAACTCTAAAACCAAAGCATTTAGAGCAAATCTGACCAGGGTAAATTTATTTATCAGGTCAAGATCTATCTGCCCTGAAATTTTCAGACAAAACAGACAACCTGTTGTTGGGTTGCTGCCCAGAATTAGTAATTTTAAGGAAATTTTGCAGTTTTTGGTTATTATCTTGAAGATTATAATAGATAGTGATAAACTGTAAACAACAATAATGTTCAGCAAAGTAAGATCTACAAATAAGTCAAGATGACCAAATTTGTCAGTTAACCCATGAAGGAGTTATTACCCTTTATAGTCATTTTTTAACCATTTTTCTAAAATTTTAGTATTCTTTTACAAAAATCTTCTCCTCTGAAACTACTGGGCCAAATTTAATCAAACTTGGCCACAATCATCATTGGGGTATGTAGTTTTAAAAAGCTGTGGCGTGACCCTGCCAACTAACCAAGATGGCCACCATGGCTAAAAATAGAACATAGGGGTAAAATGGAGATTTTGGCTTATAACTCTAAAACCAAATAATTTTGAGCAAATCTGACATGGGGTAAAATAATTTATTAGGTCAAGATCTATCTGCCCTTAAATTTTCAGACAAAACAGACAACCTGTTGTTGGGTTGCTGCCCAAGAATTAGTAGTTTTAAGGAAATTTTGCAGTTTTTGGTTATTATCTTGAATATTATAATAGATAGAGATAAACTGTAAACAGCAATAATGTTCAGCAAAGTAAGGTCTACAAATAAGCTATCATGACCAAAGTTGTCAGTTTACCCCTTTAAGGAGTTATTGCCCTTTATAGTAATTTTTTAACAATTTTCATAAATTTTTGTAAATTTTTAGAATATATTTTCCACTGTAAATACTGGGCCAAGTTCATTATAGATAGAGATAATTGTAGCAAGAAGAATGTCCAGTAAAGTAAGATCTACAAACACATCATGATCACCAAAACACAATTTTGTCATGAATTTATCTTTGTCCATTGTTTAATATGCACATAGACCAAGGTGAGCGACACAGGCTCTTGAGAGCCTCGAGTTCGTAAATCTTAGTAATCTTTTACAAAAACCTTCTTCTCTGAAACTACTGGGCCAAATTAATCCAAACTTGGCCATAATCATCATTGGGGTATCTAGTTTTATAAATGTGTGGCGTGACCCTGCCAGCCAACCAAGATGGCCGCCATGGCTAAAAATAGAACATAGGGGTAAAATGTAGGGTTTGGCTTATAACTCTAAAACTCTAAAACTAAAGCATTTAGAGCAAATCTGACATGGTGGTAAAATTATTTATCAGGTCAACATCTATGTGCCCTGAAATTTTCAGATGAATCGGACAACCCGTTGTTGGGTTGCTGCCCCTGAATTGGTAATTTTAAGGAATTTTTTTGTTTTTGGTTATTATCTTGAATATTATTATAGATAGAGATAAACTTAAACAGCAACTATGTTCAGCAAAGTAAGATTTACAAATAAGTCAACGTGACCGAAATGGTCAGTTGACCCCTTTAGGAGTAATGGCCTTTATAGTCAATTTTTAACCATTTTTCGTAAATCTTAGTTATCTTTTACAAAAATCTTCTTCTCTGAAACTACAGGGCCAAATTAATCCATACTTGGCCACAGTCATCATTAGGGTTTTTAGTTTAAAAAATGTGTCCAATGACCTGGCCAACAAACCAAGATGGCCACCATGGCTAAAAATAGAACATAGGGGTAAAATGCAGTTTTTGGCTTATAACCCAAAAAACCAAAGCATTTTTGTAAATTTTTAGAAAATATTTTCCACTGTAATTACTGGGCCAAGTTCATTATAGATAGAGATAATTGTAGCAACAAGAATGTTCAGTAAAGTAAGATCTATAAACACATCACCAACACACAATTATGTCATGAATTTATCTGTGTCCATTGTTTAATATGCACATAGACAAAGGTGAGCGACACAGGCTCTTGAGAGCCTCTAGTTTTATAATACCAGTTTTATTCGGATAAAATACTCAAATGATAAAGTCAAAATATGTATCTTGTTTCACATTGTAAATGGCTTAATCACATGTTTTTATTTAAAACTTTTCTTATTTCAGGTACTACGCCTGGACCTATGTTTTTGGGTGCCATCATTGATAGTACGTGTGACTTGTGGCAAGATACCTGTGGTAAAAAGGGTTCCTGTTGGATTTATCGAAAATATGACTTAGTGACCAGTCTAATGACTTGGTGGATATGTGTTAAAATTATTGGAATAGTATTTTTATTATTTGCTGCCAAATTATACAAACCATGTACAGAGAGTATAGAGGTAAAACCTGAAAAGTCAACTTTGAATGAAAAGCAGTAAGAACATATCTATTAAATGAGAAATAACTTTTACGGAGAATGTATAATAAATGCTCTGATCTGTATATATATAGTGAATATACAGGCTAACTGATGGAAAATTCAGATAAAAAAATCAGATATGTCGGTTCCATAGGAAAGCACCAACAACAGCGAAACTCGTATTTTGGTTTGTATAAAGAAAGACTTGATAGAGAACACAGCACTTGACAATTGTTTATTTCATTAAACTTTGTAATATCTAAAACTCTTTGTAGTGTTTCTTTACAGTATTATGTTTGTGTAGGTCAATAGAAACTACCAATTTTGACCTCGGATGTTTCCTATAAATTGTAGCCGCTGCATAATTATATATCACGGTTCATGGGTGGTCACTGGACTCTTAGTATCTGACAAAATCTCAATCATGTCCGCTTTTCTTCGAAGGTGACTTACCGAATTAGACTTTTCACTGGTTTGTACTTACTGTATAGCAACACGAAGGGTGTTACTAGTGAAGCAGAATCTGTTTACTCTTTTGAGGCTCGTCAAATCAACTCCGGATTTTGGTTGGATTCTTGTTGTCCAGTCGTTAGTTTTTGTGTTGTGTTTTGTAAACTGTTATTTGTAATTCTGACGAATTTCACTTCAAAAGTTTGTGTTTGTATACCTGAAATTGGTTCATACAATGAATATACATGAATTTATTTACGATATTTGTATATTGCGACATTTGCACCGGAACGTAGAACTGCGATGTTATTACACGAAATTGCGATATTTGTACTTGAACTTATGAATAAGATATTTAACATTTACCTACGATATGTTTACAATATTTGATTTTCTTTATTTATTCACAAATATAAAACAATTTATTTTTGACGTATCGTGTCATCAACTCGGTCAAGTATATAATTTGTTTTAGTTGACATACAGCCGATTTTATCCAGTCCCGTATTTCTGATTAAAGCGATGAAATTTCATTGTAACGGGTATTATTCGCTCTAGTACCACCGTCTAATAAAGAGTCATAATTACTATCAATCTGATCATATAGTTTATTAGTTGAATATCTATCATTGACGCATCATAGAATGTACTCATAAAGAATTACAATAGATTTATGCATTCAGATTTTAATTAACATGACATTTTATGATTTAAAATGCAAGACATTTTTCATTGTATGATTTTCCATGTAAATAAATGGTTTTCATATCAGCCTAAACTGTACACGTAAGGATAATCAAAACAGAATCAACAGTGTGTTCTTTTACCAGGTAAATAATATATTAAAAAAAAGCTAAATTTTTGTGATTAAATATTCCCGACTTTGTTTTACTTAAAACTGAAACTGTACAAATGTTTTTTAAAAAGGGTGTTTGTTTATGAACAGAAGTAAGTTTGTGATATATGATTAATGAGGTAGCGACCAAATACAAATACCTCCTAATCGTGGCCACTCATATAGAGCTCCAGATATAGTATTTAACAATTTATCTATTATTAGCAGATAAGATTTTTTTTTAAAAGATAGTAAGCTGTTTAACATTAAATTTTGACATGAAAAACTTATCTTTACCCTTCATTATCCTTTTGTGTTATGGCAATCCATTTCAATATCTGACAAATGGAATGTTCCCGTGTGTCTTATTATGGCACCTCATTGATATATAAAAAAGAAGATGCGACATGACTGTCAATGAGACAACTCTCCATAAGCAGCTATAAAAGGCCCCGAAATGACAATGTAAAACAATTCACACGAGAAAACTAACGGCCTTATTTATGCACAAAAAATGAACGAAAAACAAATATGTAACACATACACAAACGACAACCACTGAATTACAAGCTCCTGACATGGGACAGGCACATACATACAGAATGTGACGGGGTTAAACATGTTAGCGGGATCCCAACCCTCCCCTAACATGGGACAGTGGTATAACAGTACAACATAAGAACGAACTATAAAAATCCGTTGAAAAAGGCTTGACTCATCAGATGGATAAAAATACAATTACTACAAATACAAGTGGACGTGGCCGGATACTTGTACATCCCAACAACAAATAGACACTAAGTACAGATCTGAGATTACTCGCAGTCACTGACAGCTAGTTTAAAACCACTAACAACAAATAAAAAATCATGCATCTAAGACTAAATTGTCAATCAGTTCACATCCAACATCCAATGGATTTAGTGTAAAGACGCCATAAAGAGTCGGAGAGGAAACAAGCGAGTTCACTAAGAAAAAAAACAAAATATAAGCTATCTAGCATTTTCTCTAGTGTTTCTGTTCATTTGCAGGAATACTTTTCTTAAACATGAACAGCATCCTAGAAATTTCAAAAAAGAAAGAAAAGGTGAGTCAAATTGAAATGGAACCGGTGTTAGCAATCACTATGTATTGATATTTATATTTTCTTAGTACACTCATAGCATGTCAATGTTTATAGTTGTTGTTACTTTTGATAGGCACTGCAGTAATACTAGCTCGTTCGGGGTAGTTTATCTTGCCAAATAGAAAATAATGTCCTTTACTAGAAGCAATAAAATTAAGAAGCACTTATTTACATTCGTTTGATGTTTTTATTAAATTTTCCTCGGAAATCGGTATTTTTGTTATTTTATTTTTTCAATAACAGTAGGATTACCTTCCTTTCAAAAATTCATGGACTTACGGATGACACTGAGAAACATATTTTGGAACCTCTGGCCTTTGTACGACTTAAATATGTTTTTTTGGGGGGCATTTAAATGTTTCGAAGTTTAATGTGTTGTCTATTTTCTTAGAACTAGTACGCTTTTTTGTTCAGTGGTTAGTTGAAGCCGGCATCCAGATGCGGGTTTTGTGGCTGTGTTGAAGACCTATTGCTGGCTCTGTGCTGTTTTCTGATATTTAGTCTGTGGTTTATTTGCTCTTTGGCCCATTCCCAATTCCCTTCTTAAATTCAAAAAATCCGATTTTTGTTCTGTTAGCGACACCTTGCATCTTGTACTCAAGATAAAGAAAGACTGCAATGAAAGAGACATTATTTCTTCGTGCTAAAGAAAAGCTCCTTCCAAATAATTTCTATTTTTATTAAAACTATGCTTATCAAATAGTTATATGCATCTACATACTTTACGGACGGTGTGAACCAATGTGGACACATAAAAACCGATCAAGTAACAATCCAAAAGATGTGTTGAAATCTAAAAAAAAGAAAAGAAAAGACTTCTCTTCTCTTCACACAAGTAAACCACATTCTACACATAGCGCCAAAAAAAACCAACCTTCTTCACGTTTATAGGAAGTGTTTTTCCCCACCCGATTTTGTTAATATAACGGAACTAAAAACACACGTCATATACAAGTGGGAGGTTTAGCGAGTATGGCTGTGAAACCAGGTTTATCATTCAATTTTCTTGATAAAATACCTGTACCAAGTCAGGTATGTGACAGAACTTTGTCTTCCATTCGTTCTGTTGGTTGATATAGTCGGGGATTTGATTTGATAGTATGGTTTTATGAACCTCCCCCTTTTTCGAGGACGGTATTTTTGTTAATATTTTCTTCGGTTGAGTGCCTTTTTTCGTTTTTCGACAACATGAAATTATACACAAATAAAAGAAAAACATCATAATGATAGTTTTAGATCAATAAACAGTTAATACATTTTTACTGATTTGTCCCCCTTCTTTTCGTTGACTATTACGACTTTGGTTTTTACCTCCTCGTTACCAGATTTTGTTTTAAAAGGTCCTGTTTTTCCAGACCAGACACACGAATTTTAAGTTTTTTGAATAATTGTAGAAATATGTCGGTGCTAAAGCAGGCCAATGGAGAGGTCATCGAGATTTATATGAAGGGAACAATGAATTGTATATTGACATTCTTTCACAACCAGATAACGGAGAAATAAAAGGAACAGGCAATGACAGCTATTATGGAAATTTCGTTTTCAGAGGATTTTGTGCAGGGAATAATACAGTTGCATTACAAGCAAATAGTTTTACTAAAAACCGAACTATCAGTATTCTATATAATGGACAGAGAGCAAACGATGAATTCATCAAAGGGAAATATGAAATAAGTTCAAATGATAAACATTTACCATTGCTTCACGTAGGAGAATTTACACTGCGATGGATTTCAGACAGTCACCTTTTTGAACAGGCACATTGAATTTGAATATTAATAAATACATGAAAATTATGTCTAATATAATTTGTATTTTGTTGTAATTGATTTGATACAATAAAGATGAATTTAACAACCAAAACAATCAAAATTTAAACTACACAACAAATGCAAGCCATACTCCAACATAACAGGGGTGTGCACAAGCAAGAGAGGATGAATAATAACAATGAACTATTAAAGCTTTGTCAAAACGAATTACCACCAAAAACAAACGTACTAGTCTACCCGTGTTCTACGTTAATTGGTTAATTTGTTTAAGTATAGAGCATAAACAAGAAAATTCTGAGTTCAGTATTTGGATACCAAAATAAAGTTAAAAAATCTTTAGACCCTTTGATGTGTTCTGGCTTGTATTGTTTTATTGAAAATCTATACTACTTCAAGACATGTCACAATATGATAGTTTAAGTTGTTAAATAAGATGCCATAAAAATATCAATAAAATAAAAAAAAACAATATATATTGACAAGGAGTACTAGCTTAATGTCAGAACTTCTGTATTGACATGGATTCTTGTTTATATGGTCATAATCGTAAATTAACAGATTGCAAACTGAATTTTTCAGAGACGCTAAGGCTATTCTACCAAGAAATAGATTACCTTAGCTGTATTTAATACAACCTTTCCAAATTTTGAGTCCGAAATGCACTTAAACTTCGTATTTGATATGGCCCTATTAACTTTGTGGTTTCGATCGTCACATTTTGGAGACGAAATGCGCGTCTGTCGTACATTTTTTTTATCCTAAGATCATTGAAGAGTTTATTTGTAAGGATTATTGTGAGAGACATAGAATTTATTTGAAGCGACATTGACAGTAGTTTACCGATTTCAAATCGACCAGAATACAATCTAATGTAAAAACCCGATAGAATCGCACGAACTCCAAAGTAAGCAAAATGCTATTAAATTTCTTAAAACATTACCCTAGAAAAAAATGACAAAATATTACATAAATTAATAGCTGTCACAGTGTTCAACTGAATTATGTATTAACGACTCCCTTTGAGGAATACACAGTATTGTAAATATAACCATACAAGTCGAAAGTTCAAACATAAATCAATAAAAACAGGAAAAGAAGGATTTTAGTTAAATTACAATTATCGAATATTGTGGATTCAAAGACTAGATGAAAAACAGAGTGACTATGAAATTTAAATCAAATCCTTTCAATTCCTGTACAGGTTGAAGACCCAGCAATCAGTTTCTAGTATATCATAAAGTACTTGACCGAGCAGATTCAGCATGAAATAAGAAGATGTGCTAATATGATTGGCATCGAGACAACTCTCTATCAGAGACCAAATGACACAGAATTGCATGGCGTTTATATCAATGGAACAATTTTCCGAATTGCATTATCTGATAAGCATACAAAGGACTGTAAACGGATGCAAACAAGTTTAATTCACATACTTTTGTAGTTTTTTGTCTGTGCAGTTTGTTAAATACTTAGATAGATGCTCATTTTTAAGATGTTTTTTTTTCCTTACACCTCGCCGAGAATTCCATGGATTTAGTTTCAAGTCCTTAGCCGAGTATAGGATCCAAGAAGCTGATTCTTTAAATGGTGAAACTAGAGACGAGAAGAAAACGGTATAGGTAAATGACCCGAGCAGTGTAAAGAGGGAGTTTACCAGCGTGTTACAAATGCAGTCGCTTTCTTGGTCATGTTTCGACAAATGACATTTGATATAGTAAACTATTTAGATGATTTTGCGAGGATGGAATCAGTTGACAGTGCTGATTAGGCTGTTATCGAATCAAATCGTGTACTTGATTCTTGTGGTTTAGAAGATTCGGCTCATAAGGCTGTCTCCTAGTCCTAGGGTTACTACGTGATTTGTACTAGTACTTGTTTAACTCATATCATTAACATACAACGAGTAAAATTGTGAGGATACATGTTACCCTTGCACCAGTATTACGTTAAATAAATCTAAAATTTTCCCATTACACTTTTTACGTCTAATTAGTCTAACACATCTGACGAAATGACGTAATATACACTGAAAATTTAAATATTGATCAATTTACAAATGATTTACAGAAGATAAAAATTTCAGAAAATATTACTGAGAAAGATATAAAAAGTCATTCTATATGATGATGATGAAACAGATTAAAATTAAAAAAAAAAGAAAATGAAATAAACATGCACCTGTAAAATCTAAGTGTCGAAGAAGAAAACTACTTCCATGGATGAATAAAGAACTGAAAGGGGTCATATATCGAAAACACGTGCTTTATTCACAATACAATAAGAACCGGAGTGACAAAAATTCAGAGAAATTTGTAACAACAAAGAAATTTGGTAACTAAGATAAAGAGAAACTCAATTATACGTTTTAGAGCATTGCTCTTGACACTTTTGCACTGAGCAAAATTCCAAAAAACTAGGAAAGGTGCAGGAAAGAGCATTCTGTTTTTGTATACGAAGATTTAAGCAGTTCCGACGAGCTAAAATCCTTGCAGATCAGAGCAATGACTCAAGAAACTTTCAAGATTATAAACGAAATAGTTCCTGTGTGCTTACAAACTATTTCGAGTGCTAAAAAAGTTAATATTGTTTCAGGTATGTGAATATTTTGGATGTTTCACAGGTAAAGGCAGTCCATTACGGCAAAAAAAATCTTTCAAATTTGCTTCCTACCAAACCATGCATTTCAGGACTTCAAATAGTCTTTCACATTTTTAAAGTTTTTCAGTCCTGGAACGGTTTGGAATGTCGCAGATAACTCTAGAGCTGGTTATTATTTATGTTGCCCTAGACTTGTATTAATGTATTTCTTCACGAGTTTTTATATATATTAAATTTTAATTTCTAACACATATTTCCAGAAATTGGGTAATCAATGTTGAAAATATTCTGTCTTTGAAATTCATATTACTGTTACTCATTGTTCAAACATGTGTAAACCCTCTACACACTTAATGCACTGATCAAACGAATAACATTCATATTACTGTTACTCATTGCCCAAACATATGAAAGCCAGGGCCACTTCACTCAATGCACTGAACATACGACTGACATTTATAACTGATTGTGGTTGTCTCTTTGCGATGTTTTACGTTTAAATTAAACAGGGGGAGAACAAGTTGATTGAAGACAAAGAGAAAAGAAAAACATTGAGAGATCTAAGAAAAGCAACGAGAAAAACAAAGAACCTGCTATTTTATCTGTCCAAAAAAACATGTTCTTAAATGACAAAAATGTAATGAAACAGGATAAAAAGTAATAGTCGCCTTTTAATGTAATGAAACTAAAAAAATAAAATAAGGAGATGTGGTTTGATTGCCAATGAGACATCAATCCACTAGTCACCAAATTGACAACAATTAAAGAACAGGCTCCTGACTTGAGACAGGCACATATAGAATTTTGCGGGGTTAAGCATTTTATTCAAATATGTCGTTTAATCATTACATGATTTACAATTACTTCTTTTGTTCCTTTCCCAACCAGATGTGATACATCAACTAGTATTGGCAAGACTGTTGTTAACCAAGATTCATCAAAACGAAAATATCAAATTATAGTTTTCTGCAGCATTGTGTCCAAAATAACACTGATGTTTTACTCATATACACTTAGCTCATTTGTTGGTTAATGTAAATGTTCAGTCAATCTGAATATGTTTCGTTTCGCTATTGATCTATTTCAAACTTGCAAAAACCCACCTTCAAGTTAAAAGGTGCATTACAAATGACAATCAGAATATCAATAGATTTTACGAGGAAATATAAAGCCATGCTAAGATGAAAACAAAATGGCTAAATACAGAAAAGTAGAAAAAAGAATTTCAATCTCAATTGATAGAAAAATGAGCTAACATTAAACTTTTGGGTAAATCTTAAATACTCAGTAATTTGGTTTCTTTAATTCCATTGTTTTTACAACTAGCTCAAATTGTATTGTGATATTTGGTAACCTTATCTTTGTATTTTCCAGATATTCTGCAATGTTGAGGTCTCTCTCCATTTGTGCAGTCTTTTTAATTCATGGTGCTATCAGCTATGAATGTGAAAAGTCAGCTGGAACTTGTGAAACATCTTTATTGGTATCTCATCGTCTGACAATGATGCATACGAAAGACGCCGTATAATCAGCAGAAGGGAGGCTGTATAAATATGACGTGACTAATATAAATGAGTCAAACCCTATACCCATAAATGATGTTATAACAGCAGATGGATGGGAGGATTCTCGTTTGGTTGTTGTGGCGAATGGTACATTACCGGGTCCTCCTATTATTGTATACGAAAACCAGACAATCATTGTTCACGTAACAAATCACCTTAAATCGGAAGAGGTTACAATTCATTGGCATAGAATTACTCAAAAGAGAAGTCCTTATATGGATGGAGTACCCTTTTTAACACAGCGCCCGATATCGCCTAGCCAAACGTTTGTCTACAAATTTGTTGCATCACATAAAGGAACTTACTGGTATCATTCTCATGTTGGAGCTCAAAGAGCAAAGGGATTGATTGTCCGTGAGAGAACAAGTTTGGAAATGAAGGAACACATAATGACTATACAGGAATGAAATCATGATTTGGATGGAGATTTGGAAGATGCAAAAATGGTATTTGGATTTTATGAAACAGAAAAAAATTCCAAAGCTCTCAGTCACTTGACGGTCATTTATTTAGTAATATAAAAGCGCAAAGTGGTCTTATAAATGGACGCGGAAGATATTATTTTAATGAAAATAGTCATAATGAGGTTCCACTTCAGGTGTTCATTGTAGAACAAGGCCAACAGTACCGGTTCCGGGTAATAGCAGCAGGACAGTTATTTCCTTGGTCTATTTCTATACATAACCACCCTTTAACAATGATAGCCACCGACGGGTTTGATATTGAACCACAGATAGCAGATGCATTTTTAATAAATGCCAGAGAACGATACGATTTCGTCATAACTGCTAACCGAACAGTGGATAACTTTTACATTAGAGCCAAAACTCTCGAAATAAACCGCAACACGACAGCGGAAGCTATACTTCAGTATCATGGCGACGATCAAAATGTCCAACCAACGTCTGTTCCTCGGCATTGTACAGCTGACGACCGATGTGTTGTGGTGAATTGTTTCTTTCCATATTACCCAGAAGACTATTTTACCGATTTTTTTACCTATTAATAGTTTGAAACTAAAATCTGATACTGACCCTGCTCCACCTGTTCATCAAGGAAAATTCAAAGAATATTTTTTAAACTTTACTTTTCCCGGAATTAAATCTTTTCCAAGTACTATCAATGGAAGAAGGTTTGTATTCCCAACAAAAAATGTTTTGGCTGATCCTGAGGATGCCAACTTTCCTTGTGAGGAAGCAGATTGTGGAGAACAGAAACATTGTTCTTGTACGCATTCTTTATCTATAAACCATGGTGATACAGTCCACATGATTTTTCTAAATATGGGACAGGGAACTGGCTGGACCCATCCAGTTCATATGCATGGACATACGTTTTATGTCTAAACATGATAACAAAAGAGGATTAAAACTATAGGGAACTAGTAACATCGATTGCAGAGGAGGAACTGATCGTGCCAATAGTTGGTGGAACAATGCTACATTGAGTAATCCAACATTGGCTAATGGAAATGTGCCAGGAATGGAATTACTTAAACCAGTTAGGAAGGATACAATTATTGTTCCAAGTGGAGGTTATGTTATAACCCGTATAAAAGCAGATAATCCTGGTGTTTGGTTCTTACACTGTCATATTGAACTTCACGCAAATGATGGAATGGCTATGCTTTTTAATGAATCGTTTCCTCATCACTTATCACCACCCACTGGATTTCCTAATTGCCATAGTTATACTGACAACGTACCACCATCATCTGAAACAACAACCCCTTCATCAATGACATCCAAATTTCCTTTTAATGAAGAACCGAGAATCACGGTTGATGGTAAGTTCCATATGCATGTATCAACGTTTAATTCAGTGATGCAATTACAAATTATTATTAATTATAATTTTAAATCAAACAGAAATGTAATTTCGTATACGATATCATTTACATGATATTTTTCGATATGACATATGCTACGAATTAGTTTAATCAATTATAGTATAGCTCATTATGCATAAACACATTACAATAAAAATAAAACGATCTCGAAGTGTTTTTTTCTGTTAAGACTTAAACGTAACTTAGACAACAGCCCATCAACATTTGTTGGAATTAAGAACAATAGTAAGATATAGGGTTTACAGGGATGGTGTCTGTTAACATATGATTTTGAACCATAAATGGCCAAATGTTTAAAATTTTAATTAAAAAAAAATGACCATTTTGACTGTCATATACGCGTACCGAATATTTTGTTAGCTACTGTTAAGATATAATTATCGGTTACATTGGTTACTACGCCAAGTACTTGTAATTTCTTTAAACATATCTTCGACCAACCGTCCGAGCATATTATATGAATCTAAGCCAGGAAAATACTCCGGAAGTAAAAAGTAAAACATAAAACTCAAGCGACATTTTGAAAACTATAAATTAGTATTTGTATATAGTAAGTAAGTAAGTAATGACTAAATATAAAGATGGTGACTCAGTTAGCGTTCACCTATCTACCTTGAGCTTACAATTTAAACATATCATGTAGATGCAATATTCATGCAAAATATGCATTGTCTGTAGAACAAGAGAAAATTAAATTCATAAACATATACATAAAATACAAAATCATTAAAATATATGAGTGAGTTATTATAAATCATTTGCCGATTTCACAACGTTTTTTTCCGTTTGATAGTTTATTCCAAAATATTGAGGAGCTATATGCGAAAGATTTCTTCATTGGATTTGTGTTTTGTCGCACAACAGCTTAATTATTATTTGCAGATGACCTTATATTTTTTACTATGTAGGTTAATAATTGGATACTAGAGTTTCATTATAAACAAGAATAAGTTTATGATATGAAATTCTATATTTGAAATTTAACAATTTAGCTTTTTAAATAAATTAATACTAGTTGATAGTATTGGTGCAACAAATATAATCCTTGCAGCTCCTTTCTAAATTTTAAGTCTTTTTATATCCATCTTCATAACAATTTTCCCATACTGAGCAACAAAAATCGAATATGGCAGATTATAAGCATTGTAAAACAGCTTTCTATTACTAATATCCAAAACGTTCTTAATTCTAGATGCGATACGAAAACTTAAGTTTTTACATACATAGTCAATTTGAAATTTCCAGTCCAAATGTTGGTAAAAATATATAACTAAAGTTTCTGTATTTCAACGGATGTGATTGTGCTATCTTCTTATGATATATTCAAATAATTTCCTATCATTCCTTATTTGTTCCAATCAACATAGAAGTAGTTTTTAAAGGATTTTTAATCATTCTTTTGTTCAAACACCAATTATTTATGATGTTGGTATCGTAATTTAATTTTCTTTCTATCTCTTCCTTATATATGACAACTTAAAATGAATTTTTACAGTTCCATCATATTTACACAGAAACAGAAAAGAAATCGTGCTGTTTTGCATATCTGTTTTGTATAATGACAAAACCATTATTATACATATTTTCAGATTTTTACACTAAGAAGAATTTCTGGATTGTAGTTCGAAGTTTGTGTGGAGTTATATTTCTACAACTGTGTATTGTTGTATATAACTGTAGTGATTCATCGCGGAAGCGGAAGCGAAAACAAAAATACAATATGAATGGGAAATCTAATCCAAACTTTACCAATTAACTTATTTATAGTTCAACGGACTGTTTTTAATCATCTAAATTGAATCCTCGTATGACCTTACCCACACCATACCATACTGAAAAGCTGCTCCAGCAACTGGAGTGTAGACAAACTATCAAGCATGTTAAATAAATAAGAATAGAATGTGAATACTATAAAACATTTTTAATCAATTTTATTGTGTTTTGCCGTTGGAAAAGGGGAATGTTTATTGTCAACTCAAAGTTATGATCTTAGCATATACAGCTGTACGTCGATGGTAGTTTACAAAAATCTTATTTCATCTTTTTTTAAATCTAATACGGAATTTATGTAAACGTGTTTGTTCAAACCCCAAAGATATGTGAATAGAACTGGCACGCGAAGAAATCAACCTTTGTTGTATAAATAGCAAGAGGACAAAGTAACCATGATAGCTATGTACAATGGTGGATCAGGTCAGAAGGATTAACTTAAGATTCATGCTTGAATAAATACCAAAGAGATATAAATGAATTATTATTTTTATTGGCGAAATAAAGGCCACGGCTCACAAATTAATCAAACAATAATTTATCATCAATAAAGATGAAACATTAGCATGATCATGAGTCACAAATGATCAAAATTAACACATTAGCGTGGATCACTGTTGATCAGTTATAATATAAGAATGGATAACGATTGATCAATTAAAAACTTTAGCATGGATCACGATTGATCAATTATAACATTAGCATGGATCAAGAATGATCAATTAGAACCATCTGTACAAAAAGAGCACTTTATCATTACTGTCCAATACTGACATTGACTTTAAAAATACTGGCCCTGGGAACAGAAGCTCAGTAACGGATATTAGAGTCCATTATGTGAACATGAAGCAAGATGTTTGGCGTTGTGTCGCTTTCCCGCCAAATGGTCGCATGTAACATGTTAAACATGCGACCACCGCCATGAAATAAAAGAAAACGACGCAACAAGCCGTGGCCTTATTGACTTGGTTGCTACATATTTATATTTATCCCTTCTCTTGCAGGGCGAAGCCTTTAAAATAAACGAACGTCATAGCACACTATTGCAAGTGCACGACTTAAATCAACAAAACATTATTAGATAGTAACCACACAGTTTGTACACTAAATCATTATCTGTACATTTTCTTTCATTAGGAACTCTTACACAACTTCCTGAAGAAAACTTTGAATTCTATACAAAAATAGTTCATTTCCCATGTTTGAAAGATGAACACCGTCCATGTTGAAAAGTCCCTTCTCATTCCATGTTATTTCAGGATATTTTATGTATCCTCCACCAGACGTAAGACATAACCAACCAGCAAAATTGTTTATTCTGACCGCAGCTCGGTTCAGAGACTTAATGTTTTGGCCATTCCGCCAAACTAGCCTTGGTAGTATCTGGGACCAAATTAATTTAGCTTTAGGGAACAATTCTGAAACCTTACAAAGAGACGACTTAATTTGCCGTCTAAAATTATGTAACTTGCAGGAGCCTATGTTGTTGCCCTCACAATGTATAATTAAAAAATCTGGCTCCTGTTCAAATCTTAATAAATATTTTATCCTTGGTACTAATTCTTACCAATTCATGCCCCCTTTACCTTGCCACCAAATGGTACATTTTTTCCGCTTCAAACCCAAATGGATGCCGTCATATTAAAGTGATGCGGGCATGGGTAAATGCATGTTTTACAATGGACGAGCCTATTATCCAAACAGACTTTTTCTCATATCTCTCAAGTATCCCTATTAAAACACAATTAAACGTTTAATAACATATATATACCACCTATGTACAGCTATATATAAACAATAATTGTCTTTATGTCAATAAATGACCACATCAAAATAAAATTTTTACAATCTGATATATGACCTATATGCCCCAGATTTCCATCGTCCTAGCTTCATAATTTCCTCATTAGAAATTCCTTTAGCAAAGGCTTCTGAAGCTGCCCCAATCCTGAATGAATGTGACTTGTAGCCACTTGAATCAATACCTATTACATTCAATGCTTTAGATAATATACCAGAGAACTGATAACGAGACACGCATTTTCCACCAAGGTGACAGAGTAAAGGACCATTTTTATTTGGTCTTACTCTTAGGTATCTTTTTAATAGCAGTATTGGACAAACTGTTGAATCCGTCTTCCTTATATCAATAGAAATACCCTTACCAGTTTGATCCCCCTTAGAGTGCGTTAAGTGAAGCCTAATAAACTCCCCTTTTGCTCCCCATAAAATTTGTGTACCGTGTATTGATATTATATTTTGCGCTTGGCCTAATTTTGTGTAAACTAATTCTCCAACTCTTAAAAAGCCATGAAAGGCGACTGAAAAGGCTGCCGCAAAAAGCAAAGATTCGTATGCTGAATAACAAACCAATGGCAACTTTTCAATTATCCTAGTCAAAAGTTCCGATGTAATTGGAAGCCTCTTATCCTTCGAGAACTTACTGCGTTTCAAACCCTCTAACATTTTTCGTATAATAAAATTTTGTGAATAGTCCATAAATTGAGACTGTAGAACCTTGCAACGAAAACCGATAGCAGTCACGTAACAGCTGACAGTTTTATGTGCTCTCCCTTTCAGTGATAAATATGTAATAAAAAGCACAATATGCGAGGGGGGAGGCGGCCACACGTACTCCATATTAAAGTCTTTCCGAAATATCTCGAAACTCCGCAATCCCGTTCTATATGTATCCTTCGTGTTCGAAGCTAGCGAGGCATCTACTAGACGATCAATTTCAGACCGGAAATCAGCTGCAGAAAAGTTTCTGGGATTGGTGTCGCCTCTGTCTCTGCTTGTGGTGCTACCATGCGGAATCTGTGCCACTGTTTACGTGAAATAGCATCAGCGATAAAGTTCGAACGACCTTCAATATGTACTGCTTTAAATTGCATATTAAAAAGCATTGTTTGTAATACAAAAGGCCGAACCAACTCCATCACCCGTCTCGGTTTTGAGGATTTCTTGTTCAAAATACTCACAAGTGCCTTATTATCTGTATGAAAAAGTATTCGCTTGTTGTACAAATCCTCTTTGAACAACAAAATCGATAGCATAATAGGCACTAACTCCAAAAAGGTTATATCAGCCATAACGTCAGTGTTTTCCCAACTAGAAGGCCATTGAAAATAAACCCATCGGCCTGAAAAGTAAACCCCACAACCTAAATCTGGGTTACCAGCGCTATCTGTAAACAAATGAATTTTACTATTTGAAAGACATTCGCTCTCCCCAAAAGCCAAAGTACCATTAAAATTCTCGAGAAATGTAAGCCAAGTTTTTATGTCCTCCTTCATACCTAGTGTTACTCGGATAAAATGATTTGACCTTTGTATACCGCACATAGCATCACAAAACCTCCTGTTAAAAGCCCGAACTGACGGAATTGCTTTGGCACAAAAATGTAGGGAGCCCACTAAAGATTGAAGATCCCTTAGAGTGATTTTTCTTTTCTTTATAGTCAATTCCAGTTTTCCCTTAACCTCTGTTAGTTTGTCTTGTGGTATCCGAATAACCATCTCCAAAGTGTCTATTTCTAATCCCAGAAAAGTCATAATACACGTAGGACCTAAAGTTTTTTCCTCCGCTAGAGGAACTCCAATATCGCTGCAAATAGTCCTAAAATTGTTCATGAGATGTAAACATTCCCCCGACCGAGCTTCTCCGGCAAGCAGGAAATCGTCTAAATAATGCTCTATTGATTCCTTGTGCGATTGAAAACGGACCAACCACTCTAAAAAACATGAAAACTTTTCGAACAGCGCGCACGCCGCCGAACATCCCATTGGGAGCGCTTTCTGGAAATAAAAGTTGTCTTGAAAGCGAAAACCAAATAAAACAAATTCATCAGGGTGCAATATTAATAATCTAAATGCCGAGACTATATCCATTCGTGCCATTTCTGTCCCCTTTCCTAGTTTACTAATAGTGCCAAGAACTTTGTCAAAGGATGTGTATAGCACTAATTGGGGGTCAATAAAACTATCAATACTACTTCCCAGTGGATAACTCTAATTTTGTATCATACGCCATCCGTGAATTTTAGAGCCAGAAGGGGGCTTTTTAGCTACAAGCCATATCGGTGATAAGCGGAGGTTAGAAAAAGGTTTGTTTTTAAAGGGGCCCGCTATTCGCCCTGCCTGAATCTCTTTCGTAATTTTTTCCTCTAATTCAGACTCATGCTGCTTTGCCGAAATCAAATTCGAACAATTTACAGCTTGACGCGGACCCATGTAATTTACTTTAAATCCATTTGTAGATCCATCTAACAATATATGTGCATCAATTGTATTTGGAAAACTTTTTTAAAAAATGTCTTAATCTTTCCACTTTAATCGGTGTCTTTCCTAATTCCGTTAGCCTATACTGGCTATATACTTCCTGGGACTGACGATGCGGACTTAAATCTGAATCCATTGATATTGTTTTTATAGCTTTTTTCTCTCCGAAAGTCACTCCGAAATGATTCATAAGGCTTTCTTTTCTCATTCTGACTGTTTTGTGTAGTTTTTAAATTGCAAAACAAAGCTGCATGAGCACTCCCGCATTTTAAGCACCTATGAAGATAACGACAAGCTGAACGGCCACATCTACCTTTATTGTTGTACAAGAAACATTTTCCTGCATTCATTTGAGATATTTGAGGTTCTTGTGTAGGAGTTACACCCTGGGAAATATACAGAAGCCATAACTCCATGTCTACACAACCCCAATTCATTGATGGGTTTCTGGCACGTTTTAGTCTAAATTGTTGATCATAGGTTAACCAACCCATATCAGCACATCTGCCTGCCCCCAATTTTACATTATAAATATACTTCAGTAAACCCGGGGTACTACTAGGATGTGCTGCTGTATAAATGCTAGTATAAATTAAGATAGCATCGAACCATGTATTAATGTCGGATATTTTCTTTCCGGATTTTGGTTTTAAATTAAGATTTCCATTATTATCCATAACTACTGCCCTTGTTTGCTCGGAATGAGAAATAAGCAATAAGTTTTCTAATTCTACATATTCCCCATTAATAATTTTGTCTCTCACTTGATGTGAAATGTGCACCCCAAGGTCATCATTGGAACTTTTAACAGGGGCAATATTATCATTATCATTTACAAATATGCTGTGAGATTTATACCTGACAAATCTGTATCTGGGGTTAAGCAGAGTGTGGGTGTCCTCTGGATAGCCTCAATTGCTTTAGCTATTTGGTCCTTTAATTCTGGCACGATGCGTTGGGCGACAGTATCTGCCACCTGCTCCAACTCAGGACTCAGGCTTGCGGTCGGTTGCTGCTGGGGAACTCGGGAGTAGTGGCATTCACACTTCCAGTCCTCCGATAAATAACTGTTTCCCCATCTGAAGAATGGTGTGCGGACTTCCTGTTGGCCGCCGCATACGGGCTCCTAGTCTTCCGGGCCGTTCTTCCCATATTACTTTCACACAATCTGAAAAACTAATATGTGAAATGTGAACAACAAATCCTTTTTTACTTATTTCATGCAAGTGTGTACGTTGGTTGAATTCAGAACTTATATATATCGATCCTCGCTATAGAGATCAATTAGTTATGCGTTTAAAGGATTTTATACAAAACCACGCCTAACGTTAAATCCCACTGCAAAACTTACCAAAAATTTATCTTTACTGAATCTCATAAAAAACATTTTTCTTTTCTGATAATTACATGTTGTATTACGTAGAAATATGTATACGTTTTTCTTACATTTTTCTTACATTACATAGAAATATATTAATACAAAACCCAGAATTTACTCTGACGAAAAATGTCTGCCTTTTCTTCTTAAATCTCTAAACGCCAATGCAGGCGATATATTGACGTCACAGACGATATTGGTCCGCTAGGCCACGTGACCCTTTTTCGAGAAACTTAGTTTGATTTTCAGAAAATTGCAAACCTACATTATAAAGAAACTGTATAAAGAAAGGTAACTCGAATAACTGAAACGGCAGCTTCACAGAGTTAAAGCAATCTATCCCATATTAGGATAGATTGAACTATTTATATCTTTCTCAGTAAAATTTTCTGAAATCTTTATTTTCTGTATATCATTTGTTAATTGATCAATACTAGAATTTTCAGTGAAACTTCTGTAAGTCACGTTACTTCGTCAGATGTGTTAGACTAATAAATTAGATGTATAAAGTGTAATGGAAAAAAATCAGATTTATTTAACGTAGTTTTGGTGCAAGAGTAACATGTATCCTCATAATTATACTCGTTGTATGTTAATGATATGAGTTGAACAAGAATGAGTCACGTATTATCCTCTGAAACTCCTTCCTAGACTAGGAGCCTTATGAGCCGATTTATCTAAACCACAAGAATCATGTAAACGATTAAATTCGATAACTGCCATATCAAGCACTGTCAACTGATTCCATCCTCGCAAAATCATCTAAATAGTTAACTGTAAATCCCATTTGTCAAAACATGACATGAAAGCGACTGCATTTGTAACACGCCGGCATATATGAGCTAATGAAAGCAAACCCATGCTTCGAAATGCTATCGAAATATAAAAGATAATTTGATTTGTAACCAACCATTAATTCAAAAATGAACATCGTGTTAGTCAATGAAAATATATCTCAAACTGTAAGCCCTACTCAAGTCACGTCTAATAATAAAAGTTCCAATCATGCTTTTTATAAGCTCTACTAATGCATCAACATTTGGATATTTTAAATGAACATCATTATCGAAGTAACTCACTTTCTAGAAGACTTAATTTACTTTAGTTTTTTTCCAGCATACTGCACAAAGTGCTGAACCACTATTTGCTGACCTTTATTGAAAGTTGCATGTGATCCTTATAGTTTATGCGTACAACGATTTTTATTGAATAAAGTACAAAATCAAACTTGATCATTCTTATTTTTCCGACGATTTAGCAGAAACACTTGATGTTTTTGTTTCGAGGCAGCACGTACTGAGTGAGAATAGGAACTCCAATAGATGATGGCACATGTCAGTGGTCCCTGGATGCCTGACCCAACTCAATCTTGCGTAACCACGCAGCATGAACAGATAACAGACCTTTCCAAGAACAAATATTATAATAATGCGGCGAGAGCAATTTAGTCGTGACTTTGTCGGAAGCCTTCTTCTTCTTTTTGTTTCCTGCGGTCTTCAAGGCTTTCCCATTTTAAAGATGTTACCATTTTTGTTACACAGCCAGGTGTGCGGTATGTGTAGTTGTTGTTTACACATCTAGCTGCTCTTTTCTGTACCTGCTCGATTGCTTTTATTTTAGCCTGTTTCGTAGGGTCCCATACTGTGCTAGCATACTCAACTGAAGGTCTTACTATTGTTGAATATGCTGCTGCTTTGACCGGTTTAGTGCAATATTTTAGGTTACGTCGTATGAAGCCTAGTGTTTTGTTTCCTTTTCCCACTATGTTGTCGATGTGTCTGTCCCAGGTTAGATTATTGCTGATAGTAACTCCCAGGTATTTACTAGCTTCAACGGTGTCCAGTGTGTGTCCGTGTAATTTGTAATTAGTTGGTATTACAGGACGGTTCTTGGGTTGTATTCTAATTACAATGCATTTTTTTGCATTGAAGCTCATTTGCCACTTATCTTCCCAATCCTCTAATGATGTGAGATCTTTCTGTAGTAGGTCACTTTCTGCTTGGTTACTGATAGTTCGATAGAGGAGGCTGTCGTCTGCAAAACGTTTGGTCTCTGATGATGTTGCTGTTTCTGGCATGTCGTTTATGTAGGCCAGGAACAGTAGGGGTCCAAGGACTGTTCCTTGAGGAACACCAGAGAGTACTGGTACTTGTTCAGAGACAGCTCCTTCTAGAATAACGCTTTGCATTCTGTTTTGTAGGAATGATCTTATCCACCTGTTTGCTTTAGGATTTACTCCGTAGTACTCAAGTTTATGTAGTAGGCAATGGTTTGGCACTTTATCAAACGCTTTAGCAAAATCTAGTAGTATGATATCTACCTGGCTGTTACCTTTTAATTTCGATGCAATATCATGAATGGTGATGATGAGTTGGGATTCGCAAGATCGTCGTTTGCGGAATCCATGCTGTGCATTTGTGAGAATTTTGTATTTGTCGAAATGGTCCATTACGCTGCTGTGTACAATGTGTTCTAGGACTTTGCATGTAATGGAGGTAAGTGATACAGGCCTGTAGTTTGATGCCAAGTGTCTTTCGTCCTTTTTGAAGAGTGGGACTACATTTGCATCTTTCCAATCTTGAGGGACTTCTCCGGTGTTGAGGGATGCTTGGTACAGCTCTGTAAGAATTGGAGCAAGTTGGTCTGCTGCCTATGCTTTTATTCCTGACTAAGTTTTCTTCTTTTACTTTCCGTCACTATCTGACTCTGAATCGGTTTTATCCGAAACCCTGGTACATTATAATCTGTTTTTCCCTTCTCAACAGAGCTAGATTTTTCAGATGAAGTAGAAGACGAATCCTAATTAATCGCTAAAACAAAAGACCAATTTCGACACTTTTAGTCTACTGTTTCATTTAAGTTCTCGAATTACCTAAGCTTATTTACTTAGGGATCTTTTGTTTTCATTCACATTGTTCCCTTTGTCCTAGCCACTTTTTTTTGTAATGTACTTTTACTCTCACATTTCTTTTTTTTCTAAATTCAGCTGTTTTTTTTTAGTTCTTCCTCAACTTCATCTTTTCATTTTGTCATCTTTGAGCTTTTTAAATTTTTAAATCCGCTCTTAAATTTCTCAACTCCTCATACTCAACATCCTCCTCATTAAACGATCTATCAAGATTGAAGGCTGTCTCCAACTTCTTCTTTGGAATGACTAAGTCTTCTGAGAGGTTTCGGCTTTCTTCACATCTCTGACTTTCAACTTCCTCTTTACACTGCTTGGGTCATTAACCAATACCGTTTTCTTTTCATCTCTAGTTTCATCATTTAAAAAATCAGCTTCTAAGATCCTATACTCGGCTAAGGACTTATGATTGTATCCATTGATATCTCGGTGAGGTCTGTCGGCCATCGTCAAACAAAAAAGATCTAACTTCTAACTTTTTGATACATAAAAATGTGTATCTATCTTAGTATTTGACAAACTACAGAAGTATGTTAATTAAACTTGTTTGCTTCCGTGTGCAGTCAATCTCAATGAATACCAATAAACAAGTTCTTTTCATTGCTCTGGCAAAACAGACGGATTCGCCGTTGGATTTTGGAATGAAGGATTTAAACACTTCCTTTTTAATTGTCTCATGAAACTTCTGGTTTCTTACTGGTATTCGTTGTAAATCCTTTGTTTTCTGAGCATATAATGCAGTTCTGGAAAATTTTCCTATGATTTAAACTCCATGACATTTTATGTCATTTAGTCTCTGGTATAGAGAGTTGTCCCGTTGCCAATCATATTAGCACATCTTCTTATTATGAACATATTAAAAATTGTCTTCTGAATCTGCTCGGTCAAGTACTTTATGATATACTAGTAAATGATTGCTGGGTCTACAACATGTACAGGAACTGAAAGGATATGGCTTTTCCTAATTTTATTGATTTATGTTTTAAAATTTGACTGTAATTGATATATTACGATACTCTGTATTCCTCAAAGAGAGTCTTTAATACATAATTCAATTTAACACTGTGACAGCAATTAATTTATGTTATATTTGTTTCCAGGGTAATGTGTTAACACATATAATATCAACTGACTTTCAATTGAGTTCATGCGATTCCATAGGGTTCAGTTTTTACATTATTTTGTGTTCTGGGTGGACATTGATAAACTACTGTCACTGTTGCTTCAAATGTTTTTTTATGTTTCGCACAATAATCCTTACAAATAAACTCATCAATGATACTAGGATTAAAAAAAATGTACGCAAGACTCGCATTTCGTCTACAAATTTCACCAGTGATGATTGAATCAAAAAGAGTAAAACAGTGCTAAATAAAGTACGAAGTTGAAGAGCATTGCGGACTAAACATTTCGAAAGGTTATATTAAATACAGCTAAATAAATGTAAATTATTTCATGGTAGAATAGCTTAAACATTTATGAAAAATTCAGTTTGTAATCTGTTAATTAATGAGTATGACCATATAAATGAGAATCAATGTCAACACAGAAGTACTGACAACTAAGCTGGTACTTCTTGCCAATATTAATTTTTGATTTTTTTAATATGTTTATAACATCTTATTTAATAACAACTTAAACTATCATATTGTGACATGTCTTTAAGTTGCATAAATTTTCCATAAAACAATACAAGTCAGAACACATCAAAGAGTTTATACGTTTTTTCGATTTTTTATGTGTTCCTCTGCCCAAATGCCTTTACATTAAAATTTTTAAAAACTTTATTTGGGTATTCAAATACTGAAATCGTATTTGACAATGTACTAGCTATATTTTTTTCTCAGAGTATGCTCTATACTGAAGCAAATTTACCTATTAACGAGAACACAAATAGTACGTTTGATTTTGACGGGAATTCGTTTTGACAAAGTAATCTGCTTTAAAAGTTCATTGTTATATCCATCCTCTCATGCTTGTGCACACTCCTGTTATGTTGGAATGGGACTAGCATTTTCTGTGTAGTCTCAATATTGATTGTTCAGTTATTAAATTGAGCAAGTAGATCTATATCTTTGACCCAATATTTACTACAATCTGATAGTTTTAACCTTAATTTCAATACAAAGGTATTTTGACGATTCATGTTTATTGTATCAAATCAATTACAACAAAATGCATATTAGATTAGATTGCATTTATTTACATTAAACTTTAATTTGCCTATACAAATAAGTGATTGTTTGAAATCCATCGCAGTGAAAATTCTGCTACGTGAAGCAGTGGTAAATGTTTATCATTTGAACTTATTTCATATTTCCCTTTGATGAATTCATCGTTTGCTCTCTGTCCATTATATAGAATACTGATAGTTCGGTTTTTAGTAAAACTATTAGCTTGTAATGCAACGGTACTATTCCCAGCACAAAATCCTCTGAAAACGAAATTTCCGTAATAGCTGTCATTGCCTGTTCCTTTTATTTCTCCGTTATCTGGTTGTGAAAGAATGTCAACATTCAATTCACTGCACCGTTCATATAAATCTCAATGTCCTCTCCATTGGCCTGCTTTAGCTCCAACATATTTCTGCAAAAATCAAAAAAACTTTAAATTTGTTTTTCTGCTCTGGTAAAAACGTGCCTTTTTAAAAAACCTGGTAACGAGGAGGCGAAAATAAAGTCATAATCACGAACGGAAAAGAAGGTATTATTTGTGTAAAATTTCATGTCGTTCTGATTCTACAAAACGAAAAATGCCTTTGATCTAAAACATATTAACAAAAGTTCCTACTCAAAAAAAAGAGGAAACCATAAAATCAAATGCTCGACTATATCAATCATCGGAACAAACGAAAAACAACTGTCATATTCTTTATTTGGTTCAGGAATTTTATCAAGAAAATGGTATGCTAAAATTTGTTTCAAAGCTAGCTTAACCTCCAACTTGTATGACGTGAGTTTTTAGTTCTGTTACATTAACAATATTGGGTGAGCAACCCAAACAGGCATAGTTGGTTATCATGACAACAATTGGGACGCAGCGCCCAACACTGTGTAAACATACCGATATCGTACAGACATAACACACAACTGACTTTAAAAAAAAATACACGGACAACTAATGTAAAGCTCCATTCAAGCACGTCCTATAAACGTGAACAATAAGTTTGAATAATAAAAAAAACACCAAAATAAAAAACTCAATCCTCTTCATGAATCAGATGGCAATTTGATGTTAGTTTTGTTTGGACATTGGTTTTTATTTTACATCTATGCTATTTTTATCTGTGTAAGTTAGCCATGTTGATGAATGAAACAAAGCTGGATTATTTCTTTTCTGTTTGGCGCTACGTGTAGAATGTTGTTTACTTCTGTGTAGAGATAAGAATTAAGCTATTTTGATTTTATTTTAGATTTCACTAGATCTTCTGGATTGTTACTTGACCGGGTTTCACGTGCCCACACTGGTTCACATCGTCCTTAAAGCATGTAGTAGAATATATGTATGATTAATCCAGTTTTAATAAAAACTTGATTATTTGGAAAGAGCTTTCCTTGAGCACCAAGAAGAAATGTCTCTTCCATTACACATTATGTCTTAATCTTGAGTCTAAGATGCAAGGTCTCGTTCACAGAACAAAAATCGGATTTTGAAATTGAGAAGGAAATTGGGAATGTGTCAAAGAGCCAAAAAGCAGAAAACAGCACAGGGCCACCAATTAATCTTTAATCAATACGGCAACAAAATTCCGCACCTGGGAGCCGGATTCAGCTAGCAACTAAACAAAAACTGTATTAGTTCTACGAAAATCACACTAAACTTCGAAACATTTAAAATTTAAATGCACAAACAAAAACAGCAACATATATATAAATCGTACAAAGGCCAGAGGTTTTGGAACATTTTAAGTAGGTAATCAGACAAACAAATGTTTCTCAGTGTCATCCGTAAGTCCATGGTTGCTATAGAAGCATTTTCGGAAAGGAAGGTTAATCCTATTGTTATAAAAAGTGAAATAACAAAAATACCGATCTCTTAGGATAATAAACCACAGAAAGTCCCAACAAATTGCAAAATCAAAAGCTATAAAACATCAAACGAATGTGAATAAGTGCTTATTAATTTTATTGCTTTTAGTAAAGGACATTATTTTCTATTTGGCAAGATAAACTACGCCGAACAGGCTAGTATTATTGCAGTGTCTATTAAAAGTAACAACAAATATAAACAATTTCCAGGATGCTGTTCATGTTTAAGAAATGTATTCCTGCAAATGAACAGAAACACTATAGAAAATACAAGATAGCTTATATTTTGTTTTTTTTCAGTGAACTCGCTTGCTTACTGTCCGACAGTTTATGAAATCTTTACACTAAATCCATTGGATGTTGGATGTGTACTGATTGATAATTTAGTCTTAGATGCATGTTTTTTATTAGTTGTTAGTGGCGTTGAACTAGCTGTCAATGACTGCGAGTAATCTGAAATCTTTACTTAGTGTCTTTTTGTTGTTGGTATGTACAAGTACCCGGCCACGTCCACTTGTATTTGCAGTATTTGTATTTTTATCAATCTGATGAGTTAAGCCTTGTTCAACTGATTTTATTGTTCATTATGTTGTACTGTTAAACCACTTTCCCAGGTTAGGGGAGGGTTGGGATCCCCGCTAACATGTTTAACCCCGCCACATTCTGTATGTATGTGCCTGTCCCAAGTCAGGAGCCTGTAATTCAGTGGTTGTTGTTTATGTATATATAGTTATCAAAGGTACCAGGATAATAATTGAGTACGCCAGACCCGCGTTTCGTCTACATAAGACTCATCAGTGACGCTCATATCAAAATATTTATAAATCCAAACAAGTACAAAGTTGAAGAGAATGTATGTGTATGTGTAACATATTTGTTTTTCGTTCATTTTTTGTACATAAATAAGGCCGTTAGTTTTCTTGTATGAATTGTTTTACATTGTCATTTCGGGGCCCTTTATAGCTGACTATGCGGTATGGGCTTAACTCATTGTTGAAGGCCGTACGGTGACATATAGAAGTTAACTTCTGTGTCATTTTGTCTCTTATGGAGAGTTGTCTCATTGACAATCATACCACATCTTCTTTTTTATATATCAATGAGGTGCCTTAATAAGACACACGGGAACATTCAATTTGTCAGAAATTGAAATGGATTGCCATAGTTCATAAGGATAATGAAGGGTATTGATAAGTTTTTCATGTCAAAAGTTAAAGTTAAATAATTAATAGCTTACTCTCTGGGTTTTTTTTAAAATCTTATCTGCTAATAATAGATAAATTGTTAAATATTATATCTGGAGCTGTATATGTGTTGTTAGGAGGTATTAGTATTTGGTTGCTATCTCATTGATCATATATCACAAACTTACTTCTGTTCATAAACAAACACCCTTTTTAAAAAAACATTTGTACAGTTTCAGTTTTAAGATCTAGATAAATAAAAAAAAGTCGGGAATATTTATCCACAAAAATTAAGTTTTTAATATAGTATTTACCTGGTAAAAGAACACACTGTCGATTTTATAATTATCCTTATGTGTACAGTTTAGGATGATAAGAAAACCATTTATTTACATTTAAAATCATAAATAAAAACTGTCTTGCATATTTAAATCATAAAATTTCAGGTTAATTAAAATCTAATGTATTGCAATTCTTTATGAGTACATTCTATGATGTGTCTATGATATATATTTAACCAATTAAGTATAAATTATGATCAGATTAATAGTAATTATGACTCTTTATAACTTGGCCACGGCCGACACTCGGCTAACCGAGAGATTGGTCGGTTAATCTATATTGAGTATGTGGCTATATCGGCGGTTGGTCTGTTAATCGGGTTGGGTAAGTCTGTTAATCGGGTGTTATCGAGAAAATCATTGAAAGTTTAGCATGTTTCATTGTATAACTTTTTAAATATATTTTTATGATAAACATTATTCATGTCTAACAAAACAATTCAATATACTGAATCCAGTGGTGTAAATAATATTTTTCTAGCTTCGATGTACGATCTATAAAATGATAAGGCGGGTTACTCATCAATAAATTTATACACATTTTACACACACAAAATGTACACAAAATGACACGCTGGTTGATTTTACTTGCATGCAATATTTTGAACATCGAAATAAGACAGGCATTATGTTTGTTAACCATATTGATATCTTTGTGTGAAAAATCTACACGAAAATCTGTATTTTGGTGACATAAATCAATCTTTATTTAAAACCTGGTCTGTTAATGGGTCGGATGTATTAAACCCGGTCTGTTAATTGGTCTGTTAAGAGTTATGAATGGCAATAAAAATATAATTTTATTGCTATATGGGGTGTAATCGGATCAAATGTGTAGGCTCAAGACGAGCAGCTAAAATATACGGAAACAACACATGAGCAATGAAACATGAAATATACGATAGCAACACATGAACAATTAACAATTTAGACAATGGATAAAAATGGTTTCAAAACGTGTTATATTAAAGTAATATTAATTTCATCCAAGATTGGTAGCATACATCGTATGGATTCTGTTTACATAATGAATGACACCAATTTGTCATCTTCATTGGTAACCAGTATATAAATCAGAGATAAACGTCGTAATGTAACTAAACATCAGTAAGTAAAACATATTGGGATGGTAAAATATAAAGAATAGAGAAAGAATAATATACATTAAAATTTTATTTCCCGTGCCTCAGGGAGATAGGAAGATTTGTTCAGTGACACGTGGGATAGTCTCAACCAATCAGATATTGATTAAACTATCAATGTGTATAAACAGTGGAATAATATACAATTGTAGCCTTTGAATGAGGGCAATACAAGAATATATTGACCTGAAAGAAGTACATTGACTGAGGACGAAGTCCTAGGTCGAAATACTTCTTTGGGTCGATATATCCTGTATTGACCTCATACATAGGCTATAATTGTTATATTATTAAATTTCCAACCATATTTGCATCAAAATCGTCATTTGATTTTGTTTGAATTTTATAGATATCATATTGTCTCCTATACATTAACGACATATAAATAAACCGTGCATTATGCGTTTTGCTGTGCAATATGCATTATGCTATCCGCCGTTTTTTATCACCTTCGAAAATATAGTTAAACATGTGACTATCCCTTAACGAATCAAATAAGTTAAAATATACGAATTAATAATACTGAGTAAGATAAATAAAATGTAGAGAAAAGTGACATAACAATTTAAAGAATACAGAAATAAACACCACCCCCAATCCGGACCCTCATGGTATACACGAGAATCTGGATGGAGACGCAGAATATAAAATAGTAGATAAGGACAGTAGAGATTGATGCATTGCTAAAAAAGAGACAAAAAAATAATAACTGTTTAAGAATACAGACATGAAACACCCCTGGGTGTTGAAACAGTAACGGATTGCGATGTACTCATATTGGTGAATATGCTAGAAGTTTACATGCGGACAACTGCAGTTCTCCTCTGCACTTATGTTGAAAGGATCTAAACGGAATAAAATGAATTAAAACTTAAGTTAACAAAATGTAGCTGCATTCGCTCCTTTCCATTTACTTCTTTAGAATGATTTGAAAACAACATATGATTTAGTAATAGGAGAAAAAAACCAATTGAATGATGCTGACGAATTAGGGGTTAACGTCCAGTGACAAATATCATGTGCATATGAGAACGGCAACACGTTGATAACTTATATGTACCCCTGTGTTGTATTAGAAAGACACTTTCAGTCGGATTTGAGAACGTGCTACTTTGAACAGATTAAAAAATTAAGGCTGATTGAAAACGTTGATATTAAATGCATGCATATTCCAATGGCCAATCCATATCATGCTATATTGAAGTGACACGCCCTTCAATAAAATGCAAAGAAAGTCAAAATAAAAATGCTCTTACTAGAACGATACTGTTGCACCGTATTGTCATTTTTTTTTACTCAAGAACATCTCATTCTTTACTTTTTCAATGGAAAATATAAATGTAGCAAAACTATTGCCGTGGCTAAATAACTCTTAACAGACACAATTTCAATTGTCCAACCCATTAACAGACTTTATTCCCATAATTTTCACTAAAACGTTGTATTATTCACGTTATATTACAATTATGAAATATTTACTAATGTAAATTTATTTTTTATAACCAAAGTACTATTTTGTGTCCTTTAAATGATATCTCAAATTGTTTATTTAGCCTTTTATTAAAAAAAATTGCTATGCGTATAAGCATAAATTATACATACTTGCTCGACGCCTTTTAGTTTTACTGAAAACTGCGCAGACTATGAAATGTTTTACAGGTGGAAAATATTCTATGATAGATATCATTTTGTCAGACACTTTTCTTTTTTTAATTTGGTTCTTATAATATGCCAAAAATCTGTATATTTAATAGAGTTTAACATAAAGTTGTGCGTTTTACTCTTAACAGACGTATAACCAACCCGATTAACAGACCAATCGCCCATATAGCCGCATACTCAATATAGATTAACCGACCAATCCCTCGGTTAGCCGAGTGTCGGCCGTGTTGGCGGTACTAGAGCGAATTATAGACATTTGCGGAAACTAGGTCTATACCTATTAATTACACTTAGACTTACTATTACAGTTGACGAAAAACAAGGGGTCCTCTCAAAATTAAAAAAAAATCCCAATTGAGATACATAGTAAAATAAAGAAATAATATTTTTATCATGTAAATAAGTCTTTTCGACGACACACAAATGCAAAAACGTATGGTCACAACAAATGTGAATCCCGGGAAAAGCATATGATTCCGACCGGTTCTCTGTCTTAAAAGACCATTAACATCCGCTTCAATTTGAAGTAACATTTCAGGAGTTTCACTTATAAAAGGAATATAGGTTGCTTGCAAAACAAGTGACCAACACAGCTCTCCCAGTTCAAAAGTGTACATCATTGCCTATGATATTTCCTTGATTGTAAAAATTTGGTCGTTGGTCAAGCTAGGACTACCAGGGTTAGAATCAGACGACGAATGAAATGTGTATAACATCTGGTGGAGTCTGCATCAGGGAAGGTAAAGCTGCCATGATGGTTAACCTGTGTTCTTCATAAGAAGCAAAATAAAATAAATGCGTGAAATACACTAATAATTTATTCATTTTCCGTATTAATAGTTCCAATCGCTTTAAAAAATCAAGCGGTATATTGTTAAAAGGTGTCGTTCGTCTTTTATACGATAACACTTTTGTATCCGCAAACAAATGCTTCCTAAACGACTTAAATAGTGAATGTTTGTTTTAACAAAAACGTTTAAATCTTGCCAAATAATATAGACGGTATTTTTCTACTGTTTTTAACGTGTTTTTGACGGAGTAAATAACGCGTTGGCGATTTTTTTCATTATCAGCTTATAATTTATTTCTAATGAAATATGAAAATATCTCGTTATAAATTATGTGTTATGTGTTTGATTAAGATTCGGATCCACTTAATATTCGTGTGCATTCAAATATCTATACAAGCAAAGAGCATTTAAGTCAAAAATGTAGTAATATAATTTTTTTGTGATAACATATTACTAATTTATCATGTTTATATTTAAAGAAATATAAAAAAAATCATCGTTTAAAAAAATTGTTTGACTTGCAATAAATCTTGAATTGCATGGGTTCACATACATCCGTGTACTTTAAAAAACAACTTGGGTGCTTTGATTTGCAATAAATCTAAAATTGGCTTCACAGCTTGCATCCGTGTACTTTAAAAGACAACTTACGTGCTTTGAATTGCAATAAATCTAAATTTGGGTTCACAGACATCCGCGTACTTTAAAAGACAACTTGGGTGCTTTAAGAATATTTAAACGAAATTCTTGGGGATCTATACTTTGAAATGCTTGATTTAATTTAAAATGTATATGTTTAATGCAACTCAAGTTACTTTTATTTATTGTTTAAAGAAAACGATGAAAAGGGGCATTTAGAACCCATAAGTCAAGAAAAAAGACCCCACCGTGGGCAAAATTAAAACGACGAAAATACTAATAAAAGTCCACAAAAACTCCACAAAGAAACATATTGTTCATTTCTCGATGACGATAAAAAAAATCAACTGATTTTGACGAATCATGATATATATGTTTTCCAATTATTATAACGGTAACGTTTTAAATTAAATGGTTGACACCTCTGACAAATAAGGATAAATTGACAAACCACAATATAAATTGAATCAAGTTGACGCTAACGATAGTTGAAAATTACCATTTGGCGCATGACTGTAAAAGGCATTTCAACCATCTTGAAAGATTTCAAGGATCATTTATTACAACACGGGCTCGTAAATGTAAAGACGAATATATATATGCTTTATATTTTCATTTCAATGAAAGATATTTGTTGTTTTATATTTCTAATTGATCTCGTTAGGCCGTCATAAAACAATTTATAGTAACAGAACTTAATGAAATTCTTCAAACTGACAAGTTGTCACAGCTACATGTAGCTAAGATTGTAGGTTAGGGGAAATTGAGAAGAAAACAAATCCAGACAAAAACAAACCAAAAATTATATTCAACGTAAAAACCACGAAAAGCCACTGGTCTGACAAGTGTTTCAAACTGGTCCGAGTTGTCTTTTCACCACTTGATTCCACCTCACTTACACTTTGAAACGACCCAAGATTTAAATGCTACCTGTAAGGGAGCTACCATTTGATTTTTATGGGGGGGGGGGGGGGGGGCTAGGATGAAATTTGAAAAAAATAGGCAGGACAGGAGTTTTGAGTAAAAAAAAAAGGCAGGATGAGAAACTTGTTAAAAAAAAAAGGCAGGATGACAATTTGTGTAAAAAAAGTCGGGATAAACTAGTAAAAAAAAAGGCAGGACCGAATAGAGTAAAAAATAAAAAGGCAGGACAGAGATTACAACTAAAAAAGAAAGCAGGACAAAATTTTTCATCCTAGCCCCCCCATAAAAATAAAATGGTAGCTCCCTAAGTGTAATTGTAATCCTAATCGTAGGTGTATAACAGTTTCCGCAAATACCCGTAACAATGAAATTTCACCAGTGGCGTAGCTGGGTCATTTTTACGTGTACGCCCGAACCTTGGCGAGGGATATGAGGATAGCCAACTGCTCAATGTTAAAGCACCTGCTGGTAGTTGGTTCGAAAAGGACGAAGCCCCCGAAAGCTATCGAGAATGAGATACCGTAATGATTCCTGTCAGTAAAAAATCATTGATAGCAACATATTTTTGAATCTAAATGGTCTATTTGTTTTGCTTAAATTTTTGTAATATGTTAACTTATTCATCGTGTTAAACTGGAAGCTAGCCATTGGTTTTAGAGAAAACGTCCAAACAAATATTACTTTTAAATATAAGTTCAAAGGGTGATGTGAGTGAGCATACAATCGACAAAAGCACCTTTTAATGAACACGGAAAAAAAAGATTTCTAATAGGTGCAATATAAAAAAATTCTAGAACACCTAGGATTTCTTCCCACAAAAAGTGAATCAATTTATCATTCCTCTAAAGGGATTTAAAAAAAAAATCTAAAATTTTCTTTTGATATTTTTTTCTTGATCTGGAATATTTCAAGACAATCTATGAAGGTTTATAAATTGAGCATGTAAAACAATTAATTGCGTAAAGAAGAGTCCGGCTATCTGTCTATCAGAAAAGAACAGAAAAATGAACGAAAACAACTGCTTTCAAAAGTTTAGCTTTAGACATTAGTCATAGAAAAAGCTTCTTTGGCATTTTCATAAAATTCAATGAAGGTTCGACAAGTAGTTAATGTAATTGAGAAATAACAAAACGTAAGCCCAAACTGCAACCACTTAGGGACGACATCAAAAGATCGATGTAGGATAAAAAACTTAAATCAAATAGTTTGGGGGTGGGGGGGGGGGGGTCAACATTGCTGCAAGTTTTGTTAATCTAAAATCGATTTTACATATATCCCTATTGGTCAATCAATTTTTCCCAAATTAAGTTAAGAGGGGGGTGTGGGGGTCAGTGAAAAAACTATGTGAATTAAGTTTTTTATCCTTCATTGAACTTTTGATGTCGTCCCTTATTGATTGCAGAAAGAAATACATTTTGTCCTTAAAATGCGGGAAAATTAAAGACATAATTGCATTATTATATTGCTCTGAATACTCTTTTGATCATAAACAGTTTCTGTCCAACTTTCTTAAAATTTCACGGAGAGTCATTCAGAAGACTTTATCCACATTTGGAACCTAAATATTGACGCCGCTTTGTCTCGCTTTTGGGACATAAATCACAGGCTCGAAAAAAATACAAACAGCATATCGAATCTGAGCAGATAGTGAATTGCTTTAAATATAAGAAAAGTACGTAGAATTCATAGTAGATTAAGACTTTTACAAAAGTTTCGAACAAATATATTAAATGATCTATATGAGTAAATTTAGTCCCTTTTTATTCAAAATTACAATCCATTGAAAAAAGAAGCACAAGGCTGATGTGCTTCTGACCAGTTTTTCTTATTCTATGTCGATTATTTATTTGTTTTATTTTCAAAATTCAAGTGTACGCCCGGGCGTAAACGTAGCTACGCGCATGTTCACCGCTTTATTCAGAAAGACGTAACTGGATAAAATCGGCTGTATGTCAACTAAAACAAATTATATACCTGACCGAGTTGATGACACGATACGTCAAAAATAAATTATTTTATATATAAAGAAGAAAATCAAATATTTTAAACATATCGTAGGTAAATGTTAGATATACTATTCATGAGTTCAAGTTGTCTACAAGCTTTCCGCTTTAACAAATATGTAAACTGTGCTACATGTACTGTATTATAGGATTAAACGACTTTTTATATATACTGACTTTTACAGTTTTTTCTGTATATATTATAAACTTTTAGTTCTGAACAGTGATTTTTAATTGATATATCATGTAGTATGACCATGTATGATTTTTATCATTTTAAGTTGATAGTTTCATTTTAATCATAAAGACTTATCCTGCTCGAATTCTTACTTCCACCTCCCCGTTGGTGAGCATTGGGCAACAGGTTTTATTACCTTGCAAACAGAAGAGGCATACATTTAAAATTAAAATGCGGAAACAAAAATAACCCTTAACAAAATCAGTGTAAAAACAATGCGGAAAGAGTACTATAAAAATGCGGAAACGTAGGAATTTTAATGCGGAAACGTAAAAAGCCACATAAATTCAGGTATATTTATTGTATCATGAACCAATTTGAAGTATACAAACACAAACTTTTGAAGTGAAATTCGTCAGAATTACACATAACAGTTTACAAAACACAACGCAAAAACTAACGACTGGGCAACAAGAACCCAACCAAAATCCGAGGTTGATTTGACGAGCCTCAGAAGAGTAATCAGATACTGCTTCACTATACGCCCGTCGTGTTGCTATAAAGTAAGTACAAACCAGTGATAAATATTGTTCGGTAAGTCATATTCGAGGAAAAGAGGACATGATTGGTGTTATGTCAATAAGAACATATCCGTCGTCATCTGTTAAACAGAGATTCCATAACTCGTGATGGCGTCCGTTAAGTTTCAACAATTTATAGTGTTAATGAGAAAGTAAGTCAGATACTAAGAGTCCAGTGACCACCCATGAACCGGGATATATAATGATGCAGCGGCAACAATTCATAGGAAGCATCCGAGGTTGAGTAGTCCAGTGACCACCCATGAATCGGGATATATAATGATGAAGCGGCTACAATTTATAGGAAGCATCCGAGGTTGAGTAGTCCAGTGACCACCCATGAACCGGGATATATAATAATGCAGCGGCTACAATTTATAGGAAGCATCCGAGGTTGAGTAGATCCAGTGACCACCCATGAACCGGGATATATAATGATGCAGCGGCTACAATTTATAGGAAGCATCCGAGGTTGAGTAGTCCAGTGACCACCCATGAATCGGGATATATAATAATGCAGCGGCTACAATTTATAGGAAGCATCCGAGGTTGAGTAGTCCAGTGACCACCCATGAACCGGGATATATAATGATGCAGCGGCTACAATTTATAGGAAGCATCCTAGGTTTAGTGGTCCAATGACCACCCATGAACCGGGATATATAATGATGCAGCGGCTACAATTTAAAGGAAGCATCCGAGGTTGAGTAGTCCAGTGACCACCCATGAACCGGGATATATAATTATGCAGCGGCTACAATTTATAGGAAGCATCCGAGGTTGAGTAGTCCAGTGACCACCCATGAACCGGGATATATAATGATGCAGCGGCTACAATTTATAGGAAGCATCCGAGATTTAGTAGTCCAGTGACCACCAATGAACCGGGATATATAATGATGCAGCGGCTACAATTTATAGGAAGCATCCGAGGTTGAGTAGTCTAGTGACCACCCATGAAACGGGATATATAATGATGCAGCGGCTACAATTTATAGGAAGCATCCGAGGTTTAGTAGTCCAGAGACCACCCATGAACCGGGAAATATAATGATGCAGCGGCTACAATTTATAGGAAGCATCCGAGGTTGAGTAGTCCAGTGACCACCCATGAACCGGGATATATAATGATGCAGCGGCTTCAATTTATGGGAAGCATCCGAGGTTGAGTGGTCATGTGACCACCCATGAACCGGGATATATAATGATGCAGCGGCTACAATTTAAAGGAAGCATCCGAGGTTGAGTAGTCCAGTGACCACCCATGAACCGGGATATATAGTTATGCAGCGGCTACAACTTATAGGACGCATCCGAGGTTGAGTAGTCCAGTGACCACCCATGAACCGGGATATATAATGATGCAGCGGCTACAATTTATGGGAAGCTTCCGAGGTTTAGTAGTCCAGTGACCACCCATGAACCGGGATATATAATGATGCAGCGGCTACAATTTATAGGAAGCATCCGAGGTTGAGTAGTCCAGTGACCACCCATGAACCGGGATATATAATGATAGTGGCTACAATTTATAGGAAGCATCCGAGGTTGAGGAGTCCTGTGACCACCAATGAACCGGGATATATAATGATGCAGCGGCTACAATTTAAAGGAAGCATCCGAGGTTGAGTAGTCCAGTGACCACCCATGAACCGGGATATATAATTATGAAGCGGCTACAATTTATAGGAAGCATCCGAGGTTGAGTAGTCCAGTGACCACCCATGAAACGGGATAAATAATGATGCAGCGGCTACAATTTATAGGAAGCATCCGAGGTTTTAAGTAGTCCAGTGACCACCCATGAACCAGGATAAATAATGATTCAGCAGCTACAATTTATAGGAAGCATCCGAGGTTGAGTAGTCCAGTGACCACCCATGAACCGGGATATATAATGATGTAGCGGCTACAATTTATAGGAAGCATCCGAGGTTGAGTAGTCTAGTGACCACCAATGAACCGGGATATATAATGATGCAGCGGCTACAATTTATAGGAAGCATCCGAGGTTGAGTAGTCCAGTGACCACCCATGAATCGGGATATATAATAATGCAGCGGCTACAATTTATAGGAAGCATCCGAGGTTGAGTAGTCCAGTGACCACCCATGAAACGGGATATATAATGATGCAGCGGCTACAATTTATAGGAAGCATCCTAGGTTAAGTAGTCCAGTGACCACCAATGAACCGGGAAATATATTAATGCAGCGGCTACAATTTATAGGAAGCATCCGAGGTTGAGTAGTCCAGTGACCACCCCTAAACCGGGATATATAATAATGCAGCGGCTACAATTTATGGGAAGCATCCGAGGTTTAGTGGTCCAGTGACCACCCATGAACCGGAATATATAATGATGCAGCGGCTACAATTTAAAGGAAGCATCCGAGGTTGAGGAGTCCAGTGACCACCCATGAACCGGGATATATAATGATGCAGCGGCTACAATTTATAGGAAGCATCCGATGTTAAGTGGTCCAGTGACCACCCATGAACCAGGATATATAATGATGCAGCGACTACAATTTAAAGGAAGCATCCGAGGTTGTGTAGTCCAGTGACCACTCATGAACCGGGATATATAATTATGCAGCGGCTACAATTTATAGGAAGCATCCTAGGTTGAGTAGTCCAGTGACCACCCATGAACCGGGATATATAATGATGCAGCGGCTACAATTTATAGGAAGCATCCGAGGTTGAGTAGTCCAGTGACCATCAATGAACCGGGATATATAATGATGCAGCGGCTACAATTTATAGGAAGCATCCGAGGTTGAGTAGTCCAGTGACCACCCATGAATCGGGTTATATAATAATGCAGCGGCTACAATTTATAGGAAGCATCCGAGGTTGAGTAGTCCAGTGACCACCCATGAACCGGGATATATAATGATGCAGCGGCTACAATTTATAGGAAGCATCCGAGGTTGAGTAGTCCAGTGACCATCAATGAACCGGGATATATAATGATGCAGCGGCTACAATTTATAGGAAGCATCCGAGGTTGAGTAGTCCAGTGACCACCCTTGAATCGGGTTATATAATAATGCAGCGGCTACAATTTATAGGAAGCATCCGAGGTTGAGTAGTCCAGTGACCACCCATGAACCGGAATATAAAATGATGCAGCGGCTACAATTTATAGGAAGCATCCGAGGTTGAGTAGTCCAGTGACCACCAATGAACCGGGATATATAATGATGCAGCGGCTACAATTTATAGGAAGCATCCGAGGTTGAGAAGTCCAGTGACCACCCATGAATCGGGATATATAATAATGCAGCGGCTAAAATTTATAGGAAGCATCTGAGGTTGAGTAGTCCAGTGACCAACCATGAACCGGGATATATAATGATGCAGCGGCTACAATTTATAGGAAGCATCCGAGGTTTAGTGGTCCAGTGACCACCCATGAACCAGGATATATAATGATGCAGCGGCTACAATTTATAGGAAGCATCCGAGGTTGAGTAGTCCAGTGACCACCCATGAACCGGGATATATAATGATGCAGCGGCTACAATTTATAGGAAGCATCCGAGGTTGAGTAGTCCAGTGACCACCCATGAAACGGGATAAATAATGATGCAGCGGCTACAATTTATAGGAAGCATCCGAGGTTTAGTAGTCCAGTGACCACCCATGAACCAGGATAAATAATGATCCAGCAGCTACAATTTATAGGAAGCATCCGAGGTTTAGTAGTCCAGTGACCACCCATGAACCAGGATAAATAATGATGCAGCAGCTACAATTTATAGGAAGCATCCGAGGTTGAGTAGTCCAGTGACCACCCATGAAACGGGATATATAATGATGTAGCGGCTACAATTTATAGGAAGCATCCGAGGTTGAGTAGTCTAGTGACCACCAATGAACCGGGATATATAATGATGCAGCGGCTACAATTTATAGGAAGCATCCGAGGTTGAGTAGTCCAGTGACCACCCATGAATCGGGATATATAATAATGCAGCGGCTACAATTTATAGGAAGCATCCGAGGTTGAGTAGTCCAGTGACCACTCATGAACCGGGATATATAATTATGCAGCGGCTACAATTTATAGGAGGCATCCGAGGTTGAGTAGTCCAGTGACCACCCATGAACTGGAATATATAATGATGCAGCGGCTACAATTTAAAGGAAGCATCCGAGGTTGAGTAGTCCAGTGACCACCCATGAACAAGGATATATAATTATGCAGCGGCTACAACTTGTAGGAAGCATCCGAGGTTTAGTGGTCCAGTGACCACCCATGAACCAGGATATATAATGATGCAGCGGCTACAATTTATAGGAAGCATCCGAGGTTGAGTAGTCCAGTGACCACCCATGAACCGGGATATATAATGATGCAGCGGCTACAATTTATAGGAAGCATCCGAGGTTGAGTAGTCCAGTGACCACCCATGAAACGGGATAAATAATGATGCAGCGGCTACAATTTATAGGAAGCATCCGAGGTTTAGTAGTCCAGTAACCACCCATGAACCAGGATAAATAATGATGCAGCAGCTACAATTTATAGGAAGCATCCGAGGTTTAGTAGTCCAGTGACCACCCATGAACCAGGATAAATAATGATGCAGCAGCTACAATTTATAGGAAGCATCCGAGGTTGAGTAGTCCAGTGACCACCCATGAAACGGGATATATAATGATGTAGCGGCTACAATTTATAGGAAGCATCCGAGGTTGAGTAGTCTAGTGACCACCAATGAACCGGGATATATAATGATGCAGCGGCTACAATTTATAGGAAGCATCCGAGGTTGAGTAGTCCAGTGACCACCCATGAATCGGGATATATAATAATGCAGCGGCTACAATTTATAGGAAGCATCCGAGGTTGAGTAGTCCAGTGACCACCCATGAAACGGGATATATAATGATGCAGCGGCTACAATTTATAGGAAGCATCCGAGGTTTAGTAGTCCAGTGACCACCAATGAAACGGGATATATAATAATGCAGCGGCTACAATTTATGGGAAGCATCCGAGGTTTATTGGTCCAGTGACCACCCATGAACCGGAATATATAATGATGCAGCGGCTACAATTTAAAGGAAGCATCCGAGGTTGAGTAGTCCAGTGACTACCCATGAACCGGGATATATAATTATGCAGCGGCTACAATTTATAGGAAGCATCCGAGGTTGAGTAGTCCAGTGACCACCCATGAACCGGGATATATAATGATGCAGCGGCTACAATTTATAGGAAGCATCCGAGGTTGAGTAGTCCAGTGACCACCCATGAAACGGGATATATAATGATGCAGCGGCTTCAATTTATAGGAAGCATCCGAGGTTGAGTAGTCCAGTGACCACCCATGAACCGGAATATATAATGATGCAGCGGCTACAATTTATAGGAAGCATCCGAGGTTGAGGAGTCCAGTGACCACCCATGAACCGGGATATATAATGATGCAGCGGCTACAATTTATAGGAAGCATCCGAGGTTGAGTAGTCCAGTGACCACCCATGAAACGGGATACATAATGATGCAGCGGCTACAATTTATAGGAAGCATCCGAGGTTGACTAGTCCAGTGACCACTCATGAACCGGGATATATAATTATGCAGCGGCTACAATTTATAGGAAGCATCCGAGGTTGAGTAGTCCAGTGACCACCCATGAACCGGGATATATAATGATGCAGCGGCTACAATTTATAGGAAGCATCCGAGGTTTAATAGTCCAGTGACCACCCATGAACCGGGATATATAATGATGCAGCGGCTACAATTTATAGGAAGCATCCGAGGTTGAGTAGTCCAGTGACCACCCATGAAACGGGATATATAATGATGCAGCGGCTACAATTTATAGGAAGCATCCGAGGTTGAGTAGTCCAGTGACCACCCATGAAACGGGATACATAATGATGCAGCGGCTACAATTTATAGGAAGCATCCGAGGTTGAGTAGTCCAGTGACCACTCATGAACCGGGATATATAATTATGCAGCGGCTACAATTTATAGGAAGCATCCGAGGTTGAGTAGTCCAGTGACCACCCATGAAATGGAATATATAATGATGCAGCGGCTACAATTTAAAGGAAGCATCCGAGGTTGAGTAGTCCAGTGACCACCCATGAACAAGGATATATAATTATGCAGCGGCTACAACTTGTAGGAAGCATCCGAGGTTGAGTAGTCCAGTGACCACCCATGAACCGGGATATATAATGATGCAGCGGCTACAATTTATAGGAAGCATCCGAGGTTGAGTAGTCCAGTGACCACCCATGAACCGGGATATATAATGATGCAGCGGCTACAATTTATAGGAAGCATCCGAGATTGAGTAGTCCAGTGACCACCCATGAACCGGGATATATAATGATGCAGGTTATAGGAAGCATCAGAAGTTGAGTAGTTAAATGACCTACACAAACATAATCATACATAATTCTGTTGAGGAACACTACATGGATTTTTGAATATTACAAAGTTTAACAAGATAAACAGTTGGCAAGTGCTGTGTTCTCTTTCAAGACTAGCTGTATCCAAACCAAAATATGAGTTTCACTGTTGTTGGTGCTTTCCTGTGGAACACATATCTGATATTAATTTCTCATCAATTAGCCTGTATATTCACTTTATCTTACCTCTTATACATTTCTAGGAATATGATTGGTTAAAAGCGTCCTCGTGGAAACCGTGTATATTCAATATTAGGTTAGTTTGGAGGCGGGGCTTATTCCATACACGGTTAGTAGTGGAGTTACGCCCCTTTATATTCCATATAAGGTAATAAGGAGGCGAGGCTTATTTCATACACGGTTAATAGGTCCGTGTATATCTGCGTCCATTCGTTTTTCGTTTTGAAATATCAAAAACAAAAAACAAAAAACGAAAGTGTTTTCATTTTTTGTTTTTGATTTCATAAAAACCAAAATGAAAAACGAAAGTGTTTTCATTTTTCGTTTTTGATTTTTTTTAAAATAAAATGAAAAACAAGTGTTTTCGTTTTTCGTTTTTGATTTCACAAACAAAAAACGAAAAACAAAAGTATTTTTATTTTTCAATTTTGATTTCTCAAAAACTAAAATCGAAAAATGAAAGTGTTTTCATTTTTCATTTTTGATTTCACAAAAACAAAAAACGAAAAACGAAAGTGTATTTATGTTATCTTTCCAACACAGTTTAATTGTCATTCAAAAAATGACAATGTTGTCATTTGTCATTCATTTAAAGGTCGTTAAAGTATACATGCACAGCGGTTGTCAGATCAATACTTCTTTAATCGAAGATAATGTCGACGGATGCAAAAGTCTTTAGCAATCGGAACAATATGGATGCGTGAACTTTATTACTTTTAAGTTTAGAAAGGTCGATCCAAGATTATTAGAATTGATGACCAAGATCCATCTGCCAGTATTTTACGAACTACGAGGACGATAATGTATTTTGCTTGATTTAATTTTGAAAATTTTCGCAATTTCACAATTCAAACTGGGATATTAAATTGGTTTGTCATTAGGAGCCTATAAGGTATTAATTTTGCTTATTTGTGAGGACTATAAGGGACGACATCAAAAGATCGATGTCGGATAAAAAACTTTATTCAAATAGTTTGGGGGTGGGGGGGGGGGGGGGGTAAAAATCGCTGCAAGTTTTATTTATCCGACATCGATTTTCGGAATAAAAAATACAAGTTCAAATTCGCCCCTAACATTTACACGGGCTTTCAAACTAAATGAAAGTCGTCAAATCGTACCGGAAAACAATTTTATGGCCGAAAGTATAGGGACGAAATTGACTCCATTATCTATGTCGCTCAAACGCTTAGGGACGACATCAAAAGATCGATGTCGGATAAAAAACTTTATTCAAATAGTTTGGGGGTGGGGGGGGGGGGGTAAAAATCGCTGCAAATTTTATTTATCCGACATCGATTTTCGGAATAAAAAATACAAGTTCAAATTCGCCCCTAACATTTACACGGGCTTTCAAACTAAATGAAAGTCGTCAAATCGTACCGGAAAACAATTTTATGGCCGAAAGTATAGGGACGAAATTGACTCCATTATCTATGTCGCTCAAACGCTTAATCGATCGTGAATTTTGAATGATATGAAATCGTATACAGATCAACACAGATTGTTTGGGTTCTTCTTTTAATTCAGCACTCCATCAACATACTGATGATAACGTGCCGGGCACTGATTTTACTATAAATCTGTGCCGCGCGTGCGTGGGATATAAATTTTATTTATAGTGAATAATTACTATACTATATATAAAAATATTAATTTTCGCGAACCATTTAGGTCACGGAAATTCCAAAATATGGCATCAGTAAGGAGAGTTGTACGAATAATGTGAATACACAGAACCCCCATCCAAATTTTCTTTAGCTATAAACATTGATCTTTTTCTATTTTATTTGTACTAACAATATTCCATTTTTCTACAATTTCGATTAAAATGTGCCAAAATCTGAGTTCAATAGGTCGAATGCCCCAAATAAACATTCCCTGATTGGTTGAAGTACTGTGGCGTCAATGTAAAGCATAGCAAGCCTCGATGTAAGCACACGCTTCACATGAATAAGGAGAGTTTTACAAATAATGTGAATATACATATCCCCTCAATCCAATGTATGTATTGCTGAACATAATCAAGTGTTCATTATTTACTGTTTTGATTCTGCTAACAACATTCCATTTTTTCTATAATTCCGATTTAAATATGTGAAACCCCGCAATAAAAATAGATGGCCTCAATGGTAAAAGCAACGCTAAAATTTTCCGTTAATATGTTAACATCTTGAACTGCGACCCTGTGTTCAAAGGTTTTAATAAACCGATTCACAATAGAGATTTCTTTGCGCTCAAATGTAATCCTTATGAAGTGTACAGGCAATTTCGTTCACAGAATATATACACACCTTATCAGTAAAACATTGTCATGCTTCTGCATTTCACATTTCTTTATGCTGAACTTTAATCAAACTTAATTCTATACAAATTTTATTACGTAAAGCAATAGGAGTATTAATATTTTAAGCGCCAATTTAACCAGCTTGAACATCGCCATCATCAAAACTATTTATCGTTATCATTGTGAAATTTCACTTACATATAGAGTTTATTAATATAGAGTAATTTTGGTAAGTATGTTTTGACGGTCAGTTTAATCCCATTTATCTCAATATTATCCCTGATGACAGAAATGTCAACCCGACCTATTCGTGTCAAAATCTATTTGATGAACCAATTAATTCTAAAACTGCCTGCACATGCAGTAATTCTGTATTATTTGATAATCAATCACATTCACGTTACATGTTTGCATGATAAACCAAGAGTTAACTGTAGTGTATTGCAAGATCAATGCAATTGTGACGTCAGTGAGCCTACACGTGACATTATTATTTTACGAAAATGAAAATAAAAATTTCAACAGAACGTTTTCTTCTGTTTTTGTACTATACATTTTGGTTAAAACTATATACATTGTGGAATTTATTTAAATGTTTAGATGTTTATTGAGAACAGATATTTGAATCTGTTCTCGGAAGCTTTCAAGAGTAGTACATTGAACTGCAGCTACTGGGAGAAGGTTCCATTGCAAGATTGTTCTAGGGTAGAATGAGTGCTTGTATGAGTCTTTAGTGGTTTGTATGGGTCTGAAAGAGTAAATATGTGAATGTTGTCTTGTTCTTGTATCAGATTGTGTAAGTAGGTCTGTCAGATATATGGCAACAAGATAATGTATAATTTTGTAGAGGAAAATGATGCGGGTTCTAATTCGCCTTTTCTCAAGTGTTGCCCAATTTAGAGTGACAGTGTTCTACAAACATTAGATAAAATAACACAAATCCTATTCATTTTGAATTGTGCTTTTTCCTCTCTCCGCTGTTGGCACAATATTCACTTCAAAGCTATATATATTATATGAAATATTGAGCTGTTTAAAGAGAAAAAAAACATAACCACAATGCCATTATGGACAGATGAAAAATGCAGAATCCATGCTGATTGTATTGTTAATAAAATTATGATTTAGCCGTATCTTTCTCAATGCATAAATTTACACCCACACTTTCTTCACACATTTTTAATAAAAGAGATGTTGAAGTCAATATACAAAACAAAAATACATTGTTGAGGAGAAAACAACATCCGATACAAAAGGTATACTCTGAAAGCATATATGCCCTTTATTGGTCAATCAATTTTTTCCAAATTAAGTTAAGAGGGGGGGTGGGGGGGTCAGCGAAAAAACTATGTGAATTAAGTTTTTTATCCTTCATTGAACTTTTGATGTCGTCCCTTAATGAACGTTAGTTTGTCACTGGGAGATTGCTATTGGTTATCATATGGTTTCTCTTTATTTCTATGTCTATTAATTCAGAAGCATGCTTTCATTATTTACCAACATTTTACATATCACATTATAAAAAAAAGACTATTATTTTGCAAACTACCATAGATTTCCGGTAATTGTTCTGCATAGACCACACCACATTGGAGTCCCTGTAAATTTTTTTCAAGTGGGCCGCAGTTACCCACCCTACCCCATCATTACATAAAAGTTAATAAACAAATGTCTACGGAAATACTTCTGTCCGAACAATGTGTAAAGGGGAGCTTGGTAGCTGATGTCTGCTGGAGAAAAAAATCAAGGTTTGCTGTTTATCTTATTTTTTTTCAAAGATAGGTCCAAAGTTGGGGTCGAACACCGAACCCCATCCTTACCGAAAATGTAATAAAAATTGTCCTCACTAGGTGCAAAGAGAAGCTGGGTAGCTGGGGTCTACAGTAGAAAAATCCAGGGTGTTGTTCTGCTTAGTTTTTTTTCTAAAGTAGGTCTAAAGTTGAGGTCGTATACCCTACAAAAACCCTTACCAGACAGTTAATAAAAAAATTCTGCGGCAATACTTTTATCTGCTCTAGGTGAGAACGTAAGCTAGAGATCTAGGGCCTACTTGATCAAAATTACAAGTTAATTTATAGCACGGATTAATCTTTTTAAGCTAATAAATAATTTACTTGCCCACCATACTTTGAATACAAAAAATAAACCTTCTGTACAGTCACATTTAAGCGAAATCCACTAGTTCAGAGGTAGAATGTTTTGTAAAAACAGTTTTGTGTGGCAAAAAAAAGTTTAAGCACGAGTACAACTTTCTTTTCTTTTAATGCAGAATTATTATTACTTTTCGTGAACTATTTGACAGGACGCCGATAATAAGGAAAGCTATTTCACCCAATAGTGCAATTTTGCCATCATTAAAAAAAATCATAATTATTTACGATTCTATAAACACTCCAAGTGTTGACTATTTAAAATGTAAAGCGGGCAGTACGCTGTGTAATATATCGAAAGCGATTGATTTTGGCTTTATATAAGTAATAATAACATAAGATGTGTTTCATTATAATTCGTTATTCTGATTGGCTAACTGCACATCTCATGTTACATTACACAACGAAAATCATTATTCATGATGACAAGAGGTCCCACAATGAAGTGCAAAGGTGAATTTAATAAAAACTTGATAAAAATCGTGTTTTCATGATCCTAGCTAAAACATGTAATTATAAATATTGAATGCTTCTTTTTGTAACTTCATAGGGTTGTAAAAGCGTTGACCGTGCGTTACATTTTCAGAATGAAGCGCTTCCGCTTTTCATACAAAATGTATTTCGGTCATCGCTTTACACCTCAATGAAGTAACAAAAAAAAAGCATTCAATTATTCTTAAATAAACAAAAAATGAAATTTTAAAATTCATTGAAAAGTGTCTTTGACTGCTTAATTATATTTTAAAAACTGATGATATAGTGGTTATATATTAATAAAAACATTTTAAGTACGTTTGAGTCTTATGCAATATTTGTTTTTATATATCTGAAAACTGACTGCTACCGACTGGTTGCTTGAGCCTGGTCTCACAAACTCCGCATTTTCATTACAGCCGATTACATTGAGTGTGCAGACAAAGGTAATATCTTTGGATCGCTTGTTTGTTAGCTGAACTATGAAGTAACTAGGTAAGGTATACCACCCTTCTGTAGAAGGAGCCTAGTCCTACAGACAGATTGATTGGTTATTTGTCGAACTAGTCTACTCTTAAAGGAGGGTAGTTTACCTAACATAATAATACAAGCAAGCTAACCAAGGATAGGCTACCTTTGCCTACACACTCAGTGCAATCGGCTGTAACTTTTTTACATTACAGGTTGCAACACCTTGCCAAATCCTTAGGTTCCAATAAACGTTTGGAAAATTTAGTTAATGTGCTTTCCCATAGGGTTTTATGCAGAACAATTACCGGAAATCTATTATGGAAACTTGCAAAAACAATATCAAAATCGAAATCAAAGTGAACAATGAAGTAACTCACATTAAAAAAGGTTGAGACATTGAAGGCCAAATAATTTTTTTTATTCTTGCGTGTCTTATTATAATCAGACGGTAATTTTAGAGTTTACAAAGAAATTTAATATTAAGACAAACATTAATGTCGAGTTTCATTGGTGAAATTAACACTACAATACAAATAAAGGATTCTCAAATGATCATGACTTTTGCTTGTAGTAAAATGATCAATGAATGAATCAATCAATCAATCAATCAATCAATCAATCAATTGATCAATCAATAAAATTGAGAATGGAAATAAAAAATGAGTCAAAGAAACAACAGTCAGCCTAACCTAAACTAATATTTTTTTTTATTCTTGCGTGTCTTATTATAATCAGACGGTAATTTTAGAGTTTACAAAGAAATTTAATATTAAGACAAACATTAATGTCGAGTTTCATTGGTGAAATTAACACTACAATACAAATAAAGGATTCTCAAATGATCATGACTTTTGCTTGTAGTAAAATGATCAATGAATGAATCAATCAATCAATCAATCAATTGATCAATCAATAAAATTGAGAATGGAAATAAAAAATGAGTCAAAGAAACAACAGTCAGCCTAACCAAAGAGCACAGCCGAAGGCCACCAATGAGTCTTCAACACAACGAGAAAATCCGGGCTTCAGCTGGTCTCTAAATAAAAATATATACATGTACTAGTAACGTGAAAATGGACGTCACACTTAACTTGGACAAAATAAAAACATAAAAAAACTAACAAAGATCAGAGTCTACTGTCTTGGGACAGGCGCAAAAATACGGCGGGGCTAAACATGCTTTGTTAGAGCTCGACCCTCCCGCTATACAATTATATCTAGCTCATGTAGAATAAACAAACACACAACAATATGCACAGAGAAACTCAGTTTAAAAGAAATCCGAGTCCGATGACAAAATAGTAAACAAAAGAAACTAAACAAAACGAATATGATTCATAAATTAACAAAGAACTACTAGCAGTAACTGACATGCCAGCTCCAGACCCCAATCAAAAATATCGAAAGAATATATAGATATAAGAAGATGTGCATGGTATGAGTGCCAATGAGACAACTCTCCATCCAAGTCACAGTGTGTAGAAGGAAACTATTATAGGTTAAAGTACCCTCTTCAACACGAATCCTTGGTTCACACCGAATAGCAAGTTATAAGGATCCTTTAAAATGACTAGTGTAAAACCATTCAAACGGAAAAACCAAAGGTCTAAACTCTATATATAACTAGAGGCTCTGAAGAGCCTGTGTCGCTCACCTTGGTCTATGTGTTTTTGGTGATGGTGATGTGTTCGTAGATCTTACTCTACAAAACATTGTTGATGCTTACAATTATCTCTATCTATAATGAACTTAGCCTAGTAGTTTCAGTGGAAAATATTTTGTACAAATGTACAAATTTATGAAAATTGTTAAAAATTGACTATAAAGGGCAATTACTCCATAAGGGGTCAATTGACCATTTTCGTCATGTTGACTTATTTGTAGGTCTTAATTTGCTGTACATAATTGATGTTTACAGTTTATCTCAATCTATAATAATATTCAAGAAAATAACCAAAAGCTGCAAAATTTTCTTAAAATTACCAATTCAGGGGCAGCAACATAACAACAGGTTGTCTGATTCATCTGAAAATTTCAGGGCAGATAGATAATGACCTAATAAACAATTGTACCCATTTCAGATTTGCTCTAAATGCTTTGATTTCTGAGATATAAGCCAAAATCTTCATTTTACTCCTGTGTTCTATTTTTATCCATGGCGACCATCTTGGTTATTTGGCAAGGTCACCGGACACATTTGTTATACTAGATATCCCAATGATGATGGTGGCTAAGTTTGGTTGAATTTGGCTCAGTAGTTTCAGAGAAGAAGATTTTTGTAAAAGTTACGACGACGGACGACGGACGCCAAGATATAAGAAAAGCTCACTTGACACTTCGGGCCAGGTGAGCTAAAAAAACGAGAAGCGAGAACGACATCAACAAACTACAACTACTGTTTTTTGTGTGATTTTTTTATTACTAGACCAAATATTTCATGATTTTTCATTATCTAGGACTATATTTTTGATTAACAATTGATAACCAAATCATATGTGTGTATAGCAAACATATTAACTTTGGCCTGAAAGACGTCTATTTAATTGTTTTCGACTCGCTCTGCTCGGTCGGAAAAATTGATAAGAATAAAATCCTAAGATTGAACGCGTTTGTTCAACAATCTTATTAAAATTAATATATATTAATTTTCTCATACACATAAGTATTACGAAATCAGAGATATACATTTTGATTAGATTAGTTCGTCTAATTTACAAATGTAGTGTTATCTGTAGAAAATTTACTGACTTCTTTAATAAAGGATTTAAATAAGAATGTGTCCATACCACATAAATGACCCACTCGCACTATCATTTTCCATGTCTAGTGGACCGTGGAATTGAGGGTCAGAACTCTATATTTGGCATTGAAATTAAAAAGATCATATGATATAGAATATGTGTACTGAGTTTCAAAAAATATATATCTGTACATTAACTTCACTTTCAAGTATAGAGATGTGATTTTTTTTCTGAGACAAGTGCTTGTGACAATCCAAAAGAACTTGCAGTCATTCGATGTTCAGTACTTCAGTACTTTGATTGTTTGAAAACGAGATAAAAATACCCTGCCACATTCGGTATGTGTTTTTGTTAGACCTTTTTTTTCCTTCTGTTTTGTATCGATCTCATACGTTAAGCCCTTTTCCACTGATTTGTATAGTTTGTTCTTATGCTGTGCTGTAACAAAACTGTCCCGGCTGTTTTCAAGCATGTTAAACGCCACAATGTATTGCATGTGCCTGCTCCAACTCAGGAGCATGTAGTTCAATGGTTCTCGTTTGTTGGTGTCTTTTATATGTGTTTTTCGTAATTCATGTTGTTTTAAAATAGGCTGTTATTTTTCTCAATTGAACTGTTTCATATTTTTCAATTCATGGACTATTGTAGCCGACAATACCGTATGTTTTTTTCTCATTGTTGAAGATTATATGGTTGCCTATATATAATTGCTTACATCCACTACATTTGAACTTTGTTGGATAGTTGACTCATTTGCATTAATACCAAATCTCCTTATTAAAAGTTGAGGGGTGTGTGTGTTTCTTTGGAAATTTCAATGTTTTTCTCCCAGGTCACCCAGTTTGAATAGAATATTTTGACATTTTGCTGTGCTCTTGGATTTGAGTTAAGAGCCAACCAAAGCTCACGGCCTGTTGGTGGGTAGTTGATGACTATATGGTAAGCTCTGGATGTCTTTTTGAGTATTGCATACGGTGATTTGGTGATGTCTTCATGCCATGCATTGTCCTATTACTTTATATAGACAGCTTATCAGTCAACCTGATCTATCAAGTAGCTCTCCTCGCCTTTTGTAAAGTCAGATGAAAAACAAGATATAAACTGACTTAGCTTGGTATATACATGTTTATTTAATATACTCATATAAATATAAAAAAGAAGATGTGGTATGATTGTCAATGAGACAACCCTCCACAAGAGACCAAGATAACACAGAAATTATCAACTATAGGTCATCGTACGGCCTTCAACAATGAGCAAAGCCCATACCGCATAGTCAGATATAAAAGGCACCGAAATGACAATGTAAAACAATTCAAACAAGAAAACTAACTTATTTATGCAAAAAAAATGAACGAAAAACAAAAATGTAACACATAAACAAACGACAACCACTGAATTACAGGCTCCTGACTTGGGACAGGCACATATATTTTGAATGTGGCGGGGTTAAACATGTTAGCGGGATCCCAAAGTCAAGTCAAATTGATATTTTAAAACAACATAAAAGTTAAAAAGTGTAAAAAAAAATATTTTAATAAATGTTGAAAATATTATTGTGTTTGTGAGTGGAAAACTACTTAAAATTGTAGAAATATTCAAAAGTAGCTCTCGCGTTTTTGTTCTGCGGCTACGTTAACGGAACATCAATCAAGTAATCGATCTTCATGACTATGGCTTCAATATTCACTGGTATAACATATCATATTCTGCATGTCGTAGACTCAAAAAGACTTCAAGTTGGAATAGATCTACGAAGACTAAAGAACGTTCATGTGTGGTTTAGCAATTGTACATGCCCACGAAACCGACGTCCAGATATTGTTCCGAAGATGTTTTGAGAAGTTCCGATGCGACCGGACAAGTAAAATTAAACTGTTACAGTATATTACAGAACACAAAACTGGCTATCTTTGCTGTAAATACAAGTTAAAAACCTGACATGGTTTACATAGAAGCTAAAAATCCCAATCCAAATAATTAAAAAAAAACATATGACCTTTAACATTGGAGGCATTGAGCCGTGTCCAGGTCCGAAATAGAAAATAAAGAGACTGATGTGGAGTAAATGTACACGGGACAAAATCGCACACAATATATAGAAAAAATACAAATTATTAATGATCAGGGCTTTTATGCCTGTTCTTCATCTTGAAAGGAGCTGGAGGGTCTTCAACGAGGAACTAGACCATTGATCCTCATTATACAAAAGTAACATAGGTTAGTGCATCGGACTATACAAAAACATGAGTTCCTGGTTCGATCACCGTTCCGGTGAGAAAATTTCCAATCCACTATCAATAAATATGTTTAAACTAACAATAGCCACACACTTGACTTTGTGGATTACATTATTGTTTTCATCATCCTACATATGTCTTTTGATATTGTTCATACATGTAAATACTTAAAGTCTTACACTGTATCTATATATTTTGCTCCGAGACCAGAACATAATAAAATAGATAAATTAAAACTTGCGCTTTAGATTAAGAAAGGGTGTGAAAGATTTTGTATCATTTTTTCCAGTTCTTCTGGAGTCCTTGAGCCCTTCCCTCGCCAACAACATATAGTTTGCTTTATTTGTAAAAGAGGCTAGTTACGCTACACTATTATCATCTTAGATTAACCTCTTCAAAATTAAAAGTAAAGATCACGCACCCTTATTGTTTAGATTGATAAAGACTTTTGCATCCGTCGACATTATCTTCGATTAAAGTAGTATTGATCTGACAACCGCTGTGCATGTATACTTTAACGACCTTTAAATGAATGACAAATGGCAACATTGTCATTTTTTGAATGACAATTAAACTGTGTTGGAAAGATAACATAAATACACTTTTGTTTTTCGTTTTTTGTTTTTGTGAAATCAAAAATGAAAAATGAAAACACTTTCATTTTTCGATTTTAGTTTTTGAGAAATCAAAATTGAAAAATGAAAATACTTTTGTTTTTCGTTTTTTGTTTGTGAAATCAAAAACGAAAAACGAAAACACTTTTGTTTTTCATTTTGGTTTTTAAGAAATCAAAAACGAAAAATGAAAACACTTTCGTTTTTCGTTTTGGTTTTTAAGAAATCAAAAACGAAAAATGAAAACACTTTCGTTTTTCATTTTGGTTTTTATGAAATCAAAAACGAAAAATGAAAACACTTTCGTTTTTTGTTTTTTGTTTTTGATATTTCAAAACGAAAAACGAATGGACGCAGATATACACGGACCTTAGTAGTGGTGTTACGTTCCTTTAGAAAAACAAAACAGTACTGAGAAAAAATCTTAAAGGTTTCAACAGACGAAGAAAGAGATGATAAAGTGAAATAAATTCAGAAAACATATTTAAATCTAACAAGTTGTCATTGTTGGCATCATGTTAATGCTAACTGTGTTGAAGACTTGCTCATTTTGATAGGTCACTTGTCTAAATTTAACACGTTAAGATAGTCGGTAAGATAAATTCGTTACATAGTGTGCTAGTGACGTAATACGGTATATATGGGGTCAGTAAATTCCATATGGGGATTCGAGCTTCGTTCTCACCCCATATAGAATTTACTGACCCCATATATACCGTATTAGGTCACTAGCACACTATGTAACTAAATAATATATACAGATTGGGGCATTTATTATACAGTCCCCGTAAAAGTTATTTCTCATTTAATAGATATTTTCTTACTGCTTTTCATTCAAAGTTGACTTTTCAGGTTTTACCTCTATACTCTCTACACAAGGTTTGTATAATTTTGCAGCAAATAATAACAAGAGGCTGTCACAACGACAGCAAACCGGATTTATTAACATTTATTTGTGTCCTGGCAATATCACAAGAACACATTTCTGATGAATGGTGAAAGTGAAAATCGTCAATATAAAATTTGACCTCCATTTTGTCATCAGTATCAACATATTAAAATTTGAAAAGCTTAGATTGAATGGTTCATGAGTAAATGCAACAACGCTAACTACATTCTTGCATGTAGGATTTTTTTGCATTTGCAAGTCTTTGTTGTGCACGATCCTTTTCATTTACACCTTTTGTTTGCGAGTGAAAAGCTATCATTTTTGTGGTTTCGTACAGTGATACCGAGGTCTAGGGCCATGCCGATATGTCTACAGTGTTTTTAAGAAGCTCTAGATCTCAAATATTGTAAAATGTAACATGACTGCAATAAACCATATTCACAAGACAACTTAAATTATGTTACTTTCCAGTGAATTCTTGTGTAACAGTTCATTAAAAAAAGTGTAGAATTTATTTTTTTAAGTCGGCATATTGCCTTTCACTCGTAATTACAAATCGGTAATGACCATCAGTACATGTAATGACCATCGGTATAAAATGTGTTTATTATAGTTTTGACGAGTAAGTAAAATTAACTATTTAAAACTTTTATTTAGCTAATGTTTTTTATTATAATATAATAAAATTAACCTATATGATAGCGTCTTTTTAATAAACGGTCATACCATATGAAGAGTTTAGAAGTATTGAAAGTAAACTAACAGTTTTAATTACCCCGACCATACGCATACGGTCGGACCATATAAGTATATACCCATATGGTCATGACCATACGCGTATGGTCCAAATACTCATATAGTCCGGAACACATCCACCAAGTCATTAGACTGGTTACTAAGTCATATTTTCGATAAATCCAACAGGAACCCTTTTTACCACAGGTATCTTGCCACAAATCACACGAACTATCAATGATGGCAACCAAAAATATAGGCCCAGGCGTAGTACCTGAAATAAGATAAGTTTTAAATAAAAACATGTGTTTAAGCTATTTACAATGTGAAACTAAATACAAATTTTGACTTTATCATTTGAGTCTTTTATCCGAATAAAACTGGTATTATAAATAAACGACATAATAGATGCATGCTTACATGGAGGTCTTGTTTTTTTCATTCATGCAACCAAAGTACAGAAACGAAAAACACGGACTACTAGGCTTTCGTTCCAACACTTCTTCTTGCTTTTAAACGCACATATTATTAACGCGTTACTAGAATATAAACTCCGACTAGTGTTCAAAATTCAATGAGAAGAAAAAAAAAACAGCTAGTGCAGAAGACACAATTTGAACACGTCGAACTTATTGCAAGCCACGATATTTCAAAAAAAATATACACCGACCAATATTGATTGACCGATATGTTCAAATGTATGTATCATTATACATATAGCAAATTAAAACATAACTAAATAGCATTTTCTTTTAAAGCGGGATGTATAGACACACACGTTAATTGCTATCTCTGAAGAATTCGCTCCTCACTAACCTACTACCTGTCGATACATTTGTTTTTGGCATTGCACAAGTCATGTCTTCTCTCACTGTTCATGACGTTAAAATACTAAATCCCTTGAATGTGTTTTAGTTGATTTTTGTCTCTGATGCATGATTTTTTTATCATTAATTGTTTTGGCTTTTAACTAGCTGTCAGTAACTGGGAGTACTCTCAAATCGTACTTTCTTTGACCTGTTGATACTATTTGTAATGTTTTTTTGTTACTTTGTTTATTAATATGGATCTTGTCTACATAATAGCTTTGATGATTATTTGGAATATCTACTTATTTTTGCTTCGTACTTTGAACATCAAAATTATTCCATTTCACCTTATAGAATCTGTACAGGAAATTTTATCTAGCTCTTATTGTATAGATTTATTGTTGATATTGACCCATATGCACCAAATGTTAGATTATGTTTATTTATATTACAGAACTTTCTTGGTATTCCTAATAAGAAGATTTAGTATACTTAACGACAAAATTATTTGTATTTACCTGTGTAGAATTTGAAAACATATGTATATTTATTCAGGTATCGCATCTCAAATTTATTCGTTAATAGTGTGTTAATTTACGTTTTTTTTATTGAGTTATAAGCCTTCCAATTGATATTTTATCGTGTGTTTTTTATGTTGTAATTTTATACTATTGCCTCAGTAAAAGGGAGAAGGTTTGGTACCATTAAAACGTTTAATCCCGCTGCAAATGTTTGCACGGGTCCTTAGTCAGGAATCTGATGTACAATAGTTGTCGCCACGGTTTGTTTATGTAGTTTATACATGTTTTCTCGTTTGTCGTTTTTTTATAAAGATTAGACCGTTGGTTTTCCCGTTTGAATGGTTGTACACGTGTAATGTCGGGGCCCTTTATAGTTTGTTATTCGGTGTGACCCAAGGCTCCGTGTTGAAGACCGTACCTTGACCTATAATGGTTTACTTTTAATTTATAGATTGTTATTTGGATGGAGAGTTGTCTCATTGGCACTCATAACACATCTTCCTATACCTATGTTTTTAAATCCAAAGTACAAACCTAATAAACGAGCTGCTAAGCATTGTATAGCAAATGCAAACGATCGTTGTTTTTATGAAACGCATCTGGAAAATAAAAAGTATATACAAAATATGAATTTCATATATAAACCCCTTAAACATTTTCGCTATCCAAATGGTTACGACGCGGTCAATTTCTCTCCAGTGAGGCTAATTTATCCATGATGATTACTGTGTTCATAGTAAGATTATACTATGTTTACTATAGCAGAATCAGTTTAAATTAACCATGATAGCTCAATCTCCCATACAGACAGAGTAATCGTCCTTTCCTCCTCAATCTTGATGAGGAAAGGACGATAACTCTGTCTGTATGGGAGATTGATAATAGCTGTGTACATAGTATGATCATGTCACATAAACCATGATAGCTATGTTCATATTAGGATCAGGCAAAATTAACCATGATAGCTGTTTAATAGTTTGATCAGTTCAAATTACAAGTAATGAATGGAATAACCGAATACTGCATTATAGAAGGTTTATGTATCTTTAAGCAGTGATCAGCAGTATATTGAAAGTGCAAATCGAGAAATCGGTTTCTAATGTGAAGTATCGATATTTTCTTTGTTAAATGCATTGTGGGGGATTCTCAGACGAATGTTGACACTTGTAAGAATAAAGGATTTTTTGTAGGGAAAGGGAAGTATGATCCGAACGATAACGCTGTATGGAGTTTGCCTCAAGACATTAGAATTGCTAAAAAACGCCATTATACCCTTTAATTTGATAATAATGCTATTTTTTCTCATATGAATGTGACGTTATTTTGATAGAATGGCGATATGTTCTAATATGAAAACTTTTCCAATGCGATATTTTCTCATAGAAATGCGATACGTTTTTTATATGGTTTTGTCAATATTTGGTATGCATTTATATTAGTATAGACATATTTTTATGGTTACAATAAGGCTTGCCCCCTGAATGATGGCTCATTCACTTCTATAGTTTTGTATCGCTTACAAAGTCATATGAAAAACATTGATATATTTGTGTGACAAACAGTTTATAATTCGAGTGGGATCTCCTGGCATACTGTCGTTAATTCATAAGAGTTGGCCATTGTTATTCTGTGGTTTACATGTCGTAATGACTAAATGTACAATCATATTAGTTATTTATGCAATTCCCTGTCCTAAATGTCCTTGCATTAATTTGCAAGTTTTTTATATTCCTCTCACATAATTTTGTCATTAAAACAGTATTTTTAACATTGTCATATAAGCAAAAGGTATGGATAGACATAATAACAGGTTCTGCCTATTAATTCCATTTGTTTTAAACGTCCTTTACAAAGCCAGAAATATGGCAGTTTTTATCATATAGTCTGTTTCTATGTATGTTTGCGTTTGTTTTCATTGCAGTTCAGTGTTTCGGTTGACCCATTGGTTTCCTCTGTGATGTGTTTCCCTCAGTTTTGGTTTGTTACCCGGATTTGTTTTCGCTTTCTCGATTTATGACTGTTGAACAGCAATATACTACATTTGCCTTCATATATATACAGTTATTATTTGAATTTACATGTTAAGGCTTGACTTTTTGATTTATTTCTTTGAAGTGCCAATCATGGTTTCATAATCCTATTACAAATCCCAGTTTCTGCAAACCGGATATCGAATGCAAATTGCACAAACAATCGCAAAATAGATTTAAGAACTAATCAGGATGCATTTGCTTTATCTATCATATTTTCATATTATTTTTTTTTTGGATGAAATCATGGTAGATGTTTTACAGATGAATTTAGTGAAGCCTAGTTGCATACAACTTATACGTAGGCTTCGTATATATTTTATTGAAAATAATACACCACCTTAATTGGAACATCTAATACATAAAACATCTCAAATTTTAAGGATTTTCTGCAGTTTATACTTAAATAAAAAAAATCAGAAAAACTGAGCTTTAAAGAATATTTTCAGAAGTTTTAAGAATGCCAAAAAAAAAACTCTAAAAAGAACCTAATCATATATAAATCATACACTATTTTTATAGTTACTGTAGTACCAGCAAGGTCCTTTCCTTCCGATGGAAGGTTTTCATTTGCACTACTTGTAACAAAAAATAAAAAGTCAAACAGTACATCGACTGAAATTGTTCACCAGATCATATTTCTAAACAAGAATAAAATCAAAGTGACCTGCGGTGAACCCTACGCAACTGATTAGAGACATTTATAACGGTGTTTGGACACGAGCAACACCTTCATGGATTAAAAATTAACTCATCACAAGCCGTAAAAACTTACATTTGTTTGTTAATCAAGACGTCTATGTAAACGTGATTGGTATGATATGTACATTTGAATTAATTTAATTACTCTGTATTTGAAACTTAACTATTTATATTGTTTAATTTTTACAATTTAAAGATGGGAGAAAATACGAGAGCGACATTCAACTTATATATATTAGGCGCACAACTTATATATATTGTGCGCACAACTTGAATATGTTGTGCGCACAACATAATATTCTGTGCGCACCAAAATAATATGGTGTGCTCCTAAAAATAGGAAAACAGTTTTCACTTGACCATGCATGACCCTATTGTATGGATCATTGAACAAGGTTAAGTGTTCGTGGTTAAGACGAAATCTCAGATACAAAATGCAATAGTTCTTCTATATTTGGTTGTATGGAACAATTTTAATGTCTAAATGCCCACTTGACATATGTCATAATACCTTGACCTCATTTTCAGGGTTAATTGGTACTTTATCTATCGAAAGTATATAGAAGAAACTAAAATTAAAAATTATACAAGACCAACAAAGACCAGAGGCTCCTGACCTTGAAGAGGCCCAAAAAATGAGGCGGAGTTAAACATGTTTTGTGAGATCTCAACCCTCCTGTTATACCTCTAGCCAATGCAGATAAAAACAAAAACCAAACAGCAATACCGACAGTAAAACTCAGTTTAAAAGAAGTCCGTGTCCGATGTCAGAATAGGTAACAAATGAAACTTAACAAAATGACAATGATACATAAAATAACAAAGAACTACTAGCAGTTACTGACATGCCAGCTCCACCCCTCAATTAAACTGATTGAAAGAATATGTCTTAATCATATGAATATCAATCACAATCCCTTCCGTTAGCGGTTGAAATTCATACCATCGTAAAATATATGAGAAGAATATAACCCGTATTTGTATGAGCTATAGTGTATATGTATATAGTTGTCTCGTTGGCAATCACATCGATCGAGATCAATCGGGCCACAAGTTTTTGAATAAATGATGCCCCTAAACGGACCATATTTGGAAAAAATGAATCATAATTGTTTCGTTTGTTTTCAAAATCTTCCAGTGAGGAATTTTATTGACTATTCCTAAATTGCTTCGTAACATTTCAGTTTCATAATCACAGCCGACACTCGGCTAACCGAGAGATTGGTCGGTTAATCTATATTGAGTATGCGGCTATATCGGCAGTGGGTCTGTTAATCGGGTTGGCTAAAGTCTGTTAATCAGGTGTTATCGAGAAAATCATTGAAAACTCAGAATGTTTCATTGTATAACCTTTTAAATATATGTTTATCAAAAACAATATTTATGTCTGACAAAACTATTCAATGTACTGAATCCAGTGGTGTAATTATTATTTTTCTAGCTTCTATGTACGATCTATAAAATGAAAAGGCAAATTACTCATCAGTAAATTTATACACATTTTACACACACAAAATGTACACAAAATGACACTTGGGTAGAATTTACTTGCATGCAATATTTTGAACATCGAAAAAAGACAGGCATTATGAGTGTTGACCAAATTGATATCATTTTGTGAAAAATCTACACGAAAATCTGTATTTTGGTGACATGAATCAATCTTCATTTAAACCTGGTCTGTTAATGGGTCGGATGTATAAAACCCGGTCTGTTAATTGGTCTGTTAAGAGTTATGAATGACAATGAAAGTATAATTTTATTACTTTATGGTGTGTTCATTTGGTAGGCTCAAGACGAGCGGCTAAAATATACGGAAACAACACTTGAGCAATGGAACATAAAATATATACGGAAACAAACATGAGCAAGGGAATATAAAATATACGGAACAAAACACATGAACAATAACAATGTAGGCAATGGAAATTGCCAATTGAAAAAAATGGTTTCAAAAAGTGTTAAATTAAAGTAAAATTGATTTTATCCGAGAATGGTCGCATATATCATGTGGATTCTGTTTAATTGTAATGAATGACACCAATTTGTCATCTACATTGGTAATCAGTATATAAATGCTTGACGTTTACATGTGGACACCTGCAGTTCTCCTCTGCACATATGCAGAAAAGGAACTAAACGGAATAAAATGAATTAAATTTTAATACAACCAAATGTAGCTGCATTCGCTCCTTTCCATTTACTTCTTTAGAATGATTTGTAAACAACAGATGATTAAGTAATAGAAGAAGAAAAAACAATTGGATGATGCTGACGAATTAGGATTAAGGTGGTACCGAACACTTTCACTAAAATCAATGTGGTTCTTTTAATTTGGATAAAATTTTGACAAAGTATTTAATTTGACCCTTTAACAGAAATATTAAAATTTCAAAAAATTTGAACCAACCGTTTTGTCAGAAAAAGTAACTGGTTATATAGCAGTTTGACAAACACCAATTTTGATCTTCGAGAAGCTTATTATTCCCTTTTACAACACAACGTAATTAAACCGTATCACTGACTTTACAGAGTTATCTCCCTGTAGTGTTGGATACCACCTAAACGTCCAGTGACAAATGTCATGTGCATATGAGAACGACAACACGTTATATATGTACCCTGTGTTGTATTAGAAAGACACGTTCAATCGGATTTGAGAACATGCTACTTTGAGCAGACACAAAAATTAAGGCTGATTAAAATCGTTAATAATAAATTCATGCATATTCCAGCGACCAACCCAGATCACGCTATATTGAAGTGACACACTCTTGAATAAAATTCAAAGAAAGTCAAAATAAAAATGCTTTTACTGGAAGGATAGTGTTGCATCGTATTATTATTATTTTTTGTCGAGCCTTCGACTATAGTCGAAAAAGCGAGACTAAGCGATCCTACATTCCGTCGTCGTCGGCGGCGGCGTCCACAAATATTCACTTTGTGGTTAAAGTTTTTGAAATTTTAATACCTTTCTTGAACTATACTGGATTTCTAACAACCTTGGACAGAAGCTTGTTTATGATCATAAGATAGTATCCAGAAGTAAATTTTGTAAAAATAAAATTCCCTTTTTTCAGTATTTTACTTATAAATCATGGACTTAGTTTGTTCTGCGGGGAAACATTACATTCACTATGTGGTTAAAGTTTTTAAAGTTTTAATAACTTTCTTAAACTATCCTTAGTTTGTACCAAACATGGACAGAAGTTTGTTTATGATCATAAGATAGTATCGAGAAGTAAATTTTGTAATTAAATAAATCCATTTTTTTTCCGTATTTTACTTTTGAATGGACTTAGTTTTTCTGCGGGGAAACATTACATTCACTCTGTGGTTAAAGTTTTTAAAAATTGAATAACTTTCTTAAACTATCCTGGGTTTGTACCAAAGTTGGACAGAAGCTTATTTATGATCATAAGATAGTATCCAGAAGTAAATATTGTAAAAAGATAACTCCATTTATTCTGTATTTAACTTTTAAATGGACTTAGATTTTCTTCCAGTTAACATTACAAGTCTGCAGTTAAAGTTTTCAAAACATTTATTAGATTCATTCACTATCCTAAATTTTTACCAAACTTGGACAGAAGCTTCTTACAATCATAAGATAGTATCAAGAGGAATATTTTTATTGATTGTTTTCCTCATTTTTGTTGAGCCTGCGATTTACAGCAAAAGTAGGCGAGACACTGGGTTCCGCGGCACCCTTACAATATTTTTTTTTACATCTCATTCTTAACATTTTCAATGGGAAAATATAAAGGTATCACAATTATTTTCGTGGCTAAATAACTCTTAACTGACACAATTTCAATTGTCCAACCCATTAACAGACTTTATTCACATAATTTTCACTAAAACGTGGTATTACTCACGTTATATTACAATTATGAAATATTTACTAATGTCAATTTATATTTAAGAACCAAAGTAGTATTTTGTGTCTTTTAAATGATATCTAAAATTGTTTGTTTCGCCTTTTATTTAAAAATTGCTATGCGTGTAATCATAAATACTTCATACTTGCGCGACGCCTTTTACTTTTACTGAAAACTGCGCAGACTATGAAATGTTTTTAAAGGTGGAAAATGTTCTTTGATAGATATCATTTTGTCAGACACTTTTTTTTTTTTTATTTAATTCTTATAATATGCCAAAAATCTGTATATTTGATAGAGTTTAACATTAAATTGTGCGTTTTACTCTTAACAGACGTATAGCCAACCCGATTAACAGACCCACTGCCGATATAGCCGCATACTCAATATAGATTAACCGACCAATCTCTCGGTTAGCCGAGTGTCGGCCGTGATAATGAACACGAACAACATTCTGTAAATTTTATAATCAAATCGATCACAAATAGAAACTATAAGTGACCTCTTGTTCTCTCTTTTATTACTCAGAATGAAACTATAACTTGACCTGAAACATTTGTACACAACTCTTATGAATTTTTAAATCATAATAAGCATGCTGTTCTATATATATAGGGAGCTTGTTGTTTAGTGATTGTCGTTTATTGGTGTGGTGCATATATGTTTATCGTTTTGTTATAGTCATTTTGGGCCTTTTATAGTTTGCTGTTTGGTGTGAGCTCCGTGATGAAGATCGTATCATAACCAATATTTGTTACCTTTAATAAATTATGATTTGGATGGAGAGCTGTCTCATTGGCACTCATATTGCATCTTCTGATTTGTATATGTACTGAGTTTTATCTTTATTTGATCACAACTTTATGGTGAATTTCTTATACTAAACACACCGTCACATTTCAATAACGAACAGTACATTTTGGGTCAGAAACGTACTAAATCATGATCAAACATAGTCATCTTTAATAAATAAAAAAAAGGTGTAGGTGTATTCAGTTTTCAGCGGATTTGACTTACTTTATAGATATAGGAAGATGTACTCTACACTTTTACAATGCTATCTTTAGAGAAACCACTTAATTCATTGACGTTGATGGCACTAAAACTTCATCATAAACTATAACCAAAACATTTACCTTAAACAGAGACGGACGAATGGACGGACGTAAAGACATTTAAATATAATGACCATCTCCAACGTCAACGGAGCATAACAAAGTCGTGAATTGAGTAGCATGTCAATCTTTGTTAAAAGAAAACAGGTAAAACTATATTATCAAAGTCTACGTAAATTCAATAGTGTCCTCGCTCTATCACGCCTGGTAAACAATCTAATCGGTTGAGACGGAAAAAAGTATTCTGGCACTTTCTGTTGAGCTTTTCAGGTTCAAATTATCCAAAATAAACGCAGGGTAGGTCGACTTTTCGTCGATTTACTAAATATCAATGCGTTTTTTGTAAAATAGGAGAATGTCATGCTATAGATAATTGAATTAGGGTTTGTCTTGTGTATAACATGGACCAATATGATTTCAAATGACACCGGAATGACTTTTCTCCAGCAGGTAAATGTGGCCAGTGCAGTCAGCTATACTTGACAAAATGACAGTGATATCATTGATAAACTAATGTATATATCAGTAAATAAGTATTTTTCTTAAACCTTCTAAACACAAAATTACATTTTGTTCTTTTTCTTTACTTATATAATTTCATAAAGCTAAATATGTTAGAAAGTATGCCATGTTGAGATTTTCTGGTATCAATTGTGATATTCTGGAACAATGTTGAGATCTTCTGGTGAATGGAATTTTCAACTAGCCGTCAAAATTCATAAATTTGCCGTATATTGTTTGACATTTCAACTGTCATTTAAATCTTGTCTGTAATTATGACAGCAGCTTCTAAAGAGACCTTTGGTTGTAATATAGTCTAAGGCAACAACCATTTTCTTATCTGGAGGGGCCTAAGTTTTTTTGGAAAAAAATATGTTGATGGCCTAGCTGACAGAAAAAAAATATATTTGGCACTGTAGCTGAAAAAAAATATATGCTGTTACCTGCTTGATTTTTTTTTTTTTGCACTGCTGAATTGAGAATGGTGAAACCAACAACAGTTGAGACAGTGAAACAGCAGATTATAAACATCTGTCCACTCTACAGATTAAGCTAAGATTTCTATTTATACCTTCTTACTTTTTGTATGTTCCTGTAACAGTGTTTGATCCAGAAATATTTAAAAGCATTCCAAATCTCATGCATAAGACCATACTTAAAACTGTAACTATCATAAACATGAAATGGTCATTTTATAACAGTAATAGATATGATATCATAAGCAGTCTTTTAAAATAGCACTGATTGTGTATGACACAGAGTTGCATACCGGTAGTATTTTCCGTTTGTATCATTCTTTATATCTCTTTTTCAATGGAATATCAATTATCATAGTTGGAAACAGTGGATGTTTATAATTTGGAGTTACTCACTCTTTGCCATAATAGTACGGTGACAAATAAGGTAAATTTGAAAATTTAATGGACCGAAATGCCTCACGGTTGATTTTGTTCTTATTTTGTAGATAAATATAATATCCTTTGATTAAGGCATGTCGTAGAGTGCCAAAGTGGTGCAGATTTTGGAAAACTGCGTTCAAAGGTCAAAAGAGGGGGGGTTAAAAAATCGCAAATTTTAAATATTTTGGACAATTTCTCGGTAGTCTCTCATGTTAAATGAGATTTTTTTTTTCGATGGAAGCATGCGCTAAGAATGCTCCACAAATACAGCTAGCCATTTTTATGTCTGATTACCAGATATCAGTAATACGTACCCTCGCTTGCAACATGTTAGAAAATGAAACAAATATCTTTATCTACGGAAATAATCGACAAAAAATATTCATAATTAAGATTTAGCTATGCAATAATATATTGCCACTTATAAAGATATTTCTGTGAAGTTTCATTAAAATGCCATATAGAACAGAGGAGAAATAAGAACTGTAAAGTTAACACTCTGTCCATGACGTTATGAAAGAAATGATGAAATTCTTTTTCTAAATATTTAAACTGTTAAAAGGATTTTAGAACTATAAAAATGAGTCTTCATGTTCATGACACTATAGTATATGAAGTTTGTTTTTATGTAAATAAATAAACCAGTACTATACCAATTGCACATTGAGAAGATGTGTCCCCCTTTTCTTTTTATAAAACAACGACAGACATGGTTGTCGTTTGTTGATGTGGTTCATAAATGTTTCTCGTTTCTAGTTTTTATATAGTCAGATTAGACCGTTGCAATGGTTTTACACTAGTCATTTTTGGAGCCCTTAAACTGTTCGGTGTGAGCCAAGACTCCGTTTTGAAGACCGTACTTTGACCTATAATGATTAACTTTTACAAATTATGACCTGGATGTCTCATTGGAACTCATACCATTTCTTCTTATATCTATAAACAATGAAATATAAAGCCGACTTGAAAGCTCGATATATTTATGTTAACAAAGATTCACAGGGACATACCGCTTCAAAAGTTGCTGTCTATGTATTATTATAATATGCACATCAATTTGATGTCATTGTATATATAGCGCCGACAATACTCATGAGTTTATTCAATTCACCATGTACTGATTGACCACAATTGCTTCTGGGGTTATTTTGATCCGCGGTGAAGTGATTTTCACTGCAAAATATGTCAATATAAGAACGGTCAACCAGCTAGAATGACAAATTTGGATACATGCATGTTTTCCAGACCCCTTGTAATTGTCTTCCTTTGCCAATTTCGATTATAGGAGACGTATCGCATCCTGTAAGAACGCGAGTTTCTGTTGGTGTGCCAGATATCAGGGGTCCAATAACTTTTAAAAAGTTGAATATTTCGTGAATAAGAAAAAAGTGTCTTGTGGCTTTGGTTGAAGAAACGCCTGTAGTCTAAAATCACAATTCATCTTGTTTGACAAAGACCTTATTAGAATTAAAACATAACTGTCATGATTTTAATATGATGCAACCACTGGAATAACTTTTCAATATCTGTTTACTGACAAAAAGGGGCGACAGAATAATTCGTATAACTGCCACTTCAGTCACTTACAAATCCTACACAAAATTGCTTCACAGTCTATAGATTTTGAAAAGATCCCGCTGGAAATATTTCGTCATGTTCTTGCAAATCAAAATCATTGTAGTGCGATAGTGCATAACAGTGTACCTACAAATCTTATCAACCCATGTTTATTTTCAGATGCAAAGAAATTTCTTATAATCTCTAATTGATCTGCATTCAATGACTTGAAGAACAATTTGGACCTACCACCATTTTTAATCATATTAAACTGTCCCTTTGACGCCTTTAATAGCTGACATTGTGGTATGGGATTTGTTCATTGTGAAGGTCGTGCGGTAACCTTTAGTTGTAAATATCTGTGTCATTTTGTCTCTTGTGGAGAGTAATTCCATTGGTAATCCTACCACATCTTCTTTTTATATACACCAATGTCCGAAGTAAGGGGAGGGTTGGGCGCCTGCTGACATGCCACATTCTGTATGTGGCTGTCCCAAGTCTGGAGCCTGTTATACAGTGGTTGTCATTTGTTGCTGTTACATTTTTGTTGTTTGTTTATTATTTTGTACATTAATTGGGCCGTTTTTTTCTTTCGTTTGGATTGTTTTACATTTGTCAATTCGGCCCCTTTATTGCTTACTACCGGTATGCGGTAAGGGCTTTGCTTATTGTTGAAGGCCGTACGTTGACCTATAGTTGTAAATGTATGTGTAATTTTTGGTCTTTTGTGGCGATTTGTCTAATTGGCAATCATACCATTAATTTGAAGCATCAGAAGCAAATTATTTTAAATTTCATCAAATAGTTAACAATGCATGCTGAATGTTAAAGCGGCTTGTCCTTGAAGTTATTTATGACGAGTGAACTCACCAACGTGTTTTAACGAATGTTGATTCATCGTTACACGCATGTTTTTGCTCTCACTAATTCAAATGCGTGATCATGTTTTCTTCTTGGACATGTAAAGGCTTAATAATACGATCTAAGCTACTTTACTCGTTCTTATTTAATTGAATAATTAGCACTGACAATAATTTTCCGGAATTTTTCGGATGTGTTCCAATGTGGTTTAAAATTAGTATTTCCGAACAAGAATAAAAGCATCTCAAAAGTTATTTAACCTTAGCATCTGTACTATTCAAGCACATAGACACAACTATTGATACAATTATATATTCTTTTTTTTATAAAACTTTAGAAAATGCATATTAATTTATTGCATTTCATATGACAGGGGAAATAGGAAAGGGGAACGTTACATGACTTATTGAGGTGAAAATTGAGTAGTAATACTGCTATGTGATGAGTTTTATAAAAATGCTCGTAAAAATTGATTTGTATGTTCTATCAAACTTTTATACATCAAAACTTCTTAAGAATTGGTTGTTCCACTTTTTTTTTTGTGAAAATTTACTATTGATGATATATACAAGAAATGAAATATACTTTGATAGACGGTAAGGTGGTAAAAAGATGTTACATACATATAATTACATTAGATGTATGTTTCATTATGATACTTTATTCTGATTGGCTTACTGCACATCACGTGTTATTCCGTAAGCAATTGCATTGCTCAATAAAACTTTTCATTCATGATAACACGTGGTCCCACAATAAAGTGCACAGGTAAATTAAATAAAACAATAATAAAATTCGTGTTTTCATGATCATTGCTTAAAAAATGTAATTATAAGTATTGAATGCTTCTTTTTGTAACTTCATAGGGTTGTAAAAGCGTTGACCGTGCGCACATTTTTAGTATGAAGCGCTTCCGCGCTTCATACAAAATGTACTTCGGTAAACGCTTTTACACCCCAATAAAGTTACAAAAAGAAGCATTCAATTCTAAATTGAAAATCGTCCAATTCACTCAATTTATATGTTCATATGATATTAAAGTTTGATGTCAAATAAAAGCTGATACATCACTCTTTCATCTGATACCAATTTTTTGATGATAGCTTCATTCGAGAATTTATAATAAACGTTCCCGTGTTTAAAAATGAAAAAGAAAAAAATCAGAAAATCTCAGTTTTACGCGATTTTACAAAAAACAGCACCTTGGGAAAACTCTACGACAGGACTGAAATGAAAGTATAATGTTTACTCTATCTTCATGTGAACTTTCAGCCGTGAGGTATTTCGGTCCATTAAACTCCTTAAATAAGCGACTTTTCCCGATTTGTCACTCCACTATTACATATGGCAATGGTGGCCACTTCAATTGCAGTATTTAAATTTAAGGACTGTAGTACCTGTATGACGGACTCGGAGAATATGATAATATAGGAAGTGGGCTAACAAAAGAGACAAAATTCAATGCCAGGATATAGACAGAGCCATGCACTTTTATTTTACATCAAAGTGAATAGTTAAAATGAATTTTATGTTAATTTTATAGTTTTGTGAAAAAAAAAATGTATTTCTGTGTCACATTATAGGGAAAAAAATTTGCTTTCCTTCTCATAAGAAAAAAAAATTATTGTAGGAATGTACTGAAAAAAATATGAACACAATAAAAATTCCAGCGTTTTAGCGCTGGATATTAATAGTCTAGCGTTTGAGGTGCAGTTTTGCATAGAAGGTGTAGAGTCAATAATGGTGTAATTGACATTTCCAGGGCTAGAATTTATTCCTACAACGCTTATCTTGACATCTCAATAGCTAGCTTTTCGATATCGACATCACTATACTTTACATTTGCAGTGCTGCTATCAATATCTATGTAACAACTAATAAATAGCTACACGTTCAATAGTGAAAATCTACGTAGCACTGCGTAGCTGCTACGATATTGAACGCAGCCCTGGTGTTAACATCAGCACTAAACTTTATCTACAGAACTGGGTTTTAAAAATCGTTAGCACGGGCAATTTGCTTCACCTGCGCTATATTTACATAATCAGTGCTTAACTGTGAATCTTCAATACTAGACCTTTATTCTGACAGCCTCATACCGTGGTAGGGGGTTCCTTCTTTATAAAGAATACATAGACGTGCCACAGGAATGGGTCTCTTTTTCATTGTCAAATTATAAATAGAGATTAATACATGGCCTTTTCCATATCAGCCTGGGTATCATCCCGATACCCCCATATCAGCCCGAGATGGAGTCGAGGTGCTGATATGGGTCGAGGGATGATACCCAGGCTGATATGGAGAAGGCCATGTATTAATCGCTTTATCATATACTTCCGATACTAGTGTTATGTAAATAAACTCGTCATAGATACCAGGACTAAATAAGGCAAATAAACGAATACAATAACTAAAACAGTCAAAAACGTTATAAAGAAGTTAAATTATGAATCAAATATACTATAATTGTCCAACAACAGTATCACTACCTCCATATATATGTATGGTAACATTTCCTATATATAGAGGCATCTTGAAACATTGAAAATTTGGAAGAGTTTTATGATCATTATTACTCCATGTTTGTTGTACTAAAATATGATTCTAAATTGTCAATGGCATTTGTTAGCAAGTACTAAACTGGGGACAAAAGTTCCCGTAAATTTTGACGTCGTCATAAAAAATATCTGACGTCACAATGGAAAAGTAAACAATCGATACCAGAAACACCGGAAGTAACTTGCACGAGAAGCACTGATAACATTATGGGTTTTTGCACGAGACGCCCCTGATATGGGTTATCAGCCCGGGGCTGATATGGGTTATCAGGCCGGGTGGGAAATGATGGCTTGTGTACTTCCGCTCATTACACATATGCAAAAGCTATCATATCAATGCTAAGTATATGATAAATAATAATATCAACGTGTAGCAATTTCACCAAAGTAATTAATGTCAGTGGGTCAGTTATTTTTTTATAACGGTTTTTTCTATGTTTATAATCAACATCATGCACAGGAGTAAAACCGCACAGATTGTAGCATTGATGTTTGAATGAGTCATTAACGCCAATTGTCTAACTACATGCATATTCAAGACGAGAACATGAAACTGTTGCATAAATATAAACCCTCCATTGTACTCGATTGACGCGCTGTGTGTGCTTTTGAAATGAAACTGACATACACGTCCATTTTTATGTGTGTCGTTCTGATGAGTTAAGCCTTTTTCAACTGATTTTTATGATTCGTTCTTATGTTGTACTGATATTCCACTTTCCCATATCAGGGGCGTCACATATTTGTTGTTCGTTCATTTTTAGCTCACCTGGCCCGAAGGGCCAAGTGAGCTTTTCTCATCACTTTGGGTCCGTCGTCCGTCCTTAACTTTTACAAAAACCTTCTCCTCTGAAACTACTGGGACAAATTAAACCAAACAATTAAATTTGGGTATCAAGTTCAAAAAATGTGTCCAGTGACCGAGATGGCCGCCATGGCTAAAAATAGAACATATGGGTAAAATGCATTTTTTGGCTTATAACTCAAAGCCCAAAGCATTTAGAGCAAATCTGATAGGGGTAAAATTGTTTATCAGGTTAAGATCTATCTGCCCTGAAATTTTCAGATAAATCGGACAAGCCGTTGTTGGGTTGCTGCCCCTGAATTGGTAATTTTATGGAAATTTTGCTATTTTTGGTTATTATCTTGAATATTATTATAGATAGAGATTAACTGTAAACAGCAATAATGTTCAGCAAAGTAAGATATGAGCGTCACTGATGAGCCTTATGTAGACGAAACGCGCGTCTAGCGTACTAAATTATAATCCTGGTACCTTTGATAACTATTTACAAATAAGTCAAATGACCGTAATGATCAGTTGACCCCTTTAGGAGTTATTGCCCTTTATAGTCAATTTTTAACATTTTTCATAAATTTTTGTAAATTTTTAGAAAATATTTTCCACAGTAATTACTGGGCCAAGTTCATTATAGATAGAGATAATTGTAGCAACAAGAATGTTCAGTAAAGTAAGATTTACAAACACATCACCATCACCAAAACACAATTTTGTAATGAATTTATCTGTGTCCATTGTTTAATATGCACATAGACCAAGGTGAGCGACACAGGCTCTTGAGAGTCTTTAGTTTTATATATATAAGACCGTTAGTTTTCTCGCTACAATTGTTTTACATTGTCATTTCAGGGCCTTTTATAGCTTACTATGCAGTATGGGCATGGTTGAAGGCCATACGCTGACCTATAATTGTTTATTTCAATAATAGTGCCATTTTGGTCGCTTGTGGAGACTTGTCTCATTGGCAATCATACCACATCTTCTTTTATATGTATATATTTATAGTATACACAAGGTATTATCCCGCAATTAATATTTGTCACTTTTGAAGAACATATTATTCTCAGGGGCGGATCCAGGAATTTGGAAAAGGGGGGGGGCGAAGTTTTTAATGTTTGCCGAGCGGAGCTAGGCGAAAAAAATTTGGGACCTTTTTTAGGCTAAAAACCATAAAATAAGTGTAAAATGCACTTTTTAAAAAGTTCCTGGCGTGGGGCATGTATATTATATAGTTGCTTTAAAGTGTAAGTGTTGGCCATTTTTTTATGCTGTATTCTCCCTATTGATTGTCTGTCATAAAATGATAGTATGGATCCAAAGCTATGTACTGATATATTTGATGTGGGACTTGTCAGTAAAAAATAGACATGGAAAATTCTCGTTTGTTGTTTGTTAAGTTAGCATAACCTCAAAGATTTCTTGTTGCAAACAAGAAATACGTCGGGCTGTTCTATGAAATTTACAATACGACTATCACGAGTTAAAAAAAGTCAAACAAGCAATTTTTATCCAAATGTTTGGTTGATATATTTCACCCAACAAAATTAAGGAAGATGAGGGGTTCCAAATCAACCAAAGGCTACGAATGAGTTTGAAAAGACAACGAATTTATGAATGACGGTCGACAAATGGCGACATACAGGCCACACTCAGCAGACAGGTTGCAGTCTGGTCTTGAAAAAGTATTCAATAAATCAGTTCAGCGAAACAGACATTCCGGTCAGACATACAAACCCCGGCCTCAAACAAATACGCCCATTTTGTATTCATCATGTTCATTTAATACTAAATAATTCTGTTGGAAATTTTTGTTTCTAATCAATGAGCAAAAAAGATTATTGTTTTCATTCCAGATACGGCCAGAATTTTTATTTAATGCAAAAATCAGAGTCAGATTTTTTTTCTTTCAAATACCTTAGACTGCCTCCTCAAATCAAATGGTTCGTACCTTAGACTTTAAATCTGTCTAGATCTTATACTGACTGGGGATCATTATTCAGCTATCACGCTATTTTAAAATAGCCTGGGTAGTTTGGGGTTAAACATTTTTTCGTAGGTAAATGATATCGCTGTGGATTTTTTTTTCATGAGAGTGTAATAGAGTACGTATTACTTTCTGTTTGGTGAAATTGTGAAATAGATGTCACTACGTTCTTGCTCAATCCCGTGTCGCTTTGAAGGTATCATGGTTGTTATCCTCAGCCTAAGCAAAGTGTTACTGTAATTTGAATTTCAAAATAACTAAGTGACGTTTTATTTTACGCACTGATCAACTCCACCATGTAGCGAATCACATGACTTTGACATAATCAGTAAATACCAGCGAAAAATATCTTTACAAATGTATAAGTAAAGAATTGTCGCATGATAATTACACGGGAAATGGCAAAGTTCACAAAGTCTAGTCTGATTAATCATTTTACAAAAAAAGTCCAAGCAAAGGGGGGCGTACGCCCTCTACGCCCCCCTCTGGATCCGCCACTGGCATTTCTCCATTCTGTCACTTTAAAAAGGAGACATTGAAGACCCGAACCATGTGTAAGGTCAAATAATTTAACGCACACTATATTATTTTGTGCGCACAATATATTTAATTTGTGCGCACAAAGTTAAGTTGTGTGCAAAATATGTTTAAGTTGTGTGCACAATATATTTAAATTGTGTGCACAATATATTATTTTGTACGCACAATATATTATTTTGTGCGCACATTATATTATTTTGTTCGCACACAATATTATTTTGTGCGCACAGTATATTATTTTGTGCGCACAATTTATTTAAGTTGTGCGCACAATATATTTTTTTTTCTTAGCATGTCTCTAGCGGGGCTCCGTAAGATAGTGCAAAAAACAATTATTTATAGAAACAGCGGTCGGTAATTCATTGTTAAATTGACACAACAAACAGAGGATAAAGCTGTGCTTTTATAAGTACGGTTGTCTTTCGTAAAATATGTATATGAAAGGTAATGACAAAAACACTGCATCCCGCCTAAAATCTAAACTTTTCAATAGACGTATAAGATTCATCCGAGTACTCGCGAGTACTCGAGTATCATGACCGAGTATCCGAGTATTAAATTTCAGAACTTTTGACATCCCTAGTTATTTGTATTAATTATCGAGGTAAAGGATTGAATTTAGAAAAAAATAATTGAAAGCTAGAAATCAATGTTCGTTCTTATTAAAATATATATAGTTACACGCTTCCATCAGTTGCAAGTGTATTCATGATTAATTTTTCGAAATACTTTATTAAGGTGTTGAGGACCTTTGGTGACCCCATAGTTTAAGTGTCTTTAAAAAGTACACAGTGAACAATGGTCGTTACATACAAACGTTCACCTAAATTGTCCCAGTCAATGGATGAATTTAATGTGTCAATCAATGGCCACAGCCACACTGTTTTGAATTTCATTCTAAAGCGTTGCCTGATCGTTCACGATCAAAATTGATGAAAAATCAACAAAATTCAACAAGATTTTCATAAACAAATGAACGGTTTCAAGGGAAGAGCATACTTTTATTTCCCTGTACTATCAGACAAATCAAACATGGAGTTTCAAATATATCATGATATATTGGAATGTGACCATTAAAGTTACAAAAAGCGTGTTTTTTTTTTTTGTTGTTTTTTTTTAATGAAATCCATAGACATGTATCGCGCTTTTTTTTCGGATTTGTTCCGCGTTTTGAAAATTCAGCGATTTTTCAAATATTTTAAGGTAGAATTTACATTTGATTACATTCATGATCCAGTACCAGATCTTTCACTATCCAAATGCAATGCTTGACCACCGTTAGGTATTCTTTCACGACCAATTATCTCGATAAACCGAATTACACCCGTGGAATTCACGATCTTATACCCGAGCTTTCACGATCCAATCGTAATATTTAACCCCCGTTGGGTATTCTTGCACGATCTTTATTCTCGATGAACATAATGAGACCCTTTAAATCGGCTATACAACAAAGAAATGTTCGTAATGTAGAACATATAACCTTGGTGGGTGTTTTATTTCTTCACCGTCTCAGTCGAGATATCAACCTTAATTAATACACTTATATTTAAAAAAACTTGTTTATTAAGTATCAAATACATTTTTTGAAGAGTTAAATTCAAATTGGGTCGTTATTGAAAAAGGTAGGCATTTGTTTTTAAATAAAATTTTTACTTATATAGCAGAACTCTATTTATTATGACCTTTTATACAAATATATCATGCATAAAAGGGGGTGTTTGCCAACAATACTAGTTGAGAGGTTAACAAATTTCCAGAGCCGTGAGCCGAGGGAAATTTGTTTATCTCTCAACCGATATTTTTTGCAAAAAATAACCTTGTAAGCATGATAAAATTGTTTAATTACATCGATTGTTCTTTTTATCCATCCATCTATATTGACGTGAGAATTTTTCTTGTAATCAGATATCTCGCTAAAAATTTGTTTCATAATAATGATTGTATTATGATGTGTATGTAACTTGCCCGACAAGTATGGAAAGCCAACGGGGTCAAAATTCTTAATTTGTAACTAGTAACTTATAGGCGAGTGATATGAGAGCCAAATTTACATTTTTAATGCACCTACCTAACACACGGCTAAATTATATATCACTGGAAAGCTAAGAATGTGTACTTTCTAAATATCCCGGTCGTCAAAAGAAATTATGGTGCATTTTTTTTTTAATCGAGATCAAAGGTCATGGGTGCAATTTCAATTCACGGATACTTCCAGTAGAAAAATCGAGTCAAAACAAATGCAAAAATGAAACAATTTTATAGGAATGCTGTATTACTGTTGCGAAAATATATTTCTATCATAGTGTTAATTAATTTTGGTCGATTTTAACGGTAACGCATGTTACGTAACGTTTTCTCTCGGAGTCTTGAAAAATCAACCATTAAGTCACACAACTGTATCTGTAGTCGCCCTTGTATTATCTAAATCTTATAATACCTCCGTATCATTTGATTGCACGTATTTACAAACATATATCTGCAAATTTGATATAAATAATCCGAAACAAAATATTTGAAGCAAGGGGAAATTTAACATATGACGTATTTTTAATTGTTTAGAAAGTCCCATGATGAGCTGTGCATTAAAATTGAAGAAGCGTATGGTCTCCTGTAAGTTTGAAAGCCTACGAACCGCTTCAAGAACAGACAACCATAGGGTGGATTTTTTGTTATTATTGTAGTGCAATATGTTGAGTCTGGATCATACCGCAATTTTATTTACATCACTAATTTTAAAATCAGATATGATAAGAGTATTAACTAACATTACTTAAATGAGTAAAGTGCTACTAGTATATTTATATCAACAATTTTAATATAAAAAAATGACCACTCATTGTACGTCAAACTGTGTTTGATTTTTACTTTAGTCGGCCGCCGTGTATCTTGAGATATCTTATTAATCAAACAACTTGCACTTGACAAAGTTTGTTTGTATTTTTTTTAAATTACGCTTGTGATGACCTTCGGCTACTTTGGCACTACGTAATACTTTTTTATATCTTGTTTCACCGCTTCAAACGGAGGACAAGGTTATCCTAATATTGAACCTTTTATTTGGCTTTCTTATGTTAAAATCCCGTTAGCGTATAACCTAAATGATCGAAACGTCGGACCAATGGGATGAAGGACCATTTAGGTGTCGGAATATTGCGATATCGGAATATTATAGCTTCATTTTAACTTGTAATCTAATAATTCATATCGGTCAAAATATCCATACAAAGACAACTTCCTTGGCATGGGTATATACCAGTACAGCAGAGGTTTTGCTCAAAGCGGACACAAGATCTACTATATACAGATTGAATTAAGGATTGGAAATGGACATGAGGGATTTGTCAAAGAGACACCAACCCGTTCAAAAAGCAGGCAACGGCCGAAGACCACCAATGGGTCATCAATGCAGCAAGAAACTCCCAAACCCGGAGGCGTTCTTCAGCTGGCCCCTAAACAAAAATGTACTAGTTTGAAATGATAATGGACGTCGTACTAAGCTTCGAAATATACTCAAGAAATTAAAACAAAAAATCATACAAAAATAAGAAAGGCCAGAGGCTCCTGACTTGGGACAGGCGCAAAATTGCGGCGGGGTTAAACATGTTTTTGCAATCTCAACCCTCCCCCTGCGTGAACAGATCAAATATTGTAGAAAGTTGGATAACATCATACCGGACCGATGTTGCCTTTTAACCAACCAAAGTCATACGGAGAACTCTTATTGTTTCTGTAGTTAGGTCGACATTGTCTTGGATAAAATTTTGACCCCCAGAAGAAAAATAATGCCATGTAGAATGTATGCCCCATTTTCTAATCTGTTGATCAGTCAAACTTGTTAATAGTTATCAAAGGTGTGTCCATAAATATGGTGCATTTGTAATGATAAATCTAAATGAAAAAGAGTTAAAAAGAATAAGACAAAATTATAGAGCTGCTGTATACAATATTGGATGTACCTTGGCCTTGTTGAGGCTGTATACATGTACATTGTAACTATAAATTGACCATATACATGTATTTTTAGTATTTGTTGAAGCTGATAATATGTTATGAAGTTGCGATCCTCGGGCATAAATTAAGCCCAGTTAACTGATCAAGTAATTAATTTAAAAGTTGTTAACCAGAATACTTCCTTGTGTACAGGCACGTCATCTTTAATCGTCGAAATGTTAGTAAAAGCTGTTTTATGTTCAGAATAAAATAGCTCTTTACTCTCTGACTTCAAATTTTGTAGCAAATATTTAGCGATGCAAGCTCGATGGTATAAAGATTTAATAGTAAAATAATCATGAGTTATTTTGTAAATCACTGAGATCATTACGTCCACTTGTATTTTTATCCATCTTATGAGTTAAGCCTTTTTCAACTGATTTTTATAGTTCATTCTTATGTTGTACTGTTATACCACTGTCCCAGGTTAGGGGAGGGTTGGGATCCCGCTAAAATTTTTAACCCTGCCACGTTCTATATGTATGTGCCTGTCCCAAGTCAGGAGCCTGTAATTCATTGGATGTCGTTTGTTTATGCATGTGTTACATATTTGTTTTTCGTTCTTTTTTTTACATAAATAAGGCCGTTAGTTTTCTCGTTTGAATTGTTTTACATTGTTTTATCGGGGCCTTTTATAGACTATGCGGTATGGGCTTTGCTCATTGTTGAAGGCCGTACGGTGACCTATAGTTGTTAATGTTTGTCATTTTGGTCTTGTGTGGATAGTTGTCTCATTGGCAATCATACCACATCTTCTTTTTTTATATATTGTAGGAGATATAGGTATTTTAACACTCAATACAGCTTGAGTTTGCTACTCAGAGGATACCTTATGAAGTTGTGTAACTTGCTTATAGGCTTTATACATTTGCAAAATATACAAACATACAAATCAGAATGAGTTTTAGATCTATTGCCCTCGTTGATATATGAGAAGAGACTGGTCGGTAGAATTGGTACATGTAGTACAAAGTCTTTGTACAGACAAAACAGAAGATGATAGGTTGTGCTTACTTTTGAAATATTCATAGCAACTTTTATGATATTTTGTATTTTCAAATGGGATGTTTTAATTTTTTTCATATTCATCGACCAGTCTTCTGTAAACTTCATCTTTTCGTTTTCCCACTGCGGCAATACAACTGTATCTTCATTTAAGTGTTTTTTTAAAACTACATAGTTTCTATGTAGTAAATACATGACAGACTATGCATCTGTGTCAATCAATAGATAGTTTTTGCTCTTTAGCATATGAAGGGTTTCATTGTGAACTGGACTGTGAAAATTTGACACGACTCGGAAGATTTTCTACAATTTTCCGATACGATTCCTTATTTAGAAATGGGTGAATTCTACAGAACTCAAAAACTATGTTTTACTTTGATTTGATCTTAATTTCGGACGATTTTATATCTATTTAAGCTACACTGAAGTTTAAGATAGAAATAGAACTGTTTAAATATGATTTATCGTACTCTAATAACACTTTAAGTACACGGAAATCGACTAATATATTCAGTAAAAAAACGATAACGAAATAGATAAAGGATTCCGGAAACTATAGTGATTTTACCCAACATCATAAAATTACAGAAATTCGTGATTTTAAGAAATGTTGAGATAAAGTCTTGATCTTGAATGAAAAAACGACAACTGATGAGTGATTTGGTGTGTTCTAAAATGGATAGAGTGCAAAAGCATTTAATAAAAAATTTAATTGTAGATCCGAAAAGGTCAGGATTATGAAAATTTTCGTACAAAATGTCAAATATTTAGAAGGAATGCAAAAGCATGCGGAGTTATAGTTGTAAATATTGTTTTTCATTATTTTAAGAATCTAATTCACTTAATTATTCTGTCTAAAAGAAGAGATACGACTAATTTCTTTTGCTTGAAAAACATGTCGTAATTTTATAATTTTCAACTAATTTCTGAAATAAACGTCAATTTTACAAAAACTGCACCGTACGATTTTGTGACGACCGGGCAAAAATCAAAGATAAATCATTATTCTTTCACTTAAAAAAGAAATTAGCCGTGTGTTAGGTGGGTGCATTAAAGTCCTTAACTAGACGTCTTTTTCAAATATTACACTTGCCTATTAGTCTAGTCAATTTAGTGAACAATATGCAACTAATTGCAACACAAGTTTTTTTTTCTGCAAAACAAGTCTGTAACTACATGTATCCATACTTAAACTATACAAAAAAACATTTTGTAGTAAAAGTAAGGTAATATGAGTTGCTTCCCCTTTTTTGCCAAAGTTGAAAAAAAAATATACAAAAAATGTTCTGTACTTTTTAAAATAGTTCAAGTAATACAATACAATACAATGCATAATTATCTCAATTCAAAAGAATAATATAACAAATGCATCATTTTCCTGTCTCAAAATTTGTATATTTAAATAAAGATATAGACCGAGATTGTGTTCTGCTATTTTAGAATTCAAAGATCTGTTCTCCCCAACAGTGTTGGTATGTAACCTATAACATAAGACTAATTTGAGTTAGATTAACCAACATAGTCACAATCTTACTACACAATTTTTTGGCCATTAAAATATTTTTTTTTACAAGACTTAATTTTTGAAATTCAAAGTTTTTTATTTTTTTTACCACACCTTTTCTTCTTGAACAAACATGTTAAGGTATAGAATCGAACAATGTTTTTCATAAAAAAAAGAACGATGAGTGTTAAATGATTGTATGTTAAATATTTTTTCACAAATGCGATTTCCAGGCTTCTGAAGCTAAACCCACAAGGGTGCAAGTTCCATACCAGGAAAGTCGCCTCCAAAACATCAATATAATATAATTATAATAATAACACTGAACCCACTTTTCACTGGTTTCTAATCGGATGTGTACTGATTTATATTTTTTGTCGGTGTCAAGAGTATTTATTCATCAACTGTAATTAGCTTCGAACTAGCTATTGGAACTTAGTGTCATTTTATTAATTGGTTTAGTATATATATATATACTCTGTGCTGACCTTTTTTAGTTGAGCCCTTTCGAACTGAGTTTTACAATTTGCACTTATGTTGTTTGCTATTTCACAACTGTTCCTGATTATGGGAGGGCTGTCAGAGTGCTTGCAAACATGGTTATCACAAGTAAGTGGCCCTTTAGTACATGGTGGTTATTGTTTGCTGTCTGTCATATTTATTTTTCTATTTATTGTCTTAACAGTTTTATATTTTAACGATGAGCTATTATAGTTGTTAACATCCACACCCTCATCATTGTTCTCTCTTGTGAACATTTTTGTCATTGCCAATCATACAACATCTTCTTATGTTTTTAAAGTGAGGGAGATTTTACAATAAATCATGGTTTCAAACATACTACCAAGAGATCACTGATAAAGTTTAGTGGACCTTAAAAGCTAAACAATTATATTCTTGAGGCATTAGGTGTATTTTATTTAAATATTTTTTTAGTTTCGTTCAAATGAGTAATATAGTATAATTATGAATAAAGAGAGATTCGAGGTTTTTAAAGTCAATTAGATTGCAACTTAAATAACCTGCAAAAATTTCAGATTAGACAGGACTATCTTTGGCCATAAGTCGCCCTTTTTACAGTTCTTAGGTTAAAGCTGATTTCCTTTTATTAGATTAATTCTATGAGATATCTTAAAGAAGGAACTTGGTAATGCTTTTCTTTATATACATATTTATCTTTGACAATGATAATTCATACAGCAGACAACCCATGTTAGTTCTTTGTCATGATCCTTTGATTAATGTTTCAGACCACCACATACAGGTTTACAGGGTACACACAAAAGGCGCTGTTACTATTAACACTTCCTCCAGGAAGTGATCCCATCAATTCATACAACAGTCGGCTTATCTCATTTTCAACATCCAAAATTGGACAACTTTGCTACAATTACTATTTAAATTCAAGCTCTTGAGGTAAAATTATAATCATATTGACAAAGCTTCCCTTGAAATTGCCTTAAACAATATCTACATGTCATGCTCATTCAGTGAACTAGTGTATGTTTCAAAAAATTAGAAAGCTTAGTACATATCTGAAATTAAACCTGGATATTGATAAAGCTTGCTAAGTAAAATTGGTCTGTATTTAACTATGACTTTATGCAAAGTATGCGACGCGTAACATTTTAAAAGTCTTGGTGTTCTCATATATGCATTTGATACGGTGCATTTATTATGGATATATTCCAGACTCCATTTATGAAAGAAATCTATAGAGCAGAGCATTTTGTTTTTTTGTAGCTCTATTTTAGAATATTATTTAATTTAAACTTGTTGAAATGAAGTTAGTTTAAAATGTGTCAAAGTAAGCTTTAAGAGTTCCTTTTAATTAAGATTTATTATGCATGTCTCTATACATAGTATGCGACGTAACAGTTTATAAGTAGGTGTTCTCTTATATGCATTTGATACGGTGCATTTGTTATGGATGTTTTTCAGATTCCATTTATGAAATAAAATCTATAGAGCAAAGAATTTTGATTTTTTTTTTGTGTGTATCAATTAAAAATGTAGATTCAAATATTTTTCACTTCAAACGATAAAGTAAATCTTCTTCAAAACTTATATATAATGTATAGTTCGGCGTCCGCAAAAAAGAAGCCAAGGAAAGTGTTTATCTCTTCTTCACAAATACGTATTTCATTCAATCTACATTTTTAATTGATACACAAAAAAATCAAAATTCTCTGCTCTATAGATTTTATTTCATAAATGGAGTCAGAAATATAAATTTTAATTAAAAGAAGGACTTCTTAAAGCTTACTTTGACAAATTCTAAACTAACTTCGTTTCAACAACTTTAAATTACATGTTCTTAAATAGAGCTAAGAATTGTTTGTATTGTAGTAAATTTAATTCTTTGAAATTTTATTCAAATACACTATTGAATATTACAAAGAGCCAATAAATACAATATTTTTTTATTTTATAAATTAGTGCCTTCAATAAATAAAAGTCGTCATAGAACAGTCTCATTTTCATACCGGTATTCGAAATGACTCGTTTCATTGCTATTACAACACATATGTCATAATTACAGTGTAGGTATAGGAGCCAGGGGCAAAAAGGGTACAAAATTATGACCCCTCCCATTTTAAACAAAAATTGAAACTAAAAAATGAAAATGAAAGAGAACAATCACTAAATTTTAGATTATTAAAATAGGGTTTTTTTCTTGTCATTTTCAGAAGTTTGCCTCCCCCCCTCCTTTTCCATACACAAACTTTTTTTCAAACTTATCCATTCTTATAAATGGCCTATTTCTTTAACGAAGGTATACACAGACAGACGTGCCGCCGGAATAATCTCAGCTACAGCGGAGGGGGCATTAATTTTAACGCTTGTCCGTATTTACGTCCGTACGTATTCATGGGATAAATTTACAACTTGGAATTTTCCGCAATTTATCTTTATTTTGCCTCAAACAATGCTATGAAACTTATACACAATGCTAATTACCACCAAACTGAGATCAAGTTTAAATTTGGCTGGCATCACTTTCACCGTTCAAGCCCATTTATAAATGGGAAAAAATTTAAATTTGTCGTCTACGCGCTCTAACTTTAATTGCCTCAACCAAATGTTATGAAAGTTACATACAATGCTTATTACCACTTCAACAATGAGCAAACCCCATACCACATAGCAAATCATATAAAACCCCGATGTCATTATATGAAAAAGAGGACTCCTTCAAATGCCATCAGCACCACTGAACCAAAATGTACATATGATACATATGCGGATAATTAGCATGTTCCAGAGAGGTATACAGCCGGTAAAAACATAAATTAAAGCTGGTACTCCAGGAATTTATTCGCATAGGAGTATTTTCACCTAATTTGACACAAAGCTTCTTTTTTTATCTTTAATATACACAAAATTTCTGTAGCCTGTTGTACTCGTCGTTTAATTGCTTTTTTAGGAGGGAAATGATAACTTTATTTGGAAATGTTTTTTTTTAGTGCAAATCTTTTTTATTGTTAAAGGGGCACTAGCTGTCAAATTCATTGTAACCGATTTGACTCAAATTCTCATATTTGGTTTATAACAAGGTAAAACATTTATCCAAACTATCAAAAGTCAAAAATAAACAGTTTACAGAGCATGGGGTAGATAATATATAGGTTCGTTTCGTGTGTATTTTACTCCAGACGCCATCTAATTAACTATCGATTTGACCTCAGATGACCATATAAGCGATGTAAACAAAAATAGAGATACGAATAGATTAAACCAACACGTGCAAGTGGATTTTTATAGGTCTGTTTGATTTTATTTTATAGATTAAAAATAGATGTTTCTCATTGTTTTTAACCATATACGAATGATTTTATGTGCATCGAATTAGTAATCAAATGATGTACCGTAGTTTCACTTTCATTGTTGACATTCTTTTTCTTTAAATAACCAGTACACGTACAATGCATGCGTTGTCAATCTCTAGCTAGGGGTTAACTTGAAGTTCACATGAATACCGGTTCAGAATGATGATGACGTTTTCACTTGCAAGTGAATCAGTCAAAAATTATGTTTAATCGCTTATTTCAACAAAATTAAAGGAAATTGATTGCTAAAAGCAAATTATTATTTGATTATTCCATTTTGATTAATGATTGATCTAAAAAAAATCATACTTTATTTTTTTATATATATCGTAGCTAGTGCTCCTTTAATACCAGAAAGTTTTCTTGTGAATTTTTAACTTATAGTGTCTTTGCTAAAACAGAACCAACATTGAAAGATCAAGTTTTCAGTGTTTACTTAGAAGGTAATATTTTGACACTAGATTTCCCACTGACAGCAATGAAAAAATCCGAAAACCCTGGGGTAAAATTGATATCCCAGGAACATTGCAAAACATTTTCACCAGTTTCAAAGACGGTTTCGGGTTAAAGAAATGACAGAAATAAATTAATAAATAATCATTTAAAAAAAAAACAGTTGAAATTTTATATTACAATCAAATATAGTATGTCAAAACTATGTAAGCATCCTCTACAATGAAAGAAAATTTGTCTTTTCGGACACAATGCGAAATGCTTAATTTCTTATAGCATAAATCTCTCAATGTGTTTCCTGTGTGGATAAAAAAAAAACCGCTACGATCTCCATTCTTCGCCTGCCTATTCTCTAATTTTACCCCTGACAATAATTCTCATTCACTACACCGAAAAGTGGACGACATATTCTTTGTGTTGTATAAATGAGGATGGTGCACATGTCCGACCCCAACTTTGGACCTATTTAAAAAAAAAAAACATAAGCAAACCGAACAACAGCCTGGATTTTTTCTCAAGTAGATCTCAGCTTCCAAGCTTTCTTTTGCAGCTGTATGCCACCATATAATCTTAACTATAATTCCCCTATATTTATTTGTTTCATAAACTTAGTAAAAAAAACCAGTTTAAAAACGGCAGACTATAGTTATTTAAAAAAACATTGTTCCGTATGAAGTTAATTAAAAAAAGGCTGGCCGATAGGTGTTGTTCAGCTTTTTTTTTCTTTTCTAAATAGGTCCAAAGTTGGGTCGGAAACTCTACCCCACCCTTACGGAAAAGTTAATAAAAAAATTCCTTACGTTAATACTTTTGTCCGCACTAGGTGCAAAGGGAAGATGGGAAGCTGAGGTCTACTTGAGAAAAAATCCAGGGTGTTAATTGTTCGGCTTTTTTTTTCTTTTCTAAATAGGTCCAAAGTTGGGATCGACAACTCTACCCCACCCTTACGGAAAAGTTAATAAAAAAATTCCCACTTTTGTCCGCACTAGGTGCAAAGGGAAGTTGGGTAGCTGCGGTCTTCTTGAGAAAAAATCCAGGGTGTTGTTCGGCTTATTTTTTTTTTTAAATAGGTCCAAAATTGGGGTCGGACACTCAACCCCACCCTTACGGAAAAGTTAATAAAAAAAATGCCTACGGCAATACTTTTGTCCGCACTATGTACAAAGGGAAGCTGGGTAGCTGAAGTCTCCTTGAAAAAAACTGGGTGTTGTTCGGCTTAGTTTTTTGTTTAAATAGGTCCAAAGTTAGGGTCGGACACCCTTCCCCACCCTTACGGATAAGTTAATAAAAAATTCCCTACGGCAATACTTTTGTCCGCACTAGGTGCTAAACGAAGCTGGGTGGCTAAGGTCTACTTTAGAAAAAATCCAAGGTGTCGTTCGGCTAAGATTTAAAAAAAATTTAGGTCCAAATCTAGGGTCGATCCGACCCCGTTGCATGTCGACTTTTCAAGAAAATAAAGCTGACTTGTTGTGATTATTAATTCGACAACTCAACAAGATAAGGGCAGTTACTGGCATTCATCTCGCCCTCAAGACGAGTTGCCGAGATAGCTTTTGTCGACTTGTCGCGATAAGTATGTCGACATGTTGTGTTAACTATCTAGACAAGTCGATTTATTGCTTCCATTATGTCGACTTATCGTGATAATATATATCAATTTGCCGTAATAATTATCTGGGCAACTGGTCAATTCGATGGCAGCTGTATGCCACCATATGTTTCCTATGATATAACATCGCTATAATGTTTCTATGGTGGCATACAGCTGCCATCGAATTGACCAGTTGCCCAGATAATTATAACGGCAAATTGATATATTATCACGATAAGTCGATATATCATCTCGACATGTCGACTTAATTATCTCAACAAGTCGACATAATGGAAACATTAAATCGACCTGTCTAGTTAGTTAACATAACATGTCGACATACTTATCGAGAAGAGTCGACAAAAGCTACCTCTGCAACTCGTCTTGAGGTCGAGATGAATGCCAGTAACTGCCCTTATCTTTTTGAGTTGTCGAATTAACAAGTCAGCTTTATTTTCTTTACAAGTCGACATGCAACGGGGTCGGATCGAGACAGATACTGAGATAGTTTGAAAATAGAATTTTTTCGGAACTCTATTAATTCTTTCGGAACTTGACTGTAAACGCGAGAAAGATTTTTGCCATGTCAACTGCCGTAGCGGAAAAACGTTACTGCAGAGTTCCGAACGAATGTCTATTTTTAACCAATATCGTCTCGATTGACCCCGTTGCATGTCGACTTGTCAAGAAAATAAAGCTGACTTGTTGTGATAATTAATTAGACAACTCAACAAGACAAGGGCAGTTACGGGCATTCATCTCGACCTCGAGACGAGTTCCTGAGATAGCTTTAGTCGACTTGTCGTGATAAGTATGTCGACATGTTGTGTTAACTATCTTAACAAGTCGATTTAGTGCCTCCATTATGTCGACTTGATGAGATAATTAAGTCGACATATCGAGATAACATGTCGACTTATCGTAATAATATACATCAATAATTATCTGGGCAACTGGTCAATTCGATGGCAGCTGTATGCCACCATATGTTTCTTGTCACTTGTGTATACAATGTACTATGTTTGCATTTTAACCCGTCAGGGTTTCATGTTTTTTTGCAATAAAGTTATATATATTAATCTTAATTTCAATGAAATTAATACGGCTATAGAAAATACGCTGAAAGACCATGTAAATCAAGAATATGAAATTAAAAGACCATCTACAGAAGGTCTACTTGATACTATTGGTATTTTACTGACAAAAAATGAATTTACTTTAAATGAAAACGCATATAAACAAATTGTTGGCGTTCCAATGGGCGGAGTTGCTTCCCCGGAAATAACTGACATTGCTATATTTGACCATATAAATAATATTATAGAACAATGTCCATACAAAGATAATATCAAATTTCATAAACAAATGAGAGATGATGGCTTTATTATATTTAATGGAAGCAGTGAGAAGATTAAACAACCAATTGAAATAGCAAATAAGAAACATAACCTGCTGAAATTTACTTTTGGAATACTATATATAAACTGTCACACCATACCTACTGAGAAATTGAATAAATACATTTCCGTATTAACATAGAAGCTCATAGTCATGCCCCTACCTGTTTCTCTTGTGTTTTTGAAGGACAAGGAATTACAATTGTTAGAAACACCAGCAATAAGGACCATGTTAATAAACGTATTAAACTGTTTATAGATAAATTATCAAGACGGGGATACACGAAAGAAATCGTCAGTCAAATATTGCACAAAATTCGTCACGAAGACAGACAGTTAAAACTTCGGAAGAAACAAAATAACAGGCAGACAACGTATCATTATAATGCTAAATATCTTTAAAAAATTATAACAAAGTTCTCGTATATAATTCTGAAAGACCCGATTGCCAAACAAATTTTTAAATCTAAACCAGATATGGGTTTCAAAAACAATAAGAATATTAGCGACATGATAATTAATCATTAAGTCGAAGAACCCCTATACAGGAAGCTTTATAATATAGTGTATACTGTGAAACAGGTGTAATAAAAACATGACACCGATTTATTTCAATAGATCACGTATCTGAGATAACCGACGGTTTCTTATATGTCCATGTTTCTACCCGGCAGGGTACCTACACATGTTTCTTCAAATGCTAAACATGAAGACTTTTGTATAATATCATATAAATGATAAAACAAACACGCCAGTATACCCTGAATTCAACAATATGACATTGATAAATACTATCTCTACTATATCCCGTGTAGACTAGTTTATGTTTAAGTAATTAGTGATCAAAATAAAGACAATAAGTCTCTTCATTAATTTAACAAAAGTGCTGATCAACTTGGTCAGTTTTTTTCAGTCTGTAAAAAGACTAGCTACAACGTAGACCTATATGCACGTGTAGTTAATAAATTAAAAAACTGTTATGAAACAGACACACATCTATCTATGATACTAGATACGAAATAGATACCGAAAGTCGGCCTCTGATGAGGGTTTACATTGGAATACTCACGAAAAAACCCGAAACATTGCATATAAAATTCTTAAGAATTAAGCAATAAAAAGTACGTAGTGTCAGGTCAGAAATATTGATACCATACCATGAATAAGTGGGTTTATGGTCATTTTATAAAACAAAATAATTAGTCGATGTTATTCCTTTTAAATATTACATCCCTGCTTTGACTGACACTCTGAAACTGATTTGCTCTAGACTATTTCTTAACCAAAATTTGTTTTTCACATCACATGTCACCTTTACTTTAATAAACCGGTTTCTGTGACCGTCATTAAAATATAACGGTAATCAGTTTCATTGCGTTTACAACTAAATAATTACATTAGATGTATGTTTCATTATGATACTTTTTTTCTGATTGGCTAACTGCACATCACATGTTATTCCGTAAACAATTGCATTGCTCAATAAAACTTTTCATTCATGATAACACGTGGTCCTACAATAAAGTGCACAGGTGAATTAAATAAAACAATAATAAAATTCGTATTTTCATGATCATTGCTAAAAAAATGTAATTATATGTATTGAATGCTTCTTTTTGTAACTTCATAGGGTTGTAAAAGCGTTGACCGTGCGCACATTTTTAGTATGAAGCGCTTCCGCGCTTCATACAAAATGTACTTCGGTCAACGCTTTTACACCCCAATGAAGTTACAAAAAGAAGCATTCAATTCTTAAATATTATTGAATGTATCTTAGATTTACTTCTCACAAGTACATGAAAGTTTACAATCAAACTTAATAAATATTACAACATTCAAAAAGTATTGCTATGTCTGAATACCGACACATAAATTCTATACCCTGATTTGCTAAAAACGCACAAATCGTCAAAAGGAAATAATCCATGTCTGACTAGTATTTCTATAGTATAAAATAGTACAAAAATTACAAATTATGCGCTTACCACTTGTGGAGTGAGTTCTCCAGTAAACAAGGAACTTGGCACAAAGTATAAATAAAAAATCTACATCAGAGTCCTGAAAACAAAAATACAATAAAAAGAACGGACTCTTCGTAATTATATAAAATACTAATCACAATGACATGACAATTGTATTCAACTCGTCTATATAAAAATAGCATTACGCTAACATGTAACTCGAATATTCTTTTCACAATATACTATAACTAATTATACATGCCGCCATTTTTCTACATGCAGTATCTGTAAAATACTGTTATTACGATTTCTCTAAACATTATATAGTTACGCTATGATCAGTGGCAAATATTACATTACTTTATAAAAGTATGACCTAGCTTCTTTACCAAAATACGCTCATTCAAATCTTTCATTCCAGTGTTATAAAAATGCTATCTGAAGAGTATTTACTCGAAAATAGGAAAGTTAACCACATATATTAAATCGTGTCAAAATGTTAATAAAGAAGAAAGTGCAACTTACTAGTCGTGACAAATCATGTCTGGAAAACTATACAGCTGAATCTAATAATACAATCTGTAAATATGGGCTTCTGATATAATAATAATCTGCATAAATAAAAGGACGACTTTCACTGACCAGTGTCCAGGTAAATTCTACTCAAGGTGCACAAAGGAAAAACTCAACTTAACCGCAAATAACTAAGAACCAATCAAAACAAGAGTTCAGTTTCAACCCCATGAATATGTATGAGTAACATTACTCAATACGTAAATTATATACTAAATCAAATGTTAAAGGATGAATATCCTTTAGCAAAAATACTTTACAAGAGTGAAATAATAAACTGAGACTCAATATGAATTTAATAAGGAGATTTTTAATATAAATCAATGATTTCAAAAGTGCAAATTACATAATTTATGAAGCATAAAAAATGACTCTGCTACAAGTGTAACAAAGACAATAGAATTGTTCTAAAGGGACAGACTTAACGGTAACTTGATGAAAAGGATAGTCATAACAATGAAAAGGGAATTAAACACTCGAAAGTTCACACACCGGTGCCACTTCATAGAAATATTACATCAATTAAACACTCGAAAGTCCACATACCGGTGCCACTACATAGAAATAATACCTCAAATAAACACACGAAAGTCCACACACCGGTGCCACTACATAAAAATATTTCCTCAATTAAACACACGAAAGTCCACACACCGGTGCCACTACATAGGAAATATAACCTTAATTAAACACATGAAAGTCCAGACACCGGTACCACTACATGGGAAATATTACATCAATTAAACACACGAAAATACTCACACCGGTACCACTACACAGGACATATTACCTCAATTAAACAGACAAAAGTCCACACAACGGTACCACTACATAGGAAATATTGCCTCAATTAAACACATGAAAGTCCAAACACCGGTACCACTACATGGGAAATATTACCTCAATTAAAAAGACGAAAGTCCAGACACCTGTACCTACGGAGCCCCTTAAGTGCCAATGATAAAATTTAGAATATGTGTGCGCGGGACTTTAAATCTTGTGCGCACAACTATAATCTTGTGCGCACAACTTATTTTTAATCTTGTGCGCACAACTTTTTTAAACTTGTGCGCACAACTTTTTTAATATTGTGCGCACAACTTTAAATCTTTAATGGTTCAATTGCACAAGACTGAGTTATATTTGAAGAAGCAATCTTTTTAGTACCAGACTCCATGTGAGAATGAAGCTTTGTTATGTGCTTTGGAAAACTTTGCAGAGATCGACAAAATAAACCTTGCAGATTTTCTTGATAGCCACTCTTGTGAAAAGTGGGAAAACCTGACAATTTCAACCTTTTAATCATAAAGGAAATTCCACATTAAGAACTAGTTCAGCAACCAAAGTACATTGATCGGACTTGGGAACCTTGATCAATCCAACGAAATAACAACAGCTTTACAATACGTAACAACCGACTGTAAAAACGTTTTGGGAAGCCTTATCTTTCTTGAAAACCTTTCTTCTGCTGATAGTGATGTCATGCAGTACTTGAAAAAATACATCAAAGAAATAGTCCAGGCCAAATTAAAATTGTTTTTATGCTTTTGTACAGCGTCTGACTTAATGTTGAAAGACCTGGTAGATATTCCTTTCAGTTTGTTTTACAAGATAGTCTGGGTCATGTGGAAAACTTTTGGAAGTAACAAAAGCTACGAAAATTATCCCTCATTTAGAACAGCATTTAACGGTTTCTTATCAATGATATTTGGGTAATGGACATCATTTAATTACCAAATTGAAGTCTTTGGTACATGTTTGTTTGCATATCAAAACGTTTTTTTTTTTTAATTTTTATTTATGTTGATCCTAATTCACTCTTTTTTATTCATAGCCTAGATAACTTGTACCAGAAACACGTCCAAATGTTAGAATTGTTTTAAATTCATTATGTGAAGAAAATCATTAAAAAAACTACCCTCAACTTTTATATCTTGCACACATGTTTCCCAAATATGAATATGGTGTATAAATTCATGACTCAAAATTTCTACATAGTACACCTGACAAAGCCCAAAGCAACGGAATAGCAGTTTTATTGCTGTTCTTCATCTCAAAGTCAACGGTCTCACTGCAATGCAAGTTCAAGACGGAATACTTGATGTATGTCTATAATGATACTGAACTGTGTTAGGGGTTTTGATTGCATGATTATATGATAACAAGAGCATTTTGAGGCTGATTATTTTATCATAATGTGTTATTTCTAATGAATAATTGTTTGCGTTATTTCATTGGTGTGATAATTTTATTACTGAAGGAAATAGTTTAATGACTACCAACGCACACCAATGAGTTATTACATGATTACAGACACATACCCCTAAACAAAAACTCGATAAATCTACATCTGTTTAAAGTAGTTTGGGCAATAAGGATCAATTTTGGGGTCCGTTTATAGCTGACTATTTCACAAAATGTAAATATAATTGAATTTCTTTGGACTTTCATGCGCAACACACAGTGGCAGAACAAGCAGACAGTTGATTGCGGCCGCTTAACTGGAAGAAGAAGAAGAAGTCTATGCGGTATGGGCTTTGCTCATTGTTGAAGGCCGTACGGTGACCTATAGTTGTTAATTTCTGTGTCATTTGGTCTCTTGTAGAGAGTTGTCTCATTGGCAATCAAACCACTTCTTCTTTTTTATTGTTAATGTGCTGGTTAGTTTTGTGAGCTGAGAAGGGTGCGTAGCTATATTCCGACAGTCCACAAGTCCGACTTCCCCATTTGTCAAACAGTCTATTTTTCCGACACCTCCTTTAGTCGACAGTCCAAAAAATGATCAGAAAGATTGTTTTTGGCTCATTAACCCCTTCTTGTTCTTCCAGAAATATTTTGACACGTAAACACATTGTGTCTATTTCATTTTTTATCTTAAAATGAAAATGAAGGAGAAGGAACATGCAGTAATGTCAAAAAGGCAACATGCATCCCCTAAGAAACTAGACATCTTGAGTTCACACTTGATCTCCAATAAAGTTGGAAGCCATTTACCATATGACGAGCCTTTAAATATCTCCAGCAAAATATACAAGTGGATAAATTGGCATACACAACAATTTATCTCAGAAATGTCGAGTAACAACAACATGTAAAGAGACAATCACATGTCAATGACCACAAATTTCTGACTTGGTACAGACGCAAATTATTTGCGGAAGAGTGAAAATAGTTTGTTCAAGGGTTTCATGTAAAAACAAAACAAAAAAACGCACGCACACACACACATAAACAGAAGAAATTAACCGAAATGTACTGGTATTCAATTCCTCCAATAGTACTCTAACATCAATTGACAGTACCAAAGGACAAGCAAACCAAATATTAACGATGAATGCTCGAAGTTCAGGACGCAAATACTGATAAAGTACTGCAAATTTAGAAATTATTGCAACGATTTTATTAATGCGAATAATGCAACAAGATGTTCGTCACATTGATAAAAACTCGTATTTTGATTTTATCAGTAACTATTTCATATAACATTTACTGAAATCACAACTAAAATATTAACCGCAAATGTTGGATAGTTATCAAGGAATCGCAAAAATAAATGCACGCATTGATTTCTAAATTTCAGTTCTTAACAATAGATATAACAAGATGTGGTATTAGTGCCAATGAGACAACTCTCCATTCAAGTCACAATTTGTAAAAGTAAACCCATCAAAGTACGGTCTTCAACACGGAGCCTTGGCTCACACCGAACAGCAAGCTTTAAAGGGCCCCAAAAAATGACTAGAGTAAATTTTGTAAAACCATTCAAACGGGAAAACCAACGGTCTAATCTATATAAAAACGAGAAACGAGAAACACTTATGAACCACATCAACAAGCGACAACTACTGAAATCAGATTCCTGAATTAGGACAGGTCAAAAAAAAAAAAAATGCTGCGGGTTTACACGTTTTAATAGGTACCAACCTTCACCCTTATCTGAAACAATAGTGTTACATCACAACATAGAAAGACACACTATAAAATATCAATTGAAATGGCTGAACTCATTCAAAAGATATATTAACACTAGTGAACATACACTGAACTAATAAATTTGATCTATGATATAATGTAAATACAAAATCAATAAAATAAGGGGTGAACAAATAAAGGCAACAATAGTATACCGCTGTGAGATGTTAAACAATATAAAAAAAAACCAATAACCTTGAACAAAAAGCCGCCATTATTTCCATGTTCTTACAGATATAACATGTAATATTAAAATTAAGGACTAAAAAAAGATTATCTCGACAAAAACGTTGTTATATGGACCTGCTAAACCAAAATATAAACTTCGGGCTACGTTCTTTGTCGATATAGCTTCGAACAGGTCCATATAACAACGAATTGACCTCGTCAGAAGTCCATAATTGATAAGTAATTGATGGCATTAATATTTCAGGTCGAGGTTGAAGGCTGTTGATCATTATAAAAAAAATGATTAAATCAGTTTCAATTAATATTTTACAACATCAAAGGAAAAAGTAAAAGAAATGACACTGTCAGTGAAGCTTAACGCAAAATATAACTGCCATGTCATTGCTGATTCTAGAGAAATAGAGGATTTTAATAGCTTTTTTCCAATAAGAGCTTATTTTAATCTTCGGACACTGCTTGCAGCTCAGAAAAGATATAATTTATTCATAACATATATTCATATACTACTTGTATACTTCGTTCAAGATTCTACATTGGCTAGAGGTATAGGGGGAGGATTGAGATATCACAAAACATGATTAACCTCGCCGCATGTTTGCGTTTGTCCCAAGTCAGTAGCCTCTAGCCTTTGTTAGTCTTGTATGTTTTTTTTAATTTTAGTTCATTTATATGTTTTGGAGTTTAGTGTGGCGTCCATTTTCACTGAACAAGAACACAATTTTATTTAGGGGCCTGCTGAGGACCACCTCCGGGTGCGGGATTTTCTCGCTGCATTTGAGACCCATCAGTGGCCTTCGGCTGTTGTTTGTTCTTTGGTCGGGTTGTTGTCTCTTTGGTGATATTCCCCTTTCCATTCTTAATTTTAGTCATTCAAGATTTGACTGCATTATCAATGGTGGTTCTAAAGAATATTTTTTAAAGCTTTTGTACATTAAGGAATATTCTAAGCTTTTCACTCATATATGCTGGTCCCAAAGATTACTAGGCATCAATTTATATAAATTTGAATATGTATGTCCTATTCATGCTTCATACAAAACATGACTGCCTCATCATTGCTGGTTCGTGTGGAAATATTTTGCATTTGTTCAAAATTGAATCTTCTATCCTTTTGTTGTGTCATGCAAAATATGACTGCATTGCTACTGTTGGTTCATAGGAACAATACTTTAAAACAAATTTCAAATTAAAGCTAATGTTAAACTATGGACCCCAGTTGCTCGGACCCCTTGGAACCCGGACCTTCATTAATACAAACTTGAAACATCATGCTTTCTGATGAATCGGACAATATGACTGCCTTACTACTGCTGGTTCTTACGGTTTTTTTTTAAACTTTCAGTTAATATCAAGATCTTATACTCCACAGACCTATTGACCACCACTTGACAAAAAAAAAAACCACGAACCCCCTGCTATATAACAAGTATCATCCCGACCAAGTTTGGTCCGAATTGGCCCAGTGGTTTCAGAGGAAAACAATTAAAATGTGAATTGGGGACGGGCGGACGACTGGCGCCTAGTTTGAACATATTTATTTATAGTGGATTGGGAAACAAGTTATTACAACTTATATTAATTCCTTTACATTTTGTGGGTGCGTTTGCTGCCTTAAACCTAATAAATTGAGAAAGGAAATAGGGAATGTGTCAAAGCGACAATAACCCGACCATAGAGCAGACAACAGCCGAAGGCCACCAATGGGTCTTCAATGTAGCGAGAATTCCCGTACCCGTAGGTGTCCTTCAGTTGGCCCCTAAAAATATGTATACTAGTACAGTGATAATGGACGTCATACTAAACTCCGAATTATACACAAGAAACTAAAATTAAAAATCATACAAGACTAACAAAGGCCAGAGGCTCCTGACTTGGGACAGGCGCGAAATTGCGGCGGGGTTAAACATGTTTATGAGATCTGCATTTTTTCGAAATCTACATGGGTATCTTTTACGTGCAAGAAATATTGTTCTCTCTTAACACGGTTCAGACATTTATCGTACCCTTCCGATGGACTATCATCGTTTCTCAAGACCATACTCGCAAATGGTGTCTAGGGAGAGCCCAAAATTCTGTCCCCGGAACGGGGATCGAACCAGGAACCTTTGTGTTAGTATTCCGATGCGATAACCACTACACCACGGCTCTAACGACTGGCGCTTATTGATGACAATAGCTCATATGGTGCTTCGGCTAACAGCTTAAATATTAGAATAAGCTACAATGCCAGAAAATGCAGTATATGTATATCCTTATGATTTATTCCCAAAATAATATACGTAAAAATCAGGCCCATCCTTTTTTGATTAACTTGTAAATGCAAGCAAGTTTATAGATATAAATGACTGACAGTTTTGTGGACAGTTTAAAAAGTCGTACGTTCAAGTTTACAAAAGTTGTGCGCACAAGATTAAAAGTTGTGCGCATAAGATTAAAAGTTGTGCGCACAAGATTAAAAATTGTGCGCACAAGATAAAAAGCTGTGCGCATAAGATTAAAAGTTGTGCGCCGTGACAAGATTTAAAGTTGTGCGCACAAGTTTAAAAAAGTTGTGCGCACAAGTTTCAAAAAGTTGTGCGCACAAGTTTACAAAAGTTATGCGCACAAGTTTCAAAAAGTTGTGCGCACAAGTTCCTAAAAGTTGTGCGCTCAAGTTTCAAAAAGTTGTGCGCACAAGATTTTAAGTCGCGCGCACAAATATTTTTAATTTCATCTTTGGCATTTAAGAGGCTCCGTATAAATGCGTGACTGATGAGTCTTTTGTCGACGAAACACGCGGCTGACGTACAAAATTTCAATTCTGGTTTCTATGATTAGTTTGATACGCTGCAGATATTTTAATGACATTTGAATGTATAAATGACTTTATATATGTTATATTTTTCTGTTGACTGTGTAATGCATGCATGTATTTGTTAAGTGCCTCATAAAAAATTAGACAGTTTCTTAATTGGGTTATCATCTTTAGATAAGGAATGTATTATCATATATATAAAAGTCGTAACTCTCATAGTTAACGGCGTTTTCATCACAATGACGCATTCCCTCCATAACCTTGAAATGTCATTGCGGGTGACATATTGGAAACATTAACATAATAACTGATTCAGTCGAGGATTATGCCAGACAATTCAATTTGTTTATAGCGAACTTTTATTACCATGCATTGCTGTTTAATTTTTCAGTTTGAATTTGTAGTTTCGTGATAATTACGTAATTTTTAAAAGATACCAACGAGAAAGAAAATGAAAAAAAAAAGATAGACAAATCTATGACCAAATTAATAAACGTCTAATCTTTTCAATATGACGAAAATGTACCCATTAAACCAACACAACAGAATAGAAACCTTTATGTTTATCTTGCATCAATAATATGTCCTTAATCACTTGCAAAAGCAGAAATATCATATCAACCATTAGACCAATTGCAAAATGACTGCCGCACTCGGGTCTACTAGTATAGTCACTACCAACAGGAAAAGTATCTGTTTATCTGTATTTCAGTTAAACAAACAATACACGCAAATATAATACCACCGGTCTTTTGAACCATTATGTGACTGGGATGTAGGCATTTTGTCATCTAGGAAATCTGACAGTAAGACGTTCGATTTGAAGACAGTTTGATAAGTACAAATGCACTTTCTCTTCACCTTTAAGAAGCTTTGCAACAATGCTTTTTTGTTTTCATTCAAATTTGTTCTCAACATGAATATGCACTAGCCGTCAATAAAAATCAATCAAGTTTCATTGGGGCCTCGTATTCCGAGTGGTCTAGAAAGTGTATCTACTGTATCACTAGGCTGTCAATACTGCGGATATGAACCCCGCACATGACAGGTGTGTTTGGTCGAATCTTAATTGACAAGAATTGCCAGTTTTCATGTCGAAGGTCTGTGCAATCCAGTTTCCTTCACCGACAAAAACTGACCTTCACGAGATAGTCAATAATGCTTTTCTCTCCAAAAAAACATGATCTAAAATGACAAAAAACATGATCTAAAATGACAAAAAACATGATCTAAAATGACAAAAAACATGATCTAAAATGACAAAAACAAACATGACATAAAATGACAAAAAAACATGATCTAAAATGACAAACAATACATGATCTAAAATGACAAAAAAACATGACATAAAATGACAAAAAAACCATCATCTAAAATGACAAAAAAAAACCATGACCTAAAATTTCAAAAAAAACCATGATCTAAAATGACAAAAAAACATGATCTAAAATGACAAAAAAACATGATCTAAAATGACAAAAAAAAACATGACCTAAAATGACCAAAAATAAAAATGATCTAAAATGACAAAAACAAACATGACCTAAATTGACAAAAAAACATGTTCTAAAATTACAAAAATCATGATCTTAAATGACAAAAAAAAACATGATCTAAAATGACAAAAATAAAACATGATCTAAAATGACAAAACATACATGATCTAACATGACAAAAAAAATGATCTAAAATTACAAACAAAACATGACCTGTAATGAAGAAACAAAACAAGATCTAAAATGACAAAAAAACATGGTCTAAAATGACAAAAAAAACATGACCTGAAATAACAAAAAAAACTCAATCAAAAATGACAAAAAAACATGGTCTAAAATGACCAAAAAATACAGAAAACATGACCTAAAATGACATAAAACATGATCTAAAATGACCAAAAAAAATGACCTAAAATGAAACATGATCTAAAATGACAAAAAAAAACATGATCTAAAATGACAAAAAAAAAACTTGATCTAGAAATACCAAAATAAACATGATCTAAAATTACAAAAAAAACTTGACCTTAAATGACAAAAAAAAAAAACATGATCTAAAATGACAAAAAAAAACATGATCTAAAATGTCCAAAAAAAAAACATGACCTAAAATGACAAAAAAAAACATGACCTAAAATGTCAAAAAAACATGATCTAAAATGACAAAAAATACATGATCTAAAATGACAACAACATGATCTAAAATGACAAAAAAACATGAACTAAAATGACAAAAAAACATGATATAAAATGACAAAAAGACATGTTCTGAAATGACAAAAATGTAATGAAACATAATCAAATATAAACATTTAAACAAAAGTAACAGTCGCCTATTAATGTGAGGGAACAAGTCGATAGTGACTCTTAAGACATTTAAAAGATAAAATAAGAAGATGTGGTATGTTTGACAATGAGACAACTATGCACCAGGCACCAAATTGACTTAGATGTTAGCAGCTAAAGATCACCGTAAGGCCTTCAACAATGATCAAAATCCATATCGCATAGCAAGCCCTTAAGATCTCAAAATGTAATTCAAACAATAACAATTCAAACGAGAAGAAAATAATGGCCTGATTTTTGTACAAAAAAAACAAACGAAAAATAAGTATTATATACAGCAACAAACGAAAAACAAATATGATATACAGTAACAAACGAAAAACAAATATACAATACAGTAACAAACGCCAACCATTAAAACAGGCTCCTGACTGGAGACAAGCAAATATAAAATGTGTCGGGGATAAACATTTATTCAAATATGTAGAGTTTAACTACTACATGGGTTACAACGAAATACTGGAATACATCTTTGTTTTCCTGCCCGGCCTGATGTGATACAGCAGCTAGTGTTGGCAAGACCGTTGTTAATATGTATCAAAAAGAAGTTATCAAATTATAGTTTTTTTGCAAAATTGTGTCTAAAACAACACTGATGTTTTACTCATACGCTTAGCTCATTTGTTGATTAATGTAAATTTTATCAATATTTTTCGACATTCAAATTATTAGAGGAGGACTTTTATCTAGTTCGAACGATTAGGGGAGGACTATTTATTTATTTCCAACGTGCAGAACCAAAATGACAATCAGAATATCAATAGATTGTACGAGGAAATATAAAGCCATGCTGAAACAAAAACGAAATGGCTAAATACATAAAAAGTTGAAAAACAGAAATCAATCCCAATTAGTAGAAAAATAAGCCCACATGAAACATTTTGAGTTGATCTCAGATGCTCAGTAATTTGGTGTGCAGTTGCCTTCTCTGAGTGCACTGTTTTTACAACTAGCTCACATTGTATGGATGTGATATGTGTTAACCTTATCTTTGTATTTTTCAGATATTCTGCAATGTTGAGGTCTGTCTCCATTTGTGCAGTCTTTTTAATTCATGGTGCTATCAGCTATGAATGTGAAAAGTCAGCTGAAACATGTGAAACATCTTTATTGATATCTCATCGTTTGACAATGATGCATAAAAAAGTCGCTGTATACTCAGCAGAAGGGAGGCTGTATAAATATGACGTGACTAATATAAATGAATCAAACTCTATACCTATAAATGATGTTATAACAGCAGATGGATGGGAGGATTCTCGTTTGGTTGTTGTGGCGAATGGTACATTACCGGGTCCGCCTATTATTGTATACGAAAACCAGACAATCATTGTTCACGTAACAAATCACCTTAAATCGGAAGAGGTTACAATTCATTGGCATGGAATCACTCAAAAGGGAAGTCCGTATATGGACGGAGTACCCTTTTTAACACAGTGCCCAATATCGCCTGGCCAAACGTTTGTCTACAGATTTGTTGCATCACTTAAAGGAACTTACTGGTATCATTCTCATGTTGGGGCTCAAAGAGCAAAGGGATTGATTGGCGCATTGATTGTCCGTGAGAGAACAAGTTTGGAAATGAAGGAACATATAATGACTATACAGGAATGGAATCATGACTTTGACGCAGATTTGGAAGATGCAAAAATGGTATTTGGATTTTATGAAAACAGAAAAAAATTCCAAAGCTCTCAGTCACTTGACGGGCAATTTTTTAGTAATATAAAAGCGCAAAGTGGTCTTATTAATGGACGCGGAAGATATTATACTGATGAAAATAGTCATAATGAGGCTCCACTTGAGGTGTTCACTGTAGAACAAGGCCAACAGTACCGGTTCCGGGTGATAGCAGCAGGACAGTTATTTCCTTGGTCTATTTCTGTAGATAACCACCCGTTAACAATAATAGCCACCGACGGGTTTGATATTGAACCACAGATAGCAGATGCATTTATAATAAATGCCGGAGAACGATACGATTTCGTCATTACCGCAAACCAAACCGTGGATAATTATTACATTAGAGCCAAAACTCTCGAAATAAACCGCAACACGACAGCGGAAGCTATACTTCATTATCATGGCGCCAATCAAAATGTACAACCAACGTCTGTTCCTCGGCAGTGTACAGCTGACGACCGATGTGTTGTTATAAATTGTTTCTTTCCATATTACCCAGAAGAATATTTTACCGATTGTTTACCTATTGATGGTTTGAAACTAAAATCTGATACTGACCCTGCTCCACCTGTTCATCAAGGAAAATTCAAGGAATATTTCTTAAACTTTGCTTTTCCCGGAATTAAGTCTTTTCCAAGTACTATCAATGGACGAAGGTTCGTATTTCCAACAAAAAATGTTTTGGCTGATCCTGATTATGCCAACTTTCCTTGTGAGGAAGCAGATTGTGGCGAACAGAAACATTGTTTTTGTACGCATTCTTTATCTATTAACCATGGTGATACAGTCCAAATGATTTTTCTAAATATGGGACAAGGAACAGGATGGGCGCATCCAGTTCATATGCACGGGCATACGTTCTATGTCCTTAAAATGGGATATGCCAACCATAATAACAGAACAGGATTAAAACTAGAAGGAAATTCTGACATCGATTGTAGAGGAGGAACTGATCGTGCCAATAGTTGGTGCAACAATGCTACATGGAGTAATCCAGCATGGGCTAACGGAAATGTGCCAGGATTGGAATTACTAAAACCAGTAAGGAAGGATACAATTATTGTTCCAAGTGGAGGTTATGTTATAACCCGTATTAAAGCAGATAATCCTGGCGTTTGGTTCTTACATTGTCACATTGAACTTCATGCGAATGATGGAATGGCCATGCTTATTAATGAATCGTTTCCTCATCACCCATCACCACCCACGGGATTTCCTAATTGTCATAGTTATCCTGACAACGAACCACAACCATCTACAACCCCTTCATCAATGACATCAAAATTTCCTATCAATCAAGAAACTGGAACCACTAATGCTGGTAAGTTCATATTCATGGACCGGTGTATAATTCAATGATTCAATAGCAATCTGTTATCAAAAGTACACTTGAAATAGATAAATCTATTCTGATATGGACATTACTATAATGCCAATGAAAGTTTTAAACTCATAACAAACGTGTTTTAAGTATAAAACCGAAAGAGTTTAAACAGAGCAGGTTAAGCAATTTTATCACGACCATGTATAGCACTTTGTCAAATTTTGATTTTTCCAAAATACCTTAAAAGAACATGTGACGCGATTAATCTAGCCTTGTAATCATTCATCCTGACTTGGGACAGGCGCAGAAATGCGGCGGAGTTAAACATGTTTGTGAGATCTCAATACATGTACCCGCTTATTAGACAACAAAACACAGAAGTTTAGCAAAAAAACATATCATCACAGAATGCTGACAGTGCATGTTGAAAAACAAATCTCTCACTCAATCTAACATCGAATGATGTAAAGCGACAGTTATCTATTTTAATTCTATAATGTAGTCACGTGCTTTGAATGAAACAGATTTGTTTAAACATTTTTGTCCACAGATCGAGAGCTCATGTGGCTGTCTTCAGTTAGAGATTTTCTTTAGTTCATTTTATTAGGTTTATCCTTTTAGGACACTTTGGATAGTCTCTGTGAAATTTCTATACAGCTTGTCTAAACTTAGAGCGATGCAGACCTTGACATATTGTAAAGTCCTTTCCCTGTTGAACGTATTTTGACCTCTATAGTTGTATGTTTTTTTACCGTTCGATTGTTTTCTTACAGACGTTTACCTAAGTTTTGATTCCGTATTTACAGTTTGATGAAAATTTCTACATAGGCTAATTTTTGCCTGATTAAATCAAATATGTAATAAAAAATATACCTTCATGTGCTACTTTTTGAGTTAAATGAGGTCGAAAATTTGTATATTTGCTAAAAATTCGGATTTCTGGCCGTATTTTCCCTTTCGAAAGAAATTCATAACTTTTTTGTTTTAAACGATAAACACAAATTGTTTTTTGTTAAATAATTTGTAATTACTGTGTTTTATAAGTATCCTAAAAATTTATGCATTTTTTATTCAAAAATAAGTCACCTTTATCATATGGTCATGAATTGAGAAAAAAAACGTATTTTTTTGCTATATATTTATCAAAATTAAAAATAATTGCACTATTTACAGTTTTATAAAATTTGGTCCACATAATCTCCCTGCAAAATGAAACAAAATGTCGTTTTATAAAATAGGGGTCCATGCACTCGTTTTCAAATTAAATCAGTTTGAACGATAAAAATCAGTCGAAAATGCATTTTTTCCCGATATGTCATAGTTTGACGTCGCGAAAATAACATTTTACGTTAGCAACGTCATTACCTCCCCTGTAACTGTATCGTATGCCCTTAAATCTTCTTTTTATAATTAAAACTGTTCATAAATCAAGTGTGCAATGGTCAGTATGATCTTTTGGTTGAAATATTTATTATTTTGTTGGAAACTTAAATCAATTGAAGATTATCTTTGTTGTTGTTTTCTTTGTTTTGATTGGCAGAAGGTAACTCGTATAATTCTGATCTCTCTAGCAGTCTTGATCCTATCGAGAGTTGATGTAGTAATCGGAGATTAGTCGGAGATCGGTGGAATATAACGACTGACATTATTCGGATTAGGCAGAAAAAGGGGTTTTAAGGAATTTGTAGGGTAATTTTTTCAGTCATTTTAATCAAACGGAAATGTATTTTCCTATACTGATATTTAATTGTTATTTTTCAATATCCCATATGCTACATTTTTTTTTATCAAGTAAGAGCCTAATATGTATAAACACAATACAAAAAAAAAGATTCCGACTATACGTGTTGTCTCCGAGACGTAAACGTAACTAAGACAACAGCCAGCAACATTTGTTAGAATTAACAAAATAGTACGATAGAGTATTCAGAAATAGTATCTGTGTAGATTGAAAGCACAAAATAGCACATAATTTTGAAAAAAGAATTAGTGAATGATTTCATAAAATAGTAGAAGCTGAAATGGTCAAACAAATAAAATGCAAGCTGAAAAAATTATGAATTCGAATTTTATTTAGGAACATTTACTTTGATCCTTAATGCTCTTCAACTTTGTACTTTATTTGGCCTTTTTAACTTTTTGGATTCGAGCGATAATGATTCTTTTGTAGACGAAACGCGCGTCTGGCGTATATACAAAATGTAGTCCTGGTATCTATGATGAGTTTATTTAAGATATAATAATCGCTTCCTTTGGTAATGAAGCTTAGTTCTTGCAAATTTTAAACATGTCTTCGACCAGTCCTCCCAGCATTATATGTGAATCAAAGCCAGGAAAATCGAGAGGAAAATACAACGGAAGTTAAATGCTTAAATTCAAAATTAAAAACTCCAGCAACATCTTGAAAATTATTAACTAGTATCCGTGTGACAAGACAAACTAAAATATTTTGGTTACATTTCCATCCTATTTACACAAAACCGAAAAGAATTCGTGCTGTATTTTTTTTTTATCATGACATTACTATTATACATGTATATTTTTTTGCAGATTTTTACACTAAGCAGAATTTCTGGATTGTAGTTGGAACCTTGTGTGGAGTTATATTTCTACAATTGTGTATTGTTGTATACAGTTGTAGTGATTCATCGAGAAAGCGAGCAAGCAAATACGATTTGAATGGGAAATCTAATCCAAACTTTAGTTGATTCATTTTTTAATACATCTTATGACTAATAATTATATAAGCTGTGATGGCTTTGTACATAGTAAGATTAAGCTAAATTAACCATGATAGCTGTGTACATAGTGGGATAAGACTCGGTGACTGCATTTATACCCAAACACAATTAATAATTCCGGTTACACATGGATATAAAAGAGGGACGAAAGATACCAAAGGGACAGTCAAACTCATAAATCTAAAATAAACTGACAACGCCATGGCTAAAAATGAAAAAAAAAACCAGACACACAATTGACACAACATAGAAAACTAAAGAATAAACAACACGAACCCCACCAAAAACTAGGGGTGATCTCAGGTGCTCCGGAAGGGTAAGCAGATGCTGCTCCACATATGGCACCCGTCGTGTTGCTTATGTGATAACAAATCCGGTAAATAGTGTAATTCGGTAGGTCACATTCATGAAAGGGAAGGGGATTGTAGTTACGACGTAAGGAACATATCCGATATCATTTGTGAAACGGTTATTCCATAACGGTCAATCAACTCGTGATGGCGTCCGTAAAATTTACAAAGGGATGATTTCAACTTCACCATTTGGAACTCTTCGTTTCATAGCTTCCTTGTGAGCAGCAACCCTCTATCAAGAAAAGCATGATAGTAAATGCAAGCACGGGAATATCGTATCAATTGGGAGATATATACCCCGTATGCAGGTGCTGCTGGAATGTTGCTACTTAGAAATGGAAAGTTCACAATTGGACAGCTGAAATCATCTCTTTTGTCGTAAAGTTTTGTTTTCAATCGACCCTCATTGTCAATTTCTAAATGTAAGTCAAGATATGAGGCTGACTTAACTGTATCTGTAGAATCCTTTATCTCTAGTTCGATGGGATAGATGCGTTCAACAAAGTCACCAATTTTTGAATTATTTATAATTTATTTTGAAAACTGAGGAAAAACAGATTTTTTTTTAATTTATAGAAAAAAATTATATGAAAAACAAGTAAATTTTACAGGTCTCAACAATTGCCTTAAAGAAAATCGAATACTAGAAAAGAATTTATTTTTGTTAATTAGGCCTCTTCACATTGCCAATCTCTGTTGGGACCCCTGGCTTCCTTTACTGGAATAATTTATAATAAAACAACTTACGTAATGATACAGTGTTTAGTCTTCTCCTCACCACCATATATGTTTTATATAGTAATTTGTAATATGGTGTAATATGTTTGTTTGTTTAAATGTTTGTGCTAACAACCACATGTATGTGTATTACTATCTGTTTATTCTTGTAAAAAAATTACAACAGAAAACCATCCTTTCTCAAATGTGCTAAATGATGTATTTTCAGACACATTTTAGTTTTGACCAATATACTACTGCCAAAAATCCAAAATTCAGTTTTGGTATTTTTTTTATATATAATTTGCTTTTTTTTCTTTTTTCTTTTACTTATTTAGTATTTTCTTTTTTGTTTTTTCTTTCCCTCTAAAACGTAGTTTTCTCTTTATTGAACAATAATATTGAAACAATGGATATATGGTAATATAAAAATGTATATTTCAGAATTTAGAATACTAACAATTTCTTAGTTACCAGTGTTATTAAATCTGCAATCCAATGTTTGACGATACCATTACTTTCTGTATCTAACTAACAAATGTTCAAATTTTCAATAAAGCATGATGAGATTAAAATAAAAAAAGATATACTAAAACAGATAATTGTAACATGTAAACTGCATCCGTCGTATGAACTGAGTCACAATATAACATACTGAAAAAACTGCTTCAGCAAAAAAAAAAGAGGGACAAAAGATACCAGATGGACAGTCAAACTCATAAATCGAAAATAAACTGACAACGTAATGGCTAAAAATGAAAAAGACAAACAGACAAACAATAGTACACATGACACAACATAGAAAACCAAAGAATAAGCAACACGAACCCCACCAAAAACTAGGGATGGTCTCAGGTGCTGCAAATGGCTTGTAAACAAATTATCAGGCATATTATATAGAAATAGGAATATATGCATATTATAAAACATTTTTAATCAATGATATAGTGTCAATTAAATCTTTTTCGTGTGTATGGGGTGGGGAGAGAGAGAAAAGGGGGGGGAGGGGTATCATCAACTTAAAGTTATGATGATCTTAACAAATACTGCTGTATATGTTTATTGTATTAGTTTAAATGAAGTGATATCGTTCGTGTATGACGTCAATGGTAGATTTCCAAATCAAAATTTATCATTTTAAAATCTAATGCGGAATTCATTTAAACATATTTTGTTCGAATCCCAATGATGTGTGATAGTACGGTGACAAGTAAGGTACATGTAAATTATAAAAAAAAAAAAAAAAAAACATTTTTCGGATAATTTCGGTCTTTCTTTGAATATAAATATAATACCCTTTGATTAAAATATGTCGTAGAATTATATAGAATCATGCTGTGGGCATGGTGCACTAATTCAGCTTTTCACATTTATGCCTGATTGCTAGATATATGAGGGCGCGGACAGGATAAAGGGAGACAGGGAGAGAGGGGCGAGAGAAAGGAGAGAAGGGACAGGAGAAAGGAGAAAGATGGAGAAGAGGGAGTCAAAAATGTATATAATATTTAACAAAACTTAGCTGGAAAACAATTATTTTATTAAATTAGTTAATAAAAAGATCCAAGTAAGTCCTATTAAAACGTAAAATAACAAAAAATACATAACTCAAAGGAAAATTGAAAGCGAAAAGTCAAATGGCGAAATCAAAAGCTCATATATACATCAAACGACTTGGTACAGGCAAATTCTTATGAAGAAAATGGTAGATTAAACCTGTTGTTAAAGCTATCATAACCGCTCACTAGTATGACAATTCCATAAAATTCCATACACATCATAGTAGCGAAAACGACACTAATTCATAACGATCTCTTATACACCAAGAAAGTCTAAAAACTAACAATTTCCAGGATTTTATAGCGATTCCGTGCATGTACAGAGACACATGTCATCGTCCTTGTATTTTAGATAAATTGCGTCAAAGTTGACCGATATGCATAGAATTTGGCAGAAAAAATATGACGTTACTGAATACAGTATTGAGTGTGCATTATTTTTACTCGGAGGTATTGAAAAAATATGTAAATGGTTTGTATGTTGTTTGTTATTTTGTTTTCATTTCCCCTGTCTTCAAAAATTGATTAAGTAAACCGTGATTTTCAAGTACAATTTGAATTGATTGATATAATTGAGTTTGCAAAACGTGCAGTGGCATGTTCAGGACGATACAATACAATCTGCAAAGAGTTGTGTCTAAAAGACACATTTTAAATGCAGCCATATAAAACAGGTTACTAATCAAAAATATATTCCGTTAGTTGTAAAAGTGATAGATAAAATAATACAAATTATATCAATAATACAATTTTTTAATATATTAGTATATACTCTGTATGATGTAAAAGTAGAGGTTGTGTGCGTAGTTGCGGACAAAACTTGCAAACTGTATTCAAAAATACTTTTGAAAAGACACAGTTCCACATTCTGTCATTCTTGAAAAATTATGAAATTAAACATTTCTGTGCATATATATGCATTCTCTATACGTAAACCACTTGTTGCATTATAAAAGTTCCACCTTGAAATTGTACACTGTAGAAGGAGTAGTCGGACTATGTGCTCTACGTCGTCGTGCCTTTTTACATTTTCAAAATGCAAAATTTAGAAACCTGACATCTATGCGCACTATTGGTATATATACTAAGACCAGATACATGATGTTAAGTTGAAGCTAAAAAATAAATATAGCTCTAAGAAATAAGTTGTATAGACCCTTACATTAGCTACTAGTATATACGAAGTGAGAGACAGGCGGTCAAATGGGAACGGGTAAAAAGAGTATGCTCCCGGCATTTTGTTGTCGGACCGAAATAAATATTGAGCGTATAAATATGGTAATGTTCTATTTACAAGGCATATGTTTGAATAAGCAGCTCATAGTGGAATGTATGATTGTGAAATCTCAAAAAAGTACCTCAATTCCAACTCAAACGACAAAACACACCAAGACATTACAAAGCCCTTATTTTCCATTTTTTTTAAATATCAATTCCTAATGAAAAAAGATATCATCAACACATTCAATTACCTACATTTTTACTATTTCGTGTATATATGTTTTTAGAAATTGGACAAGATTAAATAAAATGAAAGATGGTAGAGTAAATAAAAAAGTGTTTATATGGGGAAACACATGTAAAAAAGTGTTTATATGGGGAAACACATGTAAAAAAGTGTTTATATGGGGAAACACATGTAAAAAGTAAAAATATTGGCATTCTAGTGTAAAAAATAAGTTTAAAGAACTTAATATGAAATAATTGTGTAATGGTGCTATTTAAACAAGGATTTGATAAAGAATACAGAAAATGTATCTTTTAGAAAAAATTAAAGGATGGTATGACAAAATTATGTCAAATGATAAAAATAAATTACGTACATATGGAATGTTCAAAGATGTATATGGTGTAGAAAGTTATCTGATTTTTAATATACCGAATAGATACAGGAGTGCTTTACCAAAATTTACATGTGATGTAACGCCCATCAGAATTGAAACTGGCCGTTACGAAAATATTGATATTGAAAATAGAGTATGTTTTAACTGTACTGTCGCATTAAAAATGGGACACAACAGCTATCGCCAACTGGGTGAAGATATAAAGTCACCAAACCAGAAAGACTAAATAGGAGTGGTTTTAATTGTGGGCCATTTTCTCTTAAAATGAGTCGTCCAAATATAACTTTTATTAGGTATCTGTAAATACAAAATGTTAAACCAAATTAATGAATGTTAAATAAATACTACTACAGTTCGCTGGCAACAGTTGTAAAAATCTCCATCCGTGCGGAACGCTGATCGATTAAATGCCTTTAGTTGTCTAAGTTGTCAAGTGATAAAGCAATACACATTCGCCTTCACAGGTTTGCTGACCGTGCATCATTCAGTTGACATTTGTAAATTGACTTTCACTAATATTATATAACATCATATTTAGTATGACGTAGTATGAGCCTCCCGGTAGATGTGCGTATTATGAGAAATATAAATTTCAAATATACCTTTCAAATATCAGGGTTGCACAGTCGTAAATTCGCTTTTATAATATACATTATAGCAGTTGGCAAGGAACTGTTCTAGGTCAGGTGTTATTTAATAAATGATATCATTGATATATTGGATAATCGAGTGTTTGGCCAGTAGAAACATCCAAACGATCAGATGCGTAGTGTACAATAAAGAAGTATCATTTCCGTCATATAAAGAACAGAGAAGATTATGTTTTCAGTTGCATTGACATAGCACCAAAATATTTAAAAACTACCAATAAATATAAAAGTGACTTTCAAATTTCAACTTAAGTGTGAATGAATATAAATTCATGTCTATCATAGTGTTAACGGGTGTCACATGTGAAGCTGGATCTGTTTACCTCTACAAGGTTATTGAGATAACCCCCAGTTTATTGGGTTGGGGTTTGTGTTGCTCAGCCTTTAGTTTATATGTTGGGTTTTGTGTGCTATAGTTTGTCTTGTAAGTCTTTTGGTCTGTTTTGTTCTTTTTTTGTTTGTTTTTTAGTCATGGCGTTGTCGGTTTAATTTTTGACTTCTAAGTTTGAATGTCCCTTTTGGTATCTTTCGCCTCTCTTTAAATGTTTTCAACTAAAGTAAAACAGGATGTTGAATGAGTGACACTATTTTCAATTGTAATATTATGAAATAAAATTCACAGTTACTTGTAGAGAAAATTGAGAGAAGAATTAAGCGGCATGATATTAAAATCAGTGCGGACAATTTGATTTTGAAAACTCTAGGACCTGACTACGACATACTTGGTGAGGGCACCATTGTGCAAATCTTCTATCCATGTAAGCTAATAATTTTCCGTTATTTGTTTCACGTCAATTCGTATTTAATGATTTCAAATTCTAGATGTATTGCTTTTCGAACGTTAATACCAAACAGCATACTACAGTATGTAATCGGATGAGATAGACTTTGTACAGTGAGTGATTTTGTTAATTTTTTACATAAAAATAAAGTAAATTAAAGTTTTTATTCTGGTTCATGGGTTTCCTTATCAGTTGTTGTCCATACACCATTATCGTCAGGGGCGGATCCAGGATTTTGCAAAGGGGGTGCGATTTTTTTTTTAATTCCCCGAGCGGAGCGAGGCGAAAAAGTTTTGGGACCATTTTTTGGCTAAAAAACATAGAATAAGTGTAAAATGCACGTTTTAAACGGTTCGTGACGTGGGGCATGTATATTTTATAGTTGCTGTTAAGTGTAAGGGTTAGACATTTTTGATGTTGTATTCTCCCCATAAATTGTCTATCATAAAATGATAGTATGGGTCAAAAGCTATGAACTGATATATTTCATGTGGGACTTGTCAGTAAAAAATAGACATGGAAAATTCTCGCTTGTTGTATGTTAAGTTAGCATAAATTCACAGATTTCCTGTTGTAAACAAGATACACGCCGCGCTATTCGGTGAATTTTACAACACGAGTGACACGAGTTAAAAAAGATAAACAATATAAAAAAGAAGATGTGGTGTGATTGCCAATGAGACAACTATCCACAAAAGATCAAAATGACACAGACATTAACAAGTATAGGTCACCGTACGGCCTTCAACAATGAGCAAAGCCCATACCGCATAGTCAGCTATAATAGGCCCCGATAAGACAATGTAAAAGCAATTTTTATACAAATGTTTGGTTGATATGTTTTACCCAACAAAATTGTAAATTAACCATAGGCTACGAATGAGTCTGAAATGACAACGAATTTATGAATGACGGTCGACAAATGGAGACATAAATCCCACACCCAGCAGGCAGGTTGCAGTCTGATCTTGATAACAGTATTCAATATATCAGTTCATGCAAACCCCCGTCCTAAAAAAAATACGCCCGTTTTTTTATTCATTATATTCATTTAATGCTTTATTATTCTGTTGGAAATTTTCGTTCAAAAAATGGACAAGATTATTGTTTTCAATCCAAATACGGCCAGAATTTTTGTTTAAGGCAAAAAGTAGAGTAAGATTTGTTCTCTCAAATATCTCAGACTGCCTCCTCAAACAAATGGTTCGTACCTTGCACTTTAAATCTATCCAGAGCTTATACTGACTGGGGATAATTATTCAGTTATGTTATTTTAAGATAGGCGCGGGCGTTTGGGGTTAAACATAATTTCGTAGGTAAATAATATTAATGTGGAACTTTTTTTCATGAGAGTATAATAGAGTATAACTTTATGTTTGGTTGAATTGTGAAATAGAAGTCAATACGTTCTTGCTCACTCCTTTGTCGCCTTGAAGGTGTCATGATTTTTCATGCTCAGAATTGCAAATGTGTTCCTGTAAATTGAATTTCAAAATGACTGAGGGACGTTTTTTCGACGAACTGGTCAACTCAACCATACCGAATCACTCTACTGTGATGCGACTGTCATATAAGTGAGAGGTTTAGCGCTATAAAACCAGGTCAAACCATCATTTTCTACATTTGAAAATGCCTGTACCAAGTCAGGAATATGACAGTTGTTGTCCATTCGTTTGATGTGTTTTATCATTTGAATTTGCCATTTGATTAGGGACTTTCCGTTTTGAATTTTCCTCGGATTTCAGTATTTTGTAATTTTACTTTTGACATAATCAGTAAATAATCAGTAAATACTGGCGAAAAAAGAATTAGACTAGACTTCGTGAACTTTGCCATTTCCCGTGTATTTAATTTTTATGAGACAATTCTTTTTTTTCAGTATTTACTGATTATTTACTGATTATGTCAAAAGTAAAATTACAAAATACTGAAATCCGAGGAAAATTCAAAACGGAAAGTCCCTAATCAAATGGCAAATTCAAATGATAAAACACATCAAACGAATGGACAACAACTGTCATATTCCTGACTTGGTACAGGCATTTTCAAATGTAGAAAATGATGGTTTGACCTGGTTTTATAGCGCTAAACCTCTCACTTATATGACAGTCGCATCACAGTAGAGTGATTCGGTATGGTTGAGTTGACCAGTTCGTCGAAAAAACGTCCCTCAGTCATTTTGAAATTCAATTTACAGGAACACATTTGCAATTCTGAGCATGAAAAATCATGACACCTTCAAGGCGACAAAGGAGTGAGCAAGAACGTATTGACTTCTATTTCACAATTCAACCAAACATAAAGTTATACTCTATTATACTCTCATGAAAAAAAGTTCCACATTAATATTATTTACCTACGAAATTATGTTTAACCCCAAACGCCCGCGCCTATCTTAAAATAACATAACTGAATAATTATCCCCAGTCAGTATAAGCTCTGGATAGATTTAAAGTGCAAGGTACGAACCATTTGTTTGAGGAGGCAGTCTGAGATATTTGAGAGAACAAATCTTACTCTACTTTTTGCCTTAAACAAAAATTCTGGCCGTATTTGGATTGAAAACAATAATCTTGTCCATTTTTTGAACGAAAATTTCCAACAGAATAATAAAGCATTAAATGAATATAATGAATAAAAAAACGGGCGTATTTTTTTTAGGACGGGGGTTTGCATGAACTGATATATTGAATACTGTTATCAAGATCAGACTGCAACCTGCCTGCTGGGTGTGGGATTTATGTCTCCATTTGTCGACCGTCATTCATAAATTCGTTGTCATTTCAGACTCATTCGTAGCCTATGGTTAATTTACAATTTTGTTGGGTAAAACATATCAACCAAACATTTGTATAAAAATTGCTTTTACATTGTCTTATCGGGGCCTATTATAGCTGACTATGCGGTATGGGCTTTGCTCATTGTTGAAGGCCGTACGGTGACCTATACTTGTTAATGTCTGTGTCATTTTGATCTTTTGTGGATAGTTGTCTCATTGGCAATCACACCACATCTTCTTTTTTATATTGTTTATCTTTTTTAACTCGTGTCACTCGTGTTGTAAAATTCACCGAATAGCGCGGCGTGTATCTTGTTTACAACAGGAAATCTGTGAATTTATGCTAACTTAACATACAACAAGCGAGAATTTTCCATGTCTATTTTTTACTGACAAGTCCCACATGAAATATATCAGTTCATAGCTTTTGACCCATACTATCATTTTATGATAGACAATTTATGGGGAGAATACAACATCAAAAATGTCTAACCCTTACACTTAACAGCAACTATAAAATATACATGCCCCACGTCACGAACCGTTTAAAACGTGCATTTTACACTTATTTTATGTTTTTTAGCCAAAAAATGGTCCCAAAACTTTTTCGCCTCGCTCCGCTCGGGGAATTAAAAAAAAAATCGCACCACCTTTGCAAAATCCTGGATCCGCCCCTGACGATAATGGTGTATGGACAACAACTGATAAGGAAACCCATGAACCAGAATAAAAACTTTAATTTACTTTATTTTTATGTAAAAAATTAACAAAATCACTCACTGTACAAAGTCTATCTCATCCGATTACATACTGTAGTATGCTGTTTGGTATTAACGTTCGAAAAGCAATACATCTAGAATTTGAAATCATTAAATACGAATTGACGTTAAACAAATAACGGAAAATTATTAGCTTACATGGATAGAAGATTTGCACAATGGTGCCCTCACCAAGTATGTCGTAGTCAGGTCCTAGAGTTTTCAAAATCAAATTGTCCGCACTGATTTTAATATCATGCCGCTTAATTCTTCTCTCAATTTTCTCTACAAGTAACTGTGAATTTTATTTCATAATATTACAATTGAAAATAGTGTCACTCATTCAACATCCTGTTTTACTTTAGTTGAAAACATTTAAAGAGAGGCGAAAGATACCAAAAGGGACATTCAAACTTAGAAGTCAAAAATTAAACCGACAACGCCATGACTAAAAAACAAACAAAAAAAGAACAAAACAGACCAAAAGACTTACAAGACAAACTATAGCACACAAAACCCAACATATAAACTAAAGGCTGAGCAACACAAACCCCAACCCAATAAACTGGGGGTTATCTCAATAACCTTGTAGAGGTAAACAGATCCAGCTTCACATGTGACACCCGTTAACACTATGATAGACATGAATTTATATTCATTCACACTTAAGTTGAAATTTGAAAGTCACTTTTATATTTATTGGTAGTTTTTAAATATTTTGGTGCTATGTCAATGCAACTGAAAACATAATCTTCTCTGTTCTTTATATGACGGAAATGATACTTCTTTATTGTACACTACGCATCTGATCGTTTGGATGTTTCTACTGGCCAAACACTCGATTATCCAATATATCAATGATATCATTTATTAAATAACACCTGACCTAGAACAGTTCCTTGCCAACTGCTATAATGTATATTATAAAAGCGAATTTACGACTGTGCAACCCTGATATTTGAAAGGTATATTTGAAATTTATATTTCTCATAATACGCACATCTACCGGGAGGCTCATACTACGTCATACTAAATATGATGTTATATAATATTAGTGAAAG